>NW_028262391.1:25132500-25757500 GCF_047370975.1 Nipponia nippon
GAGTACTAGCCACACAGAGAGGAATTTAAGCATTGCATTTAAAGGGAACTGGTCTCTTCCACCGAAGGGTTGAACAGCAGGTTGGCCGAGCCTTGGCCTACACCGCTATGCTTGTCCTTGCTGCAGCCCCCCTTCCTCTTTTCCTCAACAGCCAGAATCGTGATCGTCCGTGCCCCAGGATGAATCTGGCCGCCTCGAGACCGGGGAAGGATACATCTATTGAACAATATTCTTGATTAATTAATCTGGACATGCAAATCCCAACAAGTCTTAGCATTTCTGTAAGGCAAATGGCTTCTTACGAAGTCAATTGAGATCAAGCTGGATTTGTCAGTTGTACATAGATGTCCCAGCCGTTCAAAGGGACTGATCTGATATTTTTGGTGACCAAAACAACCAGACACACGCTTCCTGCGCATGTCAGAAAAGCTTCACAGGGGAATGTGCGCAGAGGGGAGGAGGAGCTGCTGGATTTCTAATAAGGAAGATCCAGTGAAGAAGTAAGCAGCTGTAGATAGCAAGGTGTAATCTAGTAAATCCTCTGAATAACTTAATTAGATTTGATTCAGCAAAACACACGTCCAGCTTCTGCTGAACACCAGCAAACGTTGGGGGAGCAGGGGGAGAGCTTTCATGAATCCTGTAGGAGACAGATAACAGCAGAGATTAAAAGAAACCAGCAGAAAAGGTACTGAGATATTCCTACTTTGATGAAGATTTTTTAATCTAAAGGTGCCAGATTTTCTGATGTTTCCATAGAATCAAAAGTAGCAGAAAACTGGCTAAGAGAAAGGTGCTGAGGGTTTCATTACAGGACATTGGTGAGAGGGAGGAAGGTGTAGCCCACTTAGGTTTTGCCCATCTCCTTTCCCTTCCCACTCCCCATTCTGCATGAGCTCTGTACTTGATGCATAGCGAAAAAGGTAGAAACACCACTGAACTCAAGTAGGAATGCTCTATTCTTTATATGTGGCATACAGTGCAATTTGATAAGGTTATCTGCGTTTTTTGCTGCTCTGGTTTTGCTGTCAGACTCCAGGTTGCTGTAACTCAGCATAGGTCCATTCTGGAACCAGCTGGACGTCTGGTGGGTGTAATTGCCTGTACAATTCTTGATTTGCATCAGTATGAGAGAGGCATGTCCACTGCATTGCAAAACTTTTGGAAAGCACTAGAGAAACAAGACATCCCTGTGAAAGTCGGGGTTGTACAAAGCTTCTGTTTGCTGCTTTTTTTTTGAAAAGGGTAGCTTTCCCCACTTGTGCCAGATGATTTAGCTCTTCTTCATCATTCTCGCTTCTTCATAATGCTTGGATCAGCTTTTCAGTGGGCAGCGCTTTTTGTCAGGACTGTTAAGAGGTGATGTCCACAGCAGGATGGATTTTCTGTCTTCCTCTGACTATCTTGCTGGCTGGCTGTGTGCTTTTCTCCTCCTCTGCATTTTGTCTACTCATCTTGTGTTTTACTGTGTTTTTTCTTATCTTCCCCAGTTCTAGCTCTTTCTGCCCATTGTTGGACAGTCCTTTGTTCACTTTTTGCCAAGCTCCATTCTTTTAACTGAGAATGTTCAGAAAGCGGATCAGGTCCTCAAATACACACAGAAGTTATCAAATTTATAACGCATGCCAAAAATACATTTTCATCACGACACTTTGAAGATGTTTATTTCAATTTGCTTAAAACGTACGTAGCCCAAATCCTGGATGCGCATACAAACTTTATCGGCGAAACGGATAGACGTGCCTCACAATTTGAGCTTTGTTTGCTCAGGATTGGATCCTGTATAGACTTGCAGATAGCTTCGCTGTTGAAGACCTTATATCAGCTTGGGTTTATTTTTAATTTGTCTACGTACAAGCTTCTCATTATGATAGTATGTGAGCATCTCACAGGCAGGTGGTCAGATAAGAAGCGCTCTTATCCCTGTTTAGGAGGTAAGTGACCCGATGATGGTCACTTAATCACAGAGGCTTGTGGCAGAGCTTGTACTTCCAGTTCCAGCTCCTGAAACGGGCTTGGGAGCTCGCAGTGTGATCTGTGCGGGCAGTTGCTAGCCTAGTGTTTCACCATGGGAATAGCAGAGTGCATGTGAATAAGCAGAGCGCGTGCTGTGGTCTCGCAGGATTTTATCAGGAATGACATGGCTTTAGTCCCCACCGCAGGCACTGTTGTCACCCAGCTTGGGAAAGTGAGATGTATACGAAGAAGGGAAATACTTCTGTCTGTGAAATGATCTACAGCTCAGGGGATGGTTCACAAGGCCAAAACCCAAGGGTTTCAGTCCCAGTTCTTTCCCTGTCAGCAGTTAATATTTCAGTGCACTTCAGCAGCTGTAAGATTGCAGAGGGCTTCATGCTGCAAGCTTGGGGTGCAGCCATAGCTCACAGAGAGCTTCAGGCAGAGCTGGAAGCAAGCCCTCAATGTACAACAGCAGGAAGTATTCAACCCCAGACTTGGAGAAGGAAAAGAGAAAATTAGGTACTACTTTGGTCCCCTGTGTCATCCCAAGTCATTCTGTAGCAGCCAGACTAGATAAGAGGTTTACAACTCTGCCTTTCTTCTCTATCAAGTACTTTGTCTCTTTGGAGTTCGCATTCCTGAAGTTCATTCCCCTCAACAGACCCAAGTGAGAGCGTTGTTAACTGTGTGCCTGCAAGTATTTGATTTTCCCTCTAGTACCAGGAGGAAGAACCAAGATCCTGGTGTTCCTGTAGTCCTGGCAATATATATTTTGTATGGATTCCTCTGGTGCTTGTTTTCTGCTGTTACTGTAGTTTGATTAATTAGATGAGATCTCTGACATAGGTCTCCAAGTGGTATGTTCAAAACTTGGGGTGGGAAAAGGGTTATGGCTATAAAATTAGAATAAATACCCAGGAGTAAGGCCTGAAATAACCTTGTGCTACATAGCATGCTTAGTAACCTGTTAGTGTGCAGTACTCTTGCATTTACAAAAGAGATCCTTCTTAAAAACAAGGTGGGTCAGAGTTTACATCATCCATGGCAATTTTTTTTCCACATATTTCCGGGAACAAAACCCATTTCCATGCTCCAGAAAGCCTGCGAAGCGAGCTGCAAGCTGAGGTGTACCAAGTTTTGGGGAATCTGCAAGCCTTGGGTTTCTAACCTCTGCATCACTGAGAGATGCAGCAAGAGACCAAAGGGCACAATGTCATCTGTGAAAGAATTAAGATTTGGGGTGTATGGGGTGTATCTGACTCATAGTTTTTAACTTTTGGTGACAATGATGCATCACCTTAGCCATGATCTTCATTACAAAATTCTCCCCGTCTTTGCAGTTAGATCCTCTTAATCTGCTCTGTCGTATCTCATAGATGAATTTAATTAGGAAGATTTGATCGGAAATCATTAGGCGATTTCATAGGAAAGCAACAACTTTTCTCTTCCCTACTGCCATCCTTCCTCTCCCTGGGGCTATTACTTTGCTGTCACTTCTCCCTTACTCATTCCTCAGGAGAACAAGCAGTTCTGAAGCAGCAAGATGAACGACCCAACTTCCCCACGTATTTCTGCGTGTCTGAGTGACTAGTCCAAAAGGTACAATCTCTGATAAATTTTGCTGTTTTTTTGGGGGGACCGGGGGGGTGTGTGTGTGTGTGTCTGTGTGGGGCTTCTGATGTCTAGGAAGGTGTAAGCTCACACAACTGCTTCAGCTGAGGCACGGGGAGATTGCCTCTCCTTTTTCCATAGAAAACAGCTGCTCCCCCAAGACCCAGAGGCGTGATCTTTGGGTCCTCTGTCGACTGTGAAACGTGTAGATACTGGCCAAAAGCCTGAGAGCTCGTTTGGGGGGAAACACAGGGGCATTACCTTGACACACAGGTGATCGCAGATGCCTCAGTTCTGTGGGAAGCAGTCTGAAACACGGCTGGCAGAGCTGCAGAGCACCCGTTTCAGGAGCTGGCAGGCTCCTCCAGGAACTAAACTCCAGAGCAGAGAATCTGTAGTTGAAAATCGCCTCTCTTCCCACATCTGCTCGTAGGGGGGCACTTTTAGCCTCCCCAGGACCTTGCTGGGATTCCCAGGCTCTCAGTTACGATGCTTGCTACTCACCGCTCTGGCTAAGCGGTTGATAAGTTGTGTCTTCTATGGAGTTGTTTTCCCACGAATTCGGGGACGCTCGGGGTCTCCAGGTGAAGCACCCGGACCACGACGCAGACAAAGGCGGGTTTAACGCCCGTTTTCACTGCCTCCTTCCCGAAGGACGGCGCGCGATCCCCCGAGCGCCCCAGCTGCCGAAACCTGCCCGGGCAGGGGCTGCCCGCGCTGCCGCCGCAGCCGGGACCTCCCGCCGCAGAGGCGGGGTAGCGGCGCCCCTCGCCCCCGGGCGGCTCTCGGGGCCGGGCCGGACCGAGCCGCCCGGCGGGGAGACCCGCCCTGCCCGCGGCCCTCCGCCCTTCTGCCGCCCCGGGGCCGGGCGGGCGGCGGCGCTCGGCGCTGCGCATCGCCCGCGGCGGGGGCGCGGGGCGGCGGCGGCGGGGGCGGAGCCGGGCCCCGGGGCGGGGGGCTGCGCCCTGCGCGGGATTGGCGCGGGGCGGCGTGATGCCACGTCCGGCGGGGGAAGCCCTGCCTCGCTCGGGAGCCTCCCCCGCCGCCCGGCTCGGCGCGCAGGTGGAGCGGTGCCGCCGCACGCACCGACCGACCGAGCGAGCGAGCGACCGGCCGGCCGGCCCGCCGAGCCCAGCCCGGCCCAGCCCAGCCCAGCCCAGCCCAGCCCAGCCCAGCCCGGCCCGGCCCGGCCACGCCACGCCGCGGGAGCAGCCCCGCCCCGCTCCGCCCGGCCCGGCGGCGCCGCAGCAGCAGCCGGCAGCATCGCGGCGGGACTGCCCGGGGATGCAGCCGCGCTAAGAACAAAAGCCCTCTACGCGGTCACGCTCCGGGGCTTTAAAGCGGCCCGGCCCGGCCAAACTTGGATCTCTGCCCCCTCCGCCGAGCCGCGGCGGCGTCCGGATTGAACTCCCCGGCGCCTTCCCCGCACGCTGCGGGCAGCGGCAGCGGCTGAGACCCGGGGTCCCCCCGCCTGCCGCCCTCGCCCCGCTGCCCGCCATCCCGCCGGGGCTGCCCGGGGACGGGGGGGCCGCGCCCCGGACCCCGCGCCGCCCGGCACCGCGCCGCCCCGGGGACCCCGGCCGCCTCCCCGCTGCGGGACCTTGGCTTTGCCCTTCGCACGGCAGGTGGCGGGGCCAGCGGAGAAGGATGCGTTTCTTCCCGTGGGGATTTTGGCTGCTGTGTGTCGCCTCCGCCCCGGCTCGCGGTGACAGCGGCGGCAAGGCGAGGAGCTGCGCCGAGGTCCGGCAGCTGTATGGGGCCAAGGGCTTCAGCCTCAGCGGCGTGCCCCAGGCCGAGATCTCCGGTGAGTCCCGCGGAGCGCGGGGGGGCGGGGGCGGCCGAAAGCGCGGTGCCCCCGGGCCGGAGCCGCCCGCGGGGCCGCCGCCCGCTGGGGCTCCCCGGGCTCGGGGCGGGGGTGCGCCCGCCGCCGGAGTTTGTCTCGGGTCGTGGGCGGCGAGGAGTCGGACCCGAGAGATTTCCCCGGGGGCCGGGCACCCCCGCTCCCCTCGCAGCACCCCTCGTAGCCCCTGCCCGGGCTGGAAAGGGTCTCACGCCGTCGGCGGCGATGCGAACGAAGCGGTGAGAGAGGGGGTGATCGCACCGAGTGTTCGGCGGTGGTTTTCTTTTTTTTTCATTGTCTCGCGTCTTCTGTTTTGAGTGCAATTGGAACGGTTTCAGGGTTTTGGTTCAGAAATCAGGATAATCGGACTGTAATGGGTGTTGGTGTCGAGCTGCAAAATGCCACAAGGTTATGAGAGAGAAGAATTGATTTTTCTTAATCTTCTTTTGGATGGGAAACAAGCCTGTAAATGGTATTTGTCAGTTGTTAAAAATGAAGCGGGAGTAAAATGACCCTGTGTCAAGCATGTGAAGCGTAGAGGAAACCCAAGCAACCTGCATCAGAGTGCGTCCTCTTGCCTTCGTTCTAAGTTTTGGACAAATCTTGGTTGATTTTCTCCTCTTTGCAGAAAACCACTAAAATATCAAAGAATATTCAAAGTCTGGTTTATGTTGGGTTGTTGGGTTTTTTTGTTTGTGTGTTTGGTGTTTTTTTTTTCTTTTTTCTTGAAAGCTTGGGGGAAATATGCTGAGGTATTGAGGTATTGTATTTTTTTAAAATTCTCATCTAAGTTTTGATACACCAACTTGTGACCCATATCTGAGAGCTTTCTCCTCACTTGTGGGAGCTTCCTCCTTCAAACAAAGCATAAAACATGCAGGCGTACGTGCCAAAGCCAACCTACAGGGACATCCCAGTAAAATTGCAGTTTGTAGTTCACATCTAAGCCACAGAATGCCTTATGTTGAATATTTCATTGTGTAGTTTTCCAGGGAAACCAATTCATTATCTGACCCGTGAATGGAAAAGGCTGAACTATATAAATGTCTCATAAACGTGAACAAATTAATACTCTCTTTGTCAAGTTGCAACCAAGAGTAAATTTCCAAAATAAAATGAGTGATCCTTGAAGTTAAACTGTGGGGAATTTCAAAATCGTTTTAACATCCCTATTAATGGAATTGTAGTTCAGCTGAGCAAGAAAGTGGCTTTTTATAAATTTGCATGTAACTATTACAAATGCGAATAGATTAGCAGTCATGTTTCAAGTGGAAAGTTCTTGGAAGACTAAATGCTTACAAATACTCGTGGAGATGGCTACAGCACTGTACGCAGGGGTAGTACTACAGGGGCGGTCATTCAGGATCACATGGACGGCGGTTACTAGTATTGCGTATCGCAGGTTAGCAGCGAGTAAAGCATCTTGTGCCCACAAATCGCTGAGATTCAAAAAGTGACAGAGGATATGAAGATTTTTATGAACCAGGAGTTTTGTTGTCTACTGTTTGTTGCTACAAGCACGCACGCTGGCTGTCTTAAGCAACAGTAGTTAAAAGTATAGTATCAAACTGAGCATCTCTGGCTGTTACTGTAAACAGGGAAACTCTCTAGATAAATGCTATAAAAACTTGAGGAATACCGCATGGAAAGTACTATGAAGAAATGCTTGGGGGAAGAAGGTTCCACACATAAACCTGCTGCTGATATTATTAGCCTGATATTTAAAACAGCTAATGGACTTAATGATTTTTATTGGTAATTATCATGCGTGCCTTCTGACCAATATATATTCAGGAATGCCCGTTTCTGTTGCTGTAGTACGGACCCAGTACAGTTAAAACATTGATGCACGTTAATACTAACCTCAGAAATGTTTCTAATGAAGTACAGTGTTGTGTATCATGTATGCTTTTTAGCAGTTGTGCAGGTTAGTGCAGAAGTTCATGCCGGTTTTGTTGTCTCCAAAAGGAATAATCTCAAGACCCTCCTGCAGTATCCCCACATGTAATAAGTACAGGATCATGCAGTTTATAATTCCATGTTTCATGGAAATATCAAATCATCGTTTAAGGCTGGTTTAAACAGCGTTAGTTCAGCTCTCTGACCGTGGGGGTCATAATTGGTACGTAGGGGGTCGTAATTGGTACGTAGGGGGTCTTTTCAGGTTACACCTGATTGGCACCTGTAAATGCCTACACATCAATAAATGACAATAAAAATGTTGCTATAAATACATTAGCAACAAAAGGAGGACTAAGGAGAATCTTCATCATTTATTGGATGCGGGGGGAAAACATAGTGACAAAGGATGAGGAAAATGCTGAGGTACTTAATGCCTTTTTTGCCTCAGTCTTTAATAGTCAGACCAGTTGTTCTCTGGGTACCCAGCTCCCTGAGCTGCAAGACAGGGAGCAGAATGAAGTCCCCATAATCCAAGGGGAAATGGTTAGCAACCTGCTACACCACTTAGACTCTCACAAGTCTATGGAGCCAGATGGGATCCACCCAAGGGTACTGAGGGAGCTGGCAGAGGTGCTCATCAAACCACTTTCAATCCTTTATCAGCAGTCCTGGCTAACCGGGGAGGTCCCAGTCGACTGGAGGTTAGCAAATGTGACGCCCATCTACAAGAAGGGCCGGAAGGAGGATTAGGGAACTACAGGTCTGTCAGCCTGACCTCGCTGCCGGGGAAGGATATGGTGCAGATCATCCTGAGTGCTATCATGCAGCACGTACAGGACAACCAGGGGATCAGGCCCAGCCAGCATGGGTTTATGAAAGGCAGGTCCTGCTTGACTAACCTGATCTCCTTCTATGACAAGGTGACCTGCTTAGTGGATGAGGGGAACGCTGTGGATGTTGTCTGCCTGGACTTTAGTAAAGCCTTTGACACTGTTTCCCACAGCATTCTCCTGGAGAAACTGGCTGCTCATGGCTTGGATGGGCATACACTTTGCTGGGTAAAAAACTGGCTGGATGGCCGAGCCCAGAGTTGTGGTGAATGGAGTTAAACCCAGTTGGCAGCTGGTCACAAGTGGTGTTCCCCAGGGCTCAGTACTGGGGCCGGTCCTGTTCAATATCTTCATTGATGATCTGGATGAGGGGATTGAGTGCACCCTCAGTAAGTTTGCAGATGACACCAAGTTGGGTGGGTGCGTTGATCTGCTGGAGGGTAGGAAGGCCCTACAGAGGGCCCTGGACAGGTTGGATCGATGGGCCGAGGCCAATTGGATGAGGTTCAACAAGGCTCAGTACCAGGTCCTGCACTTGAGTTGCAACCACCCCATGCAACGCTACAGGCTTGGGGAAGAGTGGCTGGAGAGCTGCCCAGCAGAAAAGGACCTGTGGGTGTTGGTCGACAGCTGGCTATGAGCCAGCAGTGTGCCCAGGTGGCCAATAGCATCCTGGCTTGTATCAGGAATAGTGTGGCCAGCAGGACTGGGGAAGTGATTGTCCCCCTGTACTTGGCATTGGTGAGGCTGTACCTTGAGTACTGTGTTCGGTTTTGGGCCCCTCACTACAAGAAGGACATTGAGGTGCTGGAGCATGTCCAGAGAAGGGCAACGAAACTGGTGAAGGGTCTAGAGCACAAGTCTCATGAGGAGCAGCTGAGGGAGCTGGGGTTGTTTAGTCTGGAGAAAAGGAGGCTCAGGGGAGACCTTATTGCTCTCTACAACTACCTGAAAGGAGGTTGTAGCGAGGTGGGGGTCGGTCTCTTCTCCCAAGTAACAAGTGATAGGACAAGAGGAAATGGCCTCAGGTTGAGCCAGGGGAAGTTTAGGTTGGATATTAGGAAAAATTTCTTCACCGAAAGCATAGTGAGGCCCCGGAACAGGCTGCCCAGGGAAGTGGTTGAGTCCCCATCCCTGAAGGCATTTAAAAGATGGGTAGATGTGGTACTTAAGGACATGGCTTAGTGGTGGACTTGGCATTGCTAGCTTAATGGATGGACTTGATCTTAAAGGTCTTTTCCAACCTAAGTGATTCTATGATTCTGTGACAACTTTTGGCTAAGTTAAAAAATGCTCATAAAGATGGTTCAGTGGTGGCTCCAGTTGGAACTGTGCTGAGGTTTCCTAATGGTAGTCTTCTCCATGTTGTCAGTGAGGTTCAAGAGCTACCCCAAGAACCCCATTTTTGTCTTGTTTCCGAGCTCTCCAGAGACAAAAGCCCATCACTTTCTCCCTCTCCAAGGGGATCTTGCTGTTCCTTCTCTTTCCATTGCTTGCCCTGAAGCAAAGGGGAGAACTCATTTCTTAGCCTTGCGGCCTTGTCCTCGAAGCGGTGCTGCCATGCTAGGCTGAGCTGGCTCCCGGCACTGCTTGGTGTGTGTTGCCGTCACACCAGCCCGGCACCAGGAGCCAAACCACACACTGCTTGCACCCCCAGAACTCGACTTCAAAAGGAGTTTAGTAAGCTCCCATGATGCAGGCTCTGAGTCAGGCTGAGATGGCTGTGTTTATGTTGGTTTTAGAACACTTATTGCATGCTTTACACCTTCTAATCTGTATTCTTTGTTATGATTTAAGAGGATTATGAGTAATGTAAAGTCTCCACAGCTCAGCAGAAGGTAGACCCTGCCTATGACTGTACAGGTCAGTTAGAGAAGCAGTCGCACAGTTATTAACTGGCTAATAGATAAGCATCTGATTCAGGGATAGACTCTTGGCTTACCAGATTTCTCATGAACCACTGAGACAGGGGTTCCTGGTTTTTTGCTAATGTTGTACAATGCCTTTAACATGTCTAAGCACTTTAAATGTGTCGGGTGCTGTTATTAAGTGTGTTTAGGGAATACGTAAGGTGTTATATCTCAGTACTTTGAAGTCAATGGCAAAACTCCCAAACATGAAAGAAGTGTCTGCTTGTATTAGTAATCCTGACAGGCAGGCATGTACCCAGAGTTTCTGGTGAAGGTCTGCCTAGAAGAAAGTTTCTAACACTTGGGGAAATGTTCCCTGCCCCTCGGGTTTGGGAGTTACAACACTTGCTTCCATAAGACATACTAACTTGAGCAAAGTTTTCCTGTGTGTTGGAGATTGTTCCCGCTCACCAGCTGGATGACCCACACCCTTTTTCTGTGATTGCTACAAAATATGGGCAGACAGTTTGAGAGCTTCCAGTTCTTCTGTTTCCTCTCAAGACTTCTGGAGGTAGCAAGCCTCAGTTCCTGCTTTCTCACCTTCTTGCTACCCAGACATCATCACCCCGTTGCGGGTCCCCTACTCTGGTGACTGAGGGAGAGAGGTGTCCTGCACTAGGTGTACTTCTCAGTGCCTGCATTAAGGGCCTGTCTTCTTGGGCTCACAGCGTGGTTTGTGACAAAAGAGAGCGAGCCTACGGTAGAAAATACTGCACTTTGGGGAGGATATCCAGCTTCCTCTGCTGACTTGATGGAATGGCTTAGGATTACTGATGTTGGATGGGTGACTGCTCCCCAGTGTCTCGAGCAGAGATCGTTCTCTTATGTACTGGAGAAGACTTGAGAGTTGTGATTTGACGTGGATGTGCTTGACCTTGCTCCCTGTTTGGGCTAGGCTTTTGCTTTGGTTTATTTATTCCCCAGACTAATCCTTCCTAGGCTTGGCTTGCTGCTGGGTTGAGCTTGTTGACATGGGCGATGGGTGTAGTGCAGCAAAAGAAGAGGAGGGCACAAAAAAAAGCCAGCTGGACTTTGCCAGTCCCTATTGCTGCTCATCCAGTCACATATCTCACGAGTATGCTTCCCTGGTTCCTCAGCTGAAAGGAGTCAATGATTTTTTTTTTTTTTTAATCTTTTGGTCCTTTTAGGTTGCATAATTTGGTTTTTGTAAGGAAAACATTGTCAAGTGTATGAGTTAGAGCCATTTGGAGGGGCGTTAGCTAAGCAGAGAACAGGTCTGGCTACAGGATGGGACTTGACGAGGCGCTCGGAGTATGAAGAGGGTAATGAAACCTTCCAGTATTGGAAGGCATTTTAACCTCTAGCAGTTGTAGTAAAAAAGGGATAAGATGCAAAGATGGACAAACCTGCATCTGTGGTATGAAAAATAAAATCTAGGGCTCCTCCACTCCCAAGGAAAGATCTTTCCCCCTTAATTGAGAGGGGGCATTCTTTTGCTCCAGCACTTCTTGACGTTGTTGTTACACTTGGTTTGTCGTTACTCAAGGTGGACTGGATTTCTCAAGGTTAGCTGCTGTATGGTGAACTCCTGAATGCAATATCAACCCGTTTGCGCTAATGAATTTGCTAAGGGCAAATTGGAATGGCCTTTGTAGCCTGCTTGGTTTAGAGTGCTATTTCTGATGAGGCATAACACAGGGAGTTGTGCCTTTTCCTCCATCTGGCAAGTATATTGGTGTGAACGTTAGAGGAGGCCTTGCCTGAACTGTGTATCTCCATTTCTGTTTAACTTAAAATATACATAGAAGTTTGCATATTTTACACTTTGTGATTGTTTTGTTAACTTGTGACTGCAGAATGTGTGCATGCAAAACAATTATGAAAATGAGATTTAGGGAGAAAAATGGGCTCCCTCTAGCGGTGAGTTACGGGACCCAGCCGGAGGCTCGGAGGAGCTGGTGTCTTCGCAGGCCCGGTGCTTACCGAAGCTATGCCTGAAATCTGGAAACCTTTATACTTAGATATTCTTTAGAGTTTTGTGGTGTTGACATTATTTGTAAGAGAATCTGCCTTTCTGTCACTGTGATATGGATGACTAAGCTCTCACCACATAATTATCCTTATCAGCTGTGTCTGAAAAAACTATTTCAACAGCTTCTTTTGTTGGTGAAGCAAAAGCCTGATATTTTCTTTTCAAAAAAATTTGTGTGCATGCATAGCTGCAGACACCCACCACCACCACTGTGTGAAAGTGTGGAGCTCACCTCGTCTCTCCTTTTTCTGTTCTTGCCCTGTAAGTGCCCTGCTTTGTTTAAGAACACATGTCAGTCAATCTTTGGATGCGCTGGTGGGTTTGATAGGAGATGTGTGGCTTTTGGCAGGGATTGTGAAACAGTTGGTTTAATGTTCTATCGCTTTCAGTACAATTGTCTCACATTGAGGGGACTGGATAGATACATTCCTCTGGGTAATTTAAATAATTAAGTGTGCTTTGACTTAACCAAAGGCGGGGAGGGAGCTCCTAACTTGATTATCAAAAATGTGTGTTCAGAGCCAGAGGTTTTACTTTCCTTGCAGGTCACGACAATGATAACTGAAAACAGAGGCCACGGAGCACCTGCCCATTAACAGCAGCAGCACAGCACAGGCTCTGCACCCTACATACCCACTGCCCGTTGGACTATGGCAGGGGGGTTAAGTATCATCTATTTTTATTGCAGCATCAAATTGCATTAGGCACAGTATGGAAAGTGAAGGCAGGATGAAAGAATGGCCCCAGCCTCAGAGAGCTGTTGGTCTGAGCAATAATCCTGACCCTGCTGTCGGCGGCAGCCTCAGCACCGTGTGGCTGGGGCCAGTGCTGCAGTTTTGGTCTCCTGGCAGCAGCTCGGGTGTTCCTGTTGCTTGTTTTGTGGGATTGTGGAAGTGAGGAGCAGGGTAAGTGGGAGGGAGATTGACAGGTGTCACTGCCGTAGGGAGAACTTTTGTATCTGCTTTCAGCATTCAGCTGGAAATACTGGTCAGGAATTTCAGGGGAAAAACAGGGAAACAGACATCCCAATTCTGTGGAAATGCACAGGCTTCCTGGCGGGAAACAGCTTTAATTTCTGTTTGCTGCCCTGGCCTCTGCTGAACGCAACATATTTCTATATATTGGGTTTCTTTCTTTGTCCCATGAGGTGCTTTTGTGTACATCTAGCAAGCAGGTAGCCTTAGGAAGGGGACAGTGTCAAGACAGCGTGGTGCTCTGGCATACAGTTGGCCCTGCCGGCTCTGCCTAACTTCTGTAACAGGGCATACGTTACCTCCAAATGTGACTGCATTCCCGCAAGCAGGAAATCAGCAAGCAGCTTCCGAGATGGTACGTGCACGTCTTGCTCCCGTTTGGAGAAGCAGTAACAAAAGCCCCTGCAGAGAGTTGTCTTCAGCGAGGCATCCTGTCCTGCAACGGCAGGGTGTCTCCTGCCGGCAGCGCAGCCAGCTCCCCGCGCTCGGTGTGCTGCGCAGCTGCTGCCTGTAACAGCAGGGCTTGGCTCTAGCTGCCTTTGATGCGTGCAAAGGCCCTCCCGTATCCCCTTGAATGTTCTGTGCTGCAGCACGCATGTAGCGAATGTGTAGAGTCACCTTTTTGGCTTTTCCCATAGAAGAGTGTCTCTCCTTAGCCGAGTGTTAATTCAGAAAGGAGTTGGACATGCTAGTTCTGGTTGCATGACAGTAAAGCTGAGCAGGGTGCTTGACGCTGACTTTCGTCTGCCCCTTCTGAACTTTCTGCATAGATTGAGTCTTTCTGAAAATCCTAAGCGAGTCCCTCCTTGTTTCCGCCTGTGTAAGTTAGGTCAGAGTTGGGCCATCTTTTTCAATGCTTCTCCAAATACTTACCACCAGGCACAGCTGTGAGAGGGAAGGAGAGGTTCGGTGGGCAGCTTGGCAGGGCAGACACACCACCTGCTTCGGTGGTGGCCTGGAGCAAGTCCATACAGAGTCTCTTCATCTTTAAATCTCCCTGGAAAAAGTCACATTCTTCCTTTTCTGTCTGTGGAACGAGGATTGACAGTGTCTTCCTGATGGCTGTGGGGATAACTCTGCCCCATCGTGATGGGGAGAGACCTTGGGAAGGGAGACCCTGAACCTTGCAGGAACTCTCGTAGCAGTTGCTTGAAGATTATTCCATGATGTTTTGTAGTTTGTTTGCACAAAGGCACGGTAGCTGCCATTGCATTAAGACATTTACCCTCAAAGTTACAAAAAATAAATAAAATTCAAAACTCTGTGAAAGCAGAAAATTTCCTTTTTTCCCCTTACCCGTGAAGGACAGACTGCCCTCTCCTGTGATGTCTATATACCCTGACACTTTGTTGCTCAGAATATGTTATATCCATGACAGGTGAAACCTGCCTTTAAGTAACATTTGATTCCCAGGGAATCAGGTTACCTCTGTTGCTAGATTGTTCTGAAAAAAATAATGAAGCTTTAGACTGTAGACACTTAAAATGCTTGTCTGTACGTGACAGAGCTGTGAGCTGGGCCAGTCACTTCTGCCCAGTAGTGTGTTCCTGTTTTACCTGGAATTCTTCAAATATGGAAAACTGTTTTTTTCTTTCTTACGGTTTGAATAAGCAGAGCGTCCTGTGACAGCTACTCACAGTGCTCTCGCTCTGAGTTTTAGAAAATACATTAATCACAATTGTGTTGACTGTACAGAGATTATAAAACTAATTTAATTTTTTGTGCCTTTTCGTGTACAGTGCAGCATGAATCAAAAGCACAGACCTACCCAGCTGTTATAAACTCCTATGCTAGCAACATGAGTAAAACAATTTTTTAAATTGCCATGCGTTCTTCTGAAGTATTAAAAAAAGAAGAAAACAACAACAACAAAAGTTTTACTGTGGTTTCGGGGAGCAACATGATAGTACTTATGCAGACAGTCAATCTTTTATATGAGTAAAATGCAAGTACTCTATGACAAATAGTTTTGGCTTGCAAAAAAATTGGTATTTTATAGGATTGTAAAACTATACTGTATAATTTAGTTGGAGTGTTTCCACGAGTTTTACCCAAGTCTCTTGCCTTTCAGCTGGAGCAAACAAGCATATTTCTAAAATATGAATATTTTAGAAATTCTTTTAGTTGTAAATTCTGTTCATAAATAAAAATATAACAAAAGCACTGTCAGAAATCAGGATTAATTTTACATTTTTTAAAATACAGATAAAAAGAGGCTACTTGAGTCTCTTCTGCTCTCACTTCATGTTGTTGCAGTAAAGTTCGCAGTGATTTGATTGTATAATTGATCCTGAAGTGAGGGCCAAGCATAGGGTAAAGTGAACTTTGTATGAGCGGCAGCACAGGGGGCTGCTGCATTAGCATCTCTTGTCTATTCCTGCTGTCTCCCCAGATAAGCTGAATGGTGGAAATCAGGTGCTGCAGTTACCGTGTGGGTCTGGCAGGAGGCAGGTCTGGTCCTAGTCCCTATCTGGATGCAGATTTTCACTGTGAAGCTGGAAAAGCCACTTCACTTTGCTCTTTTCAGCAGTTTCCTCTACCGTAAACATTAAATTGGAATGAGAGAGCTTGAATAACTCATGGGAAGTTTGGTTTATTAAACTCTAGTCCCTAGATGTAAGAGTGCCTTAAAAGAGAGCAGTGGTCTTCTCCCCTGTGCAGTTGCTAGCTGTGCACAGCTGCATGAGTTTAAAACAGTTGTATAACCAGTTTAGATTTTACAAACATCTGTTTGGCTTTGTGACAGAATACCAAACAAGCCCTGCAAAAAACCCCCTCTCGTTCCCCTTTCATTTGTGGGAGGTCTCATAGAGGCTTCCATGTTGAAGAGGCTGGTATTTTTATTAGAGAGGCTCTCTAAGGCCAAACCATAGCTGGAGACTCATCTGCTGTGAATTTGAGGAAGGGCTGCACAATAGTGGGAACCCGTGGGTAAAAGTCCCATTGACTCAGCCGCAGGCTCCCCGGGGCCTGTGCCCCATCCTGTCTGATGGCGGTAGGATGTAGCAACGTCCTGTGCTTTGGGGGGCTTGGTGCGGAGGAGAGATTGGGAAGTGCCTGGGGAGGTCAGAGAAATGTTCAACTTTGCCTTTTGCCTTTCATCTGCCACTAGCATGTTCCCTAAATTAATTTAAGCCCAGATAAGCAAAAAGTGATATGATGTTATATAAATACAGATGCATGAATCTCTCTGACAGATCAGGTAGTGGAGTCCTTGCACAGAGTGCAAGAGTAGGGAAACCCTCTTGTTCCTCAGTACTGTCCTCGGGTCAGTGATGAGATACTACGTTATGTCTTCCCAGGTGAGTTTGTGCGTTTGTCCTCTTTCTAGGCTTTGCATTTAGTTGATTTAGAACAGTGACTGTTGGACTCGCTGTGTCTCGGGAAGCTGTATTTAATTTTATTTGATCAGTTAATCGTAAACAACTTAATTATCTCTGCTACACATTGATGTTAGGGGCAGAATAAGTTTGGATGTGGAAAGTGTGGCTTAAATTATTCTGTGTGCTAGAGTTTATATGGGGTGATAATATGTGACACCACTTATTAGACACATTAATGCAAGGTGGTCAAAATGATGTTAGACGTGGAGGGTTGGAATTGCATGTGGGAGAGCAAAGCAGAGTGCTGTAAATTGCTCTTTAGATTAGGTTCACCTGGCAAGTGTTTTACTTGACTAGTTGCAGAGTATGAGAAGTGAGCCAAATCATGCTAGAAAATGACTTGTTCAGGTAACTAATGTCCAGCCTCAGGCATGTGGTGCGCTGCTGCCCTACTCTTTGCTTCTCTCTCCATGAAATTTCACAGCCACTTCTTGCTGTGTTGACTATTGCTCTTTACAATGATCTGAAAGGAGGTTGTAGTGAGGTGGGTGTCAGGCTCTTCTTTCAAGTAATGAGTGATAGAATGAGAGGAAATGGCCTCAAGTTGTGCCAGGGGAGATTTAGACTGGATATTAGGAAAAACTTTTTCACTGAAAGGGTAGTCAGGTGCTGGAACAGGCTGCCCAGGGAAGTGGTTGAGTCCCCATCCCTGGCGGCATTTAAGATGTGTAGATGTGGCACTTAGGGACATGGTTTAGTGGGACTTGGCAGTGTTAGGTTTATGGTTGGACTCGATGATCTTAAAGGTCTTTTCCAACCTAAATGATTCTATGACTTGTGGCAGGTCTGTTCTGTGCTCAAAATACAAACTTCTGCAGGCGCACAGTGGATACATGCTGGGCTTGTGACGGATGAGAGCACTGTCTGGCCACGTGTCCTGTGTTCACAAACGCACGCGCCTGTCATGCAACTGGATAAGTCATCTATTGGGTATGATGCGATACCTGTGCTTTGATGTAGCATGCACCTTTGCTCTCGCAGTGCAGGAGGAATCATTGGTATGGCTTTAAATGTATTCATAAATGGAGGAATGACTCATCTCAGCGCAAAGCCGGGGCTCCATTGCTTTACTTTCAGTGTTGGTATAAAGGTGACATTGGCATCCAGAACAATTTTGTGTTTGAAAGGGAGGGAGCACACAGCTAAGCCTTTTTGGAAAGCTGACTGCTGCTGCTGTATGAAATACCGCCATAAGAGAGGTTATGGTTTATTGCCAAGAAACTGGAAGCAACTCATGTGTTTTATATATATATGCGTGTGTGCCCATACGTGGGGTGGTAGCTCTGGAAAGGGAATTTTGACAAGCAGCTCTTGAGCCTGTGCTCTGGGAGATGTAGACTGGACCATTCTTGGCTTCAGCTGGAGGAGGGGATGTGGCCTGTTTTGGGCCTGCTTCTTCCTGGTGCTGCTGGGTCAGTCCCAGCTGTGGAGGGGCTGCTCCCATGGCACTGTCCTGTGGGATGAGATTTCCCTGCCTGAGCTCAGATGTGCAGCAACCTCCAAAGATGAAGGTGAGCACTTGCATACAGAGCCATTCTTGTTTCTGACACATAACTGGTTTGTCCCGTCCTGGACAGCAGCATGGAGGACAATTTGTTTTGCCCTATCCACACATACTGCGCTACTCAGTTGTGGGATCACTTAAAGCCCCAAATGTCTCCATGCCACGCAGATGCCTTTCGTATCAGGATGGCTGCCTGTTGCTACTCAGCGACTGATTTTGCTGCTCTGTAGGACAGTACGTTCAGGGAAAACCTAAAACAAATGTTGATAGCACTTTTGCAGAACTAATTAAAATGAAATTTTCATTGGTAAATCTCCACAGGTGCCAGCAAATATAAATAAGCAAAGCTTAAGCTGTGACTTTGCTCTTGTTAAAATAAACAGAGAGCAAATACCTTCTGACACAGGGCACATTTCAATTGTAAACCAGGAAAGAAAGCCACTGTGTTTAAATGCAGTATCGTTTCTCCCACTATCCCGGATCAGCTGTCTGGGGCCCTGAGTTTTGTCTTAATAAGTAACACTGCTGCTACTGTTTGTGTTGCATTGAAGCAATCTCCTGTCACAGTCATAAATTAAATATTTTTCGGTGTTACCAATACACTCTGTGACAGGGTTTAGGACTTAAATTCCTAAATATATCTGCTGATATATGTGCATCTAGCAACATGGTGTCTTGTGTTATCCTGCTATCACTGATATATTTTGAGCATATTACATCACTCGGGCTGATCTGGCTATCCTTTTTGTCAGCTAGAGAAAAAGACATCTGAAATGCCCCTTTCCAGTATTCTTTACGGGAGAAGCAGTTGCTCTCGGAGCCCAGTGTTGCCTGTGTGTGCTGAGACCCCCTGCAACAGCAAACTTTCAGAAGTGGTGTGCAAAAAAAAAAGTGTTCCTGTGTTGTTTTGTAAACTGAGGGATGCAAGGTTTGTGTAGTTAAAATGCATAAAAATACAATAATTGATTAAAGAAAATTAACTATTTGCATGCTTTATTTAAAAAAAAAGCGTGGAGTGCCTTATACCCTTCTGTTCAGTGCTTGTGAGACTGCATCTGGAGCATGATGTCCAATTTTGGGCTACCCTGTAAAGGAAAGGTATGGCTATACTGGAGCAAGTCTGGCACAGGCCACCAAGATGGTTAGGGTGCTAGAGTACATGATGTGCAAGGGGAAGCTGTGAAATCTGGGTTTGTTCAGCATTGAAAAGTAAAGTCTAGAAGAAAGAAGGCTAGGGGAGATCCCATTGCTGTCTGCAACTACTTAATGGGTGGGAATAGAGAAAATGGAGGTAGACTTGGGTGCCCAGGGGCAGGGTGGGAGGTGGTGGACACAAGTTGGAACTAGGGAAGTTCTCATTTCATACATGGAAAGACTTTTTCAACATGAGTGATTGAACACTGGAACAGAAGCCCAGAGAGGTGGTGGGATTTCCATCTCCATCCTTGAAGATATTCAGAGTTTGAGTGGACAAGGCCGTGGGGCCCTGGGGCACCTGCTCTAGTTGGTCCTGCTTTGGGCAAGAGATTGAACTAGATGGCTCCAGAAGACCTTTAGGCTTAAATTATTCCATGATTCTGTGCAAATGCTGCAATTGTGCCATACACAGACAAAGCAGGTGTACGTGTAGGTAAAGCTCTTTTGTTAATGAAGGTCTTCAGAGGAGGAGGGGTGAAAGGAAATCCTTCCAGTACTGCCATGTAACATTTGTATTTTTTGAACTTATTTATTAGTATATGAAATATGACACCTAGTGAAATCAAAGAGGAGAAGCAATGTTCTCCTACATGAGTAAAAGCCTGTGCTGGTACTCCAGAGATATGAGTTCAATTTTCTGCTCTGGCATATGTGTCTGGCATGACCTTGGGCAAGTTGCTTAATCTGTCTGTATCTCCAATCCCCATCTGTGCATTACTGTCTTTAAATGATAATATCTTGGTTTTGTAATTTGTCTTTAAATTATAAAGTCTTGGAGTACTAAGTCTCACTGTTTCTCTATATTTCACTATACAGTACTTAGCACAATGGGACCATAAATCTTCATCAGTCCCGTGATACATGAATAATAAACAGTAACGACATAATTTAGGGCCACATTCTGCCTCTGTTCTCATGATGTATAAAGACGGGGGGTGGGTGGGGGGTGTTGTTGATTAAAATGCTGTGCTGTTCAACCTAACAAAGATACATGGGCCTTACTGAACAGATTTTTACGAGCCTGTTGTTGGCTCTTTTGGTTTGTTGGGTTTTTATTTTGTTTCATCATTACTATTGATTGCAGGTATCTAAACAATTTGCTTGGCAGATCAGGGAATAATAAATTCCTTTAATCTGTATCTCTTTCAGTTTAATTATTGTTAACTCATTACTTAGTGTTTAGCTCAATGGATACTGAACTCTGTTCACTGTGCGGTGGAAAAGAGTTGGACTACAGAGAGAGAACTGGATTCTCCGGTTCTTTTGAAGATACAAACCAAAATTGCAGTCACTGAACATTTAACTCTAGGTTACATTGAAGGTTACCAGTAGGCGTACCGCTATTACCTTTGCAGGCTTGAATATAGGTTAACGTTATTTCGGTTGGTTCCGTGCTTGGCATTGCATTACATTTGTTGCTTTATTTTTAGACAGTTAAGAAACTAGTGACTGTAGACAGCTATTTTTGTCTTGATTATAAGACAGTGTCTAATAAAATCATACGTAGTACAATCCTAATTATTACAGACAGACTTTACATTTGTGATTGTGGTAATACTTACTGTGTTAAACTGCTTCCTGCAAAGTTTAATAGTGTATTCAGACCTTTCCATTTCAGCTACAGCCAGGGGAATAAATACTTCATTCACTCAGGGGTGCTGTGGTCTCTGGTGCCGTGCTGCTGAGCATGTGGGTTGTGTTTGGAGATTACCAGTTTCTCTCATTTCTTTATCCTGTAATTTTTGTCGTCTTTTCGTCATAGAAGACTCGGTGAACGATACATAGCAGGCATTGGCCGTCCCGCCATGTTGTGCCAGTGGCAGCTTCTGGGGCAGCGGTGGTGCTGAGGAGGCTGCTACCGACCCCAGAGAGTACGCGCAGGTCAGGGTCACCCCCATTGCTTTGCTTTCACGTCAGCAACTCTGTTCGGCCCCTGAAGCCAACATCTACTGCGTCACATATAATACAAACTAAAATACACCAGTGTATTTTTAAATGCCTTGGTTATGTATGCTAAACTTCCTTCCCAAGACTGAGGAAAGCTAGACACCAGAAGTTAGAGGAGACTAATGTACCAGGGAGGGGAGCAGGACATGTGGAGTCACTCTAAAAATGAACAGCAGATTGTTCATCCGTTGCTGCCTGCTCTTACACCCTGGCAGGCTGGCTTCACGCATGCCTCCCTCAGTTCTGCAGCTATTCACACAGGAATTTGAAAGAGAGTAAAAATACTACCGAGACTTTCCCCTTATCACCAAGTCTGAGACTCTGGAGCAGGCCATGAAGCCTGCAAACACAGTTGCCCTTGGTAGAAATGTAACTTTCCTATCAGGATATTATCAGCTTTTTCAGCTGGGATGAAGTAAAGAGAATAGGGATTTCGGTGAGAAACCATGCTGAACAGCTTCTGAGGGTTTGGCAACAAGTCACGGAAAGGTTGAGTATGGCTATATGTCAAAGATCAGTGTTGAAATGTTTATTATGGGCTTGCTACTGTGTTCTGCTCAGTCATCAGAAGAAGACAGTTCATAGCACTCTTACTGTCTGACCATTCTCAGCACAAATTTAAAGCAATGCACTTTCTTGCAAAATAAACAAGGAGAAAGAGATCCCGGGTGCCCTAGAATACTAAGCTGCTGCTCTGGAGATACTTTTCCACTTTTGGGGAAGGAGTTGTTCTTTGCACAGTCCCCCCCGCAAAAGCCCTCTTAATATGAATGACATTACCCACGTTTGTAGAAAGAGAAAATGATGCTTGCCAAATTTGCAAATCACAGTTGTGTTTCTGTCAGCTTTGGCAGTTACATGGCTTCTGGTAACGCTAATGAAGGCAATCTGCTTTTAATTTAAAATCCTCCCTGAAGAAAAAAAGTATCTGGCAGTTGAGGGATTCGGCAGTGTCCTTGTGTGAAACTTCTCCTTCCTTATTTTCTATGGTTTGCTTTAGCTGAGGAGAAACTGTTAATTAAAAAATATTCCTAAAGTAGCCAAATATGCAGGAATGTACTTACGCAACAACTACCTGTACCAGTTCTGCAGTAAATCACTTCTTTGTTTTCATTTGATGAGCAATTCTAATTAACCAAATAAAAATACTGCTTACCTTGCACTTAACTCAGCATGTTTGCTGCTTCTCATCTGATTGAAGGACCGAGGACGGCAGGTTTTGTTTAGATGACTTTTTTGGATTCAGCAAGGCCAAGGTGGTCAAGCGGCACAAGGAGAGGATGATGCCCAGAGGAGGACTCTGCCTGTGGAGCAGTTCCTCCTGACTGGGGCGGGCAGGCAGGGAGCACCGAAGGCTGCAGGCTCTGCCGAAAGGCTTGCCTGGGGTCTGCGCCTCCCGTGGGCACAGAGGAAGGAGACAGAGGAGTGGGGGAAGACAGCATTGCTCAGACCACATTTGAATGCAGTTTCTTTGAAGGCATTTTTCCTTGGTTCAGAAGGTACTGGACCAAATCATGGATCCAGTCAGCATAATTTTGTGCTTTGCACAACAGTAAATAGTCTGTGCTTGGAGAAGAGTGTAAGCAAAGTGTGTCTGTGTGTAAAACATGCACACGTACAGCGATGCTGATGTGGCCCTGCAGCAGAATCATCTAGAAATGATCAAAGTGCCCATGTGTCGTGGTCGCTTGCTTCAGCCCTCAGTCCTGCCCTGGATCCTTTGCAGCAGTTCAGAGGAGCTGCAGGCAGGAGCTATTCCATGGTATTCTGCCTTTTTCTGCTGTACAGAACTTGGGACATCTTTGGAGCTGTAGAAATTTGGGGGTTGGGCAGGAGATGTCAGAAGACTTCTTAGCAAGTATAAAGCGATCAGACTGCCTGGTCAACAACTGTAGTGATCCAAGTACAGTATTTTCACGGGTCCCATTTGCACTGTCAGCTGCAGCCTGTCTACCAGCATCTGGAGCAATAGAAATTATGTCATATTTTGTTTTCTTTTTTTTTAAGCACATAAAGATAGAGAAAATTGTCTTTAACTTTAGGAGAACCAAAGTAAAATCTACTGTAGAGTTGTCTTGAGCTACTCCATAACTAGGGTAAGTGTTTGCATGCCAAATGATGAAAGCATTTTGTACTTTATTGGATTGTAGTGGCTTCTTCAGCACTGCATTTCATGTGTGCAGGAAGAAGGGGTCTGGTTTGTTTCAGAAATATTTCACAATTATTTGAAATGTATTTGTTCCTTTTTTCATCACAAATGAAAAATGGCCAAAGCTGTTAGGCCTGTAGCTTATTACCCCTTCACACTAACCCTTGTTTTGAAAGGGATGGGGAGCTAATGAAAGTGCTGATTCAACCTGAGGCAGAGTATTGCTAGGAATTATTATAAGCCAGTAGCTGGAGCAATTTTTTCTACCCAAAGTTTGGATGTCCAGCAGGAGTCCTGACCGCTCTGTTGGTGCTGGTGGAACAGCAGCTGGTACAGAGGGCCGTAGCTACAGCAGTCTTCAAACAGCTGAAAAGCTGGGTACAGCATTTCAGGGCTGAACAAGCAGTGTGGTTTGCTCAACAGTGCTGACTCCATGCTGCCATCTGCTTTAAGGCTGTACCAGAGGGAGGAAATTCTGGTCTCATTGTCTCCTCCGGGACGATTTATCTTGGAATTTTGAAACTTAACCTCCTGCTCCATCCCTAAATTTAAATCCGTAGCTTCTGACTGAAGACAGAACCATATGTTAGTGAAGCACTGGGGCACAGCCATGCTCTGTGTATTTATCATCTACTGTTGCATTAGGAGTTTGCTGTAGAAACAGGAGCGGGAAGAGGAACCAAAGTGGCAAGAGGTGTTGTACAGGGTGCGCGCTTGGACTGCTGCTATGCTGCCCTGTTAAGGGGCATGCGATTAGCCTCTTCTGTGCCTGGCGAACAAGTGCTGGGAGTGGTGGAAAGATGGTTGGTGTCTAATCCAAAGGTCACCTGAGGTAATCCAAAAGCACTGTGCTGTTCCGTGGAAGTGCCATGGTCATGTTTTCAGAAGCAGCCATGGTCTGAAGCCTTGCTACACAAAGGAATTTGCTTAAACAGAAGGCTTACAACCCCAGCAGAGCCTTCTCGAGACTGCAGGCCAGTTGCATCTTCTCTGGTGACCTTGGGAAGGGGGGCAAATCATCTAACAGATGGAGAAAATGTATTCTTGTGATTAGTGGGTGATGGGCTTCTCCTAAGCAGAGAAGGTCTGTTCTTTTAATTAATTAGCTGTTTAATATGTTTGTGCAGTGGCATGCCTAACTAACGTGCAGTTACTATGAATACGCATACAAATGGTAGTAATGGGTGCAGATGGCCATAATTACCCATGTTGATTTCTGCAGTAATCACACATGCAACACATCAAGTTGGCATAAAAATTGACATGTATGGGGTGATTTGTTTTCCTCCCTTCATTGCGTATGAATGTGCTTGCATCACTATCCTCTGTACACCTGGACTCACTGCTGGGCTGTACCCACCAAGATGAGACAAGGCTTTAGATTTTAACATGTGCACAAAGGTGACTCTAACTTAGGTTTTCTCTGCAGTGTCCTGCACCCAGTGCTTTGGAGTACATCTTTTGCCTGATCATGGAGCAGAAACAGGGCTGTAAGGCTTCTGAGGGTTTCATATACCTGTATGCGGTGTCTGGTTGGCCTTGACAGGGCAGCTGGTTCTCACTTTCACAGCCAGGCCTAGGAGTGCTGTGTCAGGGGCTTTGGTGCCCTGTAGTTGCCTTGTGGGAACATAAGAAATGTTGGACTAGGTCAGCCTGTGGTCTGTCTAGCCCTGCAAGCTGTGTCTGATAGTGCTAGCAGAAGATGATATTTAGGAACGGAGTGTGGCTGTGGCACCTTTCTGAAGTCTCTCACTTTGTACTCCCAAACACCCGCAGTTTCTGAAGAGGGGATATCAGGGGGTACATCCCTGCCCAGCCCTTTATGGACCTTTTGTCCATTAATCTGTCTAATCTCTTTTCAAATCTGCTGGATACAGTCTGCCTCCACAAACTCCCATGGCAGCAAGCTCCGTAAGTTCACCTCCCATTATGTAAAAAAGCACTTTCTTTTATCTGTTTTAAACTGGCAAAGCGCTTGAGCTTGCATGGCTGCTCTTCACTCAGATCATCTAGCCAGATGAATCAGTAAAAGGGCTTTCATTAATAAGCCCAAATGCTAAGGAGGTGTTGTATTCAAAAGACAATTCAAGGTTTGGGGAAGTGGTTGCACCTTCTTTTCCCCGGGAGATGCCCAGGGGAAGGGGACAATATCGGATAGTTGTAGTGGTGCAGCTTTAAAAAGGAAATTGAGCTGCTTGGAGTGACTTGAGGACCTGGGAGATCCTGACTGGCAAGAGGAGTGGGTGCTCCCAAGCCCTCTTTTTGCTTCGACACTGAATAGTGCTTGCCTGAATTGTATGATGGGTCCCCTTCGAGCCTAGTGACTGAAGAGCTACTTATCCATGAGGCTGAGTTCTAGTTTAGGAAATGGCAAAGACAATTTAGGGGAAGTATGCGTCAGAAAGCATTTCTGGGATTGCTAAGCACTGCTCCAGGTATAAGCACCAAACACCATCTGCTCTGGGATAGCTCAGCACGGGGAAAAAAAAAGCTCTAGAAACTGCTATCGCTGTGTGCATTGCAGACCCAGAGAGGGAAGCAAACAACAAGGGAAAACTGCCAGCTGCCGGTCTTCACCCTAGAGGTGGCTCCGTGCCAGCGGTGGGGTGTGTGCATGTACCTGCCTTGCAAACTGCTTTGGGCAAAAGGCTTTGTCAGAATGAAAGACCTGTGGGTAATTCATGTGTCTGCACTTCTTTGTGGAGTGTCATTAATCTTTGCATCAGGAGACTGCTGCTTTGTCTCCTAGGGTTAAATCTTGAAGGTTCATGATGGCAGTTAAAAAGCTGGGGGTACAAAGGGAAGTTTAAAGAAGGCTTGTAAGAGAAATTCATGTCGGGGAGTGAATAATCTGAAGACTCTGTGCAGTGTAATGGAGAGCCGATCTCAGGCTGATGACTTCAACGTAGTCAGTAGTGCAGAAAAGAACTGTAAGTACTTCCAAATCCTATGGCCGTCCTTTCTTTCGTACAGCAAAAACGTCTCTCTTGTGATCAGGTTTTTTTCAGGCTTTTTTGTCTTAGCAGATATGGGGCCCTGTTAAATATTTACTTTTCAACTAACATTTTCCCTACCTGGTTAATTTGTTTTGGGACACTATTTCTTGTTTTTTTGAAACTTGTTTCGTTAGGCTGCTGGGGAAAGCCTTCCTTTTTTGACAGCCTTTTTACTCATTCTTTAAAGCTCTTCTTTGATGTGAGCTCAGAAACACAGATCTTATTCTTTTTATCCCTTTCCCCTGTCAGTTTAAAACCAGTTATGAGTACCACAAACTATTAAAAACAATCTAAGCTAACCTCTCAAGTGACAGATGTTCAGGGGCCTATCTCTTATTTTCAGGACTCTCTATAGAGCAGACTTTAGTTTTGAGGAAACAAGAAAGGATGCTGTTGGTAAAGAAACATAATTGCAGCAGCTCAGAGAACTGTTTTGTAAAATTCATCTGGAAAAAGGCAGAGCAGTGGGATGTCCTGGTGAGTTTAATATACCAAGAAACTATCCATGCAGTCATGTCTATCCTGAATTTCTGTTTTCTACACTAATGTAGTTGATCCTTTGTTCATAATTGAGTTACCTGAATTCATTCCTTCTTCAGCAAGAAGGAATAAGAGCCTGGCAGGTTAGCTCATAGGGATATTGAGTTGGAAAGGACAGCTGGGTCATGAAAACCAGTCCTCTGATATCTCATGCAGCCTAATGTGTGAAGGTCTGCTGAACCACCTCCATGTGTCCCCAGACACCGCTAGCCGTGAAATGCTGCAAAGGCCAACAATGAGGAGATGGCAGGCGAGATCAAAAGTATCGCTGGTGTCCCAGTACACGTTAGAAAAGAAACTGTAAAGAAGAGCTCCCCAAGCTTTTTATCTTCCTTCGTGAGACAGCAACTTTACGGTTCTCCGAACAGCCCACCTCTGCCACTCCGTGGGGCAGAAGTGTATGTTCGTATAGCTAAGTGAGGTTTTATCACTTGTCTTATGCAGTAGTGGTGGTGCTGCTGCTTTTTGCAAATAATACCTGCCATCTTGGAGGCAGGTCTCTTCCTGGAGGTCAGCATGCTGACAACCCCTCATCATGCACACCAGATGGCATCCCTGGGTGCCCGGGGCTGTGCCGGTGCAGCCACCTGCTTCCACTCTGACCTTGGGCTTCTCGTTGTAATCCACCCAGGAAACTTGCGGGCACAAGTTATCCCATTCAGGTCAGGACAGGCCATCTGCAGTGGGTCCTCGGTGCTATGGGAGTCAGGTGAGAGTGGGAGAGTGAAAGGATTCTTGGTGCCTGTGAGCCTTAGTAAAATAGTCAGCTGTTTCCAGACTTCTGTCCATCAGAAGTGTCTAACGAGTAATGAGAACTGGTGGAAATATCTTGGAGTAGAGGACAAGAGGGACAAGCATAGCACTGGCAAAAGGAAACCAGCTATTAAAACTGCTACTACAAAACTTGGATATCTCCTTAAAAATAATTTTTCTCACTTCTGCAGCCAACTCTGACATGGTAGTGCAAGGGGCTGGTGGGAGACACAAAAGGAACCCACCACCACCTCCTGCTAACTAGAAGAAATAATTTAAAAATGCCTTACCTTCACCTTTTTCAACATTGTCATAATTTAAATTAGAGGATTTTTTCCAATATGTAATTATTTTTAAGTAAATATGATTTTTTTTTAACTGGTGGTGTACAATTATCTGGCATTGCTCAGAGGCCCCTGATGTTCTGGGAAAGCCTTGTTTCTCTAGGAGTTTGCTGCTCAGGGGTGCCGCTGTAGCTGTGAACAGCAGCAGCTGGGCTGAACTTGGCTGGTTCAGGGCTCTGGCAGGCCAAAATAATGTCTTTTAACTCTATCGGATTGAGTTTCCCAGTATCCAGACTTCCAATAAGTGGGGTTTGTAGCTTTACCCTCAGAAGATCTGCCAAGCTCTTTTGCTCCTGCCGTTTTGGTCTGAATTAACCATTTTCTTATGGGCAATTTCCTCATATTCCTTTTCCACAGCTGCCTGACAGTCCTTTACAGACATCTGCAAAAGCTGGAGTGTTTGTCTGCAGTAATGTAAATGTTTGAGTTACCAAATCCCATGGGACCCTTTATCCTTTCTACTGAAAGAGGGGATACTTTGTAAGGCCACTTCTTCATCTCTGAGTCTGTATCATCCCCTGACGGCATATAACATTTTCTGATGGTTTGCCCATGCTGCCGTCTTGCAGCTTGGTTCCCATGGCCAGATTTTGCCAAGCACTTGGCACCCAGTGCCTCGCAGGAGGAATGGGACTCTCCCAGCAGCTCCCAGCAGCATCGCTGGATGAGGCTACAGAAATGGGAGCGACGGGGCTGGGCGGCTCTGACTGAAGTGCCGTTGCTGAAGCTTTCCCCTGTGGCCCACGTTTCTCTCTCAGCTGTCGTTCTCAGCTGCTTGTGGACACAGACAGCTGCTGTTGTCTCAGCATGGGTTTTGCTTTGTTTTGTTTTAATCTGTCCACTTCATTTATGTGCCTGAATTAGAGCTGAGCTCTTTGAAGATCTAACCACTTGTTTAGATCCTTATGGGAGTACTTTTGATAGTCTGGCCCTTAGCCTCTAAAAATCTTTGATTATAAACTCACACCAGATTGGAGAATGAGGTGTCTCTGCGTGGTTTTTCTCCCTCCTCCCTTGCATTTAGCTGAGCATCAGGATATCTGGCATTTGCCACATCAGAGGGCTTATCTATAATTCATAAAGGAAAGCTCTCTACCTTGTCCAATCTGGGAGTTAACAGTACCTTTTAAAAAGTGCTTCTAAGGTGCAACCTGATCCTAGGTACTAACCTCTGTTGAAGCTCTCAAGGCTGTCTGTCACCACTGTAGCCTCTGCTTTCACTTTGTTTACTTAAACACCAGCCTCTTGCAAAGAAAGCAGAAGTCTCGACAAATTGGAGCTGCTTCCTGCACATCCAGATCACAGCTTACAGGGCTTCCCAAACCAGCCGTCTGTCTGGGTTCCTCTCCTTTCAGCAGTAGTTCTACAGCATTTGATAAGACCCCCGAGGGCTGCCCGTGGTGCGCAAGGACAGTCTGTGAAGACCTTTCATCAGAACTGACAAGGTGAAAATCTGACTTGTCAGATGCAGAGGTCAGGGTTCTGAGTTTTACTGAATTTAGTCATGAGGAAAGGATATGCACTAATGGTTCTGGAGCCAGAAATCTTTTCTCTGTAACAGACACACACAGCCAGGGGTTTACACCTTCCCTGGTAATTCTGAGCAGAGCACAACCTCAGTCTCCATGTTTCTGTTGCATCGTCTTACATACACCTCTGTCAGCACTCAAAGCTCAGGCCAGGCGGGACCTTCAATACTCAGAACAAATGGGGAAAAGCAACTGGGCTGAAGCCTCAAGGCTTCTCAGTTGGCCAAGCTGCAGCTGCCGGCATGCAAAGGATTTTAAGAGCAGGATTTTCAAAACCACCTGTGTTGACTGAACGGTTTCCATTAAGCTCCTCTTGACTTCACTGGAAACCGTTGGGCTGGGAATGAGTGCTTTTACAATCCGAGTCCAACTGATACACCTGTCCATTCACTTGGACCTAACTTGCAGCCCACTGACTGATCTTGCCTCATTCTGTCCTTTGAAAAGCTGTGTGTTCCTTAAAACCAAGGCTGGGGCTCCGTGTGTCAGTTAAATACAGGTAAGTCTCTTGTGTGACCTGTCGGTAGACAGAGCCACACGCTGCAGTCCCAGCCCTGTGCCCGCTGCCAGAGGGACACAGTGCAAATCAATGAGAATCACACGTGTCTGACTGCCAGTAAAGCATCTTCTCAGCAATACAGAGGAGCCACCAGATAGTATTAACAAATACACATGCTACTTCACACAAACAAAAAATTTTAAGCCCAGGTTTTCTGTATGGCCAATGTTGGATTCAGCATCGGCTGCCCGAGCATGTCTCACCAACGGCAGAGCCTGGCTTCACAGGGTTTGGTGTAGTGACTTTGCTTAGTGAGGCAGGGAGACATGTGTTTGTGCCTCTGCTCCTGTGAGGGATCAGGTGTGCAGGATCTGCCCATGCCAGGGCTTCTGTCCCTGATGTAGAGATGCAGTGGAAAGAACTGGGATGTGATTTCGTGCTTGTGGAAGGGGAAGCGAGCAGTAGGAGGCTGGGGGAAGGGAAGGAGCGTGAAATCTTGACCAAATGAAAACTGATTTTTACAAACCACACTGCCAGGGATGGTGCCCTGGTGCATGGAGAAGGAAGGCAGTCCATGCATTTGGGTCTGTGTCTTGGGAGAGGTGAGTAGGTTTGCATACATGTGCGTGCAGGCAGGGCTGCTCCCACGCCTGCTCTGGCAGCAGCTGCCTGACCGGATTCTGTCTGTGTCGTGCGATGGAAGTTTGTCACTATCACAGGGCTGAGAAACACGGAGCAGAGGCTTCCGGCAACAGAGACCTGGTTGTTATTAGGACTGAGCTCTTACTGGAGCAAACTGTCTGTGGTTTGGGTACGTGTGTGTATCCAGAGTGCATTTCCTCTGCCCTGTTTATCAGTGATGGGGGGGAGAAAAGCTGTTTCAGTTTGGTACACGTGTCTGCCAGTAAGGGCCTTCATTTGATCAAGACTTTGTGGTTTGCAGCACTTGGCAGCTGCACAGCTGCTCCCTTCCTGGATGGGATGGAGCCATTACCAGAAGTTTCTCGTGTGCTTGGGAGAGCCGCACTAGGGCCGCTGGTCACTTCCTTCCTGCGCTGCTTGGCTCTGTGGCATGCACCTGCCCTGCCCTAGGGACAGCAGGCTGAAAATTGGGCTGAAGTTAGGCTTGGTGCCACCTTCATGGTGCATGTATGGAGCCAGACATCAGCGATCGGAGGAGAGTCGAAGAGAAGGGGTAACCCATCAGAGCAAACATCTGCGTGGCTTGGCAGTCCTCGTCTCTGACGGACACCAAAGGCAGGTGCTTGAGGAAGAATGAAGGATCAGGGTGAGAATATTGTGATCCTTTGTCCCAGATTGTTCTCCCAGACTTGAGAGATCTGTGGTTTCAGGTATCTAAGGGTTTAATAGCCTTTTTGGACTTTCTCTTTGGACTGTGAAATGAATAGCACAGAGTGTATCAAGGGAGTTTCAAGCACCTTTTCTATACTACATCAGGATGGAGAAACATAGCACATGATTTCCTGCACAAATTCTTTCATCCTGTCACAGAGTGAGCAGATGAAGAGGTCTGCCCATCTAAAATATCAGATCCCATTTTGTCAAATGGGATGCAGGAAATAGCAGTGTAGTTTACATACTCTTCTTCAATTTCAAGTCGTCTTGAATTTCATTCCTTCTAAGAGATAAATTGTTGCAGAAAAGCTCGGCCATTTCTATATGGCGAGTGCTGCGGGGTGGGCGCTGGCTACCCGCAGCCTGACAGGGCTGAGGCAGTGCAATTACACCTGGCAGAAGCGATCCTCAGGCTCAGGAGAGACTGTGTTCATGGCTTTTAAGGGACCTCATCATGTGCCTTCCTGCTTAAATGGAAAGCATTAAATGGTCTTCTGTAGCCTAAAGGGGGAAATAACGACGGTCTCTTCAGGGCACCTTTGCCACATGCTGACTGTACGACTTTATTACAATTCACATTTCTTTCATTGAGGAAATAGTCTGTCTGGTGCGCTGTCATTTTGCCCCATTGCTTGCAATTATGATTTCTTCATTCACTTCCTGCTATTGAGACTCCAGTTTCTTGGAATTATTCCTCGTCTAATGACTTCCATTGCTAATTTAGTTCTAAGTGATCCCTGGACAGCCACAACCATAAATGCATGTAGGTGGCTGGGCGATTTGTCAGGGCTCTGCCTCTAGGAGATGCCTAGTTTCAGTACTTTTATGAAGTATTTTAAATAGTTATCATCTGGTTTATGTCTGCATTATAAAGCAATCCTGAAGTATTGCTTTTTCCATTTTTAAGTCTAAACTTGTTGATTTCTGTTAGCAGTTCCCATTTTCTGGCCTGCCTAAAACATTCCTGTAGGAACATACCAGGCTCCAAGAGCAGAGCTGATTGTCCCCTGCATGGTGCAAGCTGCCCATGGGAGCGCACTTGCATTTCGGCCACACAGATGTGTCTGTATGGACCTGAGTGAGAAACATCCCTCACACTCCTGACTGGCACAGCCGCTGTGGCAGGCTGGTGACTTGGTCCTCTAGACACCCCTGGAAAGCCTGGTAAAGACTTGCCCCTCACTGATACTATCTTCACTTTCTGGCCCTCAGCAGTCACCGCACATGTAACTTTCAAAATCTGTTGTCATTATGCAGTTGAATTGACTAAATATTTCCTTGTCAGAGGTTCTTGCATGGATCTGGGCTGTAATAGTTTAGCAAAACACGAAGAAACTCTTCTGGGAGGTAATTTCAAAATTAAGCATTTAGGAAATGTGCGCCATCCAGAGCTAACAATTTTATCTGGAGACGTTTGTGCAGTATTTTGCAGACTTATTAGGACCTCTGTTCCCACTAAAAATATCTGCTGTCTTCTGCCTTGATGAGGTATTTTTTTCCTCCTGTTCCTCCAGGTCCTAAAACAGAGAAAGGGGTGTTGCTAGTGACCAGCAATAAGGATGAACTGGTCATAGCTGGTAAAATAAGATTCTACTTCACTTACCTAGGCATGCTATGGGATGTAATTGTGCCTATGGAAGGAAGGAACTCATGTTGTTATACTTCCAAAGCTGTCATCATGAGTTAAATTATATTTTTCACTCTATCGTTGCCATTGCTTCTTTGCTGTGTTGGAAGCTCAGCACATTGGGGCATATGAATGTTTTATTTATGCATATATATATCTCCTCATCAACTTTTCCATCTGCGAAGCACATCCTAAGAGAATTCAGAACAGCCGCTCAAATAAAGTAACAGCAAAGCATTTGCTGTCCTGTTTTGTGGTTGGGGAAATCAAGTTGCTATGAAGTGGAATGATTTGCTCAAGCTTGCTTTGAGAGCTCAGTTTTCAAAATTATGTTTCCTAATTTCCTTGATTTTCATTAATACAGCTTCACTCTTTACTGTGTTCTCAAGCTTTATGATTACTACAGGTAAAAACAAGTTGACAGGATGGTAAGAGACAAGTGATCAAGTCAACTAGGCTAAAAATAAAATGAGACTATATCTGTTAAATAGACACCACAAAAATGTGATTCCTCTCTCTTCTTGCAACAGTGCAACTTTAGGCTTGCTTATAATCCTGCTTTGTCTCAGGACAGCAGCCTGGTTCTTGCTGACTGTGTCACCCTACACCAGAAAGGAAAGGTTTGCTGACTGAATCCAGCTGTTTCCAAGCTGGAGAGCCAGAAGTGGCTGACTGGGCCAGCCAGGCCAAAATGTTCAGGGATGCCATAAAGAGCCCAGATGGATAAAACCTGTGCTACAAACTAACATGCTGGAATGTTAAATAACTGACATTGTACAGTTATGGTGGTGCTAATTAATGTTAAGTGAGAACAAGCTCTCATATGATTTATACTTTAGCATGAAATTTATTTTTTTTAGTCCTTAGCACAGAGCATGAGTAGATACAATGATTTTTTGCTGGCAATACCATCAGAATCTAGGTTGTGTTGCTTGCCAGGGTTAGGACACTGGCAAAGCCTGAGCAATTTGTCAGTAATGCCCTTTCCAGGGTGGAAGTAGCGAAGACAATGTGAGAGCCTGGGCCACGCATGAATGTTCAGCTTGGGCATCATCAGCTCTCTGGGGCAGGTGGCTGTAGCATTTTCACGTGTCAAACACCTCTTCTAGCTGTGGCTTGGCTAAACAGCAAGCGCACCTCTCAACTGTGCTGGGGCATTTGTTGCTCCGATGAAACGCCTTCGAAAGAGAAGTTGTGCAAATGGCCTTTAGCAAGTCTCCAGCGTAGCGAAGTGGTGGAGGAGTTGTAGTGTGCTGAACTGTCTCGTAAGCAAGTGGGTGAATCCCTTCCAAATGTGCTGTGTAGCTGCGGTGTCTCCGGTTGCTTTGCGTTGTTGGTGTGAGGAGATGAGTCAGGCCGGTGGGTTGGAAGGGAAGGCTGCGGGGCTGCAGGTCAATAGGTGTATTTCCCATTAATCCTGTACTGTGCTTTGCATGCATTAAAGCTTGTCGTGGTTTAATCCCAGTCAGCAACTAAGCACCACACAGCCACTCACTCACCCTCCCCCCCACCCCCTGTGGGATGGAGGAGAGAATTGGGGAAGAAAAAAGTAAAAGTAAAAGTTTAATAGTACAGCAGAGGAAAAGAAAATAATAATAATGATAAAAGAATATGCAAAACAAGTGATGCACAATGCAGTTGCTCATCCCCCACTGACCAATGCCCAGCCCGTCCCCGAGCAGCGATCACTGTCCCGTGGCCAACTCCCCCCAGTTTATATACTGAGCATGACATCATATGGTATAGAATCATAGAATGGTTTGAGTTGGAAGGGACCTTAAAGATCACCTGGTTCCAACTCCCCTGCCATGGGCAGGGACACCTTCCACTGGACCAGGCTGCTCAAAGCCCCATCTAACCTGGCCTTGAACGCTTCCAGGGATGAGGCAGCCACAGCTTCTCTGGGCAACCTGTTCCAGTGCCTCACCACCCTCATAGTGAAGAATTTCTTCCTTATATCAAATCTAAATCTACCCTCTTCCAGTTTAAAGCCATCACCCCTTGTCCTATCACTATGTACCCTTTTAAAGAGTCCCTCTCCAGCTTTCTTGTAGGCCCCCTTCGGGTACTGGAAGGCTGCTGTAAGGTCTCCCTGGAGCCTTCTCTTCTCCAGGCTGAACAAGCCCAACTCTCTCAGCCTGTCCCCATAGGAGAGGTGCTCCAGCCCTCTGATCATTTTTGTGGCCCTCCTCTGGACTCGCTCCAACAGGTCCATGTCCTTCTTATGTCAGGGGCCCCAGAGCTGAACACAGTACTCCAGGTGGGGTCTCACGAGAGTGGAGTAGAGGGGGAGAATCACGTCCCTCGACCTGCTGGTCACACTTCTTTTGATGCAGCCCAGGATACGGTTGGCTTTCTGGGCTGCAAGCGCACATTGCTGGGTCATGGTGAGCTTCTCATCAACCAACACCCCCAAGTCCTTCTCCTCAGGGCTGCTCTCAATCCATTCTCCGCCCAGCCTGTATTTGTGCTTGGCATTGTCCCGACCCATGTGCAGGACCTTGCACTTGGCCTTGTTGAACTTCATGGAATGAAGTATGGTCTAGCCCTTTGGCCAGTCTGGGTCAGCTGTCCTGGCTGTGCTCCCTCCCAGCTTCTTGTGCACCTGGCAGAGCATGGGAAACTGAAAAGTCCTCCACTTAGTGTAAACACTACTTAGCCACAACTAAAACGTCAATGTGTTATCAACATTATTCTCACAGTAAATCCGCAACACAGCACTATACCAGCTACTAGGAAGAAAATTAACTCTATCCCAGGCAAAACCAGGACAAAGCTGCTGTATGAAGCTTGGCTGCCAGCCTCCTGGTGACCTACTGCATGAAATAAAGGCAAATTATGTCTCTCTGCTCCTTCTGGAAAAGTGGCTTTGTGCAGGGCTTGCTGCTCTCCATCTGCAGTGGAGAGCAGCATTGGGAATGATGATAAAAATGGCATATGCAGCCTGTAGAGAAAGGAGGGGGACAAAGGTCCTTGTCAGGCTCACATAATCCTCATTTTAGTTACCCCCAAATTACAGACAAAGAGATAATATACCACATTTTCCTAGAGCGTGAGAAAAGCAGATCTTGTATCAACGCAAATGCTCAATTTGTCATGTATCTTAATGGGATATCCCCTTCAGTGTAGCCTAGTCATTGAGTTGATTCCAGCTGCTGAAACAGCACTTTATGAAATATCCTTTTTAAAAAAAATTAAAAATTAATCACAAAACCGCATATTTCTATGCATTCATGTATCTACTATAAGGTTTTTTAACTGGACCTCCAGGGCAGCACCTTGGTGGGAAAACATCTGCTTTTACACATGGACCTCTCTCATGGTGATAGCTATGTAAAATATGGGGGGTGGAAGGTCCTTCTGAGGGAAGCTCTGAAGCCCAGAAGAGACAAGCTGTTGGGTGTTTCAGGGGAACGACTCGTGTGTGTGTAAACTGAAGCATCGGTGTAAGAGCTCATAGATTTTAAGGCCAGGAAGATTGTCCCCATTTCAAATTGTGGATTGTATCCCCTTTGAGAGTTGCAAAAAAGAGTCAAAGGATAGTGGGTTGTGAATTATTATTAATAGCCTCATAAGGTGGTTTGTTTAAAAAAGCAAAACAAAACAAATAACCCTTATCAATTATTATGAAAAGAAAACAAGATAAAAATCAAAGTCAATAAAGTTAAGTGGTTGCATACACATTCTCTTTCTTACTTAAGTGCTGATCGTGAAATTTTACCCATTGTTTCAGCCTTCAGTGGGTTTTATGAAGACAGATGAGCCATGAAGCAAATCAAGCTTTCAGAAAGTTTGATAAACTCTGCCTTTTTTAATCACCCTGCATAGCTCCGGGTATAAAATTTACACAGAACAGAGTCTGTAGGTTCAGGGACTAAGTAATCATTTTTCCTGAGTTGCACAGCAAGCCCAAGAGAGCTGTTAGACGTTCTAAAATAAATAAATACTGAGCCCAAGGGAGAGATGAGTATGTAATTACCTGAGGTCTGGCTTTTGTGCCCTCTCAGAAAGTTAATTTAAACTTTGGATAGCTGAAAGCTTTCTACAAGAGGCGGCACCAGAACATCGCTGCTGCCGGTAAATTTGTTTGGTGTGGCATTTTTATCTGTCTGCTTTCTGACTAAAATCCATGCACATGAGGAAATCGCATGGTTTGGAGGGAAGGCACATGTGAGTTTTAACAAATAGTTGTGAATGTGAATGACAGGAAAGAGAAGGAGAATAAAGGGCTGGTTCTGCGCAGCCTTCAACCCAGTGTGCGTTTCAGTTGCACAGCAATTGTTTTTTGTTTAGTTGGTTGGTTTTTTACTTGTTTTTGTTTGGTGCTCATTTACATCATTATGCTTGGGAAAAGATGAACACATGATAGCTGGAGAGAATCAGACTTCAAACGTTCGGTTAAACAAAGGCGAGTCAATGGCATGACACAGGTATTGAGTGTAGAAACAAAAAACACTTGTTAGAGATTAGTTGTGTGGTCAGGCCTTGGGAGACTTGCTTGACCCAGTTACTCTTCACACTGTCTCACATCATCATGAGCTGATGCTCTCTTACCTTGGAAATCCCATTTGCTTTGCTGGGGTTACCCTCATCTAAAACTCAATAGCGCATAGGGAGGTCATGAAGCCCACTGTATGTTTATTTTCAGTATCTTTAAAAACAGATGTATTTGGCAATGTACAGACTGATTCCTCATAATTCTTATCGAAGTCTTCTGACTGCAGAAGTCAGCCCAGAGTCGAAGATCTTGCTGTTTTAAATCCCTCTACCTTCACCGTACGCGAGGACAGTCCTGGCATGCACAGGAGCCAGGTCGTGTTCTTTGGTCACTTCCCCTGCTTCTGTTCAGCCTTCCAGTCTTTTTATATTTTGTCTACTTGTGACCGGTAGCAGCTGTAACTGTAGTGCAGTGTGGAGGAGGTGGCAATTTCTGTATGTTGAACACATAAATACTTCTGTGGACATATAAATACTTCTGATCACTTTCCTAAGCCTTACAGCAAGATATGAGTAACTGGTGTCATGATTCATTACTGCTGTAGCTTTTGAAGCTATGGCCAGGTCTCCGAATCACGTAACGCAGCTGAGCTTGGCTGTAACAGGAACCACTGCGGCTCACGAGCAACGTCCTTGGGGCAGGGAGCCATGGCTGTCCTGTGTGCCTTTGGCATATGTGCAGTGGGATTCGGGTTTATACTGGAGCTCCTAGATCTTAGGCCAGTATTAATAGTAAACCAAATCATTCTTGGTAGTACTCCATACGCTCCCAGTCCTATAGGGGGTTGCATACAGCACAAATAGCTGAGTGCCGTGCAGACAGAGTGAGCTGGAGTGGCTGTGAGGAAAAGAGGATTTCCCCCCCAGGTCACCAAGTACTGTGTAGCTGGTGCTGTGGTTTAGAAAAGCTGCAGGATTTCTTGTGATATTTAAGTGCATGCCTAGAAGGTGGCAATGGGTAAGCATTGGATCATCTTTCAAATGTACCATATACAGCGATGCATATGGAGCTCCACAAGGCTGATGCTTTTCTGTTCCTCGTGCTAATCCCATTTATCTTTTGGACAGCAGAGCCCAGCAATCCTACACCACCTTTAGAATCCCTCCATTCAGAAACATTGCTCAAGATTTGCCCATTATTTTTTCTTTAAACTGCTCGGGTTTGGAGATTTTCCAGAGGTGTTCTTGTAATTTTGAATGTGAATGTTCTGTAGCAACAAAAGAGAAAAGGTTAGTGAACCTGCATTTCTCTTTCAGCTACTGAAACAAGTGGCAACAGTCCAGTACCTCAGCAATGATACTCGGAGGAGGACATTCTTTTTACCTTTTTTCATTTGCAGAATTGCCTTGGTTTTCACAGGAGGTAGCTAAGTCATTGTAAGCAAGGAGCTCAGATCCAAACTGTGCTTCTTGTAACTGTGTCCTGTGCTGTCTTTGGACAACTTTTAGGTTATTACTCATGAGGTTTGTCTCTTTTAGTGCCTTTCATTGCTAATGCCACTGCATTAGCACTAACTACACTGGTTTTTACCTTAGGTTTGAACACATCCTAAATCACAGAAAAATATCAAGAAAAAACTTGGTAAAAACCCTGTATCTCAACAGGACTACCTAAGAAAACCTGTGTGAGATTGCTTATTTTGCATTTTTATAATGTAAGAAATCATCTGAGGTTGCTCTGAATTGAAGACAAAACCAGAAGAGATGTTTGTGCTGTGAAAATACTTCTGTTGCACCTATTTGGTACAGCTGTTAACTCTTGCACTTGAAGGCTTACCTGTGTAAAACTTTGAGGAATAGGTCCCCAAATGCAAGTGGTTCCACATTTAGTCCTCCTAGTTTCAACTACATAACTTGCAGTGGAATTTTGGCACCTCACTTCCAAAGACACCTAAGAAAATCCTGGTCTTAGGTCATTAGTTATTGAATTAGCAGTTTTACTCTGTGCGTGTACCTTCAGGACTGAAGAAGCTGAAGTGCACACGTTTTCCTGCACCGATGCTCCTGGCCCTGCTTAATACGTGGCTGTTCAAATCTGGCCTGAATGTACAAATTTTGAAGTCATTAACTCCTGCAGCCTCCTAATGCTCTTGGACCTTTTTGCGTACCTTCCTTGTTTTTATAAGCAGGGAATTTGAAAGAGTTCTTAAATCAGGTGTTAGACTTTGCTAGTGCCTCTTTCACCTGAAAAACAATGCCTAATTAAATTCAAGTTGGCAGTACCAAGTTGCATAAAGCCTTCCTTTTAAAATGCGCTTCTTCCACAAGGCACTGAACTTTAAAGCACTGTACACAGACATAGATACAAAATATGAGAGGTTGTAAGTCTAGACATAATCACTGTACATAACCGTGTAGAAATAAGGGCAGCTCAAAATGTGTTCCTCCACTGTATGTACCGCTTATGACTGTTCAATATTGTTTCTGCTTCAGTTGAAATGAAATCTCTCTGGGGAATAGACAGTATCTTCTGCATTCCCACTGTAAAAAGCACACTATTGTGGTCTGTAAATAATAACTGTTTATATGGTGTTCGCCTTTAACCTTTCCATTCCCCTTGCAAATAAATAACAGTATTGCTGTCTTTGCAGTATTCTTTATATTAAGCACAGGGAGAAATAGCATTATTTAGAGAAAGGTAAATTGCAGCATAAGGGTATAATATATTTAGTGTGGAAGACCACTGCAGTCGTTTCTGTTTCTGGTTTATAATGAAGGCAGACTAGATTTAAAACTAGTGATTGATGGTTAATAGAAAACTATCGCAGAAATCCTGTGGTTAAAATATACAATTTGTATAGATCTCTCTGGATGCTTTCCAGATTTTCATTTTAGGAGGCACTTTTACTTCTCTATCATTTATTTTTCCTGGCATCCTTCATTAGAACATAACAAGGCGCTTTGCAGCAAATATCACTCATCAAGTTCATGACCAGTACAAAAGTACGCAGCAAATACTCAACTTCAGCTCCAGAGACTGGTGGTAAGTGCACCAGGATGCTGATACAGAGCTGTGGTGGTGCACTACATGGACATCCCTTTTTGCCTTCTCTCATGGCTCCCCTTTGAATCCAGGCACCTAGCCAAAGGGAGCATGCCAAGGCAGTGACGCTACAGAGTGAGAGATGTTTCTGTTTGTTTTAACTGAAAGCAACTAGTACTGATGATTGTGAGCCCGCAGAGCATGTCCTTATACAGATATCAGTGTTCACTGCTACCTTGTCCCTCATCCCATCTCATTTTTATCTATCAGTTAGGGCTAGCCATGGTCTGTGACAGTGAATTACTTGTGTGCAGGGATCTGTGCCTGGCACATCTGGGCTCCGGTTTCTGTTGCCCTGTATGCTGTGGGCTTAGACAGTATATTTCCATGCTGATTAAGCAGAATCCACAAGTTTCTTAAGCTTTCAGGAGTTGTGTTTCTTCAGTGCTTTCAGGAGTTATCATCTTCATTACCAATTAGAAGGAAGTCACTCACCTGAAAATGGGAGGCCCTGAATTTGCATGGGAATTTCCCCCAGCATTCAGTAAGCTTTATGGGCTATTGCTTATATGGTAAATGCCAAGTCTATAAGGCCTTTGTTTCAAATATCTGTGCTGAATCTAAGAGCAAATGGCTGAATGATGAGCTTGCATTTCCAGGCTTCTCCAGGCTTGGGAGTTGAAGAGGACTAGTAAGTGATACATCTGCCCTTTCTACCTACACAAGTTGAGCTTTGGAAATTTTTAGTGTTTAACCAAATTATGATACACCCTGTATAGGGAATACTTGAAATCCTGAGCAAGTATTAGCTCATTTCCTTTTGCAGTAATGCTGGAGGTGAGTGGCCAAAATACGCTCCTGCATGTGGAATTTCTACCTTAGAGAAGATGAAACTGCAGGATGGTCCTGGCAGTCAGTGGCACTTTGGAAGGCTGATCTGGAGCCAATGGGACTTAATGTAGTTCCTGCGAAATGTCATGCAATACACAGAGAGGTATTCCCAAGGCCAACTTCAGGTATTTTACACAGGTCAGCCTGTGTTTGCTCTCCAGGTTCTGATCTGTCTCCATCACTTATATAAGAAGATTAGCCTCCTAAAGTGGAGCCTTAAAATTTGTCAGGGTAAATCTTTATGCAAGTGATGGTACTGTATCTTCATCCTGGACTTAATCTGTAATGCTTTCACTTTAACTTACTTTCTTACCCGTGAGAATGAGGAGTAACATGGAAATCTTTTTTCATTAGGTTCCCGCATATGTTGTGTGTAATGTGGCTTGCACAGTAATTTAAATGCAAGTATAAATTTGGTCTCCCAGGCATATTGGCTTTTGAAGTCCTGAAATTGCTGCATCTCTAGCCACACAGAGCAATCTAATCCCCTTGGTTTGGAGAAGGTTCCTTGAGGTATTTATCCAGAGGCTCCAGGTAGCAGCATATAAAAAGGTTTCTGTTATTTACCTCCAGTCTGACCTCTAAAGACCCTTATTCCATCTCCCAGAAAGAAAATTATTCACTGTGGTAAAAAAGTACAGCTTCAGCATCCAGTCCCAAATTGCCTGAAACTGCACAGGGGGACTCCTTTTGCTGAGTACTCTGTAGTGCCTTGAGCCGCTAAACAGACCTGGAGTTAAATAGACCAACTGTCTTGCTCTAAAACATCTGCCCAAATAAACTCTTTCTTTACAACCAAGAGCAATCTCTCCTCGCTGGTTGTATGTTACATCCACTAGCATTAATGGCAACTACACAAAGCAACAGAGAGGTGTTTTACTTTGAATTCTTGGAACAAATGTTGGGAATTAGTGCTTGCAGCTCATAAATACAATAGCTGTATTTTATATGCAATTCTATTCATTGGATCAGATGTCTAAAAATACGTGTGAAAAAGGTAACTGGTGGCACATACCCAGTTTTCTGGGGGAAATTTCCATTTGAAGTTGAATGACCACATCAAAATCACAGAGGAGAAAAGAAACCAAGAGAGCTAAGGAGTGACAAGAGAGAGGTGTTTGAAGACAGTTTGGAAGCAGTTGGAGGATTGATGTGGCTGGCAGATAAGAGGGCTGTTCCAGGCAGCAGAGGGAGGCGATGGGGGATGCTTTTTTATGAATAATGATAAAGTAATCTGAAGGGACGGCATAGAGAGCAGTGAGAGGTGAGATGGGAGAATGAGAAGCATGTTTTGCCTTGAAAACAATGACGCAGCTTCCACTGAGCAAATGGGAGCTTCCTGCATATGTCCAGAAGTTGATTTGTCAGCTACCACTGATGGTAAACCAGCGGAGGAGAAAACACTTTACAAAACATGTAATTCTGCTGATACTTAAAACGTTTTTCTGCATTGCTAAAACTGCTTGGTGTGGATGGAGAAGAGTTGGTGGCCTTTCAAAGGGCCTCTAGCGATAAGCTCTGTTTAAAGGTAGTTTCACTGCTGGTAATTGGTTGACAGTACATACAGTATGCAGCTGTGATAGTAGCACATACATGGAAGCACATATAAAATAATATTAGAGATCAAGTTCAAAGTCCGGCAGGAAGGATGAAGCAAATAACTGTTTTTTCTCTTCCAATACATGAGTTAGGGAGCATTGAATGAAAACAACTAGGTGTCAGGCACAAAACAAGTGAGTTGTGGGTTGTTTCTTTTTTTTTTTTTTTTCTTTCCCTTATGCGTGGCTAACTCCCAGTTTCAAGTATCAAAATGGTGGTACACAGGATGGTATTTTCTTGGCGCTATAAAACTTGTAGTGAACTATTAAACTGCAGCAGCATTTCATCCCTGAGCTGCCCGCGCCTCAGTGTTGGATAAGTGACCCAGAAAGAGAACGTGTATTTTATCTTGTTAAATTCGTAAAACACTGAGATGGTTTTTGAGAGTTGAAATGCCATGTAAGTGCAAGATCTGATTATTTTGGGGAAGATGCTGTGAAAAGTGGTCCTGATGTATATTAGCTCACCTGAGGGCAAAGTGGACTTCTTAAGGGAAAAGAGTAGGTGCGGGAGACCTTGGAGTTGGTACTGTGGGCAAAGGTCATGCTGTAAAACACCTGAAGCCCTTGAACCGATGATTGTGCTAAATGAAGCGCTAACTCTTGATGATGCTGGTGCACAGCTGCTCCAGGAAAACAGGTTTGCTCCCTGTAGAAGACAACAGTATTTCATTTAGGTTTTCTCCTTTCTGCGACTCTCCGCTCTGTCCAATGCTTAGATGAATTGGAGTGACTGACAGGTAAGAGTGCAGTGCGTTTGTTGTCTTTGCGTAACTTTTCCTCTTCTCCCCTCCTGGTTCTTTGCAGCTGGATGTAACGCGTTAGTGAACTCCTGCCTTAGCAGATTTGATCAGCCTGCCTTCTGCTGGGTTTGCCTGGCTGGCTTTAGCCATATTCGTGCTTGTGATAATCACTCCGTGCTTGTGTGATACTGCAACAGGGTGGCCGTTCTTCTGTGCTTTGCCTCAAATCAGGCTTTAGACAGACTCTTTTTCTTCTCAATGGTATTTTTAATCCCAAAAAACAGCACTGAAGCAAATAAGGCCTTTCTCTGCACAGAAAAGATTTTGTTTTTAAAACTGACACATAACAGGCCGGAACAGAAGGGCACCACCGGATAGGAGAGGAGAAGATAAAAATTTCTTGGCTCAGTGAGTTTGTACCTAGGAGCTTTTCAGAAAATTGCACTAATTTCTTTCTAACACCCAAAGCAGTGTACTTCATGCTGGCACATAGCTTGAAATGGAGGTTAGTAGTACCTGATGTTGGCTTGTATTATTATTAGTTGTTTGTATTACAACAGCGCTTGGTGGCCTTGTGCAAAGCGAGTGGTGCTGCATGCGGTTCTGCTGCGGCGGAAGAGGCAGTCTGAGCCATACCTGCTGAGCAGAGGAGGTGGGCAAAGGATGACAGGGCATACAAATGCAAAGATATGACTTGTCCCAAGTCACAAAGCAAATCATTGGCAGGGCTGGGAATAAAAATCAGTTCTTGGGAAACTCAACAGAAATAATATGTAGGTGATATCAGTTTTGGCACTTAATCCTGGTGTAGTGCACTGGTTTATAGGTTTATAAGGTGTCCAGTTTGATCTTCTTTAAAGGTTCAGTATCTTTGATCTTGGCGTCTGTGAGTTTATGGGGAAAACTGGAAATGGAACAGATAAGTGGCAGTCTCTTGAATTTGTCCTAATCCCACAGGTTACAGTAAACTGGTGGTGGAAGCATATTGCATATCATGGTGCTATGCATGACTGATCAGCTCTGTCCTTCAAATGCTATTAACTTCAGTCTGGTTAATCTATATTCCTGTATGTTGAACACAAAGCAGCCCTGGCTGAGGGATTCGAAGAGAATTAAGTATTTGTTCGCTAATCCTGAATGTTTATAAATCAGTATTAATTACTTTAGGTGCTTTTAGAGAGTTTACATCCCAGCTTTTTTAATAATTTCATGATCCATCTGGCTAATAAAATACTTCATTGCAAGAGAAGAAATAAAACCTGTGGCTGTGAAGTGTGAGCATGCAGATCTTTTGCTTAATGGGGTCTAATTGCTGTTATTATGGATTCTGATAAGTTAAAAATAATAGTGGGCTAGCCACATCCCACGTCACTGTCTGTAAAGATGCTGCATAGATTCAGCCCAGTCTGTGGGAGAAGAGAAGAAAGCTGAACCAAGATCAGTGGGGCCCCCTGTTTCTAGGAGTGAATTTATGCCTTCAGAGCTTTTAAGGGTGTATGGTTTTTTGGGGGGGTGGCATTTGGGGCGATGTGGGGTGGTTGGTGGTTTATGTTGGGTTTTTTTGGTTGGTTGTTTTTTTTTTTTGTTTTGGGCTTTTTTGAGTGATAAGGCACAGGGACATCAGTGGGAAATGAGCATCCTGCAGGGTTTGTCAGCTGGCTGGCAGTGGCGTTGCAGGCACTGTGCTGTAGTGCAGCAGTGCTGAGGAATGGTGTGTGTGGGGAAACAAAGACAGACGTTATCTTCAAAGGATCATCATTCCACTGATAAGGACAATGGGCTCAAAGCAAAGACAAGGGGGCATGGCTGGAGCAGGAAATCTTGCACTAAGCATTAGCTGGGCTACTGATTGCCCCGGATTCAGCATGTAATCCTTCCTTTAATCACAAATCAATTCCACTGTGTGTTTGAGATTTTTAAACTTTTCATCCATATGCTTCAGACTTCAGAACAATGGTGTCCCCAGGGCTTTGGGGAATTGCGGCCCACCAACACCCTGACATTCCTGCCACTTCGGTGCAACCAGAAGAAAAAATATTTGGAGCAAGCGCATCTGTCAGAGCTTGCTATGTTTGTGTCTTTTTTATCTTGGAAGGAAGGAGTCCTTTCTAATACTTTGTCTCCTTAAAGTCCTTAATCAACTTGGCATCTTGCTAGAAAGAGTATTTGTTTTTCTTTCCTTTGATCTGCATTTAGCTCACAGAATAGACTGACTGACACGGGTTACGCTCCTGCCTGCGTGACACTCAATCTTCTGTATTAACTTCTTGCATTTAGTCCCAGAGCTCAGCTTTTGGGCCTGCTGAGAAACAACAGGACTGGAAAATATCATGAACATGTGTGAATGAACACGGCATGCTGCTGTGTTCCATGATTTCCGTGTTTGATGCTGCCCCAGCTTTTCTTGGCATTGAGTTGCATCCGTTACAATTTCTGTGGAAGTGGTGTTACTGAGCCTGTGGAGCCCGAGCCTGGGTACCTGTATGTGCATCCTGCTGGTTACGCACCTGCTGCCAGCAAAGCAGCTATAGTTGTTTAGGGTGCAATGTATCAGCCTGCTGATAGCTGGCTTTTAGGATCCTGCTTCTAATGCGTTGCTTAGCTAATATTCATTACTCTGTTAGACTGATTAAAATGGAAGGGACTCAGTCATTGTGCATATACATCACAGAAGTGCATTGTAATGGCTAAATAATAATCTCCTCAGGAAGAAGAAAACAAAATGGTCTGAGAAAAATTTTGAAAGCTTTGGTGCGCTGTTGTCTTCCTAGTTAAATGCATTTTGTCATAGTATTTAGGGGTATAAATCTGGCTGGAACAGCATTACGCAAAGAAAGAACTGAAGCTCAACGCTCCCGAACTGGATTTTTTTTTTTTTTTTTTAAATATAGCCTAAATTTTTCTCTTGAACTCTAGGAGTTGCTCAGTGGGACAGTGGGATTGGTGGCCACGTCCCCCTCCCTGGCATCTGCACGCTGCTGTTGAAGGGAGGGTGTCTTGCCCTGCTTGGAAGGGCATACCAGCCGCGAGCATGTGCGGGTGGTTCTGCGCACTGGTGGTTGCAATGCTGCTTTTAGGCCTTAAACAGCAACGCCTTAAACCTTAACACAGCACTTGTGTGTCTCCCTGCCTTTCATCACTCTGTAGCACAAATGCTTTGTGTGATTCATTATACTGCCAGTCTCATTTGAGGCATCTTTCAGGCCTGCTTTTATTGCTTAGTTTCTCATGAACTGTTTTTGACTACTCTTGTCCATGATGGTAAAATATATCTGCCTATATGCAGAAAAAGGCAGGGGAGAAAGGGAATGTGATGATGATGGGTATTAAGAAGGGAGGGGTTTTTTTATTGCCATGGTTTTGACTACAGCACATTACTCACAAGCGGAACAGCCACTGCTGAGTTAGAGTTGCCCCACTGTAGTAAAACTCCCAAAATTTTACAATGCCTTATGCCATCATGTTTGTGTTTATGCCACATCTATTTGGTGATATAATTTGTCACCTGCTTTTAATATCTTCCTCTCGTCGCCTATACCGCAGTAGCAGGCATGTTATTTACTGGACAAACACTAGTGTTTCTATTAAAATTATGTTGAAGCATAACATGTCAGTGGAAGGAGAATTATAGATGGGTCAGGAGGACTTTCCCAGATCACTTAGTCGGCTGGTGGCACAGCTGAAATTTGGACTGCTGTCCCTCAGTTATAAAGCAAGATCCTAGCTGATAGACGGCGTTCCCTGAGAACCAAAGGTCTTGTTGGGACTGCAATACTACTGTAGGCTTGCATCTTTTCTGGCTTAGTTTTAAAGAAGATTATCTACTCTTGTCTTGTATCAGACTATGGAATAACCTTCAAATGTCAGTCTTGACATCACTGGACATGTCCTAGCCTTTTCTCATTTTCTACTTTTCTGACAGTTGTATCTGTGCTTTCCATCACAGTGGCTGGCATAAGGGACACCTAAACAGGGTACATCCAAGTTGGAGAATGAGTTTGTTGGGACATAGGGAGGTTGTTTTGTGGTTGGTGTGGGATTTTTTTTCTGCTTTGTTGATTGTTTTAATATCCAGCAAATACTTTTTACATACTAATGGTCCCTTTAGGTGTTGCTTACTCAGACCCTGAACCCCTGAGAAGGTGATTCTTTCAGTGCCTAACCCCAAGCCAGTCAAGGTCAACAGGACTCTTGGTCTTGGCTGTAATGAGTTTGATACTGTCTAATCCTGAATATTCCTGCCTGTGCAGCTCTCCTAAACAGGGTAATTTTAAGAGATGCCAAATCGACCTTAATATTCTTTTGTTGGACAAGGTTTTCCATTCATTAATGATTTGTCCTCTTCTTCCTGATCTTCTTCCAGTATTGCTTTGATACTGGAAGGCTCACTGGAGGAGAAAGTGGACTCTGAGGACAGGATATCCCTGACATAAAAATAAACACACAAGATAGAAAAAGAAACCATCTTCAGCAACAAGCAAAAGGAAGAATGTGAAAGGTGATGAATGGTGGAAGGTATAAAAGGCTGATTTTCAGCTACTGAATTGTTCTGCTAGCATGTGGTACTGAGAGAAGCAATGCGATATATGAAAATAAAAACATTGACTATCTGAGCTGGAGACTTCACTTCTGAAGCAGAAAGCTAAGGGCGCCAAATCCTGTTAAATTTTAATGAGATTTTATATACAACTCCTTGTGTGTCACTGCTTGAAAAACAACACTTGGGACTGATAACAGCAGAGAGCCTGTGAGTTAACACCTGCAACCCAGCATGTGGCTTTCAGAGCTGAAATATTGGCTGCTCTGGAAGGTGCTTTGGTCAGGAGTGGTGAGAAGCAATTCCTTTGGCCAAGCCATCAAAACTGCTGCGCAGTTGCTTTTGCTGCCTCCGAGCTAGGTGAGCTTCCACAGCATGGGGGGCCTGTCACCAGGAGAAGGGGAGGGCTGGTGGAGTCACCGTCCTTCCCCACCCACCTCTCTCTTCCAGCCCCCTGTTTCCCAGATGCCCTTGAGCAGGGTGGGAAGGAGGCATTGAACCTCAGTTGTACGCGAACAGAAGAGTGAAACTTCGGGGGGTTTTTTTGCCACTGTAATCACAGCTTGGCCAATAGGTAATATTTCAGGTTTTGTTCTTGCGTATGGGGAGTGGAGAGGTGTGATCATACCTTCTTTTCCTTTTTGGGCATGTTTTCTTAACAGGATACTATTTTTGCACCAGGCCCGCCTCTTTTTCTGGTGGTTGCAAGAACTGAAGTGTTCCTCCAGTCTTCAGGTGTAGAAAGTAGCATAATAAGATCATCATCATTCAAGTGGATGAGATTTGTGAAAACACCTCTATTTTTAATAAGTTTTGCAAACAAGCTTTCGTGCGGGCTGAGAGGAAGGAGAAGGGGGATAAGAAAGTTAAACTATTTCAAAACATCGCTTAAAAGGCTTTGAAGTACCAATACTTATTAATTCCTTTGGCATGTATTAGAATAATATTAATCCTGATGAACTGAAATGGTATTAGTGCAGATGTCATAAGTACTTCTACAGGCATTCAGCTGTAATTTAGCATCAATTAACTAGACCATTATTTGAAAGTGTTATTTTAATACATTAAATTTCCCAGTTTGTCCTCAGGCAGTTGCTAGAGCTGCTGTTAGCGTCTCTTATCACTCTCTATATTTCTTTCTAGCTGTCGTTCCTGTTCTTTACTTGACAGTGTGTGCTTCACACAGCCACAGGACTCCTCAAGGGTGGCTGGCAGTGCGGTTTCACGTTCTGCCTAACCTAATTTAGCTGCAGGAAGCTGCTGCAAGGGACAATCCTGCCTCTCTCCACATCCCCTCCCCGTATTCTTTTTCCTCCCTTGTAGGACATCTAACATTTCCAGAGGTAGCATTTTGAAAATTTGAGAGCAACTTTTGGTCAATTTTGTGGCCTTGAACACATCCTCTGGGCCATATAGCTGCTGCTTAGTGCAACACCGTGCTACAGGTTGTGTAGCCCAGAAATGTGGCATTTGTTCCTGTCCCTGCTCAGAGCGGTGTGGAGATGCTCACTTGAGCGCTGGAGGCTCTGTAGCTGTGCTAGTGCCCTGCCGTAAGGGGATGCATGTCACAGTGCTGTGACAAAATGGCTACTTGTTCAGGAGCTGGCAGGGGAACGCTTGTGCCTCCAACTGCAAAACAGACCCTGTGATTGCTCATTTTATCTCCCTGTTCTTGGGGAATGTCCCAAAAACAGCTTCTGCCTTCAAAGATTGACTCGTGATGTCCGTGTAAAATGCCCAGTACAGCAAACAGATTGTTCAGGGTTTCTATACATTTCTATAGTATAAATTAATAATAAGAATCTGATACTGGAGAGTGGAACAACCTTTTTCCCCATGTAATGTGTAAGAGCTAATCTGCGGTCAGTCACTGCTGTGGAGTAGTCCGCTGTTTTGCATGGAAGAGTTTGGGATGTCTTAGTAAGCGTTTTCATCTCAAGAAAAAATAGCCGCTGCCTTGCTCTTTCCCCACAGCATGGTAATGGACATCTTGGCTGATGCGCAGGGGAGCGGGGGCCAGGACACGCTGCAGAGGGCAGAGAGCCCTGCAGTCACCTGCACTGGCGCTCAGATCCGTTTTCGTGGGGCTTCCTAAGGAGCCCGATGAACAAGCTCCTGCCGCTCCCGGCAGCTCCCACCTAGTGAGCCGTATTTCAGCTCACATGCAGCGTGTCAAGACAGGCAAAATTCCCATTTGTAAAAAGTGCTGTTAACAAATGCTTTCTTTAACCTCTGCCTCCAGTTTGCTATGCCTGTTCACTCCCTCTGGAAGACAAATTTGTGTGTCCTCTACGAATGACCTTAAGGGTCTACGTTAATGCCTGCAGAAGGCAGGGAAATGACTCTATGGAAGCAGCAGCCTTTGTGTCTGCTCTTAGCAATGGGGACAGACCTCTGTCTGTCTGTCTCACTTGTCTGTAGCAGTGGTTCTACTTGCGTTGTTCTGTCATGATACAGAGACACATATTTTGGAGTTTTATGGTATCTTTTTTCGCAGCTTTACAATCTTTTGTGCTCTTTCTGAGTATGCCAACCAAAGACCGTTATCAGAGTGAGGTTGGCAGGGGAAGTAATACCTCCTGTTAAAACCAGCTGATAAGTTAAGGCAATATAGCTCCTAAGCCTGTCCTTGGATATAAAGTGGGAGCTCCTCCTACACTTCAGTCAACACCCTCAGTGTTACTACAGTTACTACTGTAAACAATTTTTCTGCAGATCAACTGAGGCTTGAGTTTTAGCAGACCACACCAAATCAGCAAATTCAAAATCTGCGAAACATATGGCAATCGCTGCCAAAACCTCCTGATTTCAGTGGAACCATCAAAATCACTGAATTCAGACATGTCCTGTACTTCAGTTTATTTTCTTTGTTGTACCAGGGGCTTTTGTGAGACTGGGCAAACAACTGAAGAACTCTGAAGTCACTTGTAGAGGATGGAAATACCCATTTACTAATGGGAGAACATTTTTCACCAAGCATCCGTACCATCTCACTCCTCTCAGTAATAAACCTCACAGGAGAGCAATGAAACAGATCTGTAAACGAAAATTCGTAACTCCACTAAATCTCTCATTTTTAGTTGCAGTAAAGATGATGGAGTTTATGTCATACTGGGATTTTCCCCCCCCCACTCCCCAGTTTCCTCGTTCATCCCATATACATGGGCAGTAATTGTGGGTCTCCCTCCTCCTCCTGTTCCACAAGCACTTTTCTCTTAAACTAGATCAGAATAAGTAGTGTTCTTAATCTGTACTTAGCTTAATTTATAGCTTCAGTTTTAGACTTTAAGGAAGACCTGTGACCATGAAGTTTGTCATTTTCCATCAGTCTGATAATGATACCTCTCCCTACGGTGTATTCCTGCATTTAGTTATATTTCACTTAGTGCCAATGTTATGATTTTTATATGCTGTATTTCTTCCCTTTTAAGCAGTCAGAATTCTTTAAAATGTTTTTCAGGTCTTTTGCAAAGAGATGATTGGTGTTTCTTGGTATTTTTGTTCTCTTTTTTCCCCTGTCCCATTCCCTGTATAAGAACGTCAGTTCTGTTGGACATTGCTTAACCTCAGTGCTGTTCATCAGGCTGGGACTTTGATCTGCCTTCTGGCCTATGCATTTGACTGCGTTTTCTGCACAGTGATGTGGACTGAGATGCTTTAAAAATGATAGTCTTTTGTGTTGTTTGGCACGGGTATCTAATCAGTCATATAGTAATTAAACCCCTATAAGCAATGCAATGGCTTTTCTTCATGCATGTCTTCTTGGCTTTCATACAAGCTTCTGTGATGTGTTTGCTGAAGTATTTCAGATTTCTTTTTGTAGACCAGCAATATACCCTCTCAGTAATGTCATCCCTCCATCTCCCTGCCTCTGAGGTTCCTCCTGTTAGACTTTCATAGTGAAACCAAGCTGACATCGCATCTTGTGAAGATTTCATCGCAGTGAGAACAGAGTCATTACCTTCCATCTTTTGTCTTTGTGAACATCAAAGAGGTGCAAGTCCCAGCAAGTGAGGTCCCAGGGAGTTAGGCTTGGTTCAAGGTTCCCATAAAGCCAAATTGGCAAGTCCAGTTGTTTTTCCTTTGCAAATTGTATCAGGAGTGTTCTCAGATGTCTAAACTGAGCAGTGACTGCTGTTTGGCTGTCTCCTTTTGACCCAGCTGCTTCTGCATTTCTTGCTGGTGCCCATAGGTGCTAAAGCAGTAGCTGTCAATATAACTCATGCTTTCAGAGAATGGAAAATTCATATAGTGAAAGGGAGCTGACATTAGTGCGGAGATCCCAGGTGACAGCCACTGCCCTGACTGTAACCATTGGTTGTGGCTTTCAGAAATCCTGAAGTAGCTCAAGTGATCAAGAGGTCAAACCCTGGCATTTATGAGGGCAACGTGTGCGAGTAAATCAGTATATTATATGAATATGTCAATACCTAAGGCACAGGGTGCAGAATTAAGGGATTTCCTAGTTTTATTGTTTGAAAGCAGAATTGATGTTTTGTTCAATATCTGATACATATAGTCAGTTGAGATATTACTTATTTATTTTGACATTGGGTATAACCAATGCTGTAATGCTCCCTGGAGATGTTGAGCTGTCTCTTTTGTTCTGTTCAGGTTTTGATATTGCTGTCACTGTGGTTTCTGAGTACCTTCCAACCACGTGTTAAGCAATATGACTAGCATATGTCTCACTTAATTTCTTCTCCGGTCCTTGGAGATGAAATTGGTTTGGATATATTTTGCTAGTTAAGCTTTTTTTTTTTTTTTTTTTTTAATTTCTCATTTTTAATGAGCTACAGATGTGGCCATTTAAGCCAGTAAAATTTGACCAGTTGCCTCAACAATGTCAATCTTTGCTGTGCATTTGGAGAGTTGCTATTCCTACAGGTTAATCCCGAGGCATGCCAGATGCCCACAACTCCTTCAAGAACAGGTAGTGGGTGCTTGACATCTCTCAAATTCAGCTCCCAAACTTTATGCCACCCCACAGCCAATTTGTTGAGATGCTTTCATTATGCAACATTCATGATATGTAAAACTGCATATTATTCTGAGGACTTGTTACAGTTCATTGAGATGAAACCAGCTATGAATTTTTATCTTTGAAGGACTTGTGAGGCTGCCTATGCTGTTCGTCAAATTTAGTAGAATTGTACTTTCCTCATTTTGTAAATAGTACTGTAACACGGACAGCAACTGACTGCTTGAAAATACTTGGGAAGAGAAGCTATGTAGTGGTCCTGTGCATGTGTCTCAGTTCAGCTGTACGCGTACGTTGTCTTATTTACAACAGTCCAACAGCTTTCAAAGTTCAGTTGTTAGAGCTTTTACAAACAGAAATATGCATATACTGTGCCCAGCCCAGTGAAGAATGTTTTCCCTCAACCTTTTGTAGTAGAGATTGCAGAGTTTGAAGTTATGTTTTAACTGCTTACATTATAGTGTCAGGATAGATGATATCAGGAGAAAATAATCTCTTCCTGATAAAATTTGCTGCCTCATTGATACTCAGCTTGAATAGAAGATTACAAGGAACTGTGCAGGTCTCGACTTTGTGTTTAAACATGCTTGTAATCAGATGTCTGTGTTAAGGGAGAGATCTTGAGTGGGTATATATAATATATATACACTCAACCTCTGTTGTTTGCTATTGCATTATGATAGCTTGCAACTGGTTAATTTAAAGAAGATCACTGAGCTGTTGGCTCTCTGTGGTTGTTCTTGCACCAACTGAGTGTAATCCTTGATACAGAGTCACGTCGCTGCCACTTCTTCTCTCAAAGTAGCCCTGGAGTCATTTGTGCATCTGTTACTTACTGAGGAAATAACGTGGTGGTTTCCTCCAGCTTGCCCTTCAGTCAGTCCCCGTGAACCGGCTGGTTCCTGCCAGCTGCAGGCAGGGTGGGCAGCCTTGAGGAGGGCCGTGGGGATGGAGAGGTGCCCGGGGGGAGCAGCGCGGGGTGCAGGGTGCTAGGGGTTTGCTTGGTGTCCATGAAGGAAGGAGAAGGGGATTTGATGAGAAACTGGTGTGTACAAGGACAACAGTAACGATGATGGCCAGATGCAATGCAGTGATGGGGAGCCAATTTATGTCTTGGTTATGATGCAAAGCCATGAATGTTTTGTCTGGACTGTGTATCTATGTAAACAGACTGCAAGGTTTCTCTAGAGGCAGCTTAGTTCCAGTGTGTGTTTGGTGCTAACTCACGGAGTGCTCCAGGAGCAGCATCAGGAAGATGCTGAATTTCAATCAGCCACAGTGACTTTCCTTCTTGTTTGTGAACTAGATCAGGGTCATGATGTAAAGGCCCTGAAGATGACAACGGATGCTTAGTCACATAGAGGGGTCTGGATTTGCAGCACCTCTTTGTGGATGGCCACTAGATATGTATCTGCTGGAGTACTTCTCTGAGCCCATCACTTACTGACAAGGAATTTAACTGAAAACTGAGCTGTGGGGTGGAGAAATGCTCTTCACTCACTTTACAGAAATGAAGCACAGACAAGACTCTGTAGGGTAAGGTTTTATAATTAGTTACGACTTAATCTGTGTAAAGACAGTAGCAGCTATGTTTTGAAAATCTCAAATGACTTGCTGCTCTTAGGTGGAAATCCCCTCCCTGAAGCTGTGACTTGTACCTTTATTTCTTTAAGATATCTCCTTAAATGCATCAGTACATCAGCTAAACAGACACTACCTATGGGACTGTCCAACCACAGAGAGCTCTGCCTTTTGGTCTCCCTGGGGTCTGGGAGCGCTCACCAGCGTAGGCACTGTAGTGGCTTCACATTTAAGACCGAAGTTCCTCTCTGCACAGCCTAGAAATGTATTCAGAAACATGTGCCATGAGAATGGAAGCGCACGAGGGAGGAGAGCGATTAATAGTCTGCGTACCTGGGAGATCAGCACAGACCTAAAACTGTTGCAGACTTGGGAGGAACCTGCAGCACCTCCTCGGGGACTCCTGGCACCAGTTTCCCGTGGTCCCATCAGTGCTGTTAGCTGTGCGAAGGGGCACATGCTGGCGTGCTACTGAAGCTGTGCGTTTCACGTGAAGTCATTCAGTCGATATATCCTAGATTGCTTTCTTTCCAATCAGTGTGTTTTAACGGCTCAAAACGAGGCATCTTCTATTTGAGATATGCTTGGCTTTGCAATATGTAAGCTGGAAATCAGTTCAGTTTAGCAATGTTGTCTATGGATATGCTGAAGGAGGTTGTCTTTTTATTTTTTTCAAAGGATGTGATCAAGAGCATGCGCTTCAACTAGTTTAATGATGAGGTTTTTTTCCCCCTCCCTTTTGATTCAGATTTCTGGTTTAGGTGATATCAAAAGATATCACCTCAGATTTAATTGGAACATGTTTTGTTTTGAAAAGGTCATTAAATGCTATTTCCTAATGTGGCAATACTCTTATTAGGCAAAACTCACGTTGCAGGTGCCTTGTTAAGGAGGCCCTCCTTGTCAAAGTAAAGAGCAGTCGTGAAAAGTTGTTGGGGTTTACATAAAGTGGCAATATCCATGCGCCTGGAGGCTGGCAGAGCACAAGGCACGAAGAGCAGTCCAGATTTATATGTGTGCTTAACTATGTGACTGATAGCCTTGTCATAGCCATGCTGTGGCTGGGATGTGAATGGGAAATTTTTGCACTCTGCTGTTATACATAGATCTCGGCGCTGATAACTCATGAGGCTTCATCACAAGCCTGATGATAGGGAACATTTGGCTGCCAAGAGTGGGGCTTTGTGATAAGTTTGACTCCAATTAAAAAAAACACAACCTCACACAGTAGAAAGCATAACCTCTTCATGATAAAGAGGAAGAGGTAAAACATACAACCTAAACCATTAAACTTTAGAAGGCACATACAAAAGGTATGTATAAACCACACAATGTTTTGGTTGGGTGCGTTTTTTTTTAGTAATTTCTTTAAATCTTGTGGTTGGGGCCCTCTAGTTGTTTTCAGGGTCTTGAAGGGGGGCTTTGTTGTTTGAGTTTTTTTTATTTCTTTGGATTAGCCTTTCTGAAATACCTGTCTATGTAAAGACACATCTTGGTGATCTCCACTGAACTCATTCTGCTTCCAGAAAAAACAATTGAGGAATGAACAGAGCTAAGCAGGAGGACAGGGTTCAACCTGATGGATTCAGACTTTGGTTCAGGTGCCCTTTGCCTCCCGTACCAGAGGTGGTTATGAAGCGCAGCATGTCAGTCGTTGATGCTGTAGCGCCTGAGAGGTGACAAGGCAGCGTGATAGGGACGCTGTCCCTCCAAGCGGCAACCTGTCACCATGGCCATTGAACTACGCAGGCACGTGGCCATCTTCTTCCCTTAGAGGAAACCCATCCAGCCGGGTGGCAGGCAGATGCTCCGTGCTGTTTGACTCATCTCTGGGAGTCCTGCCCGATTTCTGTGCAAGACCTACTCTGAAACAGGGTGGTTTGGTGTCCTTTTGAAGAATCAGCTAAAAACACTCCCCTATGGCATATCCAGCTGATTGTCTATATTTACTGAATAGAGAAATTCTCATTATATTCCTTTGGTTTTGATCACTGCAATCAAGTGAGGATAACTTTAAAAAGAAAGAGCAGTGTTACGCACTGCTGAACAAATAATGAGAGACTACTAGATGGGAAAAATGGGTGGCAGGAGAGAGATTTTTGAAAAAAATGGATTCAGGAACTAAGTAGGTTTAATGAATGCGATCTTTCAGAACTCTCTTGACACAGCTTTAAATAAAAATCTTCATCTGGCATATGAAATAAGCAAGAATTTCATATAAAAGCCCATGCAGAAATTGCGTTGGACTTTTAGATTATGTGCCTAGGCGTGACATTCTCCCTTCATTCTTTCAGACTTCCTTTTATTACTGTGTGATCTTACTGTGAACACTGCTGAGGTGGGATCTGCCCACACAGAGCATATTGCAGCTTCAGTGCCGAAGGCAGTATCAGCATCCATCCACTTTCATATCTGAATTTGTTTGGGGGGTGGGGGAATCCCTTCCCTTTTGGATAGCAGATGTCAGTCTCCTACTCTCCCGCAGCTCCCAGAAGTGAACTCTGCCTGGCTCCTGGTGGAGTACAGCACTACGAAAGGTTCTCCCCTGCAAGCACAGGATGATAAATAAACATACAGACCTTAAACAAGCTACCTTGAGCAACATTAGTGCAGGCCTCTTCTCACTGGGTAACAAATGCTGTATCGGGTTTCTCCGTCTCCCCTCATGTTTTACACTCAATTACAACACCTTTGAAATAAGTACTTTGGTCAAGAGCAGCAGACTCTTCTGTCTTCAGCTGAAGAGTTCCCCAGCTCTGAGCAGGATTTGGCAGAGCGTGTGCAGCGCGCAGATGGATGAGGCCACTGTCGTTACTGATACGAAGGCTAAGGGGGGGGAAGCTTTGGGCAGCTGGTAGTGCAGTGTTGGGGGCCTGCGTAAGAGCCTGGACATTGGGAGATGAGGAGCAAGGTTTATTGGTGCTGAATAGAGATGCAGTGGTGGCCTTTTCCAAGTGCTTTGCTTCAGGTTACCTCCCACCCTTGGCACCTGGCACCCATAGGACACTACTGTGACAGCAGTGGATTTTAAACCGCTGCTGGTTGCTGAGGAGCATGTGCTCTCCTGCAGAGTGGGTCATACTTTGGGAAGGAGGACAACCTCCGTAAATGAGGAGAGGGAGTGGGCTGCAGGCCAGAATAAATATTTGAGTGCCGGCCAGCTGCCTCACCTGCCATCTTCCCCTGCAGCCGGGCTTGTCCCAGCGCTGGGCCAGTGCCTCCTTCCTGCCAGAGGGACTGCGGGTACCTCCTGCCACTGCCCCTGGAGCCAGCAGGCCAGGGCAAACTCTGCTCCCAACAACCAGTCTGTCCCAGAGCTCGCCCTCGATGGGATCCCATGGGAAGGGGAGCGGGTGGGGAGCAGACGTGCAGCACAGGCAGGCAGTGGGTGACCAGCGGGATGCAGGTGGAGCAGTCCTGGGACACGCGGTGAACAGAAACCTGTCTCAGGACCGGCTGTGCCAGGGCCTTTCCCCAGCTGCCTCTGGGCACAGGGGCCTCCTTGGGACCCGCGTGCCAGGCTGCAACTGCCCTCTTGTAATACCGTTAACTGTGAGCACCAGGCAGGCTGCCGAAAGGCCATGAATCGTAATGGGTTCCTGGTGGGTCTGTTGGCAAACTGGGAACCACTGGCTTGCTTGATAATCTCAGCTATCCCCAAAGACTGCTGTCTTTGGAAATGAGAGCAGATGGTGAGAGTAGTGGTGGCCCCGCTGGCACGTGCAGCTCAGAGCTTGCACCAGAGCAGCATACTCGCAATGGGTGCTGACCTCCAACGTTTCAAGAGAGTAGTAACTTGTGACTTAAGGTATTGCTATAATGGCTTTGCTCAGAACATCATGCTACAACCCCACAAGCTTAATTTTAGTTTTGACCATTCATAAAAGGTTGCCACAGCCTGTATCTGGAATATGGCACGCTCATGATCACTGCTGTTGTGGTGGTTGTGGGGAGCTGGGGTCTCCTCGCCGGCCCGACCCCAGCCCCACCGGAGAGCTGGGATCCTCGTGGCCCTGGTCATGGCCCAGCTCTGGCACCGGTGAGATGCCAGGAGCGGAGCTGAGCTGAGGCACTGCCTGGTTCTGCCTCACCTACTGAGCACCAGATACAATCCGCACTCCCTCGTGCTTCACAGCCAGCCCATTGTGCCTTTGCCATTAGCCAGAGTTTGTCCTCTGGGGGAGGGGAGGGGAGAGGGAGAAAAGGGGTTTTGTGCTCCTTTGTTGGGTGGACAAATGCAGCCTGATGAAAGGACCGGCTGCCCGCAGTCAGCCTCCAGGAGCACTGCCCAGTGCGGGATGCAAGGGCTTGCAAGCTTGCCCTTGGATAAACCCTGGCGTACCCGCACTTTGGGAGACCTATGAATGCTCCGCCAGCTGTGCTATGATTTATAAGCTGTATTGTGGGCACAAAATTGCAGATGGCTGTATATTATAACTGCATCAGGAAAGGTGAAGCGTTTTCTGGAATAGGCCTTGGCTGCAGGATTGAATGGGAAACCCTCAAAGCGCTGTGGGTTTGTTCAGGGAGACAAGGTTAAGCGTGTGGCAGATGGGCATCCTTCCCGAGTGGGCTGCTCGCACAGGGACCTCGCTGGCCCAGGCAGGCTCACGTCTTCCCTCTCAAGGGGCAGGCTGCATCTTAGAAGACAAACTGTCTGCCCTGCAAAATCAAAAGGAAAAGGCAGAATTCGTACCTGCAGGGTTTGGGTGTTGGGTTGGGTTTTTCCCCCCCCCTCGTAACAAATCATGCCCTGAAGTGGTGACGTTCTGCATCTGCCGGGCTAAAATTACCTTGTGATCTTAATGACTTGAAGTTTTAAAAATTAAATTCCAGCAGCAATTGATGTGGCAGATGTAGTTTCTTCAAATAAGGGAGCGATGATGAAAAGTAAAGCAGGATGAATAGATTATTGTTTTTATTAAAGGTATTATGGAGGAAGAAATTCTTCTCATGAACAGGCTTTCTTTTCTTATTCCCATCCTCTCAATAAATCATTGCCGCAGTGTCCGTTAATACTGTTTGGGGATCTTGCTCAGGAATGTTTTAGATTGGAAGAAAGAAATTCATATAACAAAACAAACTGTCTCTGCGATCACCTTAAGGGTTACTGTAGTTTAGAGAAAGTAAAATGTTTACCATCTGATTCACATAATAGGTAAGATAAAGATTGAATGCTAAAGTGGGGAGAATAGCCCGAGGGCACAAGCCACTCCTACCAATGCCAGTCGGGATTAATGAATGGCTTTCACTCCTACTCGATTTTCTTTGCTTTGTACTTGAAAGTCTTTGCTGCAGTAACTTCAGACTATAATTAGATTGACTGGAAAACTGAATTATCTGCAAAGAACTACTCAGATCACGAATGAGGTGCATGAGCTTTATTTGTCCACTCTAAGCGTGTGTCACCTTCAACAAGCAGCAAGATAATTCCAGCATTTAATAAAATAAAAGAAAGAAGTGTTTTAGGAAGTTGGATAGAAAGACACAGAAGTATTAGTCTAGAGAAAGATGAAGTGTTGTGGCTTCTTCAGCATGACAGACTTAAATGAACGGCTTTGGTAAAGAGTTTTTGACCGGCAGCATGATTCAAAGAATAGTGTTTACCTACCTGAAGTTGCAGCACTTACTATTGGGATGAATAGGTTTCATCGAACATTGTTCTTTGAACTTAATTAAGCAACAGAAAACCATTTTCTAGGCTTGAAGAACAGCAGTTTTGATGATCGTCTCGGTTTCTTTTTAACATGCATATTTTTTCGTCTCGCCTTTATATTTGATGTAATGCTCTCATAGTTTTAGTAAAGTGTGATAATGCTGCTGGACAGATGTGTAGGATCTGAGCATCCCTGTCTCTGGCACTGTCGTTAAAGGCATCTGATTTTGCTCAGCAGCTCGGGAAGATTGACCTGTAATGTGAGTGCTCTGGAAACTTTGCAGATGCCTTTAGACACCATACCAGAGTGCCGAACTCCCACGGGCTCTGGGGAAAAGAATTGAGTTTGAGGTAACTGAACTAAATGTCCAGAGCAGTCCATTTTGCAAAGCCATGTCCCCAAACCATGCTCCCGAGGGACGCTTTGCTCACAAGTCATCCAATTTTTGTTTGAAATGAGCTTGCGTTGGCTACAGAGCTGTAGTCTACCTCAGCTTTTCTCTGACAGCAAACAGGAGGGGGACCACCAGCCTTTTAAGCCTGCACTGCATGTTCTGCTTCACCTCTGCCAGCACCACAACTGGTAGGATTGCATGAGAATTGATTTGTCTGAAACCCCCCCCCTTTTTGGGGGGGGGGAAGTTGTCAAAGGAGAAGCTGAAAAATAGGTTTGACCCATTGTTTTCCCGTGTGGTGTGGTACGTTGGAGGCAGGCCCCAGTGCTGATCTTCTGCAACGTCCGTCTGTCCACAGCTCCCCACTGGCAGCAGAGTGTAGTGCCAGCACCGCTTCACTGCTACGGACTTGGGCTAAGGTCTCGGACAAGATCTGGCAAATAAGGGCAGGAATTTTACAACTGGATAAAATGTGAAGTCTATAAATTTAATGGGGCTTGCGTTTTGAATTACAATGGAATAAATTTCCCTCTTAAAAGGAGAAATTGTCTCACTTCTGACTTTCTCCAGTGTTTTACAAGGTTATGAAGGAAACTTCTGAGCATGTTTTGGCACAGTTCACTTTCTGTGGTCTGTATTCAGAAGATCTTTTTTTAATTTCCCTCTACAGTTAACTTTCTCTTGGGGCATCTGCCCTGGCTACCTTTTTTGTGTTAAGCCCTAGGAAGTTGGCAGCATCCTTAAAACTTCAAATGCATTTGTAGCAAGGGCTCTTGTTGGGATGTATGAGTGTGATCAGATGTGAAAGTGAGTTTGACTGACTTCTCCTCTTGAGATCCACTTACCTTCAGTTTAAATGAGACAAGTTGTCCTCCAAAGAGTCCTTTGAAGAGTTTCTCTTCCATGTTCAGATGAGGTACCTGCAGGAGGAAGAATTAGCTTGGTGGTTGGAAGCCTAAGGTTAGCAGACATATCATATGTCACTGTGATTTTTTTTTTTTTTATGAGGGTGGAATGCAGTATCAAAATTACCTCATGTGCTTTGCCTTTGAAATTAATGCTTTTCTTTGGCTGCCATCGCAAGTGCCCTTTTAATGAACTAACCAGTGGCGATATTGGCACCCACAACCAAAGGCAGCATTAGCACTGTGTTGAAACTGAGGTCCATGCAACCTGAGTTATGTGGCCTATGGCTGCCTAATGCAAACATGCAACCTGGCCTTTGGGGAAAAAAGAGAGTAACATCATCTGTAGGCATCGTGGATGTCTATTGCAGAAGGTGACGATGACGGTGTGTTTTGTAGCCCAGTATGCACCGGCCACTCCTGTCCTCCAAGGAGGAGCAGGGTATTGAATGCAGTGTAAGTGCATGGTTTAGGGGGCTGCCACCACCAGTGAGCCTCCCCACAGCACACCATTATGAATAGCCCCATTCACTTCTGGCCTCTTGTGGACTCGGCAGTTCCTATTCTCTTTTGGTCCGAGTTCAAATATCAAAGGTCAGCATAAGTTCATGTTACTATTTTACCACAGGAGGGTTCTATGGTTATTGGAAAATAATAAGAAATACAGGGGAATAAGGCTCTTTTTAATACCTGGTTTTCTTCAAGGAGGCATCAGTTGTTCTCAGAATGTCTCTGGTGAGTCTACTGCAATAGTCTTGGTCAGTATGCTGTTACACACCTTCATAAATCTTCTAGTCACTGCTTGGTAAGCTTTCCCACAATGTTAGTTTTTAGTTTGCTTGATTTATTTTTTTATTTTTTTTTTTTTCCCATCTTATTTGCACTGTCCCTCCTCGCTGTGGTAAAGCAGAAACAATGAAACTCTCATACAGCTCTGGTAATAAATTTTTAGTCTCTTATGAACTGCAGCAAAGTTGAAGGAACTAAAATAGATGTGGAGAGCAAACACCTGTTTTCTCAGGAGGCAGTAGTAATATGCTGCTCCTTCCCGTAAGTCCAGTGCCTATGGAAATACTGGACTATTAGGCTATTTAATGTGCTTAGCATTAAAGGTTGGAAGAGAGGGCTAACCTCAATATCCATAGGTTTCTGGCTTGCCTTCAGCCACAAAATCTGCTTCACTTAAAGACACCCCATTCCCTACCCAGCTGTGGTAGGAAACCTCAGTCCCCTGCTTAAACATGAGTGTCATTGTGTGTCTTCTTTTGAGAGCACACTGCAAACAGGAGTGATTGCGCAGAGGCGCAAAGTGCTAAACTCAAGTTGTAAAGTCCTTGTAGAGGCATGAGCTGAATGCTCCATCTTAGTACACCACCTAGCACTGTGGACCTGACCCGTAACTGCGGTTTCCTAACAACAATTAGTCACTTTAAAGCCTTTCTCTTAAAGAACTGAAATAGTGTGGGAAACTCAATGAAAACAGTAAAGGAATAAAAGTCAATGGGGAAAAAGGCAAAGACCAAGAACTGAAAGGGAGTCTGTGCACTAGGGGAGTGCAGGGGAGAACAGGAAAAAAAATGAGATGAAGAAGAGAAAATGAGAGCAGAATTAAAAAGAACAAAATGGTGGGTAAAAGACAAAAGTAGGAAAGAATTAAAGAATGTGAGCAGGAAAGCGTAAAGCTATAGAAAGAAAAGCAGTGAGATGGGCAGAGACCCTACTGCCATGTGTGCTGTGTGCCCTCTGTCTGGTGCTGTACAAATAACGTATGCAGTAAGGTCCCGCGGACGGCCAGATCGTGGCTTCCTGCTGGTGTGCACTGGGTGACCGTAGTGCCGTGGGTGACCTTGCAGGCTGCCTCAGCAGGTAACGTGGTGCGCTGGAGCAGAACAGCGCGCACAGCAGAACGGTTGGTGCTGAGGACCAAATGTCCGCACTGTATGCATTTTGAGGGCTTGTACCACAGGCTGTTTCTGGCCAGTAGACAGAACGCCTGCCAGCAACGGATGCGTTTCTGCTGTGCTCCTGTGCGCGTCTGTTTCGTTTCAGCCGAAAGGAATCCCCTTCCTGTGCTGTGTGACTGCTCTAACCTCGTGAGCCACAGCATGGTGAGTGGGGATGATGGGGAGATTGTCTCTGAAGCGTGCTTCTCTACAAACTGCAGCTTTAGCATAGACACACACTGAAATACCTGTTAGAGAGCTGCTATTTTCTGTAACTCATTTGGATAAAGGAATTGGAATTGAGTCTGCAGGTATTGGATTTCTCTTCATTTACATACCTCAACAAATGTGGGACAGAGACTTCAGGACTCTGAGTGTGCTGAGTTGTCATACTATTTGGTACTTAAACCACTGCATTAAAGCAGGATAGGTGGATTTTCTCCATTGCAGGATCAAGGACCTGCTTTAGGAAGAGGTAAGTTTAGGGACAGTGCTCAACACCGAGCCTCAGATATGACTGAATAACGTGTAGCGTAAATGGTCTCTGCGCTTGCCCACAGCCCAGTGGGAGGTTCAAGTGGGAATTGGAACCTCTCGCATTAGATCTGAAATATCAAGTCCAAAAGTTAGCTCTCTTCAAGCTGGTGGATGTTTAGCAGTTGCATATGTGCATGCACTATTGCAGGCTGCACGAGTTAGTTTCTTTCCAAAGGTCAGCCTCTGTGTCGCTCAAACCCAACAAAACCAAGAGTAAAGAAAGAATTCAACCTTTGATTAATACCAGCTTAGTCAGGTGAGGGAAGCTGGCCTAGAAGTGGTAGCTAGGTCTTTGGAAAATTACTTTCTTAATGTATGTAATGTGGCAGCATATAAAGGTCCCAGCCACATATGCCTTATAAGAATTTTTTTTTCCAAGTAAAGGGTGTTGGGGCTACATACTTCTAGAGCTTCTGGACCAATAGTTTGGGAGTGGGTTTGTGTACAGCTACCCTCAAACATCTCCAGATTCATTGCCCACTCCCCCGCTCTTCAATTTGACATAGGCTTATCTTAGGAAATAAATGTTTGAAAACAAACCAACAAATAACACTGTTGTGTAAAAATTCTCTGGAATGAAGGTTTGTTTTTATTTCTGTGGGTGTGGAGCCAGGGATCAGAGGGAATAATATTCCCTATTATTTAAGGTTCTTCATTTTGAGAATTGCCCCAGTTCAACTTGGTTTCTAGTCCTTAAAGGTCACTGCTATGATTTTTACATGGGGTTTTTTTTGCATAATATGAACAAGAAGCTAAGGGCCAATATTGTGTGTTGGGTTTGTCCTGGACTCTGCCAAATTCATTTCCTGTCCTGGTCACGACTTTTTTTTTTGAAGCTTATTGCAAGTCAGGTCACACACTCCTGTCTCATTTCTTTCTGATGGGCCTGAATAAATCTCTTCCAGACCGAGAGGTATAATGACTGCACCCAGCTCACTTATCACTTCTGCCTGACTAGCTCTGTAATCATGCGGGACAGAAGATCTCCAGTGAATATTGGATATCTGCTTCTTGGGTTCCCAGTGTGTTTGATGGTAAGAGTCGGCATTTAAAATGGCCCTCTTGAGCTTCATGTCCCATTTTCTCCCAAAGTGCCCTTCTCTCGAGTCTATTAGCCTCTTCTAGGTTTGAGGTGTTTACTTATCCAGTGGTTTGGATCAGATTCGGCTGTTTATGCCAAGTACAGAGCGTCCGTGTGTGCATGTAGAGGAAAAGCACCTCTGAACTATTGATTTGCACTTCTGTGAGCCCCGCTCTTCTCTTACAAACGCTCTCCTGTGTCTGTGGAACGGCATGAAGAACCGGGGTCACCTCCAAGCGAGGAGATGTAAAGCAGTGGAAAACCCACCTCACCTTGTGCTAATTGGCCTTCACAGTGACTGACTTTATGGAGGGGTCAGGGAGCAAACGGGCAAGGTGATTACATATTTCATAGGCTTCAGAGACAGGAAAGACGTAATAAGTCCTGCAGGCCATATTGATTTGGAGTGAGGCTGTGCTATCTTTCTAGCTCCTCTCCAGCCCAGTTCTAACTAGCTGTCTATTAGCAGTACTTTGGGGACACTATTGTGTTTTCTAACACATCTCAGCACTACATTGCCCTGATAGTCTAAATTTACTTCTGCTGGTTGTTTTCATCATATTTTACTTCCTTATAAGACCTGCTATTCCTTCTGAGCTGTTCTTGCGTCTCCCGTGAGCCAGCCCAGTTTCCATCTGGGATGTACTGTTAAGAAAGCAACTCATGGGGTCCCACACTAGGCTGTCGCCTGCGTTTTATCGATTGCTATTTCAGCACCGATTTGGTGGGTTGTGACATTGGGGCTGGAAACGTAGCAAGAGGCTGCTCTGATTAGGTGGCATTACAGGCACAAGATGCAACACTGAGCAGGGATGAGCTAGTGAAGATACATGCTACTGCTCTTGCTGCATTTCCTCCTTTAGTAAATAGTATAGGGGGCAGTTCACTGACAGCTATTCCGTATTGTGCTGTATGATTAACTGCAAAACGCTCTGCTGGCCTCTGTCCCCCATTTATATAGAGCAAAGCAAACTGCTAAGAGCACTCTTTGATTAGAATAGTTCTGAAAATGAGTGTGTGAGGGCGTGCTACATCCCGTAACTGCTAGCTTTTAGGCACCACCATGTTTTTCTCATCAGACTCACTGGCAGGCACAGCTTTAGTCAAAGCCTTCCTGCCTTGACAGCTCTCTGCTCCATCCCTGGGAGAGGGAATATTCTTCAGCCATCAGCACAATCCTGCTGTCATGCTGAGGAGCGGCAAGCCCACAACACAGCTGAAACTCTAGGAACTGGCAAAATGCATCAAAAGGGAAGGAGATGTTTATCCTGCTCTTTCCTATGGCTGTATAAATATATATACATATGCTCAAAATACCAATGTAAGGTACTCTCTTCCCTAGCTAAAAATCTACCCCATTCTGGTCTGACATAACAGAGGTTGTTCATTCCATCGCTTGAATATAAAAGTGCTGCTTGTGTTCAAGAACTACAGTCTCTGGTTTGAATCAGAATCAGATTGCTGGTCACCAAAAGTTTTGCAGTATAGCGGCTGTTCATCTGCATCCAGTATGTGCTCTGAATTATTAACCCTGCTCCAGTTTCTAGCAGACGGCCTTCCACATCACAGAAGTTCCCAGCTGGTGGTATTACTGGTAGCCTCAGATGGGAAGCCAGGGAATGGATGAGCCTGGAGACTCGGAGACTTCCAGTCATCAGAAGCAGTCCGTTTGGATCAAGGTTAAAGCGGAGCAGCGCGGAGTGTTTTGACGCTGCCTGTGATGTGTGTGTCCTAGGTATCGGTAACTTTGCAATTAATGTGCTGCCAGTACAGATTTAAGGGGAAGATATTTTTTAAAGCAGTGACTAACATGTCAAATTTCACTATTCAAAAACCTTTATTGTATTCCTAATATCATTCATCTCTCCTGCACTTTTCTCTAGCAGAGCTTCTGCCAGCCTTTGGTAAGCTGAGTCAAGTTCTCATCTGGAGGTCCTTCCTATGCCCCAGCCCCTGTTAGGGGAGATCATGTTTAATGTTTCCCCTTCGGCTGGTTGTTAGTGGCTGCGTAGCAGTTTCGTGAATGCCAGTTCATTCTAGGAGAGAGACTGCTGAAATTTAGATTTATTTTATCAGTCTCTCAGTGGTGGAGTATTTCACAGTCAAAAATGTGTTGTTTTGACTTTCTGTCCTTCTGTAAATTCCTCTATGGTTAGCTTTTCCATGTTGTGTAGCCAGCCTTATTTTCCAAACATGCATATCACAAACGGCCGTGCTCTGTGTAATTACAGTGCTGCAGTGTCTCCTGAGGAGTCAGGGCTTAGCGCTTCCAGCACTCCGTGGGGTAAGGAGTTGAGGGGACACGGACAATCTTTTAGTGCAGTGCAACTTAGTGCAGAAAGTGTCCGTGATGCCACACAGGCAGAGTGGAGGACAAGCAACCACTTCCACTTCATTTTTTCATCATCAGTGAAAATAATTCCAGACCCCTGATAGAAAAGTCTCAACCCTTTGTTTGTCCTTCTCTTTTATTTTTTTTTTTTAAGCAAATCGTAAGAAACATGCAGGCACCCACACACATGCACAGAGTTAATATTTCAAGTCCTAACAGGAAATGTGTAATCTGGTTGAAGATTAAAGCGCCAAGTGCTTCTCTTAAGATTGGGAACCTGACACGGATGTGATTATGAATTAGAGATTGCTTTGTGGTATCAGTGGGGAAGAAAAATGAATGTGAAAAATAGAAGGGTACAGACTTGCTGAGTTCTGCAACCATCTTCAAACAGATATGGGAAGCCTGGAGGTTTTGGATCTTAGGGGATATGCGGAAGTAAAGCCAGAGTGTTATAAGAACATTTTTCACTTTTGCTAAGATTTTGTGATAGGAGAAAAATACCAATTTTGGATGGAACGTTGCAGAGCAGATGTCTGAACACATGTCCTCAACACTGAAGGTTAAAGGTGTACTAAGTAAGTTTTCAAAGAGAAATTCCTTACTGCTGCAGCTTGGTGGTAAAAATGAACCATCCCTACTCCCAAAGCAGGGGTAGCAAGAGAAGATATTTGCATCCTACTACAGGCAGATCTGCTGCTTTTTGAGGAACAGAATGTAGCGCCTTCCAGATTATCCCAAGTTTACTCCTACTGCCAGAAGAAGTTAAAAATAAACCTTGTCCAAAAGCACTCCAGCAGAGTAAAAGGTTTGTACCTGGCTTACAAAACTGGAAGCAAAGAAGCAAAGTGGATAGACAGCAGATTAAGGTGCTCTACCTGGTGACAGCTCTGCTCATCGCTCCTGGATGCTGGTCCCCATTGCTCACACTTGCCCGGCTGCCAGTACAGCTGGAGCTCATGTTCTGCCACTGAGCATGGCGTTCCGGAGTGAGCAGCTCCCCAAGCTTACTGGAGCTGTTTCCTAACTATACCCTTAGTTTATAAAGTGTACAAATATCTTAAAAGTAACCCCTTTAACTTTTCTCCCTTCCTGTTACTCAGAATAGTGAAAAAATGTGCTTGGCTTTACATTTCAGAAAAAAATGAAGTAGTTGTAGGCTTTCCTGAGACCAAAGCTAACTTTGGTCTGCAGAGCGATTTCTGTGCTTTTCCTGTTGTAGCTCTGCCTTGAGAGCTGGATTTCCTTGCTGCGTAAACAGGCCATCGGTGCTCATCTGAAAAGCCTTGCCTTTGCCAGGCTGCTCTTAAGCCTGTGATGTATGTTAATAATTTCACAGAATCACAGAATTGTTGGGGTTGGAAGGCATCTCTGGAGGTTGTCTTGTCCAACTCCACTGCTCAAGCAGGATCACCTAGAGCAGGCTGCCCAGGGCCACATACAGACAGCTTTTCAGTATCTCCAAGGATGGAGACTCCACTACCTCTCTGGGCAACCTGTGCCAGTGCTCGGTCACCCTCACAGTAAAAAAAGTGTTTCCTGATGTTCAGACAGCCTCTTGTCCTGTCCCTGGGCACCACTGAAAAGAGCCTGGCTCCATCTTCTTTGCGTCCTCCCCTCAGGTATTTGTACTCATTGATGACATCCCCCCAAGCCTTTTCTCCTGTAGCAGCAGTCGCCATGAGGCTGACTGCATCCTCCTTCCTGGCGTGTAAGCGGACTTGAATGTGCTTGATCTTCTTACTAATATCTTGATGAACTGAACCAAAACTTAACACGATGCTTAATTCTGTTGTGTGGGAGAAGGGCCAGAAAAAAGGGAAGAAAAAGTCCTCCTTTGTTTTTTAAAGCATGGATTCAGGTCTGGTCAAGGAAGCCTGGGGCGGCAAGGTCTGAGAGGAGCCTTGAGTATGGCGATGCTACGCCAGAGGCTTTTGCCACCCTTATGGTGAGCTGTAGGGCTCTGAGTTTGTGTTCTTTCTTTTGACTAAGGTATGTTTAGGTTGGCAGAAGCCCTTTTCTGCTGATCCACTTGGTCTCCTTGCGACACCTGCCTGTCTGCTCAGTGGCAGTTTGGGGACGCGATTAATGCAGGAGCATGCCTGACAGGCGGCCCTGTGCGTGTGAGCAGGCACCCGCAGGGTACACACCGACCCTTCACACCCTGACTTATCACAGCCTCTGCCATTTTATCTCATGACACGTGTATCGCGTGTGTGTTATCTTAATGGGATTCTGTTACGTATACAAAGGGTAACAAGCTGTGCTCTCCCCGCTCAGCCATGTTGGACATTGCAGCACGACCGCGGTCCATCAGAAGCAAGGGTTTCGTCCTGGCTGCTCTGCGGAGCACCAGCAGTGAGGGCGAGGAAACTGCTGCCTTCCTGTGCAAGCAATGCGCTCTGGCAAAGCAAAGCAAAGCTGTTCTGTTCCCTGGCCCTGAAGGTACCTTTGAGAAAGAAATTTTGTTACCCAACCAGGCGTAAGCATAAGACAGGTATTTCGTTATTAGTCCTTCTGGTTACCAGGCTCCCTAAGAGGTCTTCTGCTGTGTGGATTATATATGGAACAGAGACTGATCTCTGCAGTCTCTAGTGTGCTCTTATGTGAGGGGTTTCTGGGACTGCCAGTATTAAGGGAGTAAGAGTGGATAAACAGTCTGTAGGTGAGGTATGAGGGTATATATTACTGCAACATTGCAGTAATGCAGAGCCACTTACTTGAAGAGTCTCTACGTTAGAAGTTACTTTAGCAAATAATTTCCAAATAGTCTGGAAGTTACAATACTGCTTGTTTTTTCTCTTGGCTTTCTAAATCCGAATATGTGTGCAAGCTGCAAGCATTCTTCTTCTGAATTGACTGGCAGTACTGCTGTGGGCTCTAAGGACAAACGGACCACTAATTTTAGGAACTGAGTGTTAATTAAAAAAAAACAAACCAACAAACAAACAAAGGGAAGGTTAAAAGAATAAGGATATCTATTTCTGAAAGAGCAAATGTATGATGAAAGGCTGCAAGACAGTTTCTCTTGGTTTCCCAAAAGAATTAAGTTCGGCTGTAGATATGCAAGGAAGGAGTCATAGAAATAACATTTAAATAAAGAATTTGGTTCTGAGCCAGGGAAAGGCGCTCAGGTTTTGGCACTGGTGCTTCTCATTTAGCAGTGACAGGCGGCATATTGTACTGTAGCTGTTAACAGCAGTAGGAAGCTAACCCATGCGTGAGCTGGAGCTGCGTGAGGGGAGGAGTGAGGGAGAGCGGCAGGGCTCCCTCGTGCTGCTCCTGGCAGGTGGCTTAATTTGGCTGTGGGGAACTAGCCTTCGCAGTGGCCCTGGGCTCAGTGTGGCAGTAATTTGCCTCCTTGTAATGACAAGGACAGCCCCTGGATAAGTGCATATCCCCAAATTGCTCTTCTAGAGCAGTTTGCCTACCATGAGCTTCACTTAGGGGCTGTCTTTCCTTTGGGACACCTATGCTGGCTTGCTTGATCTTGCACTTTTGTTTTTTGCCTTCCCTCTTAGCCCCATTGTGTTCCTGTCCACTTTCACCCAGACTCCCCTGTAATCTGAAGCAATCCTGAGAAACACCAGGCAGAGGTGAGCTCTGGATCATGTTTAGTGTGGGTATGATCCATCCAAGGTTTGGTCCCTGGGGCTGTTTCTGGCTACCAAGTTTATGCCAGCAGTGCTGGTTGCTTGCTGGATCACCCGGGGATGGGCTGGGCGATGGGCAGCGGCCCCTGGCAGGAGCAGACTAGCTCTTGCTCTTGGGTACCTTCCTTAACCATGGCCCCGGAGGCTTGAAAACCAGCCACGCTGCACTGCTTGGCTGATGGACTACAAGGCACCACCACCATAACCTTGCTAGATACCAGGGGAGATCTAGCTGCTGAATCTTTCCACGCCTACCTGTTCCCTTTGGCATCACACCTGGGAAAAGCCAACTTTCTCACTTGCCAAAGAGGGGCTTTAAATTGATGACCGATGTGCATATTATTGCAGCAGCTCCCTTCCCCTGTTATGTTCCACTATTTATTCTCATAAGGGCAGGATGAACCCAGTCAGCCCCAATAATAGAAATGTCAGAGGCTGCCAAGGATTTGCTGAGATAAATGCTTATTGGAATTTTAACATGGCAGGAACCATCAATTTTGATAGTCATTTCCTTTGTGGAAGAGCTTGCTTGATTTCTTATTCAGGTACAATTTTGTACCATCTAGGCTCCTTTATATAAAGAGTTTGAAATGTAGAATTTTTTTAAAAATATATTAAAAAAATTATCAATATTGCAACATGCCAATATTAGTTTGCTGAAGCTGAGCTTCAAGGAAGTGCCAGAGCTGCTGTCATGACTGGTTTTTTTCTGTTTGTTTGTTTGTTTTTTTAACTTGTGAGAGTATTTATATCCAGAAGCAACAGCATAAATAATTACTGGGATTTTCAGAAAATATTTAAGGAAAACAAGAAATGTGTCACACTTCAGGCCTTTCTACCTTGATTATATATGTGAGAAAACTGTTGTATTAAAATAGTTTCTACTGTTGAAAGCTTGCAGCATTTGTTCTTCCCTTAGATGCCCATTGCAAGAGCACCTGGTGGCAAGGGAGGTGGTTTCTGGGATATTTTTTTTTATTCTTTCTTGGTTTTTTGTTTTTTTTTTTTTTTTTTCCTTTTTTAAGAGACAGAATCTGTTTAGCAATATAAATCCTAATGTCACAGCTCCCCTGCTGCAAGTAAAGCCAGCCTAGCAGTTGTTATTTCATCAGCTTACATGTTTGGAAAGCAAGTACACAAAGTTTTGATGGTAATTTGTGATGTTGGAGCAACTGGAGAAGCAGACAAGTAGACAGAGTATCTGCCAGGGCGGAAAAAAGCCGATAAAGATGAAAGAAAACTGATCTCCCTAGACTGGTATGTACTAGTAAGCTCGGCTTAAGGCCAAAGTCAGTATCAAAGTATCACACTTCAGGACTAAGCCCACGAGAGAGATTTTTAGGATAGCTCTATCAGTTTTCATTGAGTTATTTTTAGGGTCCTTCTCACCCCAACAGAGAGAGGCTCAGGAGTTCGTTGTGCAGGTACATGTGCCAGATGAGGCTGACGGAGCTCCGTCGCTTTTCATGCTCTTTTCGAAGGACAACTTTGGGGTTTTTTCTTGGTCAGGCTGCTTTGTGGGTAACTTTAGTGAACAGGAACAGCCTCACCCCTTGGTAGAAGACTTCCAGGGAAATCCTGGAAATTTTTTTCTTCTCTCTGTAATATTTTTTTTTTAAAGTATTTAGACACAGCTGTGGAAACGATCTTGTTAAACAGCTGGGGCACAGACCCATGGCATATGTTGTGTAATGCCGTGTGTGCAACCAGTTGTGGAGCTTTTGTGGAAACTTCTCGATCCCTGTGAGCACTAAAAGAAAAACAGGATCAGTTTTGAATCTTTCTGATATATGCTAAATCTCCTGCTGCTACTCTGCTTTTGTTGCACGGTTTCGCTCAGAGTCTGTGCTGTCCCTGGTGTATGAGTAGTTTGTGGTGGCAGCATCTTCTATTCCCTTGCTTGTCTTTGCAATGAATCCCGGGGAGCTGAGCAGCCACCCATTTCCAGTGATCACAAGCATTTCAGTGTCATCCTTCTCCTTTCATCTCGTCGTCCGTCCGTCCGTCCCCGTCGTCCCCTGTCCCCCGTCCCCCCCCGGATGATTCTTTGCTGACGTGCCCGCAGCAGCATTTCAGCTGCCAAGGGACGCACGTCCTCCCCCAGGCTTGTGCTGGGCTGACGCATCCTGACAAGGGATGGCAGGCTCTGAAGTTGCTGCCCTGTTTGCAGGGGTCGCTGCCTGCCTTGGCTTTGTCCGTGGAAGGACAGCAAACCTTCAGGAGCTTGCTGCCGCTGTCTGAGCCTGCTGCAGGAGTGCCTGCCTCAAACCTCTGGGCTGCTGTGCTGTCATTGGCATCCTCAAGGTCTCCATCGTTGTGGGCATGAACCTCATCCCCATTACCTTTTTCCTGATTGAGCCCAGCATGCCCACTGAGGGCATCTCAGCATTTGCGCCACAGTCCTGCACGCTAAATGAGGCTAATTTGTTTTGCACTTTGCTGCCTCGCTCAAGTGCTCACTTGGATGTGAAGGTTAAGTTGCATTACCAAAGGATTGATTTTTCAGAGGCTTACTGGGGAGACATACTAATCATTTGAGGATTTTTCTGCATGTCTCTCCACACAAGCACACCTTAATCAAGGACTCACTTGAATGTAAGAAGTACCTTCGTTAAGAGGGCTGGCATTTCAGAGATGCCCTTTGCTTAATTCCAGTTGTCTGCTTAATTAGACATTTGAGAATGCCGTTAATTGATTGATGAACAATTAAAACAGCTCCAGCTTCTCTCCTGACTAAGATGCATTCAGCAACTAACCCTTCTTGTCTTCCCCTCTGGGAATTTGCACTGCAGTTGGTTAGCTGTTACCTTGCCTGTTTTGGTCTGTAGCTCTAGAAACACACGATGCAAACACATTAGAAGTGTCTCTAAATAAACACACATTAATGTTCTGGGCTTGTCATGCACTCGCAGCCACAGTTACACCCTGGGAAAAGAAAGCTGGAATGGGAAAAAGTAAAAGCTGCAGAAGCCAGGGTTTTTCTTCCCTCGGATCTTGCATTTGCAGTTCCACATCATGTTTTATAATTAGACTGAGGGTCCATGGGGTGATGTGACAGTCATGCCAACTATAAATTGCCCTTTATCAAAACAGGAAAAAAAAAAATCCGAGTGAGCATGTGTTAATTAACTCTGGTTCAGGCTATCCGTGACCGTCAGCCTCACCCTGATTTCTATTGCTGGGTGTATTGTAATAACCCTTTTCGTTTAATATTTAGAATCCCCGAGGGGTTTGGCAATTTGGAGACATTTAGTAGATGAAGAGATGGCATTAAAGGGAACGTCTCAGAGGGGAGCTCGCACAAAGTGTATGCAAAGCCTAGTCTCGGTCCTGCCTGGGGAGCGCAGGGGCCAGCGATGGCCGCAGCGGATGCCGGCGTGCGCAGGCAGGTTGTGGCTGGCCGCCCCGGGAGGAGCACGCGCAGAGGGATCTAGGTACCCCAGGCAAAAGAAGAAAAAACCTCAATTAAAATTAAGATTAGATAACAGAGAGAGCAGCTGCTCTGAAGTGTGCTCTTCACAACAGCCTTGGGGGCATTTAATTCCTTCCTTCTCCCACACAGAGCCCTTTGCTATGAAACAAACCCAGTTGGAAGGCTCTTGGTGTTTTTCTGGAGAAAGCAGCGGGCTCCTTGCCAAGCTTTGAGGAGCCTCTCTACTTCTTTGGGTCGTGTCTGCCGGCACTTGTAACAATGACCTGCAGCCGCCATATCCCAGCCTGCAGAGAAGTTAACTGGAGGTGACCGACGTCTGAAGTGTGATGCTGGCAGGGCTCTCGCTTGAGCAATGAGAGACTCCCTCTCCTGCAGGAGCACGCAGGGCGCTCGGCTGCGAGTGGTCAGGGGAAACTACATCACTCCTTTGTGTCTTATTTCAACTCAGCGCACCTTTGTGGTGCAACTTATTTCCAAGGCAAAACATGCTTTTATGTAGTGGGTGGGAAACATGGTGTGTGTACTCCTTTGTTGCCCTTACTGTGTGCTGGCCTCAGGTTTGAAAAAGATTTTTGCTGTAATGATTTAAGGCCTAAGGAAAAGATGTCTTGTATGCTTGGCATGGTTTAACCCCAGCCAGCAACTAAGCACCGCACAGCCGTTCACTCGCTCCCCCCCTCCCGGTGGGATGGGGGAGAGAATGGGAAGGGTAAAAGTGAGAAGACTCATGGGCTGAGATAAGAACAGTTTAATAGTAAAATAATTAAAAGTAAAATAAAATAGAATAATAGTAGCAATAATAATAATACAATAATAATATACAAAGCAAGTGATACACTCCATGATTGCTCACCACCTGCTGACTGATGCCCAGCTCATCCCTGAGCAGTGACCGCCACACCCCAGTCAGCTCCCCCAGTTTCTATACTGAGCATGACGCCATACGGTATGGCCTAGCCCTTTGGCCGGTCTGGGTCAGCTGTCCTGGCTGTGCCCCCTCCCAGCTTCTGGAGCACCGGGCAGAGCATGGGAAGCTGAAAAGTCCTCCACTTAGTGTAAACGCTGCTTAGCAACAACTAAAACATCAGCGTGTTATCAACATTATTCTCATTCTAAATCCGAAACACAGCACTGTACCAGCTACTAGGAAGAAAATTAACTCTATTCCAGCCGAAGCCAGGACAATGCTCATTAGTGCTGTGCTGTGATACGGAGGGGAGCAGAAACTCAGGTGGAGATGGGTCATAAGAAGTCTTGGGCAAATAAACCACAAATTCCTTGGAGAAAAAATGAATTGAGGAGCGCATGGCCAAGCAAGGCGGGAAGTGCGGGGCTCCAAGGGGCTGATGGAAATGCGGGCACAAAGGGTGCGAAGGAGCAGATCCATGTGTTCCCTGGTGCAGTGAGCAAGTCACAGTGTTCACTTCGGTGAGAAACTATGGGACTGCCCAGGTCCTGCCCTGCCCGTTAGCACGTTCACAGGAGGAGGGTGCTGCAATGGGGCATGAGAGAGATGAGACCCTCAGTGCCAGAGGGGGAAAGGCTGTGGCTGTGGGTCTCAATGGCAATGTGGGCAGGCCTGCGTGTCCTGCCTGCAGCCTCTCTGCAGGCAGAAGTGTGTGTGGACTTGTAGCAGTTTTTTGGGGGGCGGCTGGAAACGTTGGATCAGCCTGGCCCCGCTCCTGACTGCCTCCCCACTGGACTGCCAACTGTGCTCTCCTTCCCTGTTCCCCAGGTGGTTAGCTTTCCAGTTTTCTTACAGATAGTGTCATTTTGCTAGAAATAAAAGTGGTTTTAAGAGGCGAGGACGTGCTGGCAGGCATACAAGGGACAGGCTCGTGTTGGTTCCACATCAGCAGCTCGGTAGCTCAAGAGCAGCGGACACAGCTGAAGGGTTGGGCTGGTGTTGGGAGAAAGGGCAGGCTTCTCCTCCTTAGCTCTGCATATTTTCATCACCGTGTTTCATATGAAAACAGCATTTGCAGAGTTTTCCACAAAGCCTTGCTTCTGCAGCATTCAGACTGCCCCAGCACGCCTCTGGCTCCGTTCCCCAGAAGATTAGAGATCCTTCCGTCTTTGACAGTAGCATGAGACTAAGTGAACTATTTGTTCTCTTTTTTTCCAGCAGTGAAAACACAGTCAGTCACTGTTTGTGTACTGCCTTTATCTCAGTTTTTGTGCAGACGGGCTGTGCTTTCCTACTGCAAGATATGTTACATGAAGCAGTTGTCAGTTTGGGAATAGCCGTTAGGTTTGGACAGAGCTTGTAAGTGGTTAGGAAACCATCGCTTCTACCTTCTGCTATGACCCTATGGCTTCAGGGAGGTGTCCCTGTTCCCTAGAACCTGTTAAGTTTCCTTTTAATGGCTTTCTTTTCTACAGGATGCTCATCAGTGATTCTTAGCAATTTGTTAAACCTGTCTACATGATATTAAAAGGTGGAGTGGGTGGTAGGAGACTTGGTTAAAACATTAAGCAAGATCAAAATATCTTTTAATGAATTTCCTTGTTCTGCCAGATGTGATAGAAGTCGCTTTTAAGTGGAAAATAAATATATCTGCAATGCTGGGGAAAAAAATCTCTCAAATATCACAATATTGTTAAAGAGAGGAAGAGTACGCTCTCAATTACTGGTCATAGGTTGTGATATTACAGTCTAAGCTTGTCCCTGTACAAGGTAAAAAGAGCCACTGCATTTAGAGGTGTTAATTGAAAAGCACAACAGAAGATAGGAAAATAAAGCTGCTGTTTCTCCACCTTTTCTGGCTACTGGGAGCTGACAGACACAGAGCACTGCACACATGCTGGCTAATGGTGCTTGGATCTCCGCTCTTGAATGCCTCCCTGGCTGCTTTGATTTCCCTCCTGGCAGTCTCTAGGAGGTAAAGCTTTCACCACAGGCTGTAGTCACCTGTGTGCTGTAAGGTTAGTTATTCTGGGTGGGTAACTTGCCCTTCCATAAGGGAAAGAACTAGGAGGTGGGAGAAATCAGGTGGATGCCTGTTTGTCAATGAGATAAGGAGTATAAGTTCATACCTGAAGTATTGCTCACTTTTAGGGCTGGTTAAATCATTCATGTTTCAGTGAGGTTTCAGTGAAATTTCAGAAAGTCCAAAGTTGGGCTTGTCCATGGAACCCGGTTTTAATGAGCAACACTTTCCACTTCTTCTTGCCAGGTAACTCCACCACAGGCACAGCTAGAGCGTTGTTGCCTAATTTTCTTTCCTATTCCCAGTTTTGTCAGACTGTCTTCTAGGGCTAAAGGTGTAATGGTTTGTGGGAGGTTTGAGGCACTGAGGGTGGGAGTGATGCTGAGTGCGGCTGACGTAGTGCCGAGCCAGATGAATACTCTCCAGAAGGACTGATGGATATTTTTCTTATTCAAAATGTCCTATCAGAATTCTCTTCTCATCGTACCGATGTTGTCATAAAAGAGTTAAAGCAGATTTCAGTGTTACATGAAGTCTTGAAGATCTTCATTTTTCAAGTGTTGGTTTTCTGATATCTTTAGTATTGTTTTGCCAGAGGGGTTGTTAAAAGTGTCATCGTTGCTTCTGGCACAAGCAGAGTGAGGCCAGTGTTTGAGTTTGGGAGATGAACGAAGTCAGATGTTGAAAATCCTGTTCCTATATAACCTGTATCCTTTCTTAGCATTGCACTGGAAGACCTTGCAGTAGCCTTGACATAGAGAGCGTGTATATACAGATCTTCAAACAGAAGAACCTAAACTTGGCCCATTCAACCCAAATTTAGGTATTTCTCTCAATTTCCAAAGGACAGACTACTCAACAGGTCCAGAAATCTGTATGCTTCTCGGTATGACTCTGATTTTAGGCTTTTGCACTCAAAAATCTTCATTGTTCATTTCTGAAGCTCTGAGGACCCTGAAGAGGACTGCATTTGGGGAATTAACTTTGTGTTAATTACTTTCCAGTGGGCTTTTGTCTGCTGTTTCTATGTGCACAATAACACGTGCTTACGCTGGAGCCGCATTTCAGTGCCTGGATTTCCAAAATCTCCTGAGATACAGCAGGGTTCCCATCATGGCAAAGCTGCCATGGGAATGGCCCTTCCTGTGGCCCTTGGGTAGAGTGCCCTGAAGCATGTCCAGAATTATGAATAGTGTTACTGTTTAATTCATACTGTTGAAGTAAATATCTTCATTTGGATGAACGGTGCTAGAACCAGTTTTGAAGGAACCCAAGTGCTTCCTCAGACGGACGGATTTCCCCCTAAGTTTTGTGTAGTTTTGCAGATCAGCTGCTCGGTAAGGCACAGAGTGAGCAAATGTACTGGTGGCTGTTAGTAGCTCGCTGCCAGTATGAGATTTTCTTTTTTTCACAAAAAGAATGGATGTTGATCTCATACCACCTTCCTCTGTCAACAGACAATGTTCAGTGCCCTTCTAGCAAGATGACAAATATCACAATGGATATGTTTTTGATCTAATTATATGCTGCCACTTTGTAATATTGTGGAAAGCTCAGTTTTTGGCTTAATATGAACTCAAGTTGCAGTGGTAATGTTAATAGAGTCAGCGAGGGCAACTTTGGAACAGAGTTTTATTTATTTGGGTTTATAAAGTGGCTTATGCAAAAGTAAGGAATGGTTTTACAAAGCAGTTGCCGTAGACTAAATACCAGATTCCCCAAACATCTGTTCCAGAAACCCTGTTAAATTCTCTTTCCATTCCATGGGGAAAGCCTGAGAAAAAAAACAAGCAGACCTTTCAGTACGAGCTAAAGGAAATTAATTGCAGACTAAGGAAGAAGGGAGAGGTTCCCAGGAACACGTCTTCCTCTCATTTTTGCTATGGTGAGCTGTTAGCTGGAAAATTCCAGCTGCCACAGATGTAAATGGACAGAAAACTAGTCTATTAAGCACATGCATCTTCCAGAAGAAAATAATTTAGTTAACCTGTATATTGATCGGAAGTGTCTAATTTATTAAGACAGACACCCGCCCTCACACGTGCTCCAAGTGAAGCCAGGGTCCCTAATTGTGCATGCATGCAGATATTGGTGGAGAGGCTCTGAAAAGGTGTTTGTGAGGCTAAGGCCAGAGCTTAGTGCCATGCATCGCTCTGGTTTATGTAGGCAAATGCCCTTTGCTTTCTGTTTAGCTGCACAGTTGAATCACCAGTCCTCATTCAGCCTTTTCATGGTTGTACTTGCTCTTTGATTCCTTAATTTTCTGACAATATAGCAGTAAAACCAGCTATTATTTGAACTGAAATGGACAGATAACATGTACAGTGCCTACCAAGTGCAGGTCGGGTGGTACAGCCTAGCCAACTGCTGTAGAGAAACAGCACATCTAAATTTTCTAAAATCTCTCCTTTTTTAACCCCTGTGTCCTAGAGTATTTTTGGAATTTAATAAACAGCATTAGCCTAGTCAGCTGGTCCAGCTAGTTCCTTTCTCCAGCTTCCAGCTTTTAATCATAGTCTGTTTTCATGTTAATAAAAGAGCAAGTTATATAAGTAATTTCACTAATATTAGCCCCAGGCTTCTCGCTGCTGAGAGTTTTGTGGTACAGACCTATTCTCTGAATCCCAAAGCTATGTGTAATTGTACGATACACAATTCAGTTCACCATATGCACTTTATATAATTGAGAAAATTTACTTAATTTTATCCACTATTAAAACACTGCTTTAAATGAGAAATGAAACTAAGTAATACAATGGACAATTGCTCCTGACTCTAATAAACTCTGTTTATGTTTTGTTGGTATCAAGCAGGGTTTATTTTATTATGGAACAATAAATATGGCTGAGCACCCAGCCATTTGTCAGTATAATAAAGGACAGACATAATGAAAAGGTAGAGCTGACTGACCAAATAAAGTCAGAAAACCAAACAAACATGCATTCATATCTTCTTAGAGATCTTTGGTAGGTGTCAAGTCATGCCCCACTTATTTCAGTAGAAGGGATAGATCGGGTACTTCCAAAGCAGCCTGTGTATGGTAAGAAGGACCGATGCCAGTAATGCCGGCATTAGCTCTTCCTTTGGTCTGTTGCTGGACACTGTGTGCGGGTTCATGAATCCGCTGCAGCCTTCCTAGAGCTGGCGCTTAGGTCTTTATTACTCTGGCAGGAGAGGCTCATGCTTTAGGCTGCTGAGGCTATGGGTTTGGCGTCATAGATGAGTTGTTGCTTCCCAAGCAGTATTGGATCTGTGCACATCTCCAGTGCTTATCTCCATAAGTATTTATATCACTCATAACGTTCTGGAATTGTTTTTTTTACACCCAATTATTCTTATGCTACAGGGTCTCCTCCTAGTTGGTAGCCTAGCCAAAAGTCAGAGTGGGTATGATCCTGGATTCAGGATTCAGCAGATAAAGCTCCTATTGATATTACTGAGTCAGATAATGCTCACCATTTCCCCTGCCAAAAGTCATTACAATCCAATGGCATAAAGAGAACAAAGTATTAGGTGTCCCTTGACCCTCTGAGGTTATAAGGGCCTAGGGCTATGTCAGTGTCCCATCCAGTTCAATCACCACTGGACTCTCAAAGCACCTTCTGTAAGAGACCAGTCAAGAGGAAAATAAATCTAGTTCTTCAAATGCTCTCTCTGCTTTTGAACCACGTTTGGAAAGCAATCAGCATACAATGTTGTCATTACCTGGTAGATCACACAGACAGCCCTGGGTACTCTTGTACCATACCTTCTATCTTGAGTATCTAATCAGATCAATATCTGACTTTGCCCCAAACAATTTTTGCAGTTTGGTAGAAGTGGAGTTTGTCACACAGGCTGCATGCAAGTCACAATCTACTTTGCCAGCAGCGAGCAGAACAATTTCTTGTAACAACCTTTATCTTTAAACCTGGCCTGCTGTTGCCGTCGTCGGACTCCGCCATGAATTACTGGCTTCTCTGCTTCTCTCCCCACATGTGAGTGAGGTTGGTGGCTGGGATGTGCTGAGCCTGGGCGCTGCTGTCAGCTCTCGCTTCTTTCTCTCTTTGTGGAAAACTCGGCATGGGATAGCAGATGTGGGAGAAGCTGCTTATGTTTCCCCAGATGGCAGATATTTGAACTTGGGGATATTGCAGAGCAGCATTTGTTTGACCAGAGCGTGGGCTGTGCTTTGAGTACAGAGCTACCCCTTCCCTTTACCTTCCCCTTCGGTTGCAGATGGCCGTCTGCGTCCTGGGCAGCAACGCTGAGCGCTGGCTGTGCCCAGTGCAGCCCAGCTGCCTTCGCTTGCTGAGCTTAGTCCCAGTCACCAGTAACTGGTTTTCAAGTTTTATGTGAATCTTTTGTTTCCTAGGCTGGGGAACTGCCTGCCCTCATGACAAATACTGTGCCTATGGGTGGGTGAATGTCTGAGTGATGCATGCTTACTGTTCTTATTGCTTAATTAAACAGTTTAATTAAGGTATCAATTAAAATACTTCTCAGTGTTTATCTGCAGTGGCAAGGGGTGCCGTTTCTGCTGGTTAGGGTGAAAAATACACAGTCACTTTTCTTGTAACAGTAGGCAAATAAAAAGTGTGGTTGATTACGGTCTGAAAAGTTTTTCCCAATAAATTAATTTCCTTCACTTCATTAACTCTGGCCAGCTACCAAGGGGGCACTCTGAACCCTTCTCCATGGAATATGTTTTAATTTTGCACTCATGGTCATGACAGGCAAATTTACCTCTCGGTTAGGAACTCATGTAACAAGATAGTGGAAATAATATCTTTAGCTGAAACATGTTCAAAACAGGTTCACTGTTAAGAAAACCCTGAAGTAATTCAGTGCTTGTTATTAAGACAGTGAAAAGCTTAAACAAGATTTCAAATCTATATTTGACCTTTAATTTACCTCAGCAAGGCAGAGCTGAATTAGCATCATGCATCTAAACAGAGATTTTGATTTCCAGAACGATGTGTGAGCCTCGGTATCATTCTTCAATTTCACAAGCCATGTTACAGAAATGAGAAATGCTTTTTTTTCCAGTCTGCCTGTTTGTGGAGTAAATGTTAATGACACATTTCCCCTCTTTTATGGGCTTTTACTTGTGAGTGCTAGATCTGATCCCTTGCTCCATAGCTGTACTCACTTGGCATATAAATGAGGATTTATAACAGAGTTTAACTCTTCCAAATGATTGCGGGGTCAGAGGTGACTGCTGCTTTATGGTATGGTCTCAAGCATAGAATGTTGTGATGTTTTAGTCCTGGTAGGAGAGTTTATGGTATGAGCTTCCTGTAGTAACACAGTTTTTAGGAGGAAAATAACTCTCTGCATCCTGGCGGCTCTAAGCAAGAAAAAGGGCTTTGCTGAGCAATATGTACATGGCTGGCTTAAATTTTTGGTACCCCAATGAGGCCTTTAAAATACATGACATTTGGAGGGGGCTTGGTCACAGTGATCATGTGTGTGTGGTATGGAGAGTGTTGTCCATGCAGCGTGGCCAGTTCATTTGCTCTTCAGAGGCACCAGAGCAATCTTAGCAATGGGAATTGCAATGAGGTGAAGAATAACCTCTTTCTTCTTTATTCGTCAAGGTAGCCTAGTAGTATTCCAGGCATAAAGCTTGTGTAAATAAATGGAGTATACCTCAGTCTCACCCCTCTGGTGCACAGATCCAGGAGTTCATAAGAGAGGGGTTCACTGCACTGGACTTCCTCTAATGCAGAAAAAAATAGGTTGTTTCTGCAGGTCTGAAGTGTATGGGACAAGGCATTACGGGTAGGTCTCACGTTATGGGATCTTTATGTCTCTTGGCATATTTGTGCAAGCCAGGAGAGTGAGTGAACACTCCCATGGGTTTTTCTTCTTTTTCTCCAACTTTTCTGTTTTCTGCTGTAAAGTGGGGGGAGGGAGGGCTTTGTTATGCTTCTGAAGCCTACTTGTGTCACAATCATGTGCAAAGAAAACATTTGCACTTTCTAACTTGCACATGGGTAATTATTAACTTTCATGCGGTCCTTTAGGTAGGGAGCCTCCAAAAAGGTTTCTTGACGTAGCAGGAGGTCCTTGCCAGAATGAGGGGACGGGTAGTGAAGTTACTTTAATACGTACTGGAAAAATCATGCTACTGCAAAGGTAATGAATGCAGAGTCTTTTTGCCATTCAGAGCTGGGATTTCCAAGGCAGTTAAAGGCGTGAGTTACGTGCCTCACGGTGCTGGTCAGCTGGACAGCTGACTCCGTTCAGTGCCTCTGAAAAGCCAAGCAATAATCTCCACACAGTACACTAACTATGAAATATTCTGGGCATATTTCAGTCCCATCCTTCTGCCATGGCCACCTTTCCCTTTACTTTGACTTCCTTGTTCCTCTATCATCTCCTTCTGCTCTTGTTCCTCATCTGCTCTTACTTACCTGTTGGTTTATTCAGTTTCATTTGTGGCCCTCTAAAGTTGGAGGAATTGGAACAATTCTTGTCCCGATGGTGGGCTTCAAACCATGCCTCTGATGGAAACCGCAGAGCAGGAGTGTTCAAAGTGAACTTTCAGGACTGTAGTGCCCACTTGTCATTGCCAGGAGGAGGACTGAGGCATCTGAATCAGCTTTTTTGGTGCTGAAATATCAGTAGGACAGTGCATGACTTATGTTCCTAAATGAAAAGAAATTCTTGGTGATAACTTACATGAAAAGATGTTATGATGGCTTTTTCCAGAATAGAGCGGTACTGGCAAGAGTTTTGCAGAATAAATTTTGCTTTTGTGTCTTACCTTATTTGCAATGTTTGTGAAAAGCGGATGTTTCACTGGCTGGAAAAGTGGCTGTGGTCACCCCAGCGGCAGGGCCAGGGCCCTGGGGCGTGCATCTGTGCCTGGGTGCACAGGGAGCGGGTGCCTCGCCGGGGCCAAGGACGAAGGGCTGAGGAGGAGGCTCGGGGCCGTGCCAGCAGATTACCCAAAATGGTGCCGTCCAGGGCACACGCCAAGCTGTGAGGCAATAGAGCCGGCTTAAATGCCGTAAGCGAGGAAAGAAATGTTGTGCAGCTTGGTGCATGCATCAACAAGCTTATTTTGTAGAGCTGACTTGTGATTTCTTTTTTTTTCTTTTTTTTTTTTTTTATCAGGGACAAGGAAATTGATACAAGGAAGCTAGAGGTGGCCTCTGCAGAGGGTTTATCATCAGAACTTAAGTGCAGTGATAAGAGCACTGCTTCTGTCTCCATAACTCTTCAGTTTAATTTGCCATCCTTGTGGTTGCTCTGAGCTTTTGTTTAAGAACTCAGGAAGATCTGAATGTTTATGTAGCCAAGCATAGACAGGTTTTAAAAATGACTTGCACAGAGAAAATCCCTTAAATATCAGGAGCAGCAAATCCCACAAGAATGATCAGTTTTTTATGATCACTGCAGCTTATTTGGGTCAATGAATAATGTCTGCTTTTATTCAGAGAAACTGACTGGGGCATAAAAGAACATTGCAAGGACTGTTAAGGGATTTTTAAGTTCCTTATGATATGTGAGGAACACCCAGGAGGCTCTCAGAACTTTTTATATTATTCTAAAGTTGTTTTATATTGTGCTTGGTCTTTATATGGAACACCAGAACTGTCAGTGCTTCAAGCTCTAATTAAGTCGAAGGCAGTTACTGGGCTCAGCAGAGGGAAATCGTACTTTACAGGTGGTCACATTAAATGATCCAGTGGCCCCTTCTGGTCATAAAAATGTAGGATCTTTTTCCCATTATCCTCAAATGTAAAATATGCACTGAGCTCTTTGTTAACCTTTAAATCAAGCTACAGAAGGTGCTGAAAGCAAACCCAGAGTTTTATACCAGATTATGAGAAGTATAAGCAGAACGAAAACAGGAAACAAAGCATGTCTAAAATAAGCCAGTGTCCAGCACAAGGGAGCTAAATCAGTTTAATATATTGTCAGACCTGAACATAATGCAAAGCATAGCAAACGCTGTGCGTTGCAGGGCCTTCTGCTTGCTGTATCGCCCTCATGTTCGGCATGACAGCCACAGGTAGGTCTGTATGAGGTGCCACGAGAGCCTGGTAAACCAGGAGATCAGGAAACATCCTCCACTGCTGGGATGGCTCGTTACCTCCGTTGTTTGACTCTTGCATGGTGTCACCAGCAAAACGCTCTCCATGCAGCAGTGTGTTACACGCCCAGGAGAGCAGGACTTGCTCTGTAGCTCATGTGGCTTGCCACAGTCCCAAGGGCTGCATGCGCCAGCAAGCCACGGGCACCCCATCCTAGAAACTGCCATCATGATCATGTTCTCCTGGTGGGGACTGCAGCAAAGTGCTCAGAGCATTGATGACTTTGTCAAAAGCACTTAGAGCAGGAGGACTCCCATTAGCTTTTATTAGATACAAGTGAGTGCAGGACTTTTTAGAGACAGCGGGAGTCAGCGAGGGGTTGGGGCTGCTGCCACACATTGAGGTTAGGAGTCTTACGGTTCATCCTACTCATTGGGTCCACTTACACTCTGTACGTAATAGAGGGCTTTGGTTTATGGGGCTGGCAACATAATGCCTTTTGTGGGTCATAGAGTCGCATTAGGTTTAAAGATAAATTGCGTTTTTGAGGAAATATTTGGTGAAGGTGAAGTCTATTCATAGTGGTGTGCATGTGGAGACTGTGGCCCTGTGAGGCTGAATGGTGAACATAAGGGACAGAAAGAGAAGTCACCGGGGTAATTTAAACCAAATATGATTTAGCAATGACAAAAAGATCCAAAACTGCATACACCAGATTGTTGTTAGCTCCCAGCCATAGTAAGGACTGATGAGATATATCTCCCACCGCCCTGAACTGAGGCAGCACTGTCCCCAGTCTCTTATTCAGATTTCCTAGCTTTTTTTCCTCCATGAGTCTTTTGAAAAGCTTGGGTTTTGTTCTGTGCAGCTTATAGGCTGGGTAAGAAAATGTAATCCTTATTACATCATTATTTTCTTGCAAGCTATGAGGTATGTCCAGACATGTATGTAATGAGCCAGGCAAACTATTTTGCATGAACTGTCATGGTACCATTGAGTCGGCCACTTACGCCGGGGGGGGGACTTTAGTCCATGGTGGCACAGGATGGTTTCCTTCTGGACTTGCCTTCTGTCACGAATGGCATGGCTGGTATTTCTGCTTGTACTGAGAAGTCAAAGACTTTGCTCTTTTACAGTAGCCACTAAAATAGTGTTGACTGCACTCCAGGGTGTGAGCAGAATGAGACTCCCCCAGTGACTTGGTCTACAGACAGTGGGGACAGGTCACAGATGTTTACAGCTGGATTGCAGTCTAGCTGTAATGGGTCCCTGGTGGTGTAGATGGCAGAAGGCTGGCCTCTTGCAATTGTTGTGATGGGTAATAATTTTGCCTTCTCCTCCCCCTTCTCTATCCAGTAATAACCTCTCCTCTCAAGAGAGGCTCAAAAAACTGAAAGGCATGTTTAATCTACTGTTCCAAACCCTTTGCAGACATTAGGTCTCTCTCTGTGTTGGAGTATTTTGGCAGAGACTTCCCTTTAAATATAGTGGCATTACCTTGAAGGCTCTGCGCTGCCCTGATGAGAGACACCACACAGATATTTCAGGCAGCTTTTAGAAATTGGGAGGGGAGGTGGGAGGAGAAAATGCTGCACAATTGTTTGATGTGCTGATCAAAAGATAAACTAGAATCAAATTAAACCCCAAGGGTTTGTACAACCTTGCTTATGTTTTATGCAAACTCTCCTGTACCAAAGGAAATAAAACACCATTGCCTTTCAAGTCAGATGGGGTGCAAATGACGAGCAATTTTTTGCTTTTTTATTCCACTACTTACGTTGTTGTTTTACAATTTCTCCTTACCGGTAGCATTTCATTTCTGATCATTAATAATATGGATATGGTACTTGCTATTTGTTCTACCACTTCGAGTCAGGAACACAGGCTCTTTGGGTAGCTTAAATTGGCATAGCAGCGGGTCTCTCTGCTGATTTACAACACATGAAGGTCTGGCTCGTGGTATCCCTTATACTTGGGACTGTGAGCTCTCCACTGTCTCTCACTAATGCATGGTATATGCTCAGAAATATGGCATGCCACTTAATAAAGAGAACAGCCTTATACAATATTTGTGCTCTCTTGTTCTGAAATATGTTCAACACTAATGTAACCTGCCCTCTCCCTCCCGAAACTGAACAGCACAAACAGGATTAGGTAGAGATCCACGCAGTGGATTGCCCGTCTCATTGCAACACCTGGATTTCACTGAGGTTTCCCCCAACGTAAGAGGTGGTTGTACAAGAGAGGTGATCCTTTCTGTGAAGAAATGGGAATGGGCCATGAAAAATCCTTCATTTTCCTGCCCCTGGACTTCACAGCCTGCAGGGCATATGTGTCTGACTGGCACGAGGCTGGGTTTGCACGTCAACTTTGTAGACACTGCACCAGAGACGACAAATTTTCCTCGTCACTCCTCTTGTGCTGGCTGGAGAAATGGAGCTGTTTGTCCTTTGGCTTCTCATCAAAAGGCCAAAGGTACACAGCGGGAGGGCAAGGAGGCATTAATTTTATTCCCTGAAATGAAGGGGGAATTCAAGAAGTGGACTTTGTCAGAGGCAGAGACAAAAATCTCAAAATATAGCCAGGTATTTTCTAAAATTAAACACCTCTTAAATGGTCTAGGTCACCTAAAAACACACAGGAAAGCATGTAAGAAACAGTTCATCTCAGGTATGAACAAGCCCCAAAATATCTTAGAAGAAAACCTGACAGTGCTGCTGGCAAACATGAGGCCTCTTGTAAAGCAAGAGAGTATTGCTCTTCCAGCTCAAAGTACAGCACAGTCCTCCCCTGTTCTCTCATCTGTGGAAGCAACCCTCGGAACAGGAGATAGCCCTGAACTGTGAGACTGATCCTACTAGCATGGGATTTTGGTTTGTTTTCTTCTGATCCTGCAGTTCTTGAGCAAGCAGAGCTCCCCAAAAAGTTGGTAGGGGCCATATCTGCTGGCAGGATTGCGTGTGTGAGCAAAGATGCTTGTTTGGCCTCAGCTGGACTAAAATCACCAGTGAAGTCTGCACAGAGCCTAGAATAGCTTTAAGTGGTGACAACTACTGTCCTCTCCAGGCTCAGATTAATGGCCTGAGAATGAGAGACTTCATCTGCCATTCCGAGTCCCATGTTTGGCCCAGCAGTGTGTTTTGCAACAGCAGAGAACATTTCAGTGGGCATATGGGTGCTGGCTGCCCTTCGCTTACCCCTTGTTTGCTCTTTAGTTAAGTATTTAGCTCTGGAAGTGAAACGAAGAAATACCTTGGCTCGTGCCAGGAGAGCTATATTGAATTTACAGGACGATTTCTGTCTCAAGAGCTAGACTTCGAGCAAGTCTCCTGTCTCACGTTTCCAAATAGCAGCAGTCAGTGTTTTCCTTGGACAAAGGACGATATCAGTCAGCCACTGCTTTCAAATTTCTGGTTCCTTATCTTATCCTAAGTAGTGCAAGATGGTTTTATGAAGGTGGCTATTGCCATAACTACTATGATCATTTTACTTGCTTGGCTGTATTCCTGGCCTTTTGTCTTTTAGTAGCTGGCTAACAAAATACAAAGAAGCCGCTTGTGGTCAAATCCACAAAATGGCAATAAAGTGGGTACGTAGGCAGGGTTCTGAGGCACTGTCTCACTTTTCATGAGACCATGTTTAGCTCTTCTCTACTGAAGCCAGAATACCCTATGCTTGAGAATACCTCTGTGCTTGCCCTGGGTGTTGTACTCCTCCAGAATAAACACACTGCCAGCAGAGTGCAGCTGATGCTCTCTGACGCTTCTGTATAGTAGGCTTTGCATCTGTTAAAGCTGCTGTGCCTGGGTGGGTGTGGTGGACATGAAAGCTTAAACACAGATTATGGTTTGTAATACAGTGCAGCAAACAGTGGATGCAGGAGACAACCCTCCCCTGGGCTACTAGTGCCACTTTTCCCCTGGGCTGTGATGCTGGGGTGGACATGCAGAAGTGCATTCTTTGGTGAGGCACTTCCCCTCCAAGCATCTGAGTTTATTGAGTGTATTTAAAAGAAAACATTAGATGAATGAAAACTGGTGAGAGATGCAAGGGACTGAAACTGCTCGAGACTGTCAACTTTAAACTGTTTTTTTATCTTTAAATTGCATTTTTTTATCTTTTAAAGTTCTCACTGCCATGGCAATCTGTGTACAGACGGTGATAATATGGAAATACTGACATTCACAGAACCTTTTTCTATCACAAAACTTCTGTATAAAGATGGAGTTTTGAGATTCTGGAGCTGGATATACTACATTTTCCTGGCCTGTGCAGACAGCCCTTCTTTCTACATGCCTGTCAGTCATAGCACAAGGACTCACAAAGAACAGCCTGGTGGTTAAAGGGCGAATACGAGATGCAGGAGCTGTAGATACAGTTTCTGGCTCTGTTGCAGGCTTGCTGCATAAACTTGAGCGAGTCAGTACCCCTTCTGCATGGAGCCTCCTTCGCCTGCCCTTTTCCTGGAATGTCCAGTTAGGCTGAAAATTCTTTGGTATGTGGAAAGACTTTTTCCAGAGCTAAGAAAGTGCCACTCTACATCCATACAAGCGTGCAGCCAGAACCCGTATTAGGTTGATGGCTGCTGGCAGTAGTGAAATAATTGCTAATGAGGAGAGAGCACTTCCCCATCTGCTTTCCCTCCCAGGATCCGCCCATAGACACCCTTGGAGCAAGTTTTGCAAGGACCAGGCAGTAGCCCAGCTCCTTCCAAGCTATCTGTCATCTATCCCTTGTCTCTCCAACACATGCCCAGATGCAAGGAGATCAAAAGTTCTTCCTTGGCAGTAGCATGGAGGAGGCTTGCTCAGGATTAGCCCTTGCGTGGAAGTCTGACAGCAGAAAATGATGCAGTGCAGTCTCTGTGCATTTGAGCAGCCCTTACACATACTCCTCTGCAATAAGGATAATTAATGGATGCTAGCTATTAGCAAATGAGGGCCAGTTGAATTGCTCTGGCTTACACCAGCCAATTCACTGTATCGGAACTACATCCATTAATAATAGGCTGTTGCTTTTGTAACTGTAATTGAAGGTTGGATTTGGGCCTCACATCCAGCCCAACTCACGTGACTATACTTGACTGTCACTGTTATTAAAAAAAAAATAAAAATCTTATTAATCCAGGCATTCCTTGAAGCAAGTACAGGAATGAATTTTTAAAGCAACGGCAAACACCCACTGCTGATGGGGCCAGACTTCCCATACCCAATGACTCTCCACTGACCTTATTTCTCAGCTGAGACACACACATGGTGTCTGCTAGGTCAGCCTGCTTATTCTCTGGAACAGGCAGGTTATTGATATGTACAAGAATTGTGCTCTTGTAGCCTTCAATAATCTGTCAGCTCACAGGAGTGGAGCAGACAGGCGTAGGACAGGGAAAGCATGATGGAAACCAGGGCTTGGGAGCCTGCTCACCAGTAATGAATAGAAAGAAGGCCACGGGATGGGAGTCCATGGCAGAGCTCAGGCTTTTCTTGGGATTAAGCTGGTGGTTTTTGCCCTAGTGTAAGTGGTGTGCCAGCTGGCGATCTGCTGCTTCTAAGTGGAAGATGCAAAGGAAAGAGTGCTTGACAGGGAGTCAAGTCTCGTTTGAAGAACTTTATGTGCTTCATGCAGGAGGAGAAGGGCGCAGAAGTTGCCCAAGGCAGGAAGACACCATAATCTTTCCTTTGGAATGCAAATCTTGACATTTCCCAACACAGTGCGTTATGTTTCAATTTATGTTAACCGATAGTTTTGAAAATTAAAACATCCACTTCTCAGATGTTGTTTTCCAAATGGTGAAGCACACAGTGGTTTCAGTGAAGTATTTAATGGTCAGGATTGATCACTTTAATCTATCAGCTGTTGTCCTCTTTTGGAGGGATAAATACAGAACACAACACCTGCAGTTTGGCAGGGATGTGCGTCCTGTCTGAACTGAGATGAGATACTAAGATGTTGGTATCTTGCAGTTGCTCAGAATGGTATTGGCTGTATTGAAAGAGGAATGATAAATTCACAAGGAAAAATAGTATAACAAGGATTCAACTTCACCATCGGTGTTTGTGGACTATAGGATAGTCACTGATTTCAATCTGGGCTGTCAGGATTGCTGGTTGCAAAAAGCAGCAGGATGTGGTGCTCATACAGCTGCATTTAGGTTGGAAACATTTAGCCTTCTATGTCCAAGCCTGTGCTACTAGACTGCCTGCTGCGTTTTGTCTGTCGTTGGGTTGTAATGGTGTTTGACTAGGATTTTTCCCTCTGGAAAACTCGGAAAAACTAGGCTTTCTTGCACATTCATGGAGATCATTTAGTGACACCAGTACTGGGACCCTGGTGGAGTTGAAACAGCAAATGAGTTACAGCCCTTAAGTAACTGCCTAGGTGCCCTGCCGTTTTGCAGGAAACTCTTCTGTGATTTATTTTAAACAAAAACAATTTGTAAGTTGTGGTTCATTGAAACAGTTGATCCTGAAGAACAGCTCTGCTCTGAAAAATGACTGTACACAATAGATGTGCAGGTAGGCTGTATTAGGAGTCTGGCTTACTGAAGTTATGGACAAAATAAGCAAATGTTGGTGTTAACGTGTGGCATGTGTTGAGCCCACTGCAGCTGTGAGAGTGAGCTGGTTTCGTTGCTTTTTCTTGCATCTTCAGCAAAAGGCTCACCCAGTTCCAGCCAGGAAATGGTGCAACTGCACTAAGCCTGCTGAATCTCTTGTTTAATAATTAGTATATATTGGAGGTACTGGGGAGAAGAAGCCCCCCCAGACTGTCTCCCTGGATTCTCCAGATCCAGGCTGAATTTGCAAGGTGACTGGTTAGGGAAAGAATGTAACTGTCAGCTGCATCCATGCGTACGTACATGCATACATACATATATACGTCTCCTCCCCTGAGCCCACAACAGTAATAAGGCTACAACAACTCAAATCAATGCAAAGGAGGCTTGGCCCCTAATTGCTTTTCAGCTTCTGCACACGTGAAACAGGAATCACTGGAACACAATAAGCATAAGGCTGCAAATGGCAGCGCGTTGCAGGTAAAACAGCTGGTAAGGAAGGCAACGGCAGAGGTGTATTCAGCATGGATGAACTCTGTTCAACACTTGGAAACTGGAGAATGCAAATGACAGCTTTCACGGTGCCGGGGGAGCGTTTGGGGACTGGGAACTCAGCAGGCAGGCTGTCTTGCTCCTTGCCACTTGAGTGGTTTGGATGAAACATGAAGACACACAGGCTTAACCCATGGCGTGCCTTTTCAGCTGAACCACGGGCTGTGAGATTGCTCTCGCCATGGTCAGCAGGGCAGATGAGCAGAGCCCAAAAGCAGGGGGTGGGAGGATGAAGTGTTGGTTCTTGAACGTCTTCAGTTGCCATTGCAGTGAATTGAGAAGGTGTTTTGAAAAGGTTCCTGGCGGGTACTGTCAGGCACGGCTGAGTGTGCAGCTGGAAGGGAACTGCCAGGCAGATCATCTGAGCAGCATTTAATCTCGTCAATAACCCAGTGAAAAGAGACACTGGGAAAAAGATGGTGGGGGGGCAATATCTTTGGAAACAAGTGGCGTGTTTGATCTGCAGTATCTGTCCTGGGCTGAATGCACAGGATTGTGTCTAATCTTGCAATCAAAGCAGTTCTGGCCCTGTCCAGAGCTTGGATGAGAGGTGGAAAAGAAATTCCAGATATTGTTGGCACATGCCAAGGAGTTCTGGGGCCAGAACTAGACCACAGAAATGAAGTGAGTCAAAAGATTGCATTTTGGGTGCTGTGGCTTCTGCAGAGGGGTGGTAGGAAAGGAGGCATACGCTGTAGTCTGAAGTGCCTTAGGTGGTTTAGACAGGGCTTTTCAGACACTTCTTCACTCTTGCTCTTGGGTTGTTGAAGCTGCAAGTATATTAAATGTCCACTTATTGACTCAAATGCTCTCTCTACATGTAAAATAAATTCCTTGCTTTTTATACAGTCAAAGCAAAGAACCAATAAAAACATTTAGATATGCAGTGCAGCATGTCACACACAAGAACCCCCTGCCCAGTGGATATATGCTGTCAGAGCTGTTCCTCAAGATAAACCTAAACAGCAAATAGCAAACTATCCCTTCTGCATCCTATTGCACATTTCCGAAAAGATAATTTAGAAAGAACCTTGAATACCTTTTACTGCTAATGGTAGATGATATCTTAAAAACAACCTGGGCTCAGAAAACAGCCTGCTATTGTAATGTCAAGAATACTGGTTTTATGACTATTTAAACCAAGCCAGTTCTAGCTGGGAGCCATTGTACTGCATGTGCACTGTCTTGGCGATGTACTGTAGTAACTGCTGTAGGTTGTGATTGCCTATTGTCTATTAAAATACTAAACAATAGCATAAAATTAGTACCCAACTTATCTGGACTTCACATCTTTCCGTCCCATGCCATTCATGCTCAATTAAGACCTTACAAAAAAATCCTGGAGCAGTATGTAAGGGAAATACTCCTTAAATCAGAAAACCCATTTCAGCTGAATTAAGGAAGTCGGGTAGAAAATGTCAGTGTCAGGGATGCTTTACTGGAGGGCTGTTGCCCTCGATCCTCTTTGGTTATGACTGTGCACTTGCTTAGTGCACTTGCTCTGTCATGGGAGCTGCACATGGGGCGCTGAGGCCAAGTCCATAGGTGCTCCTCAGCTCTGCATGCAGCTAATACCTATGAGCGGTTAGATACCAAAATGCACTGATGGATTTTGGCCCAGACAGCAGAGGCCCAAAGTGCTGAGGGTTTTTTATACCCCAAGGAATAGGGAGAATCTCACTGGGAGGTGAGCCAGCGTATAAAACTGAAACCGCTGGGGAGCAGTGCTCTCTCTGCCAGAGGAGTAGCAGCCAAGTTTGTGCCAGAGGACACTTGCAGGTGGCTCTGTGGCTTCACTGCAGGGCAGGGGCTGGCTCTGGGGCTGAGGAGGGCAGCAGGCTCGGCGCCGGCGTTGCTTCCATGGCTCTCCAAACACTGCCTGCTGGCTCTGCTGGACGAGGCTGCTCTCCACCCCCATCTCTTCTTCCTTTCCCCCTCGCACGCCAGTGATAGCATGGCGGACAAAGACAAAAGCATCAGCCGCTCCTTTTCAGGGGGAGATCAAACACAGCCTTGTTATTGGGAGGTGGCATGCTGCGACTCGCAGAGCGCTGGTTGCTTGCTCGTCTCCCACACGCTGTCAGCAGCTGAGCAGGTAAAGAGAACAGGGAGATGCACTGCAGAGACCTGGCAGTTGTTTGAGGAAAGTTTCAAGCTCGTCCAAATGATGCAGAAAAGCCACCGGGGCTTGCAGCATCCACCCAGGCTGGAATGGGGAGTGGGAGGGCAGGTGGGGAGGGAAGCGTGCTTTTGGCTGGCTGAATTTGGCTCCACGTGGTAGGTGATGGCTTCCTTTGATCCTGCAGCTCGGCGTTCTCTCCCCGTGAGCAACAGTAGCTGCTTGGCGCATCGCCATGTGATTTGGGCACAGCAGCATCCTTATAAACCTACTGCTGTCCTTAAAGACACCACTTAGCTCCCTGGTGTTTTCAAGAAGGCTTCGTGTGGTGATTTTGCTCCTGTCTCAGAGCAACATCTGCCATTCTGAATCAGTACAAAACCAAAGCCTTTGCTCACTCTGGGCGCTGTGGCACCCCTGCAAGGCAGAGGTGTGCAGTTCCCAGCACCATCTCTGTCCCCTCTACATGTGCCCCTCTCTGGGATGCAGACTGCCCTGGTGTGTCCTGGCTTGGAGGCACAGTTGGAAGCGTATTGCAGCCCCCTTCACGCTCAATGAAGATACATTTTTACTTCATCTGAGGGACCTCAGTGTTGCTCTCCTACCATAGCTGCTCGCTGCCTTGCTCTGATGTGAGGGAGGAAGGTGCTCCCTGTGGGTAACTTGCGTCTGCTGGGATTTTGAAGACACAAAGCAGAGGTGCTTGCTGGGGAGAGCTGGGAGCTGGAGCCCCAGGTAAGCCGGCAGCTGCTGCTCTGCTTTGTTCTGCTGCGCACAGCTATCAGTGTCAGGGGCTCCTGTTGCCCAGCCAGCGTGTTTGAAGCAGACCTGTCAGAAGCTACGTGATGGCCTGCTGCACCCCCTCCCTGGGGACCGCCTTGTTGTGCGCTGCCTCTCAGCCTCCTGCCCGCAGCCCTGAGCGAGCACCTCTGCTCTGCTGCAAAGGGAGGAGGCAACTGCTCAGGTGAGGGCTCTCCACGGGGCAGAGATGCTTCACCTGCTGGCGCATCACGTCCCAAACTGTCCTGGTTTCAGCTGGGATAGAGTTAGTTTTCTTCTTAGTAGCTGGTAGAGCGCTGTGTTTTGGATTTAGGATGAGAATAATGTTGATAACGCACTGATGTTTTGGTTCTTGCTGAGCAGAGTTTACACTAGTCAAGGACTTTTCAGCTTCTTGTGCTCTGCCAGGTGCACAAGAAGCTGGGAGGGAGCATAGCTAGGACAGCTGACCCAGACCGGCCAAAGGGCTATTCCATACCATATGACGTCATGCTCAGTATATAAGCTGGGGGAAGAAGAAGGAAGGGGGGGACATTGGGCGTGATGGCGTTTGTCTTCCCAAGTAACCGTTACGCGTGATGGAGCCCTGCTTTCCTGAGGATGGCTGAACACCTGCCTGCCGACGGGAAGTAGTGAATGAATTCCTTGCTTTGCTTTGCTTGTGCGCGCGGCTTTTGCTTTACCCATTAAACTGTCTTTATCTCAGCCCATGAGTTTTCTCACTTTTACTCTTCTGATTCTCTCCCCATCCCACCGGGGGGGGAGTGAGCGAGCGGCTGTGTGGTGCCTAGTTGCTGGCTGGGGTTAAACCACGACACAAACTCAAGAGGCAACAGGGTGGGAGCCTGAGTCTCACTCTGCTGCAGGGCCTACAGCTGGCATGAAGAGTAACATAGATATTCAGCATTTTTTTCCCCCATGGGTACCTCATTATTCCAACAGAAAGAGAATTTTAGAAGAAATCCAGCTGGATTTGTAACATGGGAAACATGGCAAAAAAGATGCAGAAAGATGGCTGCTCCAGACTAGCACATGCTATTTTCATCATTTACTACCAGATTTTCATAGTTATTTCCATTGCCTTGACTTGCTTAGTTTGCTGCAATAAGAGAGGCTCTGAATTTTGGAAGGCAAGTTTCAGTGCTTTTTGAAAGCTGGGCTTCTTTAAGATGCCTGGAGTTAGTCACTCAAAATAACAAAAAAATTCTTGAAAATATTAATCAGATTATCTTAATAACTCAACACCAATGGCCAGAGTGGACAGGAAGGTATCCAGACTAAGGGCTTCCCATATGAGTCACCTACCCTGACCTCAAGAGTCATATGTTTGAGGACTGCCACGTTTCAGGGTCATTCAGCTGCTGGTTTGTAGCAGTAACTGTGTAGTGTCCTGAATCCGAACAACACAAGTTTTCACAGATCCAGCTTCAGAGTCTTGAGCGTGCTCTGGAGGTGAGGGGGCAGCAGCCGCTGCTTCACAAGTGGGGCACATCCCTCCCCCAGGAGATGCAAGAAACTTTGGGCAAAGCAGAGAGGAGACAAGGTGGGTCTCCCTGCAGCGTGTTCCCCACCCGGGGCTCTGTTGTGGTCTGGCCCCAGGGTATGAATGCGAGCAAAGGTCTGTCTGCGTCCAGCTCTCAGCTATTGATCCCACTTTAGCTGACGCTGAACCAAGTTTGCAGTGACTGAGGGATAAGCACAGGAGCTCAAAAGGCTGGGTTCTGGAGCTAGGCTTGCAGTTGCTGTTAGTCAGGCCCTGGGGGAAAAAACATCAGTGACCGGTGGGAGATATAAACACCAGATACTGCTTAATTTACTGACACAGAGGTTCATGGTCTGGGAGCTGAACCAAAGCAAAACAGTGGCTGTGCTGCTGGGAAAGACAAGGGTTATAAGCTCTTGTAAGGGCCTCCCACAATCTTACTTTCATCAGTTAGGATGAAGAAAAAATACAGTCTAGCTGACAGCAACCCTTTACGGTGCGGGAAACAAATAGTGATTGCAGGCAAGAATGACAGACAGCCCAGAATTGTGCTTTCTAGGTCTGAATAGAGCTGTTAAGCAGCATCTGAAGGACTTGAGCAAAGGTGATTAAAAAAGATGCTATCTCCCAACCCTAGCAGGCTATAAAAGGTGTATTTTCAGTGGCTAAATCCTGAAACAATTATGGCCTAGAGTGTAGTCAGGTTATTTCTTATCTTTCTGAGGGCCTGCTGGCAAAATCTGTTTTCTTAAACGACATTTGTAATGTCTAATACTTCCAAGGAGAGATGGTATTGCGGCTCCTATGTGTGTGGTAGTGAGGATCGAAATAGAATCATAGAATCATAGAATGGTTTGGGTTGGAAGGGACCTTAAAGATCACCTGGTTCCAACTCCCCTGCCATGGGCAGGGACAGCTTCCATAGACCAGGCTGCTCAAAGCCCCTTCCAGGGATGAGGCAGCCACAGCTTCTCTGGGCAACCTGTTCCAGTGCCTCACCACCTTCATAGTGAAGAATTTCTTCCTTATATCAAATCTACATCTACCCTCTTCCAGTTTAAAGCCATCACCCCTTGTCCTATCACTATGTACCCTTGTAAAAAGTCCCTCTCCAGCTTTCTTGTAGGCCCCCTTCGGGTACTGGAAGGCTGCTGTAAGGTCTCCCCGGAGCCTTCTCTTCTCCAGGCTGAACAAGCCCAACTCTCTCAGCCTGTCCCCATAGGAGAGGTGCTCCAGCCCTCTGATCATCTTTGTGGCCCTCCTCTGGACTCGCTCCAACAGGTCCATGTCCTTCTTATGTCAGGGGCCCCAGAGCTGAACACAGTACTCCAGGTGGGGTCTCACGAGAGTGGAGTAGAGGGGGAGAATCACCTCCCTCGACCTGCTGGTCACACTTCTTTTGATGCAGCCCAGGATACGGTTGGCTTTCTGGGCTGCGAGAGCACACTGCTGGGTCATGGTGAGCTTCTCATCAACCAACACCCCCAAGTCCTTCTCCTCAGGGCTGCTCTCAATCCATTCTCCACCCAGCCTGTATTTGTGCTTGGCATTGTCCCAACCCATGTGCAGGACCTTGCACTTGGCCTTGTTGAACTTCATGATGTTCACACGGGCCCACCTCTCCAGCCTGTTAAGGTCCCTCTGGATGGCATCCCTTCCCTCCAGCGTGTCAGCCGCACCACACAGCTTGGTGTCGTTGGCAGACTTGCTGAGGGTGCACTCAGTCCCACTGTCCATGTTGCCAACAAAGATGTTGAACAGTGCCGGTCCCAATACCAAGCCCTGAGGAACGCCACTCATTGCTGGCCTCCACTTGAACATCGAGCTGTTGAGTGTGACCATCCAGCCAATTCCTTATCCATCGAGTGGTCCATCCGTCAAATCCACGTCTCTCCGATTTAGAGACAAGGATGTTGTGCAGTACAGTGTCAAATGCTTTGCACAAGTCCAGGTAGATGACGTCAGTTGCTCTTCCCTTTACCCACCAATGCTGTAACCCCGTTGTAGAAGGCCACCAAATTTGTCAGGCACGATTTGCCCTTAGTGAGGCCATGCTGGCTGTCACCAATCACCTCCTTATTTTCCATGTGCCTTAGCATAGTTTCCAGGAGGATCTGCTCCATGATCTTGCCAGGCACAGAGGCGAGACTGACTGGCCTGTATAAAAATAAACATAGCAGGCATTGCTAAAACTGCATAGGCTTATAATTAATACCCCATTCCTCAGGGAAGTGGTATTTTCACTCCGCTTATGGAAAGACTTCTTGCTTCTTATGTCGGGAGCACCATGGATTGTGCCTGCTCCACAGTCCCCATGTCCTCTCCGCACAGACAGATTTGACATTTGCCTGTGAATGGCTGGACTTTTTTCTACTGGGTTCTCCAGCTGCTTCTGTGATGGAAGGCGAGTTACTGCACACGTCTATGGTGATGTGTGTGTGTTTGTGCCAAAGAGCGTTACATGTGGATGGGTGAGTGTGCTGACACCTAGCCCAACACAGTAGTAGATTGCTGTGAATTAGCTGTTTCAGGGGATGTGGTGTTATTTCTGATCCTGGTCCTTGACCATCTTTTCCAGCCATTTTGCTTTGTGTGTCCAAGATGGACAAGGTGCCAGTCCTTCACTTGGCATAATTCATCTCACCTGAGAAGATGGTGGTCTGCGGTTCAGGTGCCAGCAGGCAGCAGTACACTTCAGGGGCTTCCCCGAGCCTGCCTGGGGCTGAGGGTACATAGCACTGCTGAGCCTTAGCTCTCCAGCTAAAGTGAGAGAAACAGTGCCTTTGCTTTGGTGGTTTTGTGAAGATAAGCACAATCTATTATTATAAACCACTTGATTGTAAGCCTCGGTGCAACATGCCCTTTCAGTAAGGCCACTCCATTAATGTTTCTTTTTCTGAGATACTGAGCTTTCTTCTGAGAAGTTTGTTTTCTTCAAAAAGAAACACCACAGGGGTGCCCGTTCTGCCTTGCAGAGACAATGAATTCATTGCAGCACAGCTGATGGCGTTTATTTCTTCCTACTTAGCAAGCAACCTCAAAGTTGCATTCAGGTAGTTGAAGCTGCTAGTGTGCCCTTGTCAAGCTTCTTATCTATGAGACAAGGAAAAAGGACAGATGATGGCAAAGAAGTTTGAATGGATGAAGTCAGAGGAAGAGATGTGAAAGACGGACAGACTGCTGAGAAGAGGAAATGCTGGCTGAATGGCGCAGGTCGCTGTAATGCAGAGGTTTCCCAGCAGCTGACTAGGAGCAGGTCTCAGGAATTTAACCAGTAGGTGGTAAAGCCACAAGGGACTGTGATCTTCTGGAGTGCTCTCCTGCATAAGCCATACCGTAGGATCACTATGCATTAATTCCTTCTTAAGGCAAAGCCTCCCCTTTGGCATCGGATCTCAGCCCCATGCAGCTGAGCAGGGAGAGGATTCCTGCTGGAAAGGGAGCTGTGACCCACTGCCATGAGCGGACTGAGGGGTTGTTTAGAGGGAGCTAAGAAAGCGTATGGAAGGGGGAGCTAGGGTTGGGTTTGGTGCTGGGTCACAGAGATCAAATAGGCAAGTGCTCTTTGGCCTTGGTCTTTCTACTCGCTGTGCTCAGGAGCACCCTGGGCCTGGTACTTGCTGATACATCGGGGTTTTAGAGAAAATGTATCGAAATGTCTTTCCTGCTCTCCATTTGGTCAGAATATGAGTATCTGAGCATAGCAGAGAGTTTTCCATAGACAAAAGAGATCCATCAGGATTGGAATAGTGGTGTGGGAGTTTTTTTAGGGGGTGAAGCATCTGAGGAAGAGGGAAGGAGTAGGATATTCTCAAATGACAAGAGTCCTGAAAAGTACAGTACTGCTGCTGCATTGCAGGCTGCTCTGTGTGGCTTCTCTGAATACAAATCACCAATGAAATTGGAATTTGCTAGGGATTAAAGGAGATAATATGAATAAGGAACACACTGAAAATTGCCCATGTTAGGGAGTGATAAGGATTTGAGATAATTTTACTGACCTGAAACTGTGTTTTAGTATTTTTGTTTTCATGTGAAATCTTGGTAGCTTTGGACCGCCTCAGGAAGTATATGCTAACTTGTTCTTGTGATCCTTGGATCTCTTTACTGAACTATGACATTTCAGGCTGGGGAAAAAAACAAACCCTAAAATCCATTTAGGAGTCCACCTTTTTTGGCAGCAAAAGCATGAAATCAGAATACTTTCAGGACTTACGAAGGAAGCTCATCTTTGCTAGTATCTTTAATTACAGGCTCTAAAGGGTTATAGCCAGGAACTAGTTGACCATTTGGCACAGAGTATATGAAGTCCACCTTGGAGGAACCGTTGGTTCAGGCATGTAATGTCTATGAAGCAGCTTAGTTGCAACATGCTTCACTTCTGAAAAGCAGCACTTTGTTCAAACTCCTGACATCAGGACAAATTGCTGTATAGTGTTTGTGATTAAAATAATTGAGCAAAAGGCTTTGCCTATGTTTGGACAAACCTCTCTGCTGTTCAGAAAAGGGCTGATGGATATGAAAACTCTTCCCAATTTGGCTAACTTGCTGTTAAACACACATGTGGGTTACAAGAGTTGAAAGCACTAGGGGTCCAGTCCCTCTGCCTTTGAAGTCAGCGGGAGTTTTACCATCGACTTCAGTGGGAGCAGCTTCAGGCCTCAGGTGGGCAACAACCTGAAGTTACAGCAAGTGCTTTGCATCACATTGAAAAGAAGCCGGATTTCTAAGAGCAGCTCCTGTGCAAGGAGATCTGATCTGTTCCCGTTTGTTCCCTGTGTCAGATGCTGCCTCAGAAGTCAGTAGTTCAGTGTCTCTGCTGGCTTAAGGCAACCGCTGATCAAAGGGCAGGTTTTGTTATTTGTGCACCCGAATAAATATCTTACTAAGGCAGATGCTGGACTCTGTAAGCAGGGGGAGGAGCCAGTTGTCAGTGGAAAGTCGTGCTGCGATAGAAGCAGGGATATTTCCTCCATGTCCCTGGCAAGCCAGGTGACTGCCACGTGCTGGGAGGGAAGTGGGAACTTGGAGGAAATCAAAGGTTTTGGCTCACAGGAGCTGTGGAGTTCAGAGCGTAGCTGCTGCACTGCCACTCCAGCATTGCTGGCTTACTCGGCCCTAATGCGGGGAGCCGCAGGATCAGAGTGGAGGGAGAGGGGTCGAAGAAGAGGAAGAAGGAAACGGAGTGAGTGGACAATCTGTGTCAGTGAGAAGAGCCTGGGAAGGAACAGGAAGAGATGACAGTCGAGCTGCCGGTCAGCCACCCGGTCCTCTCCTTCCTGCAGTAATGCAGTACGGTCCACAGCTGCTGAGCTGTGTGTGTGTGTGAGGACATGCAGAATTGTTGATTACAGGAGACCAGCGATATACCTTTTTTAAATGTAATGGAGAAGTCTCACGGTCAAATTTCAGAGACAGGGACTGAAGGATGGGTGGATGACAGGGTTTATTAAAGGGTTAAGTGCCAAGGGAAGGGAGGGCAATCTGGACTGCTGAGGAAGCAAGTCATACTCAGAAAGGAGGGAAGGGGAGTATTCCATACCCGGGGAGAGGTATCCACTGCCGTCTTCCTGCTCAAGCGAGGCTGAGTGATGGGCATCGCAAATCCCAGCGGGGCTGTCCGCAGGAATGGGACGAACAAATTCTGCTGATGGTTGGAATTTGAACCGGATCAAAAATAGACAGTGTGTGAAGTGTATTAATTAAGGGGTTTTCAGCTGTCACAAGGAATGAGGATGCAATTAAAGGTGCAGGTCTTGTTGCACCCTCTTATTTCTAATGCTGGAAAAGTATGCTTCACTGTCACTCTCACGTCCTGATGAATGTGTTGTCCTGATTCCCAGATGAGGTGCAAGAACCTTGCCTACAATCTCTACCATTGCCTGACACCCCAGCCAGGGAGACGGACAGGTCATAACATCTTGGGAAATGGAGAATGAAAAGTCCTCTGAGACCATGTGGTCTCAGTGAATACAGCAAATAAGAGTTGCTCAGTAGAGTATATTTAGAGCTGTTTGCCCAGCCTGTTTCTAAGCATCCCCAGTGACAACACCTGTTCCTATGAGATTTCCACTTGGATTTTCTCCAGTGCAGGTTCACTGAGGCTCACCGTGACTGGCATTCAAGCTGTGTGAGCACATATGGTAGGAGAGGAGCAGTCCCTCAGCAGTACCCTGGGGAAGCCTGAAGGCTGGAACATGACTTGCTTCTAAACACCTAAACCAAGAGAATTGCGCAGTGTTTACTTTGGTGGGTGCTCAGAGGAGCAAATCCTTTCTAGTTTCCTATCCAAATCGGTCGGTAAAGGCCACATAATTAGCTGGTAGGAGGCAAGCAACCTGCACACAAGTATGATTGCTCTGCAGAATACGGTCTTCTGCTCTGCGAGCCTTTGCTTCTCTGCGGATACTTGGTTTTATATCAGTAGTTCAGAAACAAGCCAAGAGGTAGGCAGGGCCAGGGGAAAGAATGCTGCAAGGCATTGCTGAAAAACATTGAGCATGGTGGTAGTCATAGTGTCATCTACTTACTGGTCAGACTGGTATTAAATTTTTCCTAAGATCTTGTGTAAAGAGAAAGTGCTTTTGAATTACATTCATGACTTATGCTAATAGCGGTCAGACTGGTGAATGTGTGGAGGTAGTATATCGCATCTTTAAGAGTGCCAAGAACATTTCCCACTGGCTTAACTGAATCTGGAAGTGGAGTTGACTTGCAGACATGATAAAACTGCTTTCTGAATCCTGGGGATGGTCCCTTCTTTCTTGCTAAGACAAGAAAGAAAAATTTGGTGACAGTATAATTGTGCCATGATGCAGAAAGAATGTGATTATTCAAGAGCAAAAGCATCTCAGTGAGCTCAGAGAACAGAGGGATCAAAAGGAGAGCTTGCCACTTTGACTGGGATCCTGGGTTTAGACCTAGTTGAGTACCTGGGACCTGATGTATGAGATGCACTTTGAAGCACTACAGATTTTCCCAGATGGGAATAGCATACCTACTTGGATACACAGTATCAGGAGAACTAAATTCAGGTTTTAAAAGTTGCATCTTTTATTGAGTAGCCCATGATGTCTTTTAAGGTGGCTGCAGAAGACTGAATGCTTACATTCAGGGGGAAAGAGGTGAAGAAAAAAATTGTGCAGTTTGCATTTAAACTGAATCTGCCACTTCTTAGCAACACTCAAGTGAAAAAGACCCAATAACGAAAATGTCAAGAACGGACCTTTTTCAAGTTATAAATTCCTGAAATTGCAGAGCTTTTCCTTCACCTGTCTTTATGCATTTAGCTGAGTGCTTAATGAATGACAGTTTCTCTAAGATATTCCCTAATCATAATGATATTCTATGGAGACCTGTTACAGCATCGTTATCATCTCTTACTCTAGGAACATGTTATGTCAGGTTAATAATGGTTGCAGTGGGAAAGCGCGATCCAGCCCTCTGAAGCTAAGATCTTGCTAACATTCCTGTAAATGATTGAAGGTACATGAGTAATCTTACTGAGTTCATTTGCCTCTTAATTTCTAACTACAACCTTGAAAAGCAGATTCAAGTAGCATATCTAGGAATTCTGCTTTGTACTGTTTTTTAAAACATGGCGGGAGTTCAGATCCTCACTGCAACATAAATGCTGTGGTTGCTACAGTTTGTAGCGGAGATAAGTACTTTCAGTCTAAAAGGAGAATTTTTCTTTTATAGTTTTCACAAATCATAGTGGTCAAGGTGGTGGTGCTTTCCTCTCAATCAGAAGAGATGGTGTTGCTGTTCTAGTCCTCTGAAGAGTGCATTGGGATTGCAGGGAGCTTGGTAGCAGCTGCCCTCGGGAATGCTGCGTGGCACCCTGCAAGCACTCTCATCTTTGTCTCCTCTGCCAGGCTGTCCGAGGGGAAGCTCATTAGTGCTGGCGTGGGGAGCTCCAAGGAAGGTATGAACATTGCATGGTCTTAGAAGGTGGTCCAGTTTCCCATATGCCAACATCAAGGTCCAGGAATACAGGGTTTGAAGCACGGTGATGTTACATGGCGACATCTATTTCACTAGAAAATCAAATTGCCTGGACAAACTAGTCTGTTCTTCAAAGACCTGTGCACCAAAGATATTGGTATGGACACTCAGACCATTCACAGTGATCCAGTTCCAGACCAAGGCTTAGTTTTACACTGTTTTTTTTTTAACCTGGGTAACTGTTCCACCACTCTGAGCTGGGACTGAGCTTGAAGCAGTTACCTTCTGATGTGTGCTGCTTGTGGCATGCAGTGACAACCAGGCATAGTGCCCAGAGACTGCTGTACCTTGCTAGCGTGTGGTCCATATGTGTGAAAGTAAATCTCATTCATATCCAGGTATGCTGAATCTCTAGGATGCTTCAGCCAGAGCTAGTTGGAAAAGACCAAATGCGTTCTTCTGTTCTTATGAATGCAGACAGCAGTCTGTTTCTCTTGAGTAGGTGAAAATGTTGTCGAAGGCTCTATTTAATATTGTCTGGGATAAAATGTCCCATCAAAATGCTTCTCCTGTCCCTTTCCCTTCCTCATGCTTCCTCTTAGTGGTCGCAGCCATGCCTGTGTACGTGCTGAAATGTGAGCCCTAATGGAAGAGTCAGGTAGGCGGGGAAGAAGCAGCCGGGCGAAGGCAGGGCTTAGGGGTGAGTCCAGCAGAAAGTAATCTCTTATAATCCCTGGAAAATGTTATTTCAAAGAAAGAAAAATGTAAAGAAATTTAAAGAAATCTAACAGCTCTATTCCATGAAATGCAAACCCATCTTCGGCCCTAGATGAACATGCAGGGTTTACTCTGAATGTAAAGGCCCCTTAATGCATAGCAATTAACACCATAGATAGTAATACTTATGAATACGTCCAAAGGAAAGTTGAGTTGTAATTGTTGTGGGAATCGCAACTTCAATTTTTTAAGACTTCTGTATTTGAAAATCCCTGCTAAATTGATATTTTTGGTCCCATTAACCACACAGAGAAATGCACAGAAACCAAACATCAAAGAGCACGCAGAAATGTTTTTTGTTTCTTTTATGAGTACTGCTACAGCCTCAGAAGTAAGAGGGGAATTGAAAGTGGGGGAAAAAATCTTTTAATGGTTTAAAAAAAAAAAAAATCCTTGCTCTAAAATTTCTACTGCCAAATTTCATCACAGACTAATTCCTTGCAGCTGAGCTGCAAACCTCTGTGAAAATAGGGGTTTACAGTGGAAACACTGACTAACTATAGCTATGCGGTCCCATGAATAATGATGCTCTAATTATGCCTTATGATTTACCGAGACCTGGTTTCTGTATAGCTCATGAGCTTTTGCTGGTTGCTGGTTTTGGGAGCAAGGTCTTTTTTTCTTGGTTGTGGTTTGCTTCCTTTTGTTCGTATTATGTTGGCACATACTTTATGAAAAGCTTTTCTCTGAAGGGAGCTGGGCAGACAGCTATGATTAAGTATGAAATGATTGGGTGAGCTGTTTGTCAAAGTTATAAATAGGATACCACACAAACCCAACACTAATCTCACTGAAAGACAGATACTGGCAACATTTCTTAGTCATCTGTTCCTGACGCTCAAGGGAGAACAGCTACACTTCCATTAAGTTTTCAAACAGAAGTTGCCTAAAATAAATTTCTCTGGTAAAATTTTGGGCATATGCACTATGAGCCATGCTGAGATGTAGCAGGGCGTTGGAGTTTTAAATGTTCATCCCAGTTTAAACTTGGTCCTCTGGATCACCCCTCTGTGCGGGGGTGAAAGGTGATGGTTTGACTCTTGTGGAAACAGAAACCTGTTCATGAAACAGTTGTGGCAGGATGAGACTGGTCCTCTCATCTCCTCATATCCCTGGATTAATTTTAAGGATAGAAGAGGAGCTCCTTATGGATATCCATTTAATCTTCGGGTTTACAGGCAGCTTTCTGTAATCTGCTTTTGGAAGATCAGATAGCAGCATAAAAAGAAGAGCGATGGCACAGGTTTCATCTACATGCTTCTGCAACCAGAAGTGAAAGGCAGCATATTGAATTCCTTTTGCTGCAGATCTCACACGCAGCGGCCAGAGGCTTCTGCAGACTCCAGCCTTGACGCTGGTACTCGTCCATCCAAGTTCTGCATCAGCTGCATCAATTTTGTCGAACTGGAAGTCTGCAATTTCATGTTCCCACAAGATGACCCTATACTTGCCATTTCCTTTCATGGTAGCTCAAATTGTAGGAAAGGGCTCCACAGTTGTTGAGCGCTTTTGCTGCTGGCCAAAACATTCATGAGACAAATAAGCGAAGCAATAGCTGAAGAAGAACCAAGCATTTCTGGGGCTGACAAAAGCTTCAAGTTGCAAAGTGAAAAAGCCCACAGCAACCAGAACTTGCCCCTTCAATCCTGCACCTTCCCACATCCTTGCCAACACATACAGCAAAGAGTTTTAGAGGAGGTATAAGCACTCCTAATTTTTGGTACAAGCCAACAACTCTGCATAGGTAAAGTCTCTTAAATTTTTACAAAGAGCTAAAAAAGGATGATCTTGAATTTGTGGGGTTCAGATAATTCGTTACATGCATCCTTTTATTTTTAATTTTGAAAAGTGTACACACATTTATGGAATTTAAGATTAATGAGTGTCATTAAACCTAATTTCTTAAATTTTTAGACATAGGCATTTTGGTTTTGCAAACTCTCAGAATCGGATTCAGATCCAAGAACTTAGTTTGTTTAATAACTATTTGAAGACAAGGTTTTTTGCAAACGCAGGAATCATTTTCATTCTTACCAGCAGACAGAGTGATTGAGGTTTTTTAGTTTGTTTATTTTCCCTTGGGAGATTTTTGTTGCTAGAAGGCAAGATCCTTCTTGGATGCACACATCCTCCTGCAGGAGGGGAGTGAGGGGCCCCTGCAGTCCCCGGTGCTACCGGCAGCGTCTGTAGCTATGCTCAGCAGGAGGAGGCAGTATGTGGTCCTCGCTTGGGCGAGCTGACAACCAGGAGTGCGGCTCATCAAGGTGGGCAGCCATGGCAGCCCACTTGTGCATCATGCCCAACCTCCTGCTCTGGTGTGGTACATCCTGCTCATCACAGCATCCTGCGCGGGTGGCAGGGGGATAAGAAATACGGGGTGCCTAACAGGAGCCTGGCGTTGAGCACGTGTCTGAAACCCAGAAAGATGATTTTCATGGTTTTCACACCAGCATCTACTGCTTGAGCAGCTTTGCTGGGGTTAGAAGGAAATGTTCTCTAAATGCTAACTTCTCCATGGGAGTTTAATCCAGGTTTGTTCTTTGCACTGAAATGACTGGGACTGGCCATGAGCACTCCCCATTCTTGAGCAACAATCTTACAAGCTTGGTGAAGCTCCTTAGCCTCTTTATCCCAAAATACCCCAAAGTGCAGTATCACCATTTTTCTTGCAGGGCTTCATCAGGGGCACTGGAAAAGCCTTTTGTTTTTGACCAAACCCTTCCTCGAGTTCCTGTCATGGATTATATGAATTATATGAATTATTGCCCCAAAGCTTTTTTTTTTTTAAGTGGAGAATAAACCAAAAGCCTTCACCTCTTAAACCTCTTAGTGGGAACTGCATCTTTAATCCTCAGTTTACTACCAAGATTCCTTTTCCAGTCTGATCCTTCTGGCAGCAAGCCGCCAGGGCACAGGGAAGAGCTGACAGTTTCTCCAGTAGATATTTTTCTGAGAAGAAATTGGGAAAAAAAAAATTCTGCTTAATGAATTACTTTGCCTCTTATGTAATAACATATTTACGTTGTTATGAAGCCTCCAATGAAGCTGCATCTGATAAGAGTGATACGTTTCCAGTTTGATCTTATTTTAGATTGCAGCAAACTGAGGATAAAAAGACTCTTTGTTCCAAGAAGAAGAGAAAAGAAAAAAAAAAAGAGCCAGAACATCTGGTGAGAAGCTGATGTGCTCAGGACAACTCTGAAAGAGGCTGATAGTGATGGATTATGACACAACTTCAATACGTCCCGAGAAGTGTTATGTGAAGAGACAAGATAATTCTTCCCTTGTCTAAGATTCTTTTCAAGAGTTTTCTGTTTTTCGGAGAAGGCGGGAGGAAGGAGTGTAACAGTGAACTCCCTGTGTTTTTCTCCATGATCCTTGCAACTGGTCTAGTCTGAACTGAAGGCTTCTTTCAAGATTGATTTATTTGGAGAGCGCTAATTGTAGCCCATGTCCTGGCTCCCCTTTGAAGCCTTTCATAATGGATCATCTCCTTTCCTGGAGCAGAGACCTGCTCAGGAGCTCCCCAGCAGTGGGTCCAGTGCCCAGAAGAGGATCTGAGGAGCTTTGGGTTTTGGTGTGTTCAGTCAGTTCTGCTAGATAGAGGTTCTTCATTGCTTGTGGTGCGTGTGGATTTGGCCCTCATTCTTTCATTCCTCTCTCAAACAACTGAAAAAGATATTTTCTACTGCAAATTATAAAGCATTTCCTACTTCGTCCTTAAACACAAGCTTGGATCATTGCACCCTGTGCTGGTTCCTGCTGCTTGTGCGCAGCTCAGAGGTAGAGGCAGAGTCAGGCCCATGTAGCTAAGGGCAGATCCAGGTCCTGAGTGAGAAACTGGGGGATCAGAGTGATGGGAAGGGGTGTTGTGTTTCATTCAGAAAGACACTCCCAAAACCCAAAGGAGCAGTGCATGGGTAAAGTGCTTTCATGCAGATCGTTTCAGTAAGAATCAAGTCTGTTGTCAGCATTTGTGACATTTTTTCTGTTCTCTTCCTTTGGGCAGTTTGCCACCGTAACATACGCAGATGACATTAGGATTTTCAGACTGTCATTTCTGAAGGCACTCTTATCTACTCTGAACTTAATATTTTTCCAGGACACGGAGGTGGCTCTTTCTCCTCTCCTAATTAACTTTTTTTGCCCATGTTTGCCTGGCTTCTAAATTCCTCTGACATCAGGGTGTAGGATTAAACAAATTGATACCACACTTCCAGTGTGTGAGCGTGACACTGAGCTGACAGCGTCGGAGCCTGAAGTATTTCGACACACGAAGAGAGCAAATACAGAGGAAATTCCCATTCAGCCTCCCCCTCACCCTCCCGCCTGGCTCCTGACTCGAATGGCCTGTTTCCATAGGGAATAGGGCAATCCCAAAGCCCTTGCACCCATCAGTGGCTTTCTTCTCCGAGGATGCCAGTTGTGATGTTTCTCAGAAATACCTGTATCTATTCACTGTGTCGGGGTTTCGCCGTAATGCAATTATAGAACAGTGCTAACCTGGTAGGGAGCCAACTCCATGCAGTAGCCAGATTAAGTTGTCGTATTTGGTTAACAGTGTTTTGATAGTTTATTAAATCCTGGTAGGAGTAGAAAGGTAAGGATTGGAAAGAGCAAATCTTATGGATTATCTGCTCTTGGTTGTTCACTTCTGTTGGTATAATCCTGGTCTGAGTGATGAGCTGTGGGAACAAGCATTTAATGTTTTGCTATTGTCTCGTCTTAAACACGTGCGTTGCTTTAACAGAATAAGCATATTCTCTAGCTATTTTTTCCAGTTTGCTGTTTTTATCACTGATGTGGAACATAGTGCTTGTTTTCTTTATCTGGAACAAAAACATTAGTTCATCTCAGCACAAGCTATTTGATCAGCCGTCAGATGGTAAGGCATTATAAAAGCTGCTGACACAGGACAAATTCAGACCTGTGGCGTGCAGCTTGAGAAGACTTCATGCCCTTGTTATCAGTCCCTCGAGATACCCAGCTACTTCCTCAGCAGTGGCAAGGAGAAATAGGAGCTGGTTGTGCTAGAACCAAATCCCTCTTGCCTTACTGAGGCCGGGAGGCAGCAGCGATGTGTGCGGGGAGGCCAGCATGGATGCAGCAGGTGAGATGGCACCTGCCTCTTCCCCGCAGTCCTCAGCGTGTGAGCTGTGACACTGCTCTGCGGTGGCCTCGGGCTAGCTGAGGACAGCCTGAGTCTTGCTACGTAGCATGCTCTGAGGTCCACGAGGGGTTCCTACAGGGTGGTGGTGAAGCAGACAGCTTCTCTCTGGCTCTCCTCTCCCCCTCGCTGCGTTAGCTGCCAGTCTGGCTCATCCAAGATGCCCACCGAGTCCATGGCGGGGCTCGTTCCCAGCTACACCCTGCCACCTTTGCTTCTTATCCTGAGAGTGCTTTGTGGTATGAAAGTGCAGGAAAATCACATGAGCACAGCCCTGAGACCATATTCTGTCCCTGATTTCTTGGCCAGCCCATAGTCCTGCCCCACCATGCATATCCTCAACCCGTAGTATCGCGAAGACCAGGGAGAACATGGCTCAGTGCATTTTGATCAAAGCGTGAAAGTTTGCCATACAATACTTAATATTCAGGCCTGCTATGACTCCCCTGACCTTATGTGCAAACCAAAGCCAAAACAGATGATACTCTTAATATATAATCAGAAAATAGAAGATACCGTATTTTGCCGACAGCTGACAGCAAATCAAAGAAACAGGCTGCAAAGTGCTTAGCTAACGCCTGCCTTTGCAATATGGGGAAATTCCTGATTTGCACTCTCCTTAATAGAGAAGTCTGGTAGCCAGTTCAGTTTGATGCTAGCAGCTACTATGAGAGACCAGCCGTACACCTGGACACCCTACACAAATATTATGGGGTGTAGGTGTTTGGAAGCAGCTTGCCAGCTGATGTTTCTCAGTGCATCTAGAATGAAAAGCACATGAAGAGCTCTTCCTAGGGTGGTCAGCCAGGACTGTCTCCTAGTCCAAATGTTTTTTGGGTACCCCCGTTTCCTCTAGGAGTTATCTGTGACAAGACTGTGTTTCAAGGTAGCCTCATGGTACTAGTGCTAGAGGCTGTGCTGTCAGTTACTTATCAGCATGCGCTAAATCATGTTCTCTTTAAAGATACGTATTTCAAGAGAGATGGGGACAGGAACACCTGAAGCAGGAAAAGCTGGCAGGCATAAGGAAGAGTATTTACTTTCATTGCACTACCTCTTTGCAAGGTATTTTTAACATCTGTACCACCTCCAGGCTCGTTTTGCATCAGCTGCAGACAGTCTGACATGGTCAAAAAAAAAGAAGAAAAAAAAAAAAAAGTCATGGTCTGAATTACACTGTTTTGTCCTCAGTTCCTGGCAGTTCATTAGCCTGGATGGGATTTAGGTGTGAAGAGGGAGAGGCCAACAGAGGGTAGTGCCTACCAGGGAGAGTGGGAGAGGACTGGAGCTCCTCTGCTGCCAGGTGCTCTCATGCTCACCGGCTGTACCCAGCTGGGGGCTGCGTCCTGGCGTCCCTGCCGTGCCTGGCAGGGGGGTCTCTGCAGTGTGGGACTTCAGCAAGCCTGATTGCCTGAGACATGCCCACCCAGAAACCCCCTAGAAGGGGGTTTGGGCTGTAGGTGTCCTGGCATGGGGGACTGGACTGAAGTAGCCAGGGGTCAGTTTTGGTCTAGAAGCATGAGATGAGTTTTTGGAGCAGTTTGGAGAGCGAGTGGGAGGAGGGTTACAAATATGAGGGAAGAATCATGACAGATTTATCACAGCCTGAAATGAATTAACCTCTGGGAGGAATGATTTTGTAATAATTTGCATTTAGATACTCTGACACATCCAAATAACCCCAAACCTTCTGCAAACATTGTAATGAATTCAGTCTCCAACATCCTGTGAGAGGGATAGAAACAGCACTATTTACATGGTTAAAGGAGCCAAGGACTCTTCTCTCGCTATTGCATTTTACACCCCTGGGACTGCCCTTCTCTCTTCTTTTCCTGGCTATGGAGCCTCATGGTGGGGTGAAACGCAGCAGCAGTGAACAGCTAGAGAGCTTTTCTGAACTCAGCTAGCTGAGATCCTGCCGCCCCGGTGTGTTACACCACACGCTGTGGCCGGAGAGGCTCCCAGCACAGCTGGTGGCAGGCAGGCCCATGGCCAAGGGGAGCCTGTGTGGGCCAGGGCAGAGAGGCCAGGAGCACACAAGGGAAGAAGCAGGGAGCTGAGCCCCATCTTAGCTCATGTCAGTGGTGGCTGCAGGCAGGGCTATTCCCCCTGCGGGGACCCTGCCACAAAGCAGCCCAGCTCCATCCCCGAGGGGAAGGTGCTCAAATGATTTAATATTCAGCACTCTCGAACGCAGTAATGAATTTGATAGCCAAAATTATCTGCTAACCCAGCCAGCTGAGAGGGTATTTGAAGGACGATCCAAGCCCGCAGCCAGGCAGTGTGATATTTTCTTGTCATCAGCCTCCTGCCTATTCCTTTCCACTCCAGGGCAGTTAATCATAAATGAGATATTTGTTCAGTGCTGTTTTCATGCATGCTCTGGCCTGTCTCCGTTTCCAAGAGACCGTGAACTTGGTGGGTTACATCCCACCCCAACTTCGGCAGCCTTTGCAGGAGAGACGACTCTTCCAGGGAGACCCAGATTGAACCGCACATTTTGGCTGCCGAAGGCTTGGGCAAGCCGATAGTTTTTTGAAGGGAAGCTGAGCATCCCAGAGTGCATCTTCTCTTACTTACAAATGTGTCTTAATTCCGGAGTGCTTAGGGCAGTGCGGAGCTGGTATTAGCTGAGCCATCAAATGCACCTTGAACACCTCTGTGCTCCACTGCCAGGCCTGCTCAGCTGGGGGGCTGCAAGTCAAGGGCTGGGGAGAGCTGGCTGGGTGTCAGTTACAGACTCATACGGGGTAGTGTAATTCTCTTTGGGCCTGACCCAGAGTTGGCCTGAGCCGCTGGGAGTGTATCTGTTATCTTCAAGGAGATTTGGAGCAGCCCTCTGCTTGCTGACGGTTTGGCTTCTGCTGTGCTCACTTGCTTTCTGTAAAGCTTTTCCAGGGGACGGGAGCATGCACTTTCGAGCAAGCGGTTAGCAACGTGTCAGCTGGATACAAGGGGAAATTTCTCTGCCACAGCAGAGAGGAGAATGCGCACTGTGTCTTGCAGATTTACTCCTCGTAAAACACCTCTAGCTCTCCGTAGATATCTGCAGATAATCTGCCAAATGAACCCGGAGATATTTATAGTACAGCTTCAGCAACGACATAACGGCAAGTTAGCAAACAAATGAACTTTGAAATATAAGGAGAGCAAAAATACAGTCTGGAGTGCATTTGTTTTGGAGTCAATAAAAAAAGGTTAAATAATAATAGTGAATGTTTCCAGGGTGGGTCAGGTTAAAAAGCAAAGAAAGCAAAGCATTTTCACGGTGCTGTAAGACTGTTTGGTGTTCACTGAGTTTGAATTACAAAGACAAATGATAAAAACTTTGCTTCCTACTGAGATAAAGTGCTTCGGTGCTGAGTACCGTACAAATGCCCGCAGAAAGCTAAGATAAATGTTGCTTCAAAAGGGATTGAAACGACTCTGAGTTCAAGCATTAAAAAAATTCTATATTCAATTCACAAAGTTGTGTAAAATTAAGCAATTTTAGCTACGGGTGCAACTTTTCCCTTGCTTTCTGTCCTGTTTTCCTCCGTCTCTCTCCCGCTCTGTTCCATGGTGCCAGCTGGCCGGAGGGTATTTGAAGCTCTGCTAGCACAGCAAGGTGTTGGACTGATGCCATCCTGCTGAAACATGCACTCTGCTTTGCCTAGGGTGGGAGCGTGAGGGTTTTTGTCTGGTCATGTCACGTTTTAATTATCGCACCTCACACTTCTGCTGCTCCCCGTTGTTCGTCAGGGAGCTGGGGCGCAGCACGGGGCTCTTCCTCCCCATCCATCTTCCTCCTGGGGGTAGGCCCTGTTCTTCCCCAGAGGCAAATCCCACGCTTTCCCACTTTCTTTTGTTTCTAAAGCCTGTGCAGGGAAACCCACCTGACAGGCAGCTTTGATGAACACGTAGGTGTCTCCTTGCTGGGGCAGCCACCTTTGCTCTCCCTAGTTTCAGGCAGGTCTCCTGCCAGAATCTTGCCTGAGGGGGTAGGAAGCCATTGCGCAGCCAGGCCCTGCTTACTGGCAGCAGGCCAGGAGATGGGAGTTCCCCAAGCAGTTGGTTCCCACTGCTTTATCTTCGTTTACCAAAACAGGGGATTTGTAAAGGATTGTTCATGGCTTAGGCTGAACCTGCAAGCCCTGGTGGGTAACGGCACACAGAGAAGTGGCGCGAGTGCTCGTGCTTTTCGGTGCTATTGAGTGCAAGGGCTCGCAGGACCTCATCTGCAGAATTTATCAGCAACTGAGCCCGTGGTGGCAAAGGCAGTCTTTGGGAACCATTGGGATCCATCTCCTTGTTTATAGGCCTTTCACAGAGGCTGGGCACTGAAAAGGCCTCACTTTGTCCTGAGGGCACCAAGGGCAGCGTGGAAGGATGCACACCGCAGTGAAACAACTGTCAGCAAAACTTTGATCCTCGTCAGAAATCCTGTGGCAGCAGAAATCGGACAGAAGAGGCTGGACAAGAAGAAAGTTTTTAATTTGCCATGACAGGAAACAAAGCTGTGTCTTGTCAAAAAATTATAGCTCCCTTTTTCTGCCTGTCTGTCACATGTCAGCAATTCTCACGATGACTTTCTACAAATGTAGCTTTACAGAAATAAGCTCAGGGAATGAACTGCAACAATCTAGTTTATGAAGGAAGGAAAGGCTTAGGCAAGCACTGTAACTTAAATTGCATTTGGTATGGCAACCATTGAGCCACATGATGTTTATATTTCACTCAGTTTTTATATTGAAGCAAGTTGCTGCTTTTCCTATTGTTTTGACAGTGTGGCGCAGTGGTGCCTGGGTACTGGTGGGAGCGGGGAGGGGGTCCCATGGGAGACGGGAGCCCACGGGACAAGCCTGATGATGGGAGTTACCCTCCCTCGAAAGCTGGTGAGCAGCAGTTCCCATCACATAGGCAGGAAGGCTGCTCTGTCAGCTCAAATGCACATGATAACCTGTTTTCCAAGGGCAAGCTCAGCCCAGCACCCTGCAGAGGTTGCTCCAGAGCCGTCTGTGAGCAGGGACCTGAGGGCCAGTAAAACGCAAACTCATCCTGAATGGCTTCTGCCTAAAATATATCAACTACAGAGCACTCCTGTCAAAATTGCTCTTAGTCAGGCTACTAATGACATGGCATTCACAAGGGTAGGACACATGCCCTGTTTCAAAGACCCTTTACCCTAAGGCACTCATTTGCTTAGGGCTCTACGCTGGAAATAGCTAAGGACTTTAATGGGAAACTGGAGGGCTGTGAAGGTTCGGGATTTGAAGCTGTCGAGACACACAAGATAAAACACGATTTTAAATATATATTTCAGCTCAGCTATGACATTAAGACAGCAGTCCTGTAAAACTGCCAGCCAAATCATTGGCAATCCCAATCAAATTACATTAAGCACAGTAACTTCTTTGTAATTGTTTTATCTCAGTGTGTGCTTGGAACAAGGGGGTTTTTTATTCTTTAAAAAAAATAGCCCTGACATTTGATTTAATTCAAAGAAATTCTTATTGTGGGGTAAGGAGAAACATAGGGTGTGTTTTCAGGTGGATGTGTCTTTGTTTGTAAGGACTCATAAAAACTTAAGCAATTATTTTTAAAATGTTGCTGACTCTGCCTATGCAAACGCTTGCTCCTCCACAATAAAGAGATTGCAGAGGGCAGGAGGAGCTCCCATACTGAAGAATTTTTCAATTTGACTGCCGAGCCCTCTTACCTTTCCTGTCCTTCCCTATAGCAAAGGGTATATTCAGTCAGTGGTTGTCATAGCAACCCTTTTTTGGGTGGTCTTGTTTCTTTCTGGGAGATACATTTGTCATTGAAAAAATAGTAAATGGGCAGATTTCAAAATGTGTGGAGGGGAATTAGTCACCCAAATTCCACTGGTATTCAGCATGTCTCTGTCTTTTGAAAACTTCTGACTAGTCTCACCTCTCTGGTTATGGAAATGCCTTTTCAGGATAGTTTTTTGGGGGGGGTTGGGGGGGGCACATTGGAGTTGGCTTTTTTTTTTCCTTGACAAAGTAGTTTCAAACAGTTGTTCTAATATACATGTTAAGTCTAATGAGGACAACTAATATGTTGTTTAATCAGAGACTTCTATGTCTTTTGGGATTCTAGGCAGAGCTGGATTCTAGGGCAGACTTTGAGCAGGAGACACTTGTATTTCCCTTCTCCTTGACCCATGTATGAGTTTTATCTCTTATAGTTTTCCTTCCCTCACAGTTAGCAGTGAGAAAATTTGTACCTGCATTCACGTCAACCACTGTACTAATGCAGAATAACTCAAATTAGGTGGGTAAACATGTAAAGCCTGATGCAGATCCAGATTACTAGGGAGCTGGAATATTTTTATGCTGAGGTTGTCTGGGGTGAAATCCTTCCTTTTCCAGACCTGGCCATTTCAACTCATTTCTCTCATTTTAGGGGAGCACCTGCGAATCTGCCCACAAGGCTATACCTGCTGCACCAGCGAGATGGAGGAGAACTTTGCAAACAAAAGCCGAAGTGAATTTGAAGCCATGATGAAAGAGGCCGGTCGCTCTGTGCAGACGACCCTAACAGCGCAGCACAGAAGCTTTGACAGTAAGTAAAACCTGCTCAGTTCCCCCCTGCTCGGGATCCAGTCACTGCTTAACTTTCCAAGCACTGTTTGAGCCAGGGATTCGTGTTCGATACACCTTCTTCTGCATCTTGCTCAATAGTTTGTGTGAAATGTTGACCTTCAGTAGGAATTGTACCTCTGGTAGTGTTTTTGCAAGACCAAGTCATTTTGAGAACTCCATTTCAGTGAAGCCATTGAAGGAGGCTGGCAGGCACTCGTACCAACAAATTGTGTACCTTGGCACTGACACAGCTTTTACAAGCATGGCATAATCAGGTCTTACCACAGCAGCATAACATTTGAGGTAGTGATGTAAAACTTGGCACTGTGCCTTGAGCTCTAAGTTGAAGAGTATAGTAAAGGTGACTGGATAGCCCTCGGTAGGTGGGAATGGTTTAAGGAGGCATGGATTTTTCTTGTCCTTTCCATATAGATTGCAAATGAAAAGGAGGTTAGTTCACATTAGGCACTTACAACTTTCAGCTTCATACAGACATCAGAAAACGTTGCACAGCGGTGAAGGCCTTAGAGACTGTGGTGCATAAGATGTTGTGGACAAACATGCTCTCCAAAGTACAGTATCCCTCTTAACGTGCTAAGCAAAGGCTAAGGATGGCTTTCTTGCTTTTATTGTTCCCTGAAGAATCTATTTTGCAGTGCACAGTAAGCCTCAAGGTCTGAAGGCCCCTGGAAATAAATGGTTTATTGGCAAAATTGAGATGACCTATGATTCAGAAACTGAATCCATTATCAGATTTTGAAGAAGGTCAGACATTTAGAATCACAGTCCTCCTAACTTTATCAACAGTCATCATATGGAGTTACCGTGAAAAGAATAGGAGTTGGGGAAAGAAGCTATAATAGCCAGAAAGGTGGAACTGGACATTTCAAGCAGTAAATAATAGATCTGAAGAAATAAGCCTGACCTTCAGGGAGCTGATAACCAAGATTAAGTGCTTTTACACTAAACAGAAAGAAAACGCAGTGCATCTCTGCAAAATGCATTGTAACTGTGTGGCCAGGGTTGACCACAGCAAGCGCATTCCTTTAAAAGCTCAAAATTAATTGATTTTCACCTGCCTTAAAAAGTGCTAACCAGAATTTTCAAAAGAGCCTTACAATGCTGGTTGCTCAGACTGATGTCTGAATGGGACCTGACGTAGCTGCTGCTGAGCGCACTCGCTGACCCCTGAAATCCAGCCCTTCGCAGGGGTTAATGCAGAACATCCACCAGCCTTGGCACCCTCTCCTTCCACTGCCTATTGCAGCATTGGCTGGTATATCTGCCCTTTACTTTTGCCACAGACACTCAAAAGAACATAGTTCTACATATGTCATGTATGAGAGGGCAAAATTTGATGGAAGCTTTGAAGATTATATTGATGAGCAGAAATTGCCTAGTGAAGAACTGGTTTAGTATGAGTGTGATGTTTCAGTGGATTCATGATAATAACATCAATAACAATAATGGTAAGCCAAAACAAGCATATGAAAGGGGGATGCCAGTTAAAGCTGTAAGGGCTTTCCCCTCCCTCCCGCATTTTACAAAAATAGAGCTTTACTTCTGTGGTGCATACTCAAGTTTCTCTTAAGCGTCAAACAAAGTGTTCAATAAGCCAAGTATTACTTCAGCAGACCATAATGCACAGATCATTGGTGTTTTGCAGTGGGAATAACCTCACTTGAGCCCACAAGGCCAAGAAGATGTCTCCTGCTCCCATTATACCTTTTTAGTTTGCTTAACTACCTTTGCAATCAATATAGAGTTTATAATTTATGCAAGACATGATTTAAAAAAAAAAAAAAACATCATATTGTACCCGAGTTTCAAGCATGACTTTACCTATAAGCAGTATTATTATTTTTTCTTTAGCTACTGCATAGATGGTTTAAAATTGAGGGAGTTCTGGTGATGGGGCAATGGAATCACCTCAGCTCCTGATACCATGCCATAGAAACCACTCTATCTTCCAGTTAATGTTATTAATCTCACAGTTAACAAGACTTTTTGCAGGTAGTGAGTGCTGTTTAGAGCTGTTCAGTACAAGAGTTTTTTAATGTCAGATTGATGAGTTCTAGTCTTTCTGGCACCGGATGCCTGATTTTGCTGGATTCCCTTAGCAGCAGCTTAGAGTGCAGGTTTGGGGGTTGCAGAGGTATCGATGCACAGTTTGTCTTCATATTAACGATTTCATTTGGCCTTAGGAGAACGTAGTGGGGGAGGCTCCAGTGGATGGGGTTGTCCAACTCTTTCTCATTGTATTTGCAGCCTGGAGATCAGATTATTCGTATATTCTCTGCTAGCAGGTGTGGTACATTGAACTTTAGGCCTGGAGCTGTCTTTCTTAGATTCATCACAGCAAATCGTGCTTCTGTAATCTCACTGCTGATCATGGCAATAGTCTCTACTTGTAAATTGCCCTGAAGGTCCAGCTAGAAAACAGCAAGGCTACAGCAATCTGCCTCTGAAGTAATATTCTCCATGCTAGTGTTCAACATTTTGCTTTGGAGAATAATTTATCCTTGCAGGTTGTGGTCTGTAAAGCCCTAAATTGTCAGAGCACCTCTAATCTGAGCTACGGCTTTGTCCCATTGCAAAGAGTTATAATCTGTTGTTTCAGTCTCACTGGCTGCTTTTGGGGCAAACAGTTTGTGGCCAAGAGCAGAGTGTCCTTTATCTCATACAAAGTATTTTTAGAGAAAATATACATATGAAATATAGATGACATACAATAGGTATAGCCATATATTCAAAATTTATATATGTGGAATAGGATCCTATGGTTTGAGTGCTCTCTCTGCATAGCAGAGGACACATGCCTTCTGGGATGCCCTTCCTCCAGGATCTGCCAGGGCTAAATTTAAAGTTTAGCAGCCTACAGTATTGCTTAGCTGCTTACTAGTGCATTAGTTGTTTTGCTTTAGTTTACTGTAGTTAGCAGGATTTGGGGCTTCAGATTTGAGCTACACGTGGTCACTGGCTTGCTGTTAACCTTTTAGTTGAAAAGGTAGTATTTTGCTCTACAACCAATTGGTTTTAATTTAAAAAAAAAAAAAAAAAAAAAAAAGCACAGACCATGAGTGATGGGAGCATATGCTTTTGATAAGTCAGTGTTAGGGAGGACGTTGAGGTCCGAGTAGCGAAATTTCATTAACAGGATTATAGGCACAAATTCTTTGTTAATTTTCATGTCCCAGGGCTCTTGGTCAGGCAGGGAGGGGGGTGTAGTTACCTGGGTGCACAGCCTGTGGTGGGGACCTGCTGGAGGCTGCTAGGTTTGTTTTAGTCAGAGTTTATTTGCCTGGAAAATTGTACATACCCCATACTTTAAAAGAAAAACGTGAATCATAAAAATGAAAACAAGATTGGGAGTCTTGGAGGGAGTTGGGACAGACTCTGTTGAGACTGCTACTAAATATTATTTTAAAGATGCTGCCAACATTCTATGTGCCTCAGAGATTTTAATTGCAGAATATGCTTGTTTTCAAACTGGTATCATCTCGGTGGAGGGGAAATTTTTGGTATCTGTTATTATAAAATGAAATACTTTGAGAAGGAACTTTGTTCAAGCAGATGGTTTCAAGAAACCGATGAGAGCTGCCTGTTGCCCCCTCTGCCGGCTGCAGAGCAGGAGTTAGCCAGTAAAGTGGTTTTGGTTCTTGAACTGTGCTGAGAGCAAGTTATAAACATTGGGCAGATTTGGGAGAGATTCCTTGGGAAAATGAGCTCTTTTTTGCATATCACACAACTGTATGTCAGTGTTGCACAGTTATGGGACTTTCAAACTCCTGTCCTTCCCAACGAAACTTCTGCCTCCATAATCTGTCACAGAGATGAACCTGGAAAAAACTCTGGACCATGGAGGAAAGGCCAGAGGGGTGATTTGTGATGCCCAGTCAGAGCAGTCGTGTTCAGAGCCAGTGCAGCCTGGGACGGCAGCACGGGTTGGGGCTGCACGGCTGGCAGAGGGGGCGGAAAGAGGGAGCAAGAGCAAGTGGTGCTTAGAGTGACAGTAAGGGGCTGCAAGCAGCAAGGAACAAGGCTGTTTTTCTAGTCTTGATAAAAGCTTACTTGTTGAGAGTCTAATCCTCGTCTGTCTTTCTCTTTTCTCCCTTTTTCCCCACTTAAATCACTTTTAAATAATACTGCAATGTTGTGCCAATCTTTCCTTCCCAGTCATTTTGGTACACTTTAGCGAGCGCTCCCTGTGTGACTGCTGACCTTTAGCTGTGAGCCAGGAAATCTGTCCTTTCAGAATCGTTTCATGTTTTCAGGAAATATCAACAAGCCGAAGCAAAAATCTTGGCTTTTATTCCACACTACACAGTCTAAAATCGATTTGTAACTTCCATAAATTCTGGGATTTTTAAGCTGTGGCAATCAAACGTAGATTAAAAATTATGTGTTTTATAGGTGGCTGCTCATTGGAAAGCTGATGTCATGTAAAAGCTTTAATAATGTCCAGTGTTGGTAGCTGGAAATTGTATATGCTGAAACACAAACCATGCAGATAATTAACATTATTTGAGAGTTACTTTTAGACAGTTACATATTTCTAATGTAGATGAATCATTGTTTTAAATGTTACAAGGTGGGGAACATCCTAGAAGCTGTTACACGCTGATGGTTAAAATTTTAGAGATTTCTAAAGGCCCCTTGTTTAAAATTCAACCAAATGTATCTTAGTCAGAGGAACTGACTTATTTAATCTATAGTACCTAGGGTTTCAGCCCCTAAAAGGACTGATTGAGGAGAGATGCATGTATACTTACATTTATTTACATATACCGTGGATGCTTAAGGAAGCTGATCAGGAGGCTGTGGAGTAAGCCCAGCAGGCAGAGCTCTGTCCTACTCCGCTGACTTTAAACCTGGCCTACAACATTCAAACCTGAATCTGAATTTTGCAGGTATTTTCTCAGTTGATGACAACATGAACCAAGCCCTGGCAGCCTGAATTTTTAAGGTATCCGCATTTGGTGGCTGATGCACCAAAAGATGTTTTCTGAGAGATGTGGGACTCCTCTGTGCAGAAAATGATTGACACAAGACCGAAGCAATGATTATCTGGGCCACGGGGACTGCAGTGCCTGTGTTCCCAAATGCGTTGCCCCAACACAGCTGCTTTGTGCTTCCAGTGTCCTGCTGCCACCACTCTCGGCTGTGGCTGTTTTGTGGAGGCATCGCATGGTTTGGGTTTGGTGAGATGCTGTCTAAAAGATACTGTGTTTATGTGGAAACAGGAAAGAAATCTTCCAGGGGCTGGTTATGCCTCAAAATATGGAAATGCTGCTGTGTTTTGAAATAAATTCCTTTGTTTCAAAGGTTGTGGAAAGGAGCACTTCTGGAGTCAGCCATTGTCCCTCTGGCAGTCCCAGCCTGTGCTCGGAGAGCTGGCTGCCTCCTGCCGCCCCTGGCAGCCGGCACTGGTTGCTCCCTTGGGCCAAGCGTTTGAGTTTGGACTTTAAATGTATTGCTTTTGATCCAAAGCCCCTAATTAGCCAGGAATACTCTTTTTTGTGGTAACTCCCCACACTGGGGCTCTGCCCCTGAAGTTGTGGTGTGTGGCCTCAGTTGGTGGCCTTGGCCATGGGCTCAGCTCTGCGGGAGAGCACTGCCCTCCGGGGCACCCTCAGGCAGACAGGGAGGCAGCAGCAGGTCCCAGTGCCCCGTGGGGCAGCAGGCTCAGCCGTCCCTCCAGGTACGTGGTAGGGACATCGGGATGATTTCCACGGCTCACCTGATGTTTACCTTTCCAAACATCAGTCTTGCATTGGCCTTCTGCTGGTCTCATAACTGAACATCTGATATCAAGCAGTGCCTGTGCATAGGCATCTTTTCCAAACTGAAAAGTATAAATGGACCTAAAACACTTCAGCCCCCAAACAGAAAACTAGTAGAATCAGGAAAACTGAGGAAGAGCAGGGACTTAAGGGAAGGAAGCTGTTTGAGATAAGCAGGAAGCTTAATGATCTTTTTTTCCTAGTGAGATGACAAAGAAACAGGAGGACAAGAAACCTGGGAGTCAATTGCTTTTGCTAAATAAGTGTTCATCACCTGCACTGCATTTTTCTGACAGGCCGGGGGTACCCTGTTTGCCAAAATTGTGCTACTCAAAGCACCATTAATTGTTTTGTGCCCCCTCCTGCATGGCGCTTGGGCAGCATCATTCAGAAGCAGCTCAACTGTCCCCCAGCTTTGCCTCTGGGACATGTTATCAAAAGTACTTATAAGAAGGTCTGTCAAAGATGATTCCTTTGGCTCCCCTGGACTTCCTTCCCTTAGGGTTGGATTTGGGGTGGGATAGAAAGAGAGAGAACGTCCTGTAACCTGGAAATAAAAAAGCAGGGTTCCCAGTGGATCCAGGACAGAGAAACAAATAAGGGGGTTCCCTTGAAGGCCTCCTTTAGGAGGAAGGCAGCAAGCACCCACGCTCGCCTCCTTCCTTATTTCCCCCAAGGAACCACCTTAAGAAAACCCCAGCACGAGGCAGGATTGGTGCTAGTCCAGCTGTCACTCCCCTGCAATCAGGGTCCACAGAAAGAAGGTGCTTTCATGTGTGGTTTGGTATTTATGGTTTCCTGGAATGGGGTGCGGCATCTACCAAGGCGCATTCCTGGGCTCGGCAAGATTAATCCTGACAGGTAGCTGCCTCGGGGAAGCAAATGCTTAGGCTCACCTGTAACAGCTCCAGCACCTGGAGTTTTCTCTCCCCTTACAGCCACTTCTCTTCACATTTAATCTGCAAGGCTCCGTTGTGTGCTGCAGGGTATATTGCAATGTACGTGCAGCACTTTGCTTAACAGATGGCATAGGCACAATATTCTCTTTTATAGAAAGAAAAGAGAAGAAAACAAGGCAATGACAGTGGCTGGGATGAGAGCACTGCACTGGGGTGCCTCCTGCAAGGTCTTGCACACCCCAAGAGAGGAGCTGCTTCATCCCTGCAGAAGTCAGATTAGGTAGAAAAGGTAGATCAGGCATCTCTGTTTCAGCAGCTGTCACCATGTTTTGTCACAGACTCAAAAAAAGCTGCCTCTGAGTGCTCAGAGAGCAGTGAAATGTGCATCTGCTTGGAGACATAAAAAGAAGCACCTGCTCTTCTGAGATACTGGATGACACAGGCATATTTTGTAAGAAATTAGTGATGTCCAGATAGTCATTTCAGAAGACAGTGTCTGCAGAGTTTATTTTAACATTCAGGAATCAATGCACGAATCTCTTTTAAAACCTCTGATTTCACAGAGTAAGCAGCCAAGCAGACAAACTTTTATTACAAGCGCTGGATGTTGCCTTCAGCGACTGAAGAAGCATTACACCCAGATGGCCAGATGGAGGTCAGAGCACTGAAATGGGAGATGAACAGCTGAGGTTTTTCTGCATGGCTTTGCAGAAGAGCCCGTGTCTTGAACCAGTTTACACTCAGCCATCTTCCAGCTGGTTTACTGGTTTCCACATGAAGAGTTTTCACCCTTCCGCTCTCTGATGCTCAATGTTTGTCATAAGAGGAAAATACTAGGATTTCCTGGGCTACTCCTATTGCAAAGAAATGTAAGTGATCTGAATCAGCTCGAGTTGGTAATTCCCCCCCAGCTTGGCATTTGCCAAGAATCACGTCTCTGTTCCTAGCCCGGTGCATGTGGTAATTTGGGAGCATCAAGGGCTCCAGCAGCAAGGTGCTGTCCCCGCTTACAGATCGGCATACGCGATAAGCTTGAACATACACTGCTGAAATATGTGGCATGTCCTGACAGAGGAGGTTGTGTTATTTTGAGTACTTCAAGACATCTGTTCTCATTTGAGATGATAGAAGTACTTTGTTCTCACCAGAAATGCTCGCAGCAAACTGTTGATTCTGTTTTATTAGTTATTGGCATTGAAGTAGCACATCCATAAAGCCAAGAAGCTTCCTGTTACTGTAATGCACTGCAGGGCATCCTGCCTGTCTGAGACTCAACCTGTGGTCCAAGGACTTCGTTTAAAAACAAAACAAGCAAGAAAACAAACAAGAGGTTTCAGTGAGCAGACTATGGAGGGAAGAGATGAGTGGAAGGTCATATGGTAGGTTTGTGCTAGAGGTGGGAAAAGAGCCCGTGTCCATTGGCTTTGGGAAAGGTGCAGGAGTACCAGAAGTCCCTCTAGTTCATAAAATGTAGTGGTCCTATTCTTGTAAGAGAGCAAAAGACATCACGTCGTTCCATGTCTTACAGGGGTTTATCAACCAAGACCTTTCCGTACATTTGTTCACAGCACCCCCAACCCAAGAGGAAATAGGCACTGGCTCTAAATGATCCTTGGGTCATTGGAACGAGTGGTTTTTTGTGTAAGGCCCCTTCCAAAGTGGAAGTAATGACCAAAATCATGAGGGAGGTCTGCAAACAACTTGTATAAATGGGGGCAAGGGTGTAACAGAGTTTTTTGGCATCTGGTAACGTGTGTGATTAGGGCAGTTGGGCTGATTTTTAGAGTGTAGCATAAGTACCAGCAGTACCAGTGGGAGCTTGAAGGTGCTCTGTGCCTATGAAAACTAGGCTGAGAATTGATCTATCTACAGGAAGAGTCAAAGATAATCCCTCTTTGCACTAGAAAGAGACTGAATGCCTTTGCTTGATGAACATCTCACCTTTGTATTTGCTATGGCTGCTTAAGGATGCTTCACTTCTCCCCCCCTTTCCTATTCTCATTTAATTTCCTCCCTTCAGACCAACATGGCTTCTTGCATTTAAAAGCACCGTTAATATGGTGTGATATGTGCAGAGCTTTTTCCAGTGCCTCACTTCCCTTCCAGGCTATGTCAGCGTATTTTGATTCTATTTCTTGTATTTTTTGAAATTAGCCAGGTTAGAGGGAAAGAAAACCCTCATTTTACCCAGCAGTTCATAGCTACTTCTGAAGAAACTGAGTAGTGTTAAGTCATTCTCATGAAACCTGCAGATTTGGCCAAGACACCGATGAACTGGGTTTGTTTCACTGTAAAGAGAAATAGAAATCAGAAAACCCAGCTTCCATAGAACCTGATTGTGCAAAACATGAGTCCAGCATCAGGTGCTTTGAGTCAGTGGAGCCAGAGGTAGGATACGCTACAAATTTTACTTCAGCTAGATTACCATCTTTAGGAGAGGACATGTAAAAATGATAGTTTCATTGAGGGGCTTTAAAGATTTCTCTTTAGTAATACTCCTTCTAATGTGCTGCTGTCCCAGCTGGTTCTGTCCTTTGCAGAAAGTCACTCTGCATTGCTCTGCAATGATTCCTGCTGACCAAAGGGGTAACATCAGCACACGCTTCACCCCAAGGCCAGCATGAAAGCAGCCCATACAAAAGCCCTGGTAGAAAAACAGTGAGGCTGCATTCATTAGTAGATAAAAGAAATAAGGATTCATTTTTTCCCTCTGAAGCACCTTTTTATCGATTACCTAGCTTTATTTTTGCAAGTAAATACTGGAACTCTTGTCTCCATTTGTGATAGCTACATCTCCAAGAGGGATACACACATTTCCATGTTGATCGCTACACCTGCTGCTTAGAACAACAACCATAATCTCTTTCCCTGGCTCAACCTGCGAGAGCTGCCAAATAATAGTCTGAAACAAAATTAAACAAAATAGGAAAAATTACCATAAAGAGAGCCATGAAAATTGCTTGCTGAATTTTCATTCTTACACGAAGAATGAGGGCTGTGATATTTTTCAAAGCAGTACAGTCAAGAGCATGAATTCATTGAAACTCAGTGGCTTGGAGATGCTGATTAAGGGAGAGGGTCAAATATATAAAGAAAAATATATATGTATGTGCATAGGTAGACAGGTGTGTGTATTTCATGCGCCAAGCCCCAATTTCAGGAATTGCTGTATCCTTTATAGGTGTTACTGGGAATGAATATTATAGTATATTTACATGTCAAGAGGTAACAAGCTTGTTAATTTGACTTGGGAATGCTACAAATATCTAGGTAAATGTGAATGCTAAATTGTGGTCTCCAGCTGTTCTTAAGCAGAAATGAAGCTCCAAATGAAGGAGAAATCAGACACAAAGAGGAGCAGCTTCGCTATGAATACTGGGGGCTTCAATCTTTTGATTTTCATTTCCAGTAGTGTTTTGCAAGTAATGCACTGCTGAGCACCCCAGTGGTGACTGTCTCTGCTCTGCAGGTTTCCAAGCTGCATGGCAATGATAAAAATAAACAAACAAACCCAACACCCCAACCTCCCTCCCCAAAAGCCCGAGACAGCTGCGAGCTGGGGATCAGACTGTCGGTTAATCAAGGCTTGGGGAAATAATGTTTGTTACAATTTAAGATTAGTATCGAGTCTGGATTCAGCTTTTAACACACTGGAGATAATTGAGCGGCTTCCTACAGCACCAGCAGTACAGCGATTCACTTGTAAAATGCAACCTCTGTTTTAATGCTGCTAAAAATGAATAAATTGGTCCTCAAGGACTAATGAATGCCAATAAAAGTATTGCGCAGCAGCATGTAGTAAACTTGTCGTGGAGGAAATGGCTGGAATTTACTTTCCTGAGATCAGGATTTCAACTCTCTTCTGGTGTGCCCATCCATGCCTGCGGCTCTGCTCCTGCCCTCCCAGTCATTAGGAAAAGCAAGGGCTTAGGTGGAAATATCCAAGAATAATACATAGCCATAATTTTGTTTGCTTTGTGCTTTATTTGTGACATCTGAGGGCAGAAGTAGAGCGTCTTGTTTGCCTTGGTTCACTGTAAATCAAGGACTCGTCTGTATCTTTGCTCTCCAGTTTTGGCTCCCAGTTAATAACAGTAGAGGGGTAGCGTTCCTCCTCCTCCAATGCTCGCTGCTTTGGCTGGCTTCATGAGCCCGGGAGCACTGACTGATCCTCCTGCTTCACACTTCCGTGTGAATAGGAAGGCTACGCAGTTGGCTGTACCCATGACGAAAACAACCAGTATTTTAAATGTTGGGCATGTGTTTGCTGCAGCTCAGAAAAATCGTGGCTATTTCAAACCTGAATTTTGAGGAGCTCTTTGAAAGGAATATAATTGTTCTTGTTTATGCAGGATTTGGCAACCTCTGCTTTTTGTGTCTGTCGCAGCAGTTTTTAGTCAGGTTGGAGAAGACATGGCTGAGCTAAGCCGGGCGGGCTTTCCTCTCATCCCCTTGCCACGTCAAGCTCCCTGCAGGTCGCGGTGAAGCCCAGCCCAGTAGCGCGTTTGCCTTCCTGGTAGTGCCCGACCTGTCACCATCAGGTCCCTGAACTGGTACACAGTTCAGCTTCTGTTTGACCATGTCTGCTGTATAAAACAGATAAGAAACACTAAGTATTTTCATGTTTGCGTAGTCCATCACAAAAAAGCAAGAAGGTGAAAGACTAGAACTGAGATTTCTTGTGCACTCTTAATTTGTGCCTCCCTCCCTGGCACAAACAAACTATTGATATTTGCTCTTTAATGATGTGATCCTAGACTATTTTATTTTCTCGCAGGCCCCTTGCCTCTTGCAGGGCTTATGATAGATGATGTCTGCTGAATCATCATCATTCGTTGGGTAGTGTGGTGCATTATTTACTGTACAGCAGCCAAATCCTGCACTCAGTACATAATTATTAATTTCCTCATAGGCTAACTAAAGATTGTATCATAATGCACGCGCATCAGGAAGCTGAATTAAGGTTTCACCAGCAACTTGAATTTTTTCCTTTCCTGAAGTATGGGGATGTTTGGCTTTGCAATTATAAGGCAGACTTGACGGTAGTCTTTAAAATCTAACATAAGGCCCCACTTTCACCCCTGAGATTCTCGTTTGTTGCATCAAATAGGCAGCAGCCCGTTCGGGAGCCCAGTGCTCTGGCAGCCCCCTTCCCCGCTTTGCGGGGCGGCTGGATGTGTGCCGCTGGCCCAGGAGGTGCAGCGGGAGCTGCAGCCCCGAGCGAAGGGCCAGCCTGCCTCCCTCCCCTTCATCACCACCCGCTCCAGTGTGCCGCGGCCCGACAGCTTCTGGGGGAAAAAGAAAAGCAAAGTCAGCTAGCTGGTCCTGTTGTAAAGCATCGACTCCTTTCCTTAATCTCAGCCTTAGAAACAGTTGGCATGTTTGGCTGATCTTCTTCCCCAAAATTCATCTTAAAGCAGATCCCCAGCATGGAATATTTGTGTAAGATATGTAAGGTACATTTGCTGTGAGGTGTATAATTACAGGAGCAGAGTAGTCCAGGAGCTTTTCAGTCTGCTCATCAGAAATTTGCATCAAGTATGATTAGTTAAGTGAAATCTTTAAAGACCTCTTTATTTCATTACCCCTTTTTTGTTGTTGTCTAAAAGAGAGAAAATGACATATTTAGACAGGAAAAGCTTTAGAGGGGTGATCTTTTTATTATATGTTTCTTTGGTGTTTGGCACAGTGTGGTTGAGAGCTTCCAGCACTATAATAACAGTTATAATAAGTGTGCATTGCCAGTGAAATTGTATTTTTGTACTTCAAACATCACAGGTGAACTGATACAGACTCAAACTGTTACCTAAGGAAAAAAAAATAGCTTTTCTTTGTTGTTGCCTTTAAACTGTGATAAGCATTTCTGCTGGAGAACGAACAAGTGCTTTTTTGCATTTTTAAAGTTAATGCACAGAAAGTCTTCAGTTGATTAGCAGAGGTCCTGCGTAGGATGGCTGTTTCATTACCAAGAGTTTAAGTGAGCTATAAATATATTTTATGTCCTTGTACAAGTTCAGAGTACCATGAAATATAATTAAAAGATTCTGGGCACTGCACGCAAAGGAGCAACATAGGAAATAAACGTTTGACCTTTCTTACCTTTGGTCACCAGTAAGCAATTGCTCTCTATGCTTCCTGCCTACATTACTTACTGTTTTGGCTTAAATACAAGCGGAAAATGCCTACTGAGAATGCTGAATGAACATTCATATTTCAGTCGTTCTTCTGTCTGGATTTTTCTCTTCTCTAGAAGGTGCAGTGGAAAGTGCCAAGCTATTAAGAAGCTAACAATTACCTTTAATTATGTGGGCCAGTTTCAGCTATGAACGAGAAAGAGATTTCGAGTCTATTGTTATTTCCTTTTATTTCTGAAAACAAAACATGAAATGCTAATCGAGACATTTTATACAGCTGAAGCACAGTGTGTCTGAAGCAGTTCTGTTTTATTTCTAGCCAAGGAAAACACCACACATGTATCATACCGGAGTAGGATCCGCCTGTGGATTAACATCCCTGAAGATTTACTGGGAAGCTGGCTCGCTGAAGAGCCTTTTCTGTAAAACTGAGCCAAGTTTTGACACTGAATAAGTTGATGTAACTGGGTTAGGACATGGCCCAATGATTTTCAGGTTTGCACTGGGGAATAAAGCTGTGACAGACTATATCATTCTGAAAGAAACCCGGAAAATTAAATACATGGTAACAAATATAAAACTTTATCACTCGGGGCCAAAGAAAATAGAACAAGCCCTTGTCTGCTGTGTGTAAAACAGGGAAAGAAATCATTGGTCAGCAGAGCTAACGGAAATGAGTTTACAATATCCGATTATCTGTTATTTGAGTCTGTAGTTACAGAGCTCAGCGAGTGAGCCTGTAGGGCTCACAGCCCTCTCCTTACGGTAGCTGCATGCCACAGTTTTCTGTAAGCTCTTTGGGGCTGTTTTCTTGACTCGTCATGTGTGCTGCAGGGCTGCCTGTGCAGCTGCAGAGCTGGGAGCTCTTTGGTCAGCGATGCTGAGATCAATAATGTTCCTGGAGGAGTTGGAAGTGTCCGCGGCAGCAGTTTGGGACACTTGCTGGAGGCGTTCACGGTAGAGGATCGATAGGCACCTGCCTCATGCATCTTCAAAGGGTAGGGAGGAGGTAGCCAGCATGAGATGTGAAATGCTTGCTTGCTGTAAACGTACACTCGCTGCCCAGATACCAGCTGCCTCAGGAGTGTGCCCGGGTGAACCAAGGGTGGAATATGAGTCACCCCGAGAAATCATCTCATCAAACCCAACTGCTGAGTGAACAGCAATAGCAGAAATATAGCTGTGGGAATAAATGTCTTTATTAGACCGGGATAAGCATTATGGCAAGACTTACTAAAGAAGGGATACGTGTAAGGCCATTAAGTGACTGCAGTGCTGGAGGGCAGTGATCCTGGTAGCCACAGCTCTTGTTTCAGCATGGGAGCTGGTGGGGCACAGGGATGGGGAGGGAGCGCATGCCTCATCCGGCACTAAAGGGCACAGCCAGGCATCCCTGTTCAGGGATCTTTGACTTCTCCCTGCAACAGGCAGAGATTAGCACCACCAAAAAAAGGCCATTGAAGCGATCTGGCCTGTCCTCACAACTCTTTCCCTGGTATCTCTGCTCTTCATTTCTAAAGGAGTAGCCATGCTCCTAGTCCCATGGCCCTTCTTACGGAGTGCAAAGCCTCCCTTCTGTTTAAATAAACATGATACGTGGCAAGGATCTGATACAGACGCTGTTGTAATTGCTGGGGGGTGCTTCCATGGACACTGACGTGGACACTGTGTGGATAAGGTGAAAAAAACACCTCGAGACTTAGGTGTGAAGAAGCTGGAAAGGCTGAGTTTTAACAGGCTGTCCCTCCTGGGCATGAGGGCTGAGAATTTTGCTGCTTTGTACACTCCACATTCGCAGATCAGAAGGATTCTCCATGGAAGGTGACTCTGCTTTGAAAATGGGGGTAGCTTAACACCAGGAGAATATATAAATAACCTGTAACCAGTAACACTTGCACACCCTCCATTCAGGCTCTTCAAAGGCATATTCCTGAGCGCACAGAAGGGGATGTGGGCAGACAGCGGTCAGGAGGAAATAGCCTGATCAGCAGCAGCCATGTTCGGGCATCTAAGGGATAGACTAGGGTATATAGGCAAAGAGAGAAAAGGGATATTTCTTGCAAACATGAAAAGCACGTTTAAAGGAATTAGGAGTGATACGCAGAACTCTGTCAGCAGGCACATTAGGTTTGGTCTTTTTCCATTAAAAAGAAGTGTGATGATTAATTTTCATTAAAAGGACTAAAAAGATTGGAATCTGTGCTGTCATAAAACTTGCAGGTCTCTATTGTGCAATATACTTTCAAAGGACAGGCATTTAAGATAGTGGGCGATATCTACGAAAGCCACAAACCGCAATATGGATAAAATGCTTCCCTGCCAGACCCGAGTGATGGGTCACAGCGTGTTGACTGAGCACTTTCATCACGGTAATTGGACTGTTTGATATTTGTTGTGTTCTGCACCAGAAGCTTCCCAAGCAACCCAGGAAGCAAGCAGCCACCAACAGCACATTTAAATCTTCTCAGGTCTCTTCTGCAGTCATAGCGCTACAGTAAATCTTGCTAATTATTTCACTAGAGTTTTGTCCTCTTTGTATGTAAACCCAGACATTTATCTGTAGAGTTGCAGATTTAGGGTATTTTGTAGTAGTGTTAAACTGGAAATAGAGTACATTTTCTCCATAATTCCAGAGATTCACAATGAACTGAAACAATTTGGAACGTGAAATCGGATACTGGAAGTTCTTTTTCTTCCAATAATAGAAATTCACTTCCATGTCAGATTGCTGCAAACAGGCAATTTGGGCAAGGAAGCAATTGCACTTTGAACTCCTATTAGGAATAAAATTATTTTTCAACACTGTCAAATTAGCAAAATTAATATCCAAGGAACAATTTTTCATTTCTTATTTACAAGAATTGCTGATCTGATGAACAAGACCTGTGTTCGTGCTCTGTGGGACTACCATCGTGACAATGTTAGCATGTTAACGTCACAGACAAAGTGAACAGTGTAAGTCCAAAAACCTGGTATAATCCTTTATAGAGGGAGTTCTCATCTTCATCCCTCCTACCCCCAACACACGTGCAAACATGGTTGTTGTGTTTGTAAGCCTAATACAACCCCCTGTTTTTAACATCCTAGAGTACCTCAAGTTAATATAAAAATCCACCTAACAGGCTCAAGACACTTTTCACATATGGGCTAAATAATAAAATATTAATTTAAGTCTGGAAATAGATTTTTTTTTTCCTCAACTTCCACTTTAGGGAATTTAAGTAGTCAATTTCCAGACAAAATTCTGTGGCTTTAAAGTAACGAGCATCAAAGACTGTCTGTTTTTAAGATGTTGAAAGACGTTGAAAATGTTCAGGTAGTTAGCTTTGGATGATTTAATACTTGGCTTAATTTAAATCCTGGAAAGATTGAACTAATGCGTATCTTAAGAGGTAATTGCTTTGAGGAAGTGGAAAATACCGTCTCTTCTTTATTCAAAGATGTGTGCCTGTGGCAATTAGGATGGAACAGTATTTTGGGGTTACTCTGGGCTCCTTAGTGACCATGGAGGAAAAAAAATCACATCTTCCTGTGGTCGCAGTAAGAACAAATATTCCACCCATGCTGTTCTGATGAATATTTGGCCATTAAAGGTCATAGTGCCATTGCATCAGGAGGCCGGGGTGCTTGTGGTAACCCACCCAAGGCAAGAGGTTGAGGGTAGCTGCTTGTTTGACCACTCAAAGGTGCCTGTATAAAGCCCAGTTTCGAGACAGTGAGTTTTTGTTTCTTTATGAAAATTGTGTACTGTTACCTTGTGTCAGACTGGTTCGCTGTTTGCTTTTGGGAAGTTTGACGTTCAAAATAGATATCCGTGTTCGTAAGCAGAGTATGTTTAGACAAATTCCCAAGCGTGGAGGACAGGAGCTACGCTGCTCCTGTTGTGCCGTGCAGGTAGGTGGCTTGTGTGTTTTGTATATCCATTGCTCAGAATTGGGCAGGGAGCTGGTGGAGCTCCCCAGGAAAGATGGAAATTTCCCTCATAAGCCAGCCGTGCTGGTAAAGGTGCCTGTGTACAGACACTGCACAGCCGCCCAGCCCTCAGCTAAGCATGCTCTGCTTTGCAGAAGCAACTGCTCACCAGTGCTTCTGCAGAACAAAGCCAGGTGCAAAGGGTAATTTGCAAAAAGGTGCAATGTCTATTTGCTGCTCTGTAAGGAAAGAAGTCCGGAGTGTTGAGCTAAATAAGAGATTTGGTAGTTATTTGCAGACTTTTATGCAGAGCCTTCTGAGAGAAAACTGAGCTGGATTAAAGCAGAGTATACCAAAAGCAGTTGTAGCCAGTGTATGCCAACAACTGAAAGCTTTTAACAGAGATATGTGTAGACAGAAGAGAATAAGGACATTTTTTTACCTTATCTAATATCTTCATCCTTTAGCAACGTAAGACTAAATCAAAAAGGAAAAGCTGGTGCAGAAATGAGCCCCCCAGCCTGGGTAGTGAGACTCTTAAGAGTGGTTCCTTGCTTCATTTAAGATGTCCTTTGTGATTTTAGGGACATAGTGGAGGCTCTGAGCCAGAAAAGCCATGGGGCAGCTAATCCCATTTATCTCAGTGGCAGGCCCCTAAATATCTCTGATGTTCTGAGCCTGAGACTGTAATAGGACTTTGCCAGCTCCCACAGGTATTATGAAGATAGATAGACTAAAAAGGTGCACACATCCTTTAGTAACAACAGCCATATAAGTATGTTAAATGCACTTTATTATGCATGGAAGGAGTAGGATAGAGGAAGGATAACATTACGTGTTAAAAACAGAGATTGGCTCTATTAAAAAGGAGCAGTTGAGAAATAAGAAACAGCCAGGAGAAATCCATGATAAGAAGCATTTTTGTAGACATGTCCTTGCCTCATTTTTCTTTTCTCTCATTTCTCTTTATTCCAAAATTAAAATGAATGACTATTTCTTTTCAGAAAGCCCTGAACCCATAAATTAGACTAAAAACTTGCCTGCACATAATGAGGGAGAAGCCTTAAAGTACATCATCATAACTCCGAGAGGTAATTTCCAGAGCTAGATGGTCCCACATTTGTAAATGTTCATCCTTCAAAGCCGTTCACTTACTGCACTTGCCAGGATTGTCTGGCTTACTGGAACTTTACAGCCCAGAAATATTGGCTCTTCTCTGTCTAATTTCAGAGCAGCATAACAGAGCTAATGTACTTGCCGGTGTCATTGCTCGTACTCTGCATCCCCACCAAAATCAATGGGCATTTGAAGGGAGGCTCAGGATGGCCCAAGACAGGCACTCTAATTACAATTAAAAGACATTTCCTAGGCTTTGAAGTACTTGCAATAATGGTATTTATAAATGGATTTCACTCAACATTAGCATGGTGGGAGGATGAAACTGCAAATCACTAGGAAATAAAGCTTTCTATACTCTCAATGTTTTAAGGATATTTGGGGTTAAAAGGCTGACAAACTTCTGCATTAGGAAGGAAACCGTATGCAGTCAGGCCTCTTTACACAGCAGTGCTTCATGGGGCACTTTTCTGTCTTGCTTCTGTGTACTCTGAGAAATAATAAAATGAAGGAGACATTGAATTTAGCATTAATTCGGGAAACAAAACCAAGGGGATTTTAATATTTTCATTTACATTCACTTTTGGTAGCTGTTCAGCTTGCTGTAAATAACATACAATTCTATTACACTATAGCTTTATAGAATGGGGTGGTATGCAAAGATTTGCAAAGAATCCACAGCACAGGCTATATAGACTTTTTCTTAATAGATGCAGAAATCAAGCCACAGTGAAGGTGTCAAAAAATAGCCCTTGAAATATTTCCTCTTCCAGCTTGGAAGGTAATAACGTTTCTACTGCTGCTAAGCCCAAGCCTGGCAAATATTTTTCTGTCATTAAAATAAGCATTTCCCAATGCTATTTCCTTCCTGTCACACTGAGTATTGGGCTATAATTCTCCCCGCTGCTGCTTTTCTTTGTGAGCGGGTGGAGGAGTCTAGACAGGCTGTGGTTTTGAAGGCACGCTCTTAGCTCTTGTGTCCTGGAAGTGTATAGTTTTGCTATAGACAGTTTGGTGGTGGTATCTCTCGCTGCTCATTTGAGGTTATATATCTTTGCCTTTGCAAATAGCCCCTTAGAGCCAGTGGGAGTAGTTGTGTGCTTAAGGCAAACAAGATTTGACCTTAGAATAACATAACAGCAAATATACGGGTTCAAATTGATGGCTCGGTGGATGGAAGTACCAAGAAGTACCTACAACAATCAGTTGCTCATGGATTAGAAATTTCATGCCCTGCAACCCTCATTGTAATCCCATTTATTTTTTCACATATTTCAGGAGAGGTACCATTTCGTTTACATTAGCATGAATGATGAGTGCTAATCTGAGATGACAGAGCAATTTAAAACTGGCAGTAAATTGCTGAGGTAATATCTAAAATGTGAAATGTCTCATTCATTAGGAGAGGTGAAGATGACGAGTTTAACTGCACCCTCTCTCAAACTGGTTTTATGCCAAGGCAGGTCTGCTGATTTTTGTAGAGCCCATACTCACTTTGTACAGGCTTTCGTTCAGATTAGAGTCAAGGTCCAAATATCACCTTCTTCACAGTAGCTCAGCAAGGTGGGTATAGAACCCGAGTGCTGTATATACGTCAGCAAAAATCAAACTAAAAATGTTAACAGGGACTTCACCCTTTCTTTTCCTAGCGACAGGTAAGATAATTTAGGGTGATCCAAGAAAAATTAGGTCTCGTAAGCAAGGCAGTCTGCTTCCTATCTTCTGAGAAAGGGAATAACAGCTGTCCTTCTCCTTGAAAACACAAGTGACACTGTGGCACAGCTGGCATAATTCAGATTTTTAGGAGGATGCACAACTTTTTTCATTACAGGCTCCACTAAATGATCTTGGCCGGAAATATGTGACCAGATGGCATTAGAGCTGCTTTCCCTATAAGATTACAAAGTGCCACTGTTCACAATCTCAGCAGCTGAGAGATTATAAATTTCTAGCGCAACCGGTCATGGCTTTTTCAAGCTCATTTTCTTGATGCATGGGGAGTCTTTAGGTTTCTCATGATGATATCTTCAACTTAAATATGTCAGGTTTTATTAGTTGCCTGGTTTAGCTCTCAAAACCCACCTCTTCTTTGTTGTGAAATTAGCGTGATGTTGCATTCTCACCTTTTACTCTGTCTTATGCTTACTGTCTGTCATCTGTGGGCTTTCTCCACATCTTCGCCTTCTTTATTGACTACAGTGTGTACTTCTGACCTGTGTATTGACTTAAGTGAGTACGTTTAGACTTTTGCTAACCGTGAAACATGCTGTGACATTCTTGTGTGAGAGATATGCCGACAAACAGGTAGCAGTGCTTTCCTTGCTTTCTGCATGTGCATAAGCAATGAAGTTGCATGATTTATTCTGGTCTTTGCTCATCTTGGATGCTAGGGTGTCCTGCCAAAGTAATAGCAACCTGTTCTGGAGCCAGGAGGTGTGCAACTGGAGTTGGGGACATGCCTAAGCAGACAGCAGTGAGAGGAAGAGATGCTTACTAATCCTGGGCAGTTTCTGGGCAAGAGGAGACACCAGTGGGGAATCAGCTTTGCTGGATGGTATTTTTCAGATCATCTTGAAGTATCAGCTGTTATTTTAGTAGGCAGATCTATAAAATTAGCCCAATCTATACACATGACCCTCCATTGTAAGACCATGGAAGGCAAAGATGAAAAAACTTTATTGTAGATTCCTGGCTATGTCCATTTCTTGAAAGTCAGCTCCAGAAGTGTTACGTGATCCCAGAGAATCAAAGAAGCTCATGGGGTGAGTAAAAGAGGATTTATGGGTGTAACCTGTACTTTGGAGGGATGCCGTCCATCCCTCTGCACTTCTAGTGGCATACCAAATGACACTGAGATTTTCTACGGCAGGTGACACAATTAGTTTGTCTTACAGGTTTAGTAGTAGCAGTATTTTGCAAATGGGATGTTTGAAAATATCTGCGTCTGCTGGAATCCTTTGAAATGGAAATGAAAAATACTGCGTTTGCTGGCCCGCTAACCCTAGCTAAGTATAGAGCACACTACATCTTAAGCAAATGGTTTTAGAGGACCAGAAATAGGTTTCTCATTAAGCATTCCAAAGAATGTTTTGCAGATACGTATTAAAAGACATCCTCTATCTATATACACGTTTATTTATTGCCTGTAATTTTCTCTGCACTGTAACTCTGCTTGCACAGTGCAGCTGGGCATAAATCTCATTTTTAGGAGCCCTGCTCATGTTATGTTTCTTGACTTTCTATAATAACAAGAAATGGGATGCTTTGAGATAATCCAAACAAAGGAGTGTGCAATGTAATGCCATCTAGAAGAGTTACAAAGGGATCATTAGTGCCGGTGGACTTAATGACTGAAGTCTGATTGTCGTCGTGATGTCAAGGTGACCTGAATTAGAAATCACTTGCAGTTGTGCGGGCCAAAATGCCCATTTGAACTCCAGAGCAAGGTACAAGGATCTTAATGTGAATGAGTATTAGCTTGGCCAGCATTCAAGAGAAGGTACTGTCCTGTCCAGTGCGTGGCTGTCTGACCAGGGCTTCTCAACGCATCTAATATCAAAGGAGGAATAGAGTGGATGGGGGAACAGTGTACCAGAAGAGGGAGGAGGTGAGTGAGAACAGACTACAGAGCTGGGCTAGACCACAGCCAGGATGGGCAGAGATGTTGTACATGGGGGTGTAAGGGGCTGTTCAGAGATGGATCCAGGAAATGGGCAAGAGTGGCCCTCAGAGCCACTGCTCAGTAAGTAGGTGCTGCAGTTTTTATCACCATGGTGTTATTATTGTTGTTGCTATGGGCATTACTGTGCAGTAGGGCATGCCAGACTCTGAAGGGGGTCTGGCCCATGTCTTCACCTGTGCTAGCCCTGTGTGTGACCTAAGGCAGATCCTAAGCAGATAGGAGAAAAGTAACCTTTAAATTTGAAAACAGTGATTAATTCTAGCTGTGTTTGAACTGATGATGGAGGGAAAAAGGAATCAAAGCTGGGATTAGAGGCTTAGCAATCATCAGTGCATTCTTGGACAGCTACTGCTCTCTTACAACTCTGTAGCACTTGGGTGTTGCTGTGCACAGCTGGTACTACAGCATTGTCCCAAGTAACCTGCAGAAGTCACAGCGGCTGCACCCAATGAAAAAAGCATCTTGGTGGTTCTTGGCTTCCTGATGCTCTCTCATCACAGCCTGCTGGAGACAGACTTGGTTATTTCCTAATAAGCTTCTGTATTACATTTTATTATCCTCACCATGTTAGGCTGATTTCTGCCTGCTGTTGAATGTGAAGGATTGCAGTTTTGTGCACAGGTGGAATTTCAAATGGCTAGAAAATTTCCTTGACAAGGTAGTACTCACTGGCTGTGCCTGTAGCTCACTGGCCTGCCATATCTTTGCATTAATATTTATGACTTGGTATTTAGAGTTGATCTCTCCAGTAGTAGCCTGGAAAAGTTGTTGCCTCTGTCTCCTGGACTCTCAGTGCCTTTTTCTACTCAACTAATGAAGTACAGACACTCCCTCACCAGGAGAGATAAGGTCTGTCTTTCAGAGCACACTGTGGAGCAGATCTTGGAGCAGCTCGTGTTAATGAAATGCTGTGGCTGTGCTCCCTGGCCAGAGCCATGTGGCTACTGCGTCGGAAAGCACATGAGCTCCTTTTTAGGGAAGCATTTCTGTTTGGGGCAGCCTAGGAGCATGGGCATAAGTTGTTGCCCAAGCCAAGATTTGCCAGTGTGTAGAGGTTCCCAGGCTTCATTTGCCTCCTGCCCTCATTTTAAGGTAATTAATAATTGTTACATTTGGTCTTTGTTTTTTGCAAGTAGCTCTTTATCGAAAAAAGTATTAACAAAAACTTACTAAAAGAATTTTGCTTTAACAGGTACTTGCCAATTAATTTTCTGTGTATATGTATTTTTACATTTTCAAGAATATTAGCACTCTGTGTCATGAGCTGTATAGGAGCTCTCTGAAGTTGGCCTGAACATTTTAAAACATTACTTAAATAGGATCAAGAATCTTGAAAATAAGATTTGTTGTAAGCTTTGTATTGTTGCCTCTCATACCCTTGCATGTCTGTTTTTCAAGCAGCATTTTATAATCTGCAGTAAGCCCTGAAGGGTGCTTAGTTGTTATGGTTTGACTTACTATGATCTAAAAATGGCTAGTAATAAATCCAATCATTTCCATGTAAAGGAAATGTAGGATTGGACTGGTGGAACTATTATACCTCACTCGGGGGAAGAGCCAATAAATCCAATATATTTGTTCAACTCCAAAATATCCACCTTAATTTGGTGCAAGGGGGGAAATTAAAAAGCACAAGCCTATATTTTGAAGTACAGTGCACCGGTAGTGGGAACCACGTCTTACCTTGTATTGCCGAGAGGGGGGAAGGGAGAGAGGAGCGGGATTTGGTGTGATTAATACTGTACCAGGGATAGGGAAAGTTGAAAGCAAAACAGAGCCGTCTCCCGAAGGCTGTTGATCTCTGCTCTGGGCTCCTGGCCAGTCTAACTGTCCGCTGAAATGACTGTAATTTCCTGAATTATACAGAGCCAAACTTCCATTTTTGAAAAGGACAAATTAGGCCATAGGAGAATCACTTGTCTTTACAGCTCATGACAAAGTGCTCCCAACTTAGAGGTTGGCCTCACCTTTCCTTGATTTTATAGAGCTCTTATTGGCAAGTACTAGTCTTGTTATGGTTTAATCAATATTAATCTCAGTTGGAAGGATACTTCTGGTTGCTAATTGAGATCAGGTTCAATTCCATCTCGTCATATTTGCTGTAAAATTATTAGATGCTTTACATCATGTCAAAAGAGTCTTGGCTAATAGCATCGGTATAACATTCCCATATGCCGGCACAATATACAGCACGGAAAAAGCTTCTGCGAACTTGTCGCTGTCTGTGCAGCGTATAATTCACCAAACTTCTCCAAACTATGGAGAGGTTCACAAAACCTAGCAGCCGCTATCCTGTTCCTGTTCAGCACATGTTGATACTCTCTCATTAATAGTTTAGTTCTTCTAAATATTTAAACATGATGGTATGGCTGGATATTTCTGATATGTGGTAGGTACATTATACCCTATTCTGTGTGTTTCCCTTCAAATGAGAAACAGTTCACTGTGGGAGAAAAGATAATTGACCAATACCACTTCTAAAATATCTGTGATGAAGAAGATGTATATGTAAGAAAAAATGTCCACCTGAAACCATTTCTTCTCTTCTTTGAAAAAGAAAAGTCCCAGGGGGTATCGCACTGACCAGCTGTGTGCGCGCTACATGCAGCAGAGATCATCCACGTTATCATTATCCAATCTCATCTGACCATCTGCATATCACAGGCAATTTTATTTTGCACAGATGCTGTTGAAGAATTTACTTATATCTCGGTAAAGTTTGTTCCCCAGGATGCACATGTGTTCCTGCTGCGGGCGGCTGCACACTCGGCTGTTGGCTACTGCCCCGCTGTGGGATTTGCTCCCCTGTCCCCATTCCCGTCTGGGCTCTGGCGCTGCGTTTTGCAGGAGCGCTGCCTGATCCACGGCAGCTTTGTGCAGATGGTCCAAACGCCTACACTAGCTGTGCAGATTTGGGAGCACGCAGCGAAGCGGCTGTGCTGACAGGGCTTGGGGCACCCACTGGGCAGCCACGAAGAGCCCAGGCTGGAAAGGCTGTCCCCAGGAAAGCTGCTGTCTACATAGCTTCACATCTTTGTGCTCTGGTTTGCTTGAAAATATAAAGATAATCCTATTAAGCTCCCATTCCTGGCACCAGTCTCTTCTGATGCCAGTGGGACTACTTCAGCCCCTGGAGGTTGGGGCCAGATTTGGGAACGAGGCGTGTGATGGAAGGAGCAGTTGGGGTTTGTGTCCGCATTGGGTTTGATGCCCTCGACTGCAGTGTGTGACGTTCCCATAGGAAAGGGAGTCAGGTCTGGGGCAGGGGACTGTCATAGTCAGGGAAAAATGTGGCTGTTCCCTCTGTTCTTGCTTGGTGTCCCACACTGAGAGTGAGCGGCGTTTTACAGGTTAAAAAAATTGGGGAAAACATCAGTGCACTGAATTATTTCAGTGGGAATTGGAAGGTTTTGACAAGAGTGAGGTTTATTTTTCCCCATCTTTGGCATGGCTGCCTAACTGTGGTTCTGCCAAGCGCTGAGTCTGGCCTCTGACTGACAGGTTGGTTCTAGCCAAAATAACTGAGATTAACCCAAAAAAGGGAGTGATTTGTGTCATCTGTGCAAAGCTGGATGCAGCATCAGGCCTGCAGGAGCCTCTGGACATGCTGGGTGAAACGGGGCATGAGTGCCAGGGCCGGGTGGCAGCCGGAGGCAGCTTTCAGGTGGGAGGGCATCGCCCGGGTGCCGCGGGCAGTGGTGCCAGCGTCGGGGTTGGATTTGACGTTCAAAGAGCAGCTTATGGCTCCTGGGGAGCCTCGCTGCGGAGCAATCTGGCCACGGTCTTGGGGATGCACACGTGTATTTTTAGAGCTGTATATTGCAACATGTGCAAATTTATTAGAGCTTGTTAATTAAAATTACTGTGGTGAGTGCTCGTTACTATATCTGACCAAAAAGCTTCCACAGGCAGTTAAAAGAGAAACCACCAAAACCCACGTTAGAATAAATGCAGGTTAGTGACTAAAATGGGGCATCTAAAAATAGTTGCACTGCAAATAAATTTAGGTATTTATGTGGTGGAATTGCTGCTTTTTTCTGCCTTTCGTTTTATGGGTTTCTTTAAAGATCTTCTGGTTTCTTTTTTGTCATATATATTTTTTTATTCATATGTCCAGAATCCATTTTTATTTCCATGATATTGATCCAGATGTACAGCAGACAGCATCGATTTCTGCTTGTATGTAATACATACACATTAGGAATGTCATCCACGTCTGAGAATAGTGAAAACCTGGCTGACTGTGGTCTGCAGAAGGATAGAAATTATTTTCTAGGATGAAATCTAGGTGTAGGAAGAGATCCAGAGTGTAGGGTAGGATTTAGCTCACCAGTACACAGTATTGTAAGTGGGAATATCACAACTCATTTCTAAATAGATCCATGTGAAAGACAAAAGAGGGTGGAAAATTTAAACTTAAAAGAATAAGGAAGAGAAGGCAAATGGATAAGAATATCACGACAAAGAAATGGCATTTCAGAAGAAGCTTAGGAAACTAAAGAGGGTATAAAGAAAGAGACCAAGGGATCCTCCCTCCAGCATCCTCCCAGCCTGCAAATGTTTCTGTGTTGTTAGCTCTGTTCTGCAGCAGGGCATGTGGGTTTTTTAAGATGTGGTCCAGACCCCATCGCTCAGGCACAACTGATGACCAGACTAAGAGGCGAAGGAGAGCTTTTTCTTGTACCTTCACCTGCAAAATCCTGCTCCCGCTGGCATGTCTGGGCTGGGCTCACCCTTCCTGTGATGGGGCTTTCAGCTGTAGCTTGTAGAGCGACTCATGTCGTTTTTACCCTCACAATTAGTTAAGTGTGGCTTAATCCTCTTTACCTTCTAGTCTCTGGCTATTGTCACGACTTTTTTCCTGGCAGAAGAGCTGTTTGTAGACAGTTCCCTGTATTAAGTTGGTTTGACAGGCTGCACACAAATTATCATCTTCCTTTAATTCCTTCCAAGTCAAACCCCATGTCAGGCAGGGCACTGGCATCAGGCTGGCAGAGCTGTAGCGGCTCATTTACCTTCTTAAGAATTTGTACAACATTCACAGTTTTCTTCTGAAATTTGTCCAGTGTTTTATGGGTTACTAAAAGTAACTATAAAAGCTACAGCAGTTTTATAACTCACAGACACTGTGTAGCTGAAGGTTTTGGGTTTTTTAAATGTGCTATTTCAGTTGTTACTGTTTTACCTTTACTGCTGGAATGAGAAATATTTGGTCATCACTCCGTGATAGCACTGCATTCATCTGAATTTTTTCTCAATAGTGAGCAAATATAATTACTCTCCCCTTTGTGTTATCCTTCGCAAGTCTGCTAATTCTGCATAGAAATAGCTCCGTGTAATTGTGAAGGTTCTTTTCAGGATCCTTAAGTTTTTTCTTAAAATCCTTCTCCTTGTCCTTTTTGCTGCTGGCTATAGATTCTCCTCCTTGCTTTCCTCTGCGCTGCAGCATGGGCCTGTCTGGGCTATGAAGAGCACAAAAAGTATTCTTCAGAGGGTCTGTATAAAGACCACTTTGGGACATCCGTTTTATTCAGGTCGTGCCCTCCTTCTTCTACAGGAAGCCCATGGTAATTATTATTTTTACTAAGCAGCCACATGGAAGAGACAAGTAAGGAAATTTCTCACCACCAGCTTCAAGGAGGACTGGAGAAGATGGTTTTCTAAGGTCTCTCCTACCCTGAGGTAGTGTTGCATTTTAACACTAACTTTGAAGTCTATTCTGTCAGAGGTTTTCAGTTCTGGAGCACAGAAATGTGATGCTGACAGACTGCATCACTCGCTGTGTGTGACGCTCCTTGAAAGCTCCTCCAAAACGCAAAGTCCCCGAGCCAGCTCTCCCGTGTGACAGGAGGGAAAGGCCGCCTGTGCCCTGCGGAAAGCCCCTGGTGCTTAAGCAGGAAGAAGGGAGGTGCTCGTTCGCTTTTAAGGCATGCATTAAATATTAAACAAGGTTTTACTGTTCTCGTGGTATCAGAAGTAAAGATAAGCCCTAACCAAAGCCTCCAGGACTGAATGACCACAGAACCTGAGAGAAGTATGGCTATAAATACCAACTCTGTGGTGAAGCTCAGCGCTGCTTAATCTGCAAAGTTGGGTGGGTTGGTGCTGGCAAGCGCAGGTAGCCCCATGGCCTTTGCAAGTGTTTATCTTGAAGCACTGGGACCTTTTGAATGAGAATATGAGAAGTGTTTGTGTCTGAAAAGACGTGGAGTGTAGGCTTGTCTTACAGCTATGTAGTGTTTAAACATCCTTATTTCTTACCGTACCCAGGCACGTGCCAAGCATTTCACAACACGGAGGTAATGCCCTACTGCCTTCCCTGGAAGGATGTGCTGTGACAGTACGGGAAGACAGGGTGGATGCAAGACATACAATAAGCGAGTATCTGTCAGATAACCTGGTAGCTCGCTAGAGCTCCACATAGACATGTACACAGCAGGGAGTAGGTTTTTGAAGAAACAAAATAAATTGCAGAGCAATGGGAGGAGAAGAGGGCGGAGGAAGGGAGCAGTGGGGGAAGAAAGCGTGAGACAGGCGTGAGAGGAACAAACATTGCTTTGAGGATGATGTGCCTTATGCCTTTTGCGGAGTTTTCCAAGTTGCCTTCAGGCAGTTCAGGATGTGCAAGAGAAATTGGGAGATCAGAAATGGCTGGATGAAAGTCTGTGCTCGACCTCCTTCATCACTAAGCACACTTTCCCTGTTTGAGATGAAAAACAAACATTGGGTGTGCAACCTGCTGTTTACACGTCTGGTGGATCTATTCACACAGGGCTCTTCTTGCAGCCAAGGAAAAGGCTTTTTTCATGGCTTCTTTTTAAGGTTTCTTGTTATTTTCACAGAAACGATAAATGTGCAATCGAATTAGGGCTGAGCAAATGACTTGGGAGCATGGGCCTGGAAAGGCTGGGTCTCCAGGACGGCAGATGTCTCTTACGGCAGCACAAGGTTTCTGAGACAAATGCAGACCAGCCCTGAGCCAGGCAGGCACTGTGGGCGCTGCGTGCAGCCCTGTGCCTGTGTGGAGAGGCCGGGACAGCCGGGTGCCTGTGCAGTGAGCCGTCGTTGGGAGAAGCACTGGGCTCTGCAGCAGTGCATTTCCAGGATCGCTGGATGCCTGTGTGCACCATCCTGGTCCCTTGCTGGGGACATGCTATGTCTTGAAGCAAACAGGCGTGGTGTTACGATACAGCTGGTGGGGTTTAGAAGTCCAAATAATTTCTTACTGCAGTGTTTCAAAGCATGGACTTGATCCTTGTGTGGTGGTGTGTTTGTAAAAGCTCTCTGCGTGCCAGGCACATAGCCCGTATTTTCTCAGGTGGTCCTGTGTGAGTGCTCTGTCAGGGGATAGGACTTCTCCTGGAGGCGTGTGCTATAAGTATACTCTGAAATTTAGAGCTCGTTATCAAAAAGAATTGAGAAAGAAGAAAGCTTAAATGTAGGCAGTGCTCACTTTGGCTGTGTCAGCTTTGTTTCAAAACTGAACTCCATGGGCTGGGGAGCATTTGCTGTCACTGAGTATTAGTGTTTCATAGCAGCCTTTCATTGTCAGATGGATTTTTAGTCTTTATTCACTGTTCTGATCATGTTCCCTGTTCATGCCATTCATCACGTTGTCTTTTGAAGAAGAAATCGCAATATTACATGTATACTTCGAGTTGAAAAAAATTATTAATAGCTGGAAATGAGATGCTGATTTCAGTTTCTAGTCCTCCTGTGAGACATCAGACGACTAGGTCTGAGGAACGTTTCCTGGCACGAGGCTGGATGGGACAAGCCTGGTGCAAGCAGTCAGCAGCCCCTTGGCATTCAGTGGGTGCCCGGCAGGTACAGCACAGGGCTTGTTTGTCAGAAGTGTTTGCCATTAGCTGCCCATTTGGAAAGTAAGCAGGTTGAAGCCTATTAAGCACTGCTTTTTGGTGGTCATTTGATGGCAGGCATGAATTTATGGAATATTTCAGTGAATAGAGGGAAAAAACTGCATCAGAGTTTTCTGTAAACATATTTGTCTTTTCAGCTGCAAATTGAACATTACAAATTTAATTGCAAATTAAATATTTGGGCCAAAACCCAGAGTGTTGCTATTTGAAAGTAGTGCCAGGAGCTGTGGGTTGTTTCCATTCTTGCTGTCTGAGCTGCCTGCTGGGGCTGCGAGGCTCCGCCGCTGTGTCGTGGGAGCAAGGAGCACCCCCAGGGATGTGCTTTGACCAAATACCTACAGACGGGTGGTGGACATGAGGGAACTGAACTATGGGTCCCTCTCACAGGCTGTCCAAATTGAAATATCTCAGGCTCAGTCCTTCCTTGGAAAATGACACTCTTGGCAAAATGCTTTTCTCAGAAGCATTTTTCCAGCAATACAAGTTTCTGTAGAAAATGTTTAACATCCTTTCCTATTTCAGAACAATTTGCCAATTAAAGTAATCCATACTTGTTATTTAATAGAGGGTAATGATTGCACCAGCCTCAGGCAACATACCCACAGACTGTCTTTAATAGCAATAGTTAGCTGTGTTCTCTTAGTTATAAACTAAATAATTTTTCTTCGTTATGATAACGATTAACAATAGTACAAATTTCAATTATGACAGCAAATCATTGCAGAATATTAAGATAAAATCAAGCTAAAACGTGTTGTAAATAAGAATCCATAACTTATCAGAATTGCACGGGTAATATGTTATCGGATTTTTCCCTTAGTCCCATGGCAAAAACAAAGAAATTTTATTAAATGTCTTTTTTGCTTTTGAAAACTTAAAGTTCACATTGCTTTCATTTTCATTAATAAATTCAAGATGTCCATATTCGTTTAACTTGAAATGAATTTGGTTTATTGCTGAAACTGAAATTCCCCTGTGAACGTCTCAGTGGATTAGATACATGTTGGTTATATTCTTCCGTGATTAAGTTTTTATTGATTTTTTTTTTTAAGTCAGTGAGTTTATGTACGTTACGCCTCATTGCCCACCTATATTCTGCTGTACTGTCCTTGACGTGTCAAAAAGGATGATATGTATTTAATTTACTTGGTTTCTCAAGAAGTTATTAATTGTTGTTTAATACTCTTGAAGGTATGCTAATTTGAGATCTAAAATAGATGGTGTTCTATACAGCAGGATTCACCTAACGCTGCTAATCTGCAGAAGACAGACATTGTAGCCTGTTCTTTCTCTGTCCCCTTTCTGAAGTGCAACAAAGAGCAGGTGTTTCTTTTTTGTCTTGTGCTGTTCCTGTAGCCTCTGTGGTGGTGCTGCACCACGAGAAGAGATGGGGCCGTCTGTGGGATCGTGGGTGGCAGTGGGTGGCTCTCGGTATGTATTCTCCAGTAAGGTTTGGTCCGTGCTATGAAGGGATTTGAAACATTGGCCAATGTTCATCTCAGTAGAAAGAATTCCCATTTTGGTAGACAATGATTAAAGTAAGCAATTGTCAAGCTTTTTCAAGGGGGAAAAAATAACTGTTACTGTTATAAACATATCTAGTTGCCGAGGTGGTGAAATCCAGACCCACAGAAGCTGGATCAAGTACAGAATTTTGCAGGTGCAACCCATCACAGTATTGCGTACTTAAACACAAGAAATACCAGGAGGAGTCAGATGTTTCTCTGTGTTTGATTTAGATAATCCCTATTTGTCTCAACTGGCTGAAATTATTTTCTTCCCAAGCATGTGAAATAGCTAAATGATTTTTTTCCATCAGCTCATGACTCAGTAGCAAGAATTTTCTGATTGCTTTTTTTCATCCCCACCCAGCAAAACTCCCTGCTTTGCTTCAGCACAGAGACAAACAAAAAGGCTTTAATCCTAATAGCGTCACACCTTGCATTTTGCAAAAGTCAAGCAGCTGCACATCTCCCCTAGCTGCATGCGTCGCACAGCGTGAGTCCAGACCCTTCAAACATGGGGTCAGCTTTTGGTTTGCGTTGGTTTTTGGTGGTAGTGGTTTGTTTTTTCTCCTGGAGGATGATGTCAGAAAAATTCATAGTTACTTGAGCAGATCAGTGATCCTAATCATCTCCATCACATTAAATGATTTAGAGGGAGGGGGACTGGGAAGAGATCTGCCCAAAAGTACAGTAAAATCCATTTTGCTAGGAAGAATGACCATTGGAAATGCGGATATTGTTTTCCTATCATTTGAAGGTCATTTTCACACTGCATGGAGATTTTCAAAACGCATCCATGTATAACGCGTTGCCTGTTAGCATTCTGCTGTCGTAACTTTATATTGATTGTCCTCTGCAAAGATTTTTAATAACAGCAGTAACATAAATTCACTTAATGTGAATAGAGGCTAATTAAGAACAAATGTGCTGGTCATGTTAGGAAGTTATTTATCACTAATTATGTACCCTTCATCTGTGACTTGCCATATATACTCTCGTCCAAGCTGACTCTCTAAAAAAGCCAGTCCTACCTGTGGGTATATGGGCTGCCTTTCCTGTGAGGCAGACAGGCCCCGCCGAGGAGGAAGAGGAGGAGGAGGAAGGGGGCAGCCCATCCCCTGGGTGGGAGCGGGAGTGTTTGCCAGAGGAATCCGGCTCCACTGTGAGAGCTGGGGGAAGCTCCACTTCTAACAAGAAGCCCTTTTGCAAACTTTCACATACTTTGGCCCTGTAAAACCCCTGAGAAATGTGCACAGATGTGCCTCAGCCCACCGTGAATATCACTAAGTGATATCCCAGAGCGGCTGTGTTTTGAAATCATTATACTTCAGCCATTGTCTTTCTGTGAGTCCTTTGCACAGCTGAGAAGGAGGGGTTTATTTGCAAGAGGGCGATGTGGAAGAGAATTTTAGATGCGCCCACTTGAGCATTTGTATTAGCGTTAGCATTTCTCTATGCGTCAAGAGATACTGCTTGACAAAAACTGCTGAGGAGCCCTGGCATTAGGCAGTTCAGTGGCTGAGAGAAGCACCCAACAGTACCGTGTGCAGGCAGGACCACCCATGCTATGCTGTGACAACAAGGGAACAGGGCAGCGGTGGCATGTTTGCATGGGACGGGATGCTGCTTAACAGCAACACGAGACCAGTGTTCCCCACCCTCTCACAGCTCAGGCTGTGGGTATCATGCAGAAGCCTGAACTACAGAGTCTAAATCCAAGCACTAGCTCTTACCTCTCATCCCCTTTCCCTTGGAAAGGTGCCTGTGCCAATGGAGCTGGCCCTGAAAGGATAGCAGTTATCTAGCGCTGCTGTTACACCTTTTGCTGAGCTATTGAAAAGCTCCAAAACTTTCTCAGACCCTCTCATCCAACTTGGGAAACTGAAACTCCCCCCTGGGGCTGGAGAGACTGACACTCCTTGGAGCTTATAATACGAAGCAACAGTTATTCTTTGCAAACAGTTTGTGATAAAGCTCATAAAATGAAAAGAGCCTCTGAAAATCATTAGGTACCTTCAAATAAAAGGGCGGTACCTAAGAAGGATCATTAATTAAATAATTGTCTGATGTTTTCTTGTGCGTAACATGCATATCGGTCCCATATCGCAAATTATTAACTTAAACCAGATTTTCTAAGGGAATAAAATCCATTGTTTAGCTTTTCTCATGAATATGCTTCTGTTCTTGGGAGGTGATGTATTATTACAACATGCCTTTTGCTATCAACTTCTGTATATTTGCTTAGAGTGGAGAGATTGTATTTGCTGTTGAAGATATCCTAAGCTCTGTCCTAACTGTTCTAGGATTTCCCATTGTAATGGGGAGGTATTGCATTTCATGCTGGAGAAAGTGCCATCGGCAGGCTCAGCAGCTGAAGGAAGCTGGCTCACCAAGTGGATTCTTGAGACTTTCCCACCACAGCTGTATTGACAAGAAATTAAGTTTGGGTTTAAACAACGCCGTTCTGTTTTCAAGCGATGATATATAGTCACTGGTGCAGTAACAGAGTGATATCATACTGTCCAGTGAAATCCCTTAGCAACTGATTCAATATTTACAGAAAAATATTGCGATGGTGGAAGCCAAAGCTGCTGAATGAGTGACAGTGCCCCAGCTCCAGCTTGCGAAGTTCTTCCCTGTGGGCTGTTTTGCACATTGGATCTGCAGAGCTTCTGGGAAGGTTTTCAGAAGTGATGATTCAGTAGTAGATACAGTACCTGTAGATACAGTACCTGTAGATAACAAAGTCATTATTTCTTTCTTTTTTTTAACTAACATTTGTTTAGTGCTTGAAGCTTGACTGGCAGCTGCTTCTAGCATTTGAAGCTCCCTGGAGTTCACGTTTCAATGACATGAAGTGGGCAAGTCTGTTCACTGGAGACAGTTGTACATTGAAAAACTCAGGTCTAAGGGAAGTGTTCAGTGTCTCCTCTGACATTTGCCTGAACAAAGAAGCGCTGTTCTACCGTAATGGCCCAGAAGACCATAACAATGCTTCTCTGATGTTTAAGGCTGCTGTTGTAAGGGGTTTCTCTCTATGTAGTCTTCATGTCTGGGGGGGGTTAATTTTTTTTCTTTAGTGGAGGTTCAAAGGCGGGGACCAAATTTCCTGTGAATCCACTGGGACCTCAGCAACTGCTCATGTTTTAGCAGGCTGTTAACATTTATTGCACAAACCATTCTGAAAACTATGAAGAGATTTGCCATGCATTTCAGTGTCAGAGGAGCTATGGGAACAGAAAGGTTGGCATTTAGCACTAAGTGACTCCCGTAAGAAATGAACCAGTTTCTCCAAGTAGATGAGAGCTTCTGCACTGGTTGGAGGCATTCAGGGTGGTCATCCTCTTGTGCTGTAACTAGCAAGTGTTAATTTGTGTTGAGAACCCAGCTAGGGTCAAACAAACAGGAGAGCTGAGCTGGGGAACGGGACACCTTGGAGTCAGTAGGTGAGGCAGCTAGAGAGGCACAAGCATTTTTTTCATATACTCTACATTAAATTTAGTTCTTTTTGGAGGTTGTGCCCTCAGAAATGTTCAGGAATGATGTCAGAAATGTGATACATAAATCCTACCTTTCACCACGAACAGTCTTCCTTGTCTTCCCTGTCATCTGCTTCTATATTAGTGCTGTCAGCACTTCTGCTTTCCTTATGCTCCAGTTTGTTTTCTTTCTGGCCTAGTCTTCTTTATCTCTTCTCCTCTCCTAAGCTTTCTAAATGCTTGTCACTCTTCTTTCCCACCTTCTCCTTTCAACCCAAGAACATGATATAATTCTGCTTTATCTGCTTTCTGAGATGCTGAGGTGCCTATCAATGATCCACTTCCATCACAGTGTTCAAACTGTTGAATACAACAACCAGGCTTAAGTTTTGTATTTCTAAGTTTTTACTCTGTCCAGTCACTTGGACTTTGAGCTCTTTCCTTATCTACTGCTTCTGAAGATGCATATTCCCTGTTATTACAGGCTTACTTGCAGTGTTGCAAATGGAATCCAGGAGAAAAAAAAATAAATAAAAAAATGTCAAGCATGAGTATTTAACAATAAAAGAGTAGAAAAAATATATAAACTTTAAAATTGTCTGTTTTCTAAACGCTTTATTTTTGTGCTTATCTATTTCAGTTATAAGAGGCTGTAATTTGGTTCAGATGTGCCTGTTTTGATACTGGAATTTCACTGGGTTTTTAATAGCATGACCCTGTATAAGCTTGAACTTCGACAAAAAGGAAGGTTGTGATCTTATTATGAGGCTGGTGTAATAAAGGAGATGAGTTCTCTTTCCAGACCACGTCTTGCTAGATAGTGGAAGTGTTTGGGCACATCCAGCATTCATGCTTTTTAATCAATTGTCCTTGATAGCAACCTCTTTAAAAATGCACTGCAAGAGTCATCTAGAGGAATTATTGGTTTACTTTTAATGCACATGGAAGGAAAAACCAACCAATATGTAATATTTTTACTAGATTTGTTTCTTTGTTTTGGTGTATTTGCTTTCATTTGATTTCATAGGATGTTATTGAACATTTGCACCATGTGTTTCAACAGTCTGACATGTTTTCTACCAACTCTTTTGCTGGTGTAGGTTGGCAAAGGTACTGGACATCAGCAAAGCTAAGCTGAAGATTGGCCCTCTGATCTAAACAGTTCCATACAGCTGCAAAAATTTCTGCTCCACACATATGGGGAGAAGGCATATTTTTAGGCTTGTCCAGCTGAATACCAGCTGCATTGATTTTGCTCCAACTTTCCAAAAACAGAGAAGGTTGAATGATGAAGCAAAAATAAAGCAAGGCAGGAAGGCTTGGTCAGCCAGAAGTACCTCAGGCATATTCCCTGTTTTGTCTCTCCCGTAGTCTCTGAAGAGCCTTTGCTGTTGCATGGATGTTCAGAGAGGGGAATTAACCTGTGCTGCCCTTGGCGAAAAAGCTGTGCGTGTGCCTTCTGCCTTTGTCATGCTGCTCAAAGCAGGCAGCCACGTTACTCGTGCTGCTGGGAAAGCACAGAGGGGTGGGAAGCTGGCATGGAAGAAGTCCTCTGAGGTCTCCTTTCGCAGAGATACCATTTTGTCAGGAGGGAGAGAGGGTCAGTGTCTCTCTATGTGCACTCCCATGGGCCCATCCTCAGTGGCTGGCCTCCCGGAGGATCAGCGGGAAATTGGGGCCATTCCCACCGTGGCCATTGATGTCGGCATGGTCTTAGCAAGCTAGGGCTTGCCAACCATGGCAGCTGCCAGGCAGTTTGATGAGCGCAAAATGGGCTTGTGCATGCTTATGTATACTAGCTGAGGTCCTCGCTCGCTCTCTCTGCTCCTAAATTTTTATAGGCATGTTATGAACAATTGGAATATAAGCATTTGGTTTGGGAAACATACTTCACCCGTAACTCCCAAGTTTATCCAGGCATTTGTCCCTGTAACCTTTTCTATTCGTAGCCCTACTTTCATTTACACTTTCAGGACTTAAGTTTGCAAACCACCACCAGTATTAATGACGGCTTCTGCCAAGCCTCATGTGCTATGGGAAGCCTCCATTTCCACTCATTCTTTGGTGAGTCCTTGGCATCTTCTCACCCCCAAGGCTATTCTTCAGCTCACACCATAGCTGATGGTGAACTCCTTGTTTCTCCTCCTGGCACCGGCTCCTTTCAGAAACCTCGTCATTAAAGTCACATTGCTCTTTGTGCAGGGAGTGGAGGCTTTTCAGGTTGCCACTGCATTAATAATGTGCCTGAAGCTGAGCAGATGGAGCAGGGATGTTTGTACAAATAAAAGCAACGTGTCCAGAAAACAACAATTTGCAAGAGCAAAAGGTCTGTCTAAGAACAGGTACAGTGTATGAAGACAGAAGGTTGAGCATCAGCAATGAAAAGTGTACTCCCAAATGGTGTGTACAGATAGCATTGAACCTGCTGATTGGGTATCATCTACATAGGTAAAATATTGAGAGAGTTTTGACAGAAGTCAGAGTGCTTTGCTAACCTTGTTTTTCATTGAAAGCTGGTTCTGTGGGGATAAGAGCCTAGATGTGTTAGAGAGACCAGGGAAATGCTTGCCCACCGTGCAGCCTGCATCTGGAAGGACCAGTCCGTCATGGGAAGAGCTGCCAAGAGCTTTTACTTTGCTGTGCTCCCTGTGCAGAGGGAGAACTCCCTCTCCCTGTGCTTACTGGTTCAATACATCAAGCCTCTGCTTAAAGTTGTATTTTTAAATTGTTTGATGTTTTTAAACGTCATGTTTCTGCATTAACTTCCAACTTAAAACCAATTTTCTGGCTCGAGTATCCTGTGAAGTCAGAGAGAGAAGGAGAGGAAAGCTGTTGCTCACACAATACGTCTTGTTAGTTTGACCTGGCAACACACTTTCCGATCTCTGCAGTGATTGAAGCCCATGCTGCCCTGGGAACCAGATGTACCACTGAGCTGTCTCAGTAATACAGGGGTCTTCGCAGGGATCTCGTACGGCTCCCCAGGGCAGGGCTGTTGGCAGAGGGAGCTGGCTCGCCACACGGTACCCAGCGGCAGGGTGCAGGGCTCCAGGCAGCTCCCACGGGGGCTGCGTGGAGAGGCTGCACATTTGCTGGGGTCCGTGTGATTTAGCCAAGTGTTCCTTTTCCACTTCCATTCCTTAGAGGGCTTCTGTTGGCACTTCTGTCCATTCCTCTCTAAAGATACTGGTCATTTTAGGGAAAATCCTAGTTTCAAGACCAGCCCTGATGAAGGCAACTCTTCTTGGCTGTTTGAGAAATAACATAGTTTTTGGTTATAAGCACTGTTCCCTGGAGCTTTTTCCTGAAAATAAAAATAATATCTTTTTGCTAAAGATAACAATGCACTTTTCCAGGAAAAATATAAGGCTGATGTGTTTGTTCATTTTCTTAGTGAGTAAGCCACATATTTCAAAGCCTGATAACCTCCTCAAAGGAGCCTTGACTTCAGTGAGTTGACTCCAGGTTTTAAAGAAGAGGGCAGTGCAGTGTCCTGAAACAAGAATGGGTCTTGTCAGCTAAAGACCTGATTATTTTTGGTGACTGACTGTTCCTTTCCATCGTGGAGGGTGTTTTTGGATATTACTGCACAGTACCAATTGGTGCAGTTTGCTGTAGGTAGAATAGCGTGGATGGGTCAGGCCCTCCCTCTAGCTCAGGAAAAGCAGGCTGGGGTGCGTTGCCTGGACTCGCAGCCAGCCAGGGCTGGGGTCCCCTGGGGCTGGGGTCCCCCATGCCACTCCCCGGGGCTGCACCAACGGCCGAAAGAGCCGCTGCCCACCGTGCCGCAAACCACAGGGAGCAAATGGGTGGCGGGAGCAAAGCCAGGGTCATGGCCCAGGCACAGCCATGCGGGTCCCCACCGCTCCTGCCACACACGGGATGCGTGTGGTTAAAATAGAGAGAGCGGCTTGTACGAAAGGTGGTCTGACGGGCAAAATAAGTGCTCATGGGGCGAAGGAAAGTTGTTTTATTTGGGAGAGGAAGGGAAGGGAGAGGAAGGGAAGGGAGAGGAATGTAGAAACCACAGAGACATTCCTTTTCCTCCAGGGCTGCCGGTCACCAGCCTGTTCTTCAGGGGGAAAAACTGCGCCTTTGGAAAGATATTTGAATAATTAAATTACTAGTTAGTGAGACCCGATGGGATTTGGGTTGGTAACATTTCCTAGCACAAAAATTGTCTTGTTGAGAGATTTTTATGTTTGCCCCACTGGAATTTTTTCCTTTGGCATGTCACATCCAGCTGCTCCTCCAGATGGAGGCGAGGGAGCAGTTGCCAGCCCCCTCTGGGACCAGGAGAGGGATGGGAATGATTATCCAGGAGCCTCCATAGTGCAGCTGTTCGGCTGCAGACACGCGAGATGCTTGGGCTTCCCGGAGCTGCTCGGCTGCCCACAGCCACGGCTTCCACCATTGTCACCGAAAGCTTAGAGGCCTCACTGGATGGCAAGGCTGGTTGCTCAACAGCTGGACACATGGCTTGTGGCCCCTCGGAAAGCATGCCCGTCTGCCGAACCCCAGCTGGGAGGATATTTTTGGAGGCACAGTATTTTTGCTGGCTCTCCTGGGTTATTCTGTATTCCAGCTGCTCTTAGGAAAAAAAGAAAAAAAATAAGGAAACTATGAAGTTCTAGAGATCTTTCCTAGATGCTGCTCATCTTTTCCATAGTATGATTTCTGATGTGGAGAAGTGAGTAGCATTCCGTCTTTCTGGGGAGTAGGGAGGGTTTTTATCTAGAGCATTTTTTGTTGTTTTAACTTCCCATCAGAGACCCAGCGTGGCACGCAGGGCCCAGCCGGCGTCTGCAAGCCTCCCTCACTCATCCAAAGCAGTTTGGTCATGGCTGGTTTGCCAAGATAGTGCAGTTCTGCTTCAACTTGATCCTGTTTCATCCTTACGGTTCCCAAAGGGCTAATTTCAAGGTGAAACTTCCTCAGAGTTTGATATCAGTTTTTACCCCTCCGGTCTTTACTTTTAAAGGCTTTCATTTCAAAGTATGATAATAGCCTTTCTACCATATAACATTGATACACAGTTATATCACACTTCAGGTATCCAAGCTGGGTAACACTCTGTGTTTCGTATCATTCTCTGCACCTTGTGGGAACAGTACCTCCATCCCTGAGAGGCTTTCAGAGGCAGAAGAGATACCACTCAGAGTTCTGCCTTTGCATCTGGGTACATGAGGTTTATACTGAAATCCAAGACATGGTGAAAGAGATGAGGGCAAGACAAAGCTTGGTATGATCATCCAAACTTCAAAGTCAACTGGCTTTCCTTTTGCATTCCCAATAAGGATGCTGGAGCACACGGAGCTGCTGAGCAGCAGGGTTATCTGGGAGTGACTGGTGGAAGAGCTCAGGCGTTAGGACTCAGTCTTGCAACCTTTCACACATTAGATAGTTTTTACTTGTTCATATCTCCCCATTACATTCTGTAGGCTGAAGATGACTTCAGCTGGAGACAAACCTTAATTACAGAGAGGGACCTGAAGCCTTTAGATCTGTGGTGGACTTACTCTCTGTTTCCAGGTCTCATTTCCTCTTGTTTTCTGCTTGATTTTGATTCCATGTTCTGCACCACATCAAATTTTGCTTATCCAGACTTTACAGGTACTTTCCCCTTTGATTTAGCTTGACTGTAAATCAAACATGACCGTGGTTTCTGCTTGTAATGCTTTGCATGACTTCAGGCCCAGTGTAGCTTGCATTTCCCCTCTCTGGCACTGCAGACAGGAGGTTCAGGATACATTAAACCCATCCTTGCTCTGTTCCAGGCTGACACGTTTCTAGTGCATTTCCTCTCCTCCATTGACACAGTAGTAGATTGTTTTCAGGTCATTGTGATCCTTCTTCCAGCGTTGCACCATATGAATAAAGTTACAGAAATGGGTCCTGGTGTAAGACACAAGATTCTCACCTGATAGGAATCAACCATGCTCCCCTGAGATCCACCGAGCTGCAGCCAGCCGGGGCACCTGGCTCTGAGGCTAGAACTGCATGAACAGGGCTGAATGTAGTGAGTGTATGTGGATATGGACACAGATGGTACAAGAAGCTCAAAATTTCCTTTAGCCAAAGGCACTTGACAAACAGGACAGCTTTTCTCAGTCTCGTAATATTTATGCATTCTACATATGTGAGATGTTACAAACTTTCATCTCCAAAATAGCAGAAACAGAATGAGTAGCACTGCCAGCCAAAGGAAAACTAAAGTAAATCCCCAAAGAAGTGATTTATAGGATGTAAATCACTTACATAATGAATGTAATCCCATCAAACAAGTTCTTCATTATAATAACTTAACAGTCATCTGTTGATTTTTATATCAGATCATAAATGCAGAGTCTGCAGTTTTATAAAAGCATTTATTCGCAAATGATGTCGAAAACTGTCTGACAGAATAAGTCTCATCTTATACATGAAGGGCAAAGCTCTGCATTCTTTTTAATTTTTTAAGTAACAAAAGCTTGTGAGTCTGCCTGCCCGTGATGAGGACTGAACTGGCTCTGTAAACACCATCTCCGCAGCATGGTTCTCTTGCTGTGAGCTGTAATCAGTGCACATGTAATAAGCTTGTACGACTTAATGTGCAACAAGTCAGTGAGCACAGACCCATCCTGCAGTCTTCAGCAAAGGGGGTGCGTGTGGGTGTGTGTATGTGTGTGTGTGGTGGGCAAATGAGTAATTAGAATGCTGAGAGCTACAATTAGAAGTTAGATATTTATTTTGCAGATTTTGCTGTGATGTGCTAATCCCTTTCTTAGTAGAGAAGAATATTTATTTTCTTCTGTACTTAGTGTTTAGCTTTGAAGTTGTGCAATAACATCTGCTGGTGACCACAGAAGATGTTATAATTCTGGTACATCAATTGCAGCTTAGACTTCTTTTGAGACTCTTAGAGGCCCTGTTTTTTTGTCAGTTCTCTGGTTCAAATCAACTTTTTTCCCTCTGAAGACCCTAGCCCTTAAGGCACTGGATAAAAATCTCATGGTTCTGGTGCTATGCTAATTAGTTATTTTAATGAGCGTTTAATTACCTGCTTGCCTAAAACACTGTTTACAATGTCAAGAGAAAACTTCAAGTAAGAAGAAGGAAAAACAATTTAAGCAAAATAAGAATCCATCCCCAGTTCCTAATTGAACTAAACACAAGCAAGTTTTGAGAGTTAGAAACGGGACAATGCTCATATGGCTGTCGTGTCAGCTTGTCTTACCCCACTTCATCTGGATGCAGAAACACAGAGATCTCAAAAGAGCAAGTAGGAAGAACAAATACAAACAACATAAGGAAGGCGATGTGTTTGGATAAATGGGCAACAAGCGGTGATTTTTCTGCCTGTTTCTCTGAACCCAAACTTTTGAATCTGTTTCTGTGCAAACCAGGAAGCCGGTGGTTGAATTTTAGTGTCTGAGGGTGTGGGAACCTGAAGCCACAGCTCAGGCTTCTATCTGCCTCTGAGATGTGTTCCCCATCACCATAATCAGCCTTAAGAGCGTTAATGATTTGTTTGTTTGCCTTTTTTTAACCTTGATTTTTCCCTCAGCAGTTCCTCTTGCATATCTCCTCCTTTTTTACTCTCTTTCCTATATTTGTCTGTTTATAACGTTTATAAAAGGTCACATTTTGAGTATTAATGATGGTATATATTCACATCCATCATATGATAATGGACAGCATTCAGGATCTGCTGGATGTGATCCACAATCCCATTGAAGTCAGTAGGAACACTTCTTTTAGAGGGCTTTCAATTACACCCCTAGCTGCAAGTATGGTCTGCCTTTTCGCAAAAAAATGCCGAGTAGCTAACTGTGGCTTGTACCATTCAACATATACTTTCTTCTATATCTGTTGCATTTCTTTCCTTTCTTGACATGCATAAAAGACCTCCATTGTGATTTGGTTAATGTTTCCTTCTACTGCCTTTCTGTAAGACAGTGTGTGCAGTGCAAATACAATTAGAGTGTATTCAGCAGGGTACACATGCGCGGCAGCATTTGGCTTGACATATGGGTTTTGTTCATTTCTAAGGGCAGGTAGAACCGTTTCCTTTGGCATTTTTTTTCTGTGCAGCAATTACAAATCAGATTTTGCTGAAAAGAATAACCTTATCTTGAGGGTGCGCATCATGCTGAGGAAAGTATCCATAATCCGCTGTTAACTTAAATGAGTTCTGCCATGAATACAGAGTTTATTTTTCTAAGTTGATATATAACAAACTGATTTGTCTTGACAGACTGACTTGTATAGCAGCTCATCATCCGAGTGGTTCCCACTGTGGCATCACTTGGGTTTAATTACAAAAAACTGTTTTGAATAGTTGAGAATGGAAAATGTTGGCTTAAGTAAAGGCTCAAATCCCAGAACATCTCTGAAAAATTAAAAGATCTGAGTTGACATGGGAAGACTCGCATGCACAGAAGTGTTCCTGAGGTTTAGACCTCACTGATCATTTGTTACACTCCCAGGAAGCTTTTTTAAATGTTTAGCTATAATTAGTTTTCTCAACTGAGTACAAGGGACGAGTTCTGAAGAGAAGTCTGATGCACAAGCTGAATTATATTGAATACTGTGAAAAGTAAGTAATTTTAATGAAAGCGACCAAGAAGTGTTACTCCCTGCTATGCAGCCCTGCATGCCCTTGGCTTTCAGTGTGGACAGTGTTCATCTGGCAAGGGAGCAAATTCCAGATTTCCTGCTGACAGAAGAAAAAATACTAAATGTTGCTGTAGGCAACTTGCCATCACACATTATTTCTTATGAAACATGTTTTTATGGTTCGATTTTTGAGTCATGCCATTTTTAAGGAACATGGAGGGTGTGTCGGGGTAGCGGGACTGGTGCTTTGTGTGAGGCTCACCAGCACACCACCAGGCTTCACACCAGCTTATTTTGTTCTATTTCTTATCTGTCTGTCACTTGCCTATGGCTTGTGAACCACTTGCTTTAAGGGCATTTTATAAATCCCCCACAACAGGTGTCTAATACTAGATTTAAGTATAACAGGGGTTTGTTGTTGTTTTCTTTTTACTCTAATTTGTTTTTCTCCGTAGCTTTAGGCTTAGCAAGCCCTTAATTATGCATCATCACCTGGAGGCTCTTCTGAAGGTTACCACAATGCTTTAGTCACAGCTTTGAATGTAACATATACATTATGTATGTAAGCAGCCCCAAATCCTGGCTCTTAAAGCCCAAACACTTTGATTGCTCAGCTCTTTGTATCTATGCGCATGTATATAGGCAAGTAAACCAAAGAGCATGATGTATATGAAGTTTAAAAAAGAAGAAACAACACCAAAAGCATATACCATATTGGGAAATAAGACTCAAAATTAAATATTGATATGGCCAAAACTTCCTATATTTGCACAAAACTCATTGAGCATTACGAGCAAGGCCAGCACTGGGACTGTGATTTCACCGCTGCCCCCCCGCCGTAAGACTCACCTTGGCCAACCTCCACTTGCAGCTTTGTATGTAAGGGATGGCTGGGGAGGTTCTCAGTCATTCTCTTTTTCCCCTGCACCAAGCAGCTTTTATTCATGGCGCTTTTATTCCTGGCTCACCAGTTTTTGTTTTGCATAGATAGACCTGTCAAAAGCATCAAGCTCTGTTATAGGGAAACAGGTCAAGGAGGAGTGTTGGCAACAGCAGTAAGTGCTGCGGGCACCGCTGTAGCTGAGCACGCATTACGCATGCACAGTCACAAGCAAGTAGGCTGAAGATCTCAAGGAAGCTATGTCAGGTAATGGATAAATTATTGCAGATACATAAAACAATAGCTGAAATTAACATTTCGCTATTTTCAAAGGTCACTTTCAATTGCCCTTTTTTTTTAACTTTGCATACCTTGCTAGATTGTGAAATGCAGTGTGAGTAGGTATGAAAGGGCAGCACTTGGGAAGCATTTGTAGTGTTAGTAGCCAAGATTTTGGAGTGGCTCCATTATAGGGTTGTATTATGTACTGTATTATGTACTGTATACTCAATAATCTGCCTGAAGCAAAAAACATATGCGGGAAGTTTGCTGTCTGCCTTTAGCTACTGACATCTCTGCTTTTGTTTGCTGGATCTTAAAGTCAGCCCTAAAAAAGCTTTTTGTACAGGTTAGTCCACTACTTTCCTTCTGAAACAGTCTTTCTGTAGCAGTGACCTAGTAAGAAAAAGCCAAGCCTTTGTGATTTATGAGCTGATTGCTAGTAATGCCATACCAGTAAGGTGGTAATTTGCATGACTTACCTAATGTTACGTGGAAAAATTGTAGCTGAGTGTTAAAATTGAATAAAGGTACCTTTAAAAAGTAGGGTAAAGGAGTAAATAATTTCCAGTGTTGTTGCCCAGTCCTCGGAAGTGATTCTCACCCAGCTCTAAATTTACATTTCCCTTGACAGAAACATGCATAGGTAACAGATGAAAATGGTTGATTTGCTGTTTTGGATACAGTAGCGATTAATTACAGAGAATCCTACTATTTTGTTCTGACCTGCGTGGAGCGAGAGGAGGCAAGGATGTTCTTATTTTGATTTGCTGTCATTTACGAGGTTTCAAAAGAGAATGACCCTTCATTTTCCATTTTCTGTTTGGGATAGCCATGGGCTGGTCCCCAAGCCGCTGATACTGGAGTGGACAAGTGTTGCGTAGAAGCCCATTTTTCCCCTAAACAGAAGCTGAAAAGTTACCGGTTTGCAATACCCTGATAATCATGTACTGCTCTGACACCCTCTGTCTCACAGGCTGACAGTGCTCTGGTGCCTTCTGAAAGTAGCCCAGCACCACTTCTTTATAAAGCCTTTATCTTTGGAGTGGGCAAGCAGAGCTTACAGACTTGCCTCTCTGTGGCTCACAGACAGCAGCAGTGTTGGGCACAGCCAGTTAAAATCTGAGTTAATGTAGTGGGTCTTGTACCTCTTCACTGGGGAGAAGACAAAGAGTGTTAGCTTCTCTCTATGCCTGCTGACAAAATGGCATTGAAAATCCAGTAACATCAGAGGAAACCACAGAGCCTGGCAGGGTGAGGATGGCGTGCAATCAGCAGCTGCAAAGAGAAAAGACTGATGGCGTTTGAGGGTTTGGGTTTTATAGAAAAGGGCACAGATTGGAAGGGGTGGCCCCCGTGGCATCAGTGAGACTGGAATATGCGTGTCAGCCTTTCTCGGGAAAACAGCCCCTGGCACTTTCCCCAGGTGGAATATGTTTCAGCTTTTCAGGGTACTGCAAGGTGGTAAATACTCAGTAATAAACAAATGGGAGTTAATTTGTTGGAGGGACTTAGTTTGGGTTGGCAAGTCTCTATTGCTTCTGAATGGCTAAATCTCTTTTTTTTAAAGTCAGGTAGTAATTTGGGTTGGTTTCAGCTGAAAGTCGGCTTTCTGCGGGCAAGCGCTCTGCATGCTGCCCAGGGATGAGCCCAAGTTTCTGAATTATATGTGGCAGCCTCCCACTGACTACCGCTGCGGCCAAGGAGGTCCTGAAAAATATAGGTTTCTTTCATTGGGCTCCAGAGGAACTTGACAAAAAGCCACACTTTTCAGACAAAACATGGAGGATTACATCAGTTTGAAGGCATGCCATGCTGAAACCTCCAACACAAACCAGCTGACTTAAGCATGGCAGCATATCCGATTGCACCTAGATTATAGAGCTGTCATCAGTTGTGGCGGGCTGCGGCACTGTGAATATTTCTGTAATGACCATGGGCACCAGTGCTCTCGGGTCTCGCAGAGAAAGGGGGCTTGTTCAGGAGGGCAAAGAACTGTTGAAGAGGTGTAGGATGAAGACATGCATTTCTGCCATTCCTTGGCACCATTTGCCGAGGGCTTTTTTTTCCATTCCTTGGCACCATCTGCGAAGAAACTACAAGCACATGGTTCTAAAAAAGAAAAAACAACGAAAGGAAATATCCTTCCAGAGAAAATAAATATAATTGAGTAAACATTCGTTCTGTTGCTGAGAGATTCTGTAACAACAGGACTGAAGAAGTGCATATACAGAGAGATACAGATACAGCAGTTATCAAAGCTTCAATTCACAGTTAGTAGCTGCTGTATAAATATGGGACGAGGAGACAGTCCTCAGCCCTAAAGGCCCTAGTGGCAAATGCTCATCTGAAAGACAGGGAGCAATCACAGCATCACTGATATTTTTGTAGGATTTGTATGATTTTAAATCAAATGATTTTAAATCATACAAATATGAGAGGAGTTACGTGGGTGCCTGTGCAAAACGTCAGTTCGTCCTGGATGCCCAAGTGCTTCAGACAGGATTGTTTCAGAGTGCGATTGTGACCCTCACCTCTGCTGCTGGTGTCTGAAATATTCCACTGTCCCCTAAAAGAGATAGAAACTCTGTGCTTTCTCCTAAACTCCTGGACAAACATTTCTCCACTAGAGTTGCTCCTACCCAACGTGTTTCAATAAGCTTGGTTGAGAGGTTCAGCTCTCTAAGGCTCCTACTTGTGTTACACTTGCAGTTTGCTAGCAGGCAAGCTGAGTGCTAAAATCAGTTTGATGTAAACTAAGGCACGTATTCTAGCACCCAGGAAGATTAGCTGTTGGAACATATTTCTGAGAGGAGCAATGGAGTCTATTTTTCATATACTCTTTTGGAAGATATGCATTACCAAAATGCAAGTTATGGCACTTCTTGTGATGCAACTGATGAAATTTAGCTGTCTGACATGAAAAATCTTGGTCAGCCTGGATGACCCACAGGCACTTTTGGACTCAGGGTCTCTCCAGCTGTGGAAGCATCCCACAAGTGGGGACATGTACTGTGTTGTTAACAGCTTCTTCTCAGAGATGCCTTACTTTCCGGAATCCAGATTAGTCCCTGAGACAGACTGGGTCTAAGGGACTTGTGTTGCAGGATGAGGGTAACGTAATGCTCTGGAAGATCTTGCTATTACGGCTTTGGAGGCAAGTGTAGCAGCTCGAATGGTTTCAGTTCCTGCACAGCCTGAAGCATTCAAACCCATGTTACCAATACAATGGGGAGGACTGGTTGCAAGCCTGATCCAAGAGATCCTCGCTCTTCATGAAATACGCCACAGGATCTCCCAACTTTTACCATGTCAGCTTCTACGTGAAGGAGATAACATGGATGCAAACCTGTTTATCAGAGAAATAGGTGCTTCTCCTTTCCAACAGCTACTGAGCCCTGTGGGGTTTGGTTTATATGAGCTGGTGTTCTTCAAAGCTTTTCTGCTCTGAGCAGCATTGCAATGGTTCTGTGATGCACTGATTTCGTCTGTGGAAATGCAATTTATTACTGCCATCAGCTTTTGAAGAAAAAAAAAAAAATTGTTCTGTGTGGGGCCCCATAGATTAGGTCAGTTCGGGAATGCAGAAGATGTCTCCTGAGGTTTATTAAGAAAATTGAGTGGAGCTATTAAATTGATGAGCAATCTACTCTACCAAAGCTATGTAAATTCTTTATCAGCAGCTTGTGGTTAGCTCCTGTACAAGACGGCAGCACTAAGTAGAATGAGTGCATTCAGTGGACCCCATCAAAACCGCAAGAACGCAATTCTCGTTTTCCTGGCTTAACAACTAGTTATGTTGTACTGCAACATGAAGCATTGGTGTACAGCATGCGTTAGCAGATATTGCACTCTGGGTGTCACTGTTTTTTAGTAGGAGCAGGAAGCTGCACAGGATGGAGCTGGTAAAGCAAAGCTGAATCCCACAAGTCAGACTGAGACCATTATCTCTATGGGGGCTGGCAGATTTCACTTCCATGGAAGAGGAGCTCCCTGGGTTTGTTTGCAAGTGTGTGTCTTTGCCATTTTTATCAGGTGGGAGAGAGAATCTCCGGGTGTGACTCAACTGAATCTCTTTGTGCTTCTTGAATGTTATGTGGGACCAAAATTCCTGATAGGTGGTGCATGGTTAATAATAAAACTGAGATTTTTCTGTCTCAGTGGACTGCGCTGAAATTTTGTTGAGTGTTTGCGCAGAAGCAGCTTGTTGAATGCTGCTAACCAGCTTGTTCTGTTGCAGAGGAGGAAACCCCTCTGAGCAGCAACAGGGTTGCTTTATTGGGCTGTGACACTGGTTTGTGGGTCCTCCCCAGGAACGCTGGCTGCAGATTGAGTAGAGGACAAGGAGTATCAAGCATAGAGGAGACTTGTCAGTTTTGGCGTAAAAGTCAGATATTTTTAACTCAATCAGTTCATGCAAAGTCTGGGATGGAGGAACTGTTTGGGTTTTGTGAAAGAGTAAACCTCATTTGAGTTTCAGCTCTGGACAAATTCATACTCCTTTACTGAACTGCCTGCTGGCTTTTGGCATCGTGCCCTCGGGACCTCTGCATATGTTTATTTGATTAATAATTTGAAGTTGACTCTAGCTATTGCTGAGTTGAAGCACAGTAACACAAAGAATAATAACAATAAAGTTAATGTCAAGCCTCTTTAAAAATCATATAGCAAGCCCTCAGGTGCAGAGTCATGCTTCTTAAGATAGAGGTGTACATATGTACATTGTCTCTCTTTATGTCTATAAGCAAGTTTTCACGTGGTTTGGGCAAAACCTTCGCTCAGAGGTAAAGTATCTTACTCAGTAAGCCTGGAGATTGTATGTCAGCTGCATGGTTTCTAACATGTTCACACTGGTCAGACTTGAAGTTTCCAGCTCATTTCTTCAGGGTTAAGTTTCTTGAAGCATTCTCATCTTCCCCACAGAGTTCCCTCAGGGCAAGTAATACTTTGCAGTATGTGGGAATTGAAGTGATATGTCTTTATCCAATGTTTTGTTAGTTCCATTGTTTATATGCATTGGATTGCCTAGGAAACCATAATAATCTTGTTAAAATAAAGATTTAATCTTTCTGCGGTGTTGGGGCTGGTTCAAAAAGCCAGGCTGACACTGGCTCATCACAGTTAGAGCACATTAATTTAGACAGGCTCTCTTTCTGGGGAGTGGGCAAGCGCCAGCACCTGGCGGCCCTGCCATACAGAGCTTATCGCAGGCAGCTGCCCAAGGCAGCCCCGACAGTTGCTTTGGTGTAGCAGAGGCTGGGCACCAGGTCGGACCAGCTGCACCAGACAGCCGTGGCCAGTGTGCAAGCCTTGCCGGCAGGGCCACGAGCAGATGGAGAGAGCCTTGAAGAGAGCCCTGCATTAGCATCTCTCTTGCAGGACTAGCACAGTAGTTTGTGCGGTGGCAGCTCCCACGGAAACAGAGCCAGCTGCAGCGGTCGCCAGCTGATAGCCACCTCTCCTAACCTCTTTACTCCCAGAAGAACTGGAAGTGGAATTAGCTGCATTGCCCTGTGTTTCCTGCGTTATGGGCAGCTCATTTGATATCTGAATGGGCAATGCACTGCCACTTTTAAAAGCTCTATTCTGCTTAGTGTTTTCCCAGTTGCACATGCTATTGTGTATTTTAGCAAAAGAATAGGCTGGCCTCTCCTCCTGCTCGCTGGGAGATCCTGCTGGTGTAGGCTTTCCAGGAGGGAATCTGCTGTCATCTCCTCCACAAAACTGTCCCAGTGGTGGGGCTGATGTGGCCAGATCCATCATCTGCTGCTCAGGATGCTGAAACACATTGTTGGCTCTTCCTCCTCTCTTGGTCATAGCTTTTAATTTTGGATTGCGTTAGGTCATTTGTACATATGTAGTTAAGAATAAAAACCAAAGCGCTGACCTCTGTTGACATCCAGCAGCTCCTTCAAACAACTCCATCCTTTCTTCTCTTCCCTGGTTCTTAATTTGCACTTTAAAGAGCAGGCTGTAGCTCCGAAGGCAGCCGAGTTGCTGATGGAATAAAACCTGTCACAGTTTGAAGATAATCAACAAAGTTAGTCCATGAAACAATTTCTAAGATATAAACAAGATCAAAGCACTATCAGATGTGGACAGCAACAGACTAGGCTTTGATAATTTAATCTACCAAATTACCAATTTTAAGGCATTTGATTTGTTATTTCTGCAAATGAGGGGCCAGATGCTGCTGTACTTTCTTAGTTTTTAATCTCTTAAAAATAGAAGAGATTACTGCTGGAGGAATGTGCCGCTCAGGCAGAATGATGCTGGTTAACCCTTTCTTTAAATATTTTTAATTGCAGTTTGCTATTTCTTTCTACAGCAGGGGTTTGGCTACTTAGACCATGGGACTTGCTTTGAGAAACCTGGTCTACTGGGGGCTGATGGGGTCCATCTGTTAGAGAAGGGGATGAGCATCTTCAGTCATAGGCTTGCCAAGCTGGTGAAGAGGGCTTTAAACTAAAATTGCCAGGGGAGGGGAACCTCAATCCATCCCACTCCTACCAGTTTGATGCCAGTGCCAGCAAGAGACGCCCAGAGCCTGGAGAAGGAGCACGGGTCAGCAGGAGACCACCTGAAGAGCAGCACAAAGGAATTCCAGCCACTCCAGCCAGTACGTCAGCTTCATCGGGGGGCCAACTTCAATGCCTCTATGGAAACGCGTGCAGCATGGGGAATAAACATGAGGAGTTAGAGACGTGCGCACACCTGCAGGGCTATGATCTGATTGGCATCACAGAGACGTGGTGGGATGGCTCCTATGACTGGAGTGTTGGAATGGAAGGGTACAGGCTCTTTAGGAAGGACAGGCAGGGGAGATGAGGAGGGGGTGTGACCAGCTGGAGTGCATGGGGTGTCCTGCCTGAGGATGGATGAGGAGCCAACTGAGAGCTTATGGGTCAGGACTGAAGGGAGGGCAGGGACAAGTGACATTATAGTGGGGGTCTGCTACAGGCCACCCGACTAGGAAGACGAAGCAGATGAGACCCTCTATAGACAGATAGGAGCAGCCTCACGTTCACAAGCCCTGGTCCTCATGGGGGACTTCAGCCACCCCAATATCTGTTGGAGGAACAACACAGCAGGGCATAAGCACTCCGGGAGGTTCCTGGAATGCGTTGATGATAACTTCCTTCTCCAAGTGATAGAGGAGCCAATGAGGAGAGATGCTATGCTGGACCTTGTTCTCATCAACAAGGAGGGTCTGCTGGAGAATGTGAAGCTCAAGGGCAACCTTGGCTGCAGTGACCATGAAATGGTGGAGTTCAAGATATGTAGGGCGCCAAGGAGGGCACACAGCAAGTCCACTACCCTGCACTTCAGGAGAGCAGAATTTGGCCTCTTCAAGGATCTGCTTGGTAGAGTACCATGGGATAAAGCCCTGAAGGGAAGAGGGGCCCAAGAAAGCTGGTTACTATTCAAAGATCACTTCCTCCAAGCTCAGGAGTGATGCGTCCCAACAAAGAGAAGTCAGGCAAAAACACCAGGAAGCCTGCATGGATGAACAAGATGCTCCTGGACAAACTCAAACACAAAAAGGAAGCCTGCAGAGGGCAGAAGCAAGGACAGGTAGCCTGGGAGGAATACAGAGAAATTGTCCAAGTAGCCAGGGATCAGGTGAGGAAAGCTAAAGCCCTGATAGAATTAAATCTGGCCAGGAATGCAAAGGGCAACAAGAAAAGCTTTTATAGGTACGTCGGTGATAAAAGGAAGACTAGGGAAAATGTAGGCCCTCTCCAGAAGGAAACGGGAGACCTGCTTACCCAGGATATGGATAAGGCTGAGGTACTCAACAACTTTTTTGCCTCAGTCTTCACCAGCAAGTGCTCAAGCCACACCACCCAAGTCGCAGAAGGCAAAGGCAGGGACTGAGAGAATGAAGAACCACCCACTATAGGAGATGATCAGGTTCAAGACCATCTAAGGAACCTGAAGGTGCACAAGTCCATAGGACCTGATGAGATGCATCTGCGGGTCCTGAGGGAACTAGCGGATGAAGTTGCTAAGCCACTATCCATCGTATTTGAGAAGTCGTGGCAGTCTGGTGAAGTTTCCACTGCCTGGAAAAGGGGAAACATAACCCCCACTTTTAAAAAGGGAAAAAACGAAGACCTGGGGAACTACAGGCCAGTCAGCCTCACCTCTGTACCTGGCAAGATCATGGAGCACATCCTCCTGGAAACTATGCTAAGGCACATGGAAAATAAGGAGGTGATTGGTGACAGCCAGCATGGCCTCACTAAGGGCAAATCGTGCCTGACAAATTTGGTGGCCTTCTACAACGGGGTTACAGCATTGGTGGATAAGGGAAGAGCAACTGATGTAATCTACCTGGACTTGTGCAAAGCATTTGACACTGTACCACACAACATCCTTGTCTCTAACTTGGAGAGACATGGATTTCATGGATGGACCACTTGGTGGATAAGGAATAGGCTGGATGGTCACACTTGGAAGAGTTGCGGTCAACGGCTCAATGTTCAAGTGAAGACCAGCGATGAGTGGCATTCCTCAGGGGTTGGTATTGGGACCGGCACTGTTCAACATCTTTGTCCATGACATGAATGGTGGGATTGAGTGCACGCTCAGCAAGTCTGCCGATGACACCAAGCTGTGTGGTGCGGCTGACACGCTGGAGGGAAGGGATGCCATCCAGAGGGACCTTGACAGGCTGGAGAGGTGGGCCCGTGTGAACATCATGAAGTTCAACAAGGCCAAGTGCAAGGTCCTGCACATGGGTTGGGACAATGCCAAGCACAAATACAAGCTGGGTGGAGAATGGATTGAGAGCAGCCCTGAGGAGAAGGACTTGGGGGTGTTGGTTGATGAGAAGCTCACCATGACCCAGCAGTGTGCTCTCGCAGCCCAGAAAGCCAACCGTATCCTGGGCTGCATCAAAAGAAGTGTGACCAGCAGGTCGAGGGAGGTGATTCTCTCCCTCTCCTCTCTCTCGTGAGACCCCACCTGGAGTACTGTGTTCAGCTCTGGGGCCCCTGACATAAGAAGGACATGGACCTGTTGGAGCGAGTCCAGAGGAGGGCCACAAAGATGATCAGAGGGCTGGAGCACCTCTCCTATGGGGACAGGCTGAGAGAGTTGGGCTTGTTCAGCCTGGAGAAGAGAAGGCTCCAGGGAGACCTTATAGCATCCTTCTAGTACCCGAAGGGGGCCTACAAGAAAGCTGGAGAGGGACTTTTTACAAGGGCACATAGTGATAGGACAAGGGGTAATGGCTTTAAACTGGAAGAGGGTAGATTTAGATTTAGATTTGATATAAGGAAGAAATTCTTCACTATGAGGGTGGTGAGGCACTGGAACAGGTTGCCCAGAGAAGCTGTGGCTGCCTCATCCCTGGAAGCGTTCAAGGCCAGGTTGGATGGGGCTTTGAGCAGCCTGGTCTAGTGGAAGGTGTCCCTGCCCATGGCAGGGGAGTTGGAACCAGATGATCTTTAAGGTCCCTTCCAACCCAAACCATTCTATGATTCTATGATAATAGAACCGTGTGCTCAGTGCCGTTGTTCCGTATAGGTGATCACATGGGAGCTGCCTGGTGCAGTAGAAAAGACCCATGGTGGTTTTGGCAACTTCTTCCTTTGGTTTATATTTTTCTGCCTCATATTTTTCTGCTCTTACTGCCGCTCTCAGCCCAAGTGGGTACATCCTGCATTTTCACAGTCTTTTCATTTCAGCCTGTCTCTGTTGCCTTCAGTGCATCTCCTCATTCTCCTTTATGCCTGTCCGGTCTCATGCCAGCCTCCTGCTCCTACTTTTTCCACCTTCGAGAAAATTTGTATCCACTGCCCCACATTCTCCTGCCCAAGAGGAATGAGCAAGGTTTGTGTCTGTTCCAGAGTGGGTGGAAGGAGGCAGAGGAACCGTGCAGGTCAGTGGGTGGGATCACCGCAGCCTTGGGGAGAGGGGCTGTGGGAGCGAGCAGTGCTGCGGGAATCAGCTGGGGTTTCAATAGCCAGCTCAGCTCAGCTCTGCAGGGCATCCTCCAGCATGGCGGGAGGCACTGGGTGGACTGATGCCTCTCCAGTATCCACTGGAGAAAAGATAATGAATCTGGCACTGATAAAAGCTGTTCACTTTATGCCTCTGGGTGGAGGAGGCTGGATTATGTGATGGGCATGTCTGTGTGTATGTATTTCTGATGGGATTAAAGAGCTGATGTTTGACCTGGACACTTCCCATGCTTTGGGCTGTTTGAACCGCCCCCCCCGGCGAAGGGAGGCATCTTCAAGTGGCAGAGAGTTTTCTTTTACATAAAATAATAGAGAATAAGCTCTCACATTATAAGTCTGTTTTATTGTCTATATTTGTTCAGACTAAATTAATTCAGCATGTTTTCAAGCCAAGAGAGGATAGCTGAGCCCCACCAGAAGTCAACAGCAAATTTGGTAGTAGATACATTCTTTCAGCAATGAAAACACATTAAAGATCAGGAGGAACAGCCTCTGGGGTGGAGCGGGGGAATTTTATCCTGGGAGACTTGGAAGAATTTCTAACCTCGGGGCAGAGAGCCTGGGAGAAGAAATGAGATGACACATCTGCTGCTGCTCTGCTCCCTTCCCACTCTCCTGAAAGCTCGTGGTGTAACGCTTTTTCCTCTTCTGCTGACAAGTGCTTATTATGGCCTGATTTTTGGTGAGAGAAAGTTTGGAAGTGAGCATTTTTGTTTCTCATTATCAGTGCAGGCGTTTTCCCAGCTGCGTACCATCCAGCACCCTCCTACCAATTAATCCGCTTGGTATTTTCATTCCATGCAAACCCTGCCGTTAGGTGGTGATGGGCCAGCGCATGTGTCGCCACACAGCTGTGGCCTTGCAGAAGGACAGGCACCAGCACACTGACTTTTTGCACCAGCTCACAAAGAAAAAAGGAATTACTGCATTCTGCAGTGTTGCAAAGGACACCGACCTTTGATCAGCGCTGCTTTAAGACGGGATATGGCCTAACATGCAGCCTCCTGCCATAAAACCAAGGCAAGCAGTGTGTTTCAAGGAAATAAAGCATTCCTGCCAGCAGGTGCATCAGCAGGGATTACCTGGCCTCTTTCATCTGCTCCTTTCACCAGTCTTCTGATTAACAGAGGGCAGAAGAACTGGGGAGATATCACTGGGGGACTGTGGTCCACTTTCCTCTTAGCAGGAACAGGACAAACCTGAAACAAAGTTCAGGACAGCACCTCTGTCCTCACATCACTGAAGTGTGCAATTGAGCACCGGCCTGAGCTGGCGCCTCTGTTCGTACGAGCCATTCAATTTGCCCACCATCCCTGTGAGCAGAGTGGCACAAGGACTTTATTTAACCACATCACCGGAGTTGGCAGCAGGGGATTCTGGTTTTGTTTTTTTTTTTAAGAAACCCAGATAGTTCACAGGCCTTCAGAGTCTCTCTCACCCATTTGGCAAACACACATAAAAATAACAACCCTGCTGGTTTTTGAGATCCCAAGGGAGCTGCCTGAGCTAAAACCCGATACAACAGTAGATAACACTGAAGGAATGCATGGAAGGGTTTCACACCATGAAGACAAAATGATTAACCACTGCGGCTGATCGTCACTGGAATCCAGCAGGCTGCAGCTACATGCCAAGCTGCTGAGTTTTATATCTGAGGAGCTTCAAATCATGTATTGGCTGAATGATGGAGCTCTGCTGCAATGTCATCCCTTGGTGTGGTGCAAAAACCTACTGCCCATTCCTTCGCGGTGATAAGAAAAATGAATGCCCAAACATACCAGTTCAATTAGCATTCAGTTTTCTGTATATTCGTAGCAGTAAATTAACCAGAGATAAAAACCTGAATATGTTCATTTTTATATTAGGATCCGCTCTCACACAGCCATCATGCTGTGGAAAATTTCCCTTCGTTCATGCCTGGAGGGGCAGCCACGGGACTCCACGCACCCGTGGTTTTATGGCTGGGTACAACAGGGAATGCCACGTTCAGCTGCAATGGCAGCAGTAGGGTTGCAGGTAGAATGTAAATGACTACAATTAGCTGGCACAGGGGCTGATCATGTGATTTATAGTCTCATTAATAATAACGGTTTATTTGTTATTGCAGTATATCAACAGTGCTGCAATCCATCAGGTCTATACCAGATGTGAAATTACAGATTATGGGTGTGGAGAAAATTGGAAAAGGAGGAAGGAATGATTTGTAAAATCTCCTGATCTTACACATATAACAAATTTTCATGGGGGCAGTTTGGTATCTATTATTTGCTGTATGAAAGCACCAATATACCCTTTGAGCCACTGAGGACCTCTTATCTTTCATGCTTGCCACTGAAAAGCTTTTCCCCGTGTTGCTCAGGTTTGACGTGCAAAGCCACACCACATGTAATCAGTCTAAACGGCAGGTTAGTTAATGTTTGCCTCTGGGTGGAGGCACGTGGAGGTGCAGCGCTGCCATGGGGCTCTGCAGGATGAACCTTGATGAACCACCTGCAGTGATCCCAGGTGTCCCTGCCTGGTTGGCAGGGAGTTCCCAGCCCCAGGGGAGTTTCACCCTGACAGGGTGAGAGATGAGTTTGGTGCCAGGGCTTAGAGACTGGTCCAGGGCAGTAGAAGATGGGGGGCAGCATATGAGGGGGGACTGCGGGGCTCCTGGGGGATCTCTGCTTGTACCCTGCAGCCTGAAGGCTGCTCGCGCTATCTGTCAGCAACACTGCCACTCGAGAGCATCCGTGATGGACATGCCCTTCTTCCCTGGGCACAGTCTCCAGCCAGCAGCTTTGACACGCGCTTTGCTAACACGAGGGTACAGCATACAGCACGGGCCCTTTGTGTCTCAGGGCTTGTTTGGTCTGCGGTAGCTGTAAGCAGAACTGCAAAGCCCTCAACCGCAGCATTGCCTGTGGCTGCAGAGCTTGCTGCCTGCCCGGGTTAGGGGATGTGGCAGGGCATGGCCTGGACCCTGTTTTTCCACTTCTTATTACAGCAGCTTGGAGACCCGCATGCAAGGGCCCTGTCGGCAGCATGGAACAGTTAAAGTCAATGCTACTAAAAATTACCTTTTAAAAAACTGCCTCTGAGGTTTTCTGAAATGATTTAGAAAATGTTTACAACTGCCTTTCATGTTAAAACCAACAGCTGAAATACAAAGGCTGGCATTTCCAATAGCCCCCACAAATAACCCCCCCCACACCCCATGAGAGTCATGTCACTGAAATATCACAAAAAACACAGCAGGCGAAGACAAAACAAAAGCAAAATACAATTGAAGGCCCTGATCCCACAAAGTTCAGTTCTCACAACTAGTTTAACTGGTGTGACCTCTCCCATTGACTCCTGTAAGACAACCAGCATGCTGCAAATTAAGCACAGGCACAGATGTTGTTCCTGAAAATGTCTATTTGTGGAACAAATTATTTATAATAGGAAATGGCATCTGTGTTAATTTAAGAGAAGCTATATAAGCACCAAGCGAGGATAATGGGTACTTTATAGTCTAAGCTGGAGTGGGACTCCAGGTGAGCTCCTCGTGTGTAGAGCGATGGCTCTGCAGCCCCAGAGAGGCACGGGTGAGTTACAGCCTTCCTACTTCTTGCTTTGAGGATGCTCAGTCTGTCAATCTATTGCCATGTCTATCACTCCTGTAATTTTAGTAGGAGGATTTTTTGCATCATCAAGCCCAAGACTTGCCTTTTGCAGCTTACAGGAATAATTTAACTGTAAAAGTAGAAATTCTATGTGATAACCCTGAAATTCTTTTAGGAATTAATGGCAGCCAATTTAGCCTTGTAAGACTGTGGAACAGCAAAGAAGAAGGAGCAAAACTCTGGCAGTGTAGGAAGAAAAGTTTCATATTTTAAATTTTAAAAAGACTTAAGGTCTTTAAATCCAATGGGTTTAGTTAGAGCCCTCTGCGTGCCTTCCTAACCTCAGCTGGGGATCACGTTGACTCCTGAAGTTGCAGAGGTCCATGAGCCTTAACGATAAATTTTGCAACACCTCTGACTGCAAGCTTTGCATTGCCAAGGAGCTGCCGTGCAGCTTGTGAGCCACAGGATTGGAAAGCTTTTGTTGTAGCCATGAATCATTATTTTTTCCTCCCTCACAGAAAATTCGGCCATAAATGAGGTGTTTGTCAGGGGCCGTACTTCAAGCATTCACTTCGTTTGGTACATTGTGATCCTTGTCCACCACAGGTGGACGCTGCATACACCCTCTGCAGCCCTTGGGACAGAGCAAGGGCTGCAAGATTTAGCACTTTGGGTATGTTTTTTTACTATTATATGTGGTTGAATTCTAATAATTAATAGCTTACCAAAAGAAAAACCTTTAAGAAAAATATGAATGCCGGTTTGAAAAGTCATGGTTCTGTATGCATGGTTTAAATCAATAGCTTTTTCTTATTAATAGAATCACAATTAAGTAATTGGAAAATTCAGTATTGCAATGAATTGATATTTTTCGTATCAAAATAAGTGGAAATCCTAAAGGCTGATTGGATTAAATTGAAGAAGCCAATATTACAGAATTTTTATGTGCTTTTATATGTGGAAATTCAGTGTCATCTAATTTTTGCTGCTTTTTGTGCAATTTCATGTTTGTTGAAACCAACACTTTCCAATCTTCTTCTTCCCCTGGGATAGCCCAGTGTTAAAACCCTAAAACACACATAATTTTTCAATAAAAGCAATTACTGGTTTTGCTTTGTTTATGGTCAAGATCAGCAGTATGTGATAGCCTACCTAAATTATCACAGATTCTGTTTTTATGTAGTGTGAAATTATTGGAGAATCAACCCCTCTACCGCGACGGATGACTCAAGATTGCAATAAATACTCTGGATGAAGAATTCTTCATCCTTTCCTCTTATCTGCCAATGCGCTTCCTCAGGAACAGTGGGTTTTTTAGAAAAAAGGCAGAAAAGGGTGCAGACAGCAATGATCCCTCACCCCTGCAGTGACTGCTGCAGCAGGAGACTTTAGGATGGTGCTGGTTGACATTGCCGGAACCAATGAACCCTGCTGCCTTCATCAGCATCTGGTAATGGTGCATATTGTCATGGTTAGGGCTAAACGTCGTGCCAAATAGCATTCACTTCTGCCAGTGTCGAAGGGTTTGGTTTTCTGTGGTTCTGGTTGTAAAGCTCAGGCCTTACACAGCCGGGTGGCACTGGTCGCTGTTTGTCATGACTGCAAGCGTAGCAAGTTGGTCGGGGGGTTACGCAGTGTAGAGAGGACTCAGAAGTTAGCCTGGCCCAAAGCATGGTCTCAGCAGCAAAATAGTTGCTGGTTTTTGCAGGTAAGAGGCTGTGAGGTCTGTGGGCTGTGAGATGGTACAATGCTCAACTGCAGCCCTCGCTAGCGCAGCGCCTCCAGTAAAAGCATGCAAGCTGAAGGTTTCCCAGCGCTGCCTCCCACACCCGGAGAGCTCTCGCAGGCAGGAGCAGCAGGCTCTGGGGTTTGATGGGCCCTTGGTGGCAATTTCTGAGTGGTAAAAAGCAGGTTCATGTTGGAATAAGACCTTTGAAGTGAGACAACCTGTGGTGGTGTGCACTCTTATTTGTGCGATAAACACACCGTGATTTTTCTATTCAGTGATATACAGTTGCTTAAAGGCCTCTGAATTGCTGAAGAAAAGTAATTTAATTGAATTTAAACATGAAAATACAGGGCAGAACCAAATACTACTTTAGAAAGCCATTCAGTGTATTCAGCTGATCTTATTCTAGCAGGGGTTTTATTTTTAACTTTGTGATTATGGATTTTTATAGTGTCATATCAACATAAAGGGCTTTTCTTCACAGCAAGAGCAGAACAGAGGAAGTCCAAGCAAATGAGATCTAAAGTCCTTCAAGGAGGCAGTGGTAAACATGTTCTCAAAGATGGAAAAGTTCAAATATAAACCAACTGTGCTCGCTGTGGGGAGAGAAAAGAATACAGTAGTTTGATTATATTTGAGAAGACAGCTGGTTGAAGACCAAAATCAGTATCGTTATCCCCAAAGTCTACCACAGTGATATTTCAGAAACCCATTCAAACCTCACGGGGCACAGACAAAAATAAATCTGGTGGTGGTAAGTCAGTGTTTTAGAGTCCTGTTCTGTGGTATCTGTTTAATGCCAGACAGCATAAGTCCTTCAGATTCGTTCGAAGCCACATAGGGGAAAAAAAGGGTGGGGTGAGGGGGGAGGAAAGCATTTTGGAGGGAGGAATTTCCATAAAAGCTAATAATGAAAATGGCGTGTCGTTGTTCAAGTGAAGCTTCTAGGCTGGCAGGACGCTCGCCTGGGTTTGGGGATCTGTGCAGGATTCCCCCTGCCTGGCTGTCACAGAGAGCCCAGGGAGCCTCTCCCTCCTCCATTAGCACTGTCTGTGGCTTGGTGTCCTTAGGAGCTTCAGGTAAAATTAGTAAGGAGGCATGAGTCCTGTGATTCAAGCTACACTTGTTTTTCAGCTAATTGTCGTCCTGCAAATGAATGCCAAATAGCTTTGCTCACAATAACAAGACTTTAGCATCATGCTCTAAGTGTCAGCTTGAGTAAACCTTTAAAACAGTGTATTTTAAGAGGATTAGAAAAAGGAGTGCTGTTAGATCAAACCAAGTGATAGAAACGCCAAGGGCTAAAAACATTAATTAGTCTTAGTTGAAGCTTTCAGTAACACAACTAAAGATAGTTACAAAGTGCACACTCTGCTTTTGGTAGTGCGACTATTCTCCAAGTGGTCTCACCTGGATGTGTGTCGTACAGCCCACGTATCTGGAAGCAGAGGAGCAGGGAGGAAGGGCATGGCTTTCTCTGGTTAAAACTGAACCCACATTTCTCTCTCCCACTCCCACACTGAAGCACAAACTGTTGCTGTGGCTGAACAAAGTTGAAAATCCAACAGATATTCCTTTCCCTTCCATGGTCAGCAGGGAAATCTAACGCTAGTTAGGCTTGAACTGGGCTCTGGCTGCTTTGGCAGAGAAGTGCTCACACCTGATCACCGGGATTTGTGCTGTTGGTGTCAGTGGCTATGGACCCCTCAGAGACCAATTGCCCTGTGCCCAGGTGCAGAGCAGCTTCACTCCATGCCTCTGCTGTTGTATTTACAGGCAAACACAGGTGACTTTTGTTTCCAGCCACTTGCGTTCAAGGTGCTTTCCCATGCAATTTGCTGAATTAGAAATATGGCAGTAACAGTGTAACAGATCCTGCCCAGCCTTCAAGGCTAGCTGTTAGACTTGAAAAAGTAGTACTGCATAATTTAAAAAAAAAAAAAAATCACAAATATGATCTGCTTTAATATTGCTACAGATTATTTCATTCTAAGGCAGTTCTTTAAGGAAACAGCTTTTGCTTTCTTATTTGTTGAGGATGAACTGGTACAGTAGTTCCAGGGCCATATATTCAATAGATCTCTAATAAATAAGTTGCAGCTATTTGGCTTCTATTTTTTGTTCTGACTCATTTTAGCTTCTGGACATGCAGCTCCATTCTGCCAATATTTTATGACTGGTTTTTCTATCATTATTTTTTAACATATTGTGCAAGTGGTTCCATGAGCACTACAACTAATGAAGTCTGGTTTTTTAGGGCTTTGTATTTCATGCACAATTGACTTTCATGTCAAAGAAGGTGTAGGATCCTACTGAAGCTTTTCCTGAACTCGGTACGTTTATGTTGGCTGTCTCCTGCATGTGTTCTCCAGGAGTCAGTAAGCTGAAGGCTTGCTAAGCCTTTCCCACGCAGACAGCGTGCTGAGGGGTCCCTCTGCTCTTCCTGGCTTGCTCTTCCTCGTTTCACAAGACTGGTAGGAGCTGTGTTATCACCCATCTCATTCCCTCTCTCTGTTAGTGTTGGTTTGAGTCAGCCAGCATGTCCCAGCACCATCCTAGAGTATGGACCAGTATAGACAGCAAACCCTGCTTTCCCCCGCCCTCTTCTTTTTTACTTGTTCAATCCACTTGCACAGATTTCCATGTGCACATATGAGCTTCTGTGACAATTCATCTCATTTGAGAGACGCTGCAGGCACGTTGCACACTGTCAGCTGTGTGAGACTGCACACAAAAAACCTTACCAAGGAGCACCAAAGCCTGTGTCACAAATTGAACAGGCTGCAAAGACCTTAAATGACTTCTTCCCTGTTGTCAGCACCACAAAGCAGCAGTGGTTTGTATCACTGTAGGACACTGATTCAAGGAGCTGAAGCAGGAGCAAGCTTGTAAATGGCAGGGGTTTCCTTCCCCAAGCATTTATAATAAAGGACAGGGAGGTGGTCGCAGGAGCATAGCATGTTAATTTAATTAATTGAATGGGAGACTGAAGACTGGGGGTGAGTTTCATCTCACCTCAGCTGAGGCCTCCAGGTGTCTAATCTAAGCAATTGCCTATGAATCAGTGAAAAGAGATGTCTCTGTGTATGGTAGAACTACTATTAGGTGCTGAAGGAGGACTTGGGCAGGTGGAGATCATGCAGAGCAATTCCTCTGTTTGTTATGTGAGAGACCAGTAACAACAAAAGATCAAGACATCACTAACAAATGCTTCAAAGGCTGAAGGTTTGGTTATCTGTCATGTGAAATGGGGGGGTCTCTTGTCTTTGACGTACCAGCAGTGGCACACAAGTGCCACCCATTCCTCATGGTCCTTATTTTTTTCTGCATGAAAAATCCAGTGCTATGAGCCCTGGAGCATATCAGGGGGACACAGGGGATCTCTCAGTGGAGTAATATTGCCCTTTACCTCATTAACAAAGAGTTGAGCTGCTTTTCCCTCTTTAAAGACAGTGGAGCAGCATAAACAGAAAGTTGCTGAGCAAGTTGAAATGGGAATTAAAAGTGTAGGAAATCAGCTACCTAAGTTGTTGGTTACATGCAGCACTTAAATGGTGTAAATGGGGATTTCAGAAAAGGTACTGTGAGAGCATGCCTAGTCAGGGGGTTGTTCCTCCTCCAGGGTCCCACCAGCCAGCAGCTTCCACATCCGTGGCATTTCAGGGCTGGGAGTAGCTCTTCAACATTGGGAAAGGTCTTCTGGTTTGCTTTGTCCTGTCTAAACTGCACAGAAAAGTATTTGATGTCCTTTTGAAAAGCTCACAGAACTTAACCCAAAATTAGTTCTCCCAGACACAAATTGGCTTACTCAGATGAAATTCTCTGGGGAATGTACATCACTTGACCACTAGTATTTTTTCCTGAGCGCACCAGAAATTTATATGACTGTTTTATAGTTGGCAAGTTAAAAGCAGACTTCAGCTGAAACAGCTGGGTGGGCCATTGATCTGAACCCAGATGGAGCATCCTGAGGGAATCAAAGGTGAATTGTTGAATTACCCACCACCACCACAGACATGAAAAAGTCAATACATAGGTTCTCCTTACCAGAGAGCCCTAACGAGGGTACTGCTCAGGTTGTCTTGTTATCTATTGCCTCTGCCCAGGGCTGACAGTAAGCTGCATTTATTATTATCATTGCAGTGGTAGTATAAACCACCTTTGTAGGTTTACTTGGAGTCATGTACATGCAGAGGAGATTTTCAGGTCTCACTCACCAGTGCATTTGTAAAGAAAAGGCTGCATCTGTGTCACCCGGACAGGCTGTCTGTTAATGAGTTGGGTTATAACATGGTCGGCTTCACTCAGTCTGAGCTCGTGTTCACAAAGCATGTCTGCACGTCCTGGTCTGGTGGTGTATCACACGGCTTTTCATTAACAGGAGATACCTAAATTGCTATCCTAATTAAGTTAATCCCTGAGCTTCTGGGTTATGGAAGATCCCCAGGGATACATTTAGGCACAACAAGGTCACAGGAGGGGTTTTGCATCAGGAAGAAGCTTCTGGTTTAGGAGGACAGTGCCAGAAAGAAGAGCTTGTTCAAGCCCTGGGTCCCAGTTATAGCAGACTGTGGGGTGCCTCGTCCTCGGTGAGCCGAGCAGGACCCAGGGGTGGCTCTGTGGAGCAGTGCATGGCTGGGACGGTATGGGTTTGCTGTGGTTCGGTGCATCTGTGTTCTAAGTCTAGTGACCGGTTCATTAATTTTCTTTTCCCAATCACTTTGATTCTTACCTCAATCTTGACAGCATCCCAGGATAATTAGGGTAATGGCAATTAGTAAGGTGCACCCTTGCTTATGGAAGAAGCACCAAAGTTATCTTGTGTGCCTTCTGCCCCATGAATGTTTTGTGGTTCCTCTGCTACCCTGGACATCTTGTTCATTTTGTTTCATACACACCAGATGGACTTTCCTTTTTCTGATTTGATCATCTTTTGAGTCTATTTTAGTCTTCAGCATCCATGACATTTTGTAACAGGGGTGGGGTTTTCCATAACTTGTCTGTTTGAAATAATATTTCCTTTTCCCTGTTCTAAATCTTCTGCCAGATCTGAGATTTCTCTGATTGTACCCAAGCATTTGTGATAAGAGAAAAAGGTGAATGACAGCTGCGTGTCAACATCTCTGTGCATCCTCATAAATGCATACTAAATGCATTCATTTATCTAGCTCTTTAATGAGGATTTCAATCTAAATTCATGGCAGAACATTTAAAAGAGATCAGAATTTATTACTCATGTCCAATTCACTGGTGATTGGTGCAAGGTACTTGGAATAAAATATGACAGAAAAAAAAAAAAGGAAAGTTTGAAGTCGAGTAAAGTGGAACAAGCACATGCTTTTAACAAGTATCCATTTCTCCCATCCTTCAAACTTGGACCTGAGCCAGAAATGCTTCAAAAGCAGCAGAAACCCCAACTCAGGCAAGAGTAGCGTGCCAGCATCTCAGGGTAACCAAAGCCTTTTTTTAGTTTTTTAAATGAATTTTTAAAAAGAAGGAGCACAAGTAATTTCCTCTCTCTTTCCCCCCCCCCCCCCCCAGCATAGCTGCAGTCAGAGTGCGGTTAGCATTCTGTTTCTCAGCTAATATTTTCTTTAACATGCATTTTTGATCTCCATTCTGTAAGCATGGTGACAGCCCATGGCGGATGCAGATGTTTTCAGTCATTGATGTATCCAGCTGATAGTCCTGAGAGGCACAAGATGCCCAATTAGGTTGTCTTCCAAGGTTTTGTAATGCTTGCAAATTCTAAGTTGATTTATGTTTGAATCATACAAATTATAAATACATGTGCTATAGGTATATCTTAAAATGGAATTAGTGAGGGTGGGAGATGAGAGACATTCCTTAACTTCTTGCAGATTCTTTCCCAAGTCTTCAAAATTGTATTTCCTCCAGATGATGTTCTGATGAGGTTTAAGTGTCTACAAATACTGTGGAGGTGACTGCTGCTCTGTAAGTCGGCCCTGACTGAGGGAAGCACACTTGATCTGGAGGGGTGGGACATCCCAAGTAGAAACTGGTTTCTGCTTAGCTTTACTTTGGACCCTAAATAAGGACTATATTTTGTTCATGGTGGTTCAGGTTTGCAGTGCTCACACAGCGTGAAGATGCCACATGGGCCAGTGAAAAAGCTGATGTCTTCTGTCTGTCCTGTTCATATAGAGTGAAGGCAGACGGTGCAGAAATGACCACTAGCCACATATTTATAGATTGCTGCTGTGTTATGCACCAGTGTCAGGTGTAGCCTATGTGGCTATCCACAGGGATTAAGCCAAATTGTTGGACTGGGAACATTCACTCAGTTACTGTGCCTCATCTGAAAACAGTGTCGGTGAACAGCTGATGGATGGGGGTTTGTCAAGCCATAGTTAGGACTGAACAGTGGCTTCCTCCATCATACAATTTTCCAAAGCAAATAGATTTTGTGGCAGATTTTCCATGCTGGTCACAGTCATGATGCAATTTTACTTTGAAGACTTATACTCAAATAATAAATCAAACCAGTAATATGTAACGTGTATAGTCCACAAACAAACAAAACTATGTTTTGTACCCATTTATGCCCATTAGAAAATATATTTGGACGTAATTGAAAAAGGCCTAAATACTGGACAACGGCTTTTGTGAATCTAAATGAAATGCAGTGAAATCAGCCAGTAGTAACTCAGTAGTAGTACAGTTATCTTTACAGTTTAGGTGTCCATAGCTTGTGGTGTCTCAACATTTTGACTCATGCTAGATTTGAACTGATCTTCTTCATAAGGCTTTCAACACCAAGGCTTAGGACACTTGAGCTATTGCACCTCTTGGTCTGGTACCACATTTTCATCCATCCATCCATCCATCCATCCATCCATCCATCCATTCAGAAGAGATGACAGGGCTGAATAAAGTCTTTCTACTTGTTTGGTTTTCTGTGATCTAACATTCGCTGAGTGATCAATCACATCTCCTTGGCTAGAGCCAGTGCTACCTGGAGGTTGCAGGTGGGCTCCAGCCGAGCAAGGCTTCCGAGCTCAGACAGAGAATCCAGTGGTTTCATCCCAGCATGGCTATAGGTCAGTATACGCTTAGCAGCCTATAAAAAAAAAACAAAAACAAAAACAAAGCAAACAAACAAACAAAAAACACTTTAAAAAAAAGGGTAAGTAAGCTAAGCTTAAATCTCTCTTTAGGACTGCCTTATAAGTGACTCTGTGTTTTAAAACAGAAGTGGTTGAATGATGCTCAGGATTTTTGAAAATCAAGCTATATCTAAGTTTTTATCATTGGACAAGGTGAAAAGTTAGCGGTGTTTTACGAAACATGTGCCATCAGGTAGGAGGGAAACTAAAATATGCTACTGGATTTATTATTGTAATACCTGCCAGGGAACATGAATTCCTTTTCCTTAACACTTGGTAAAATTTGCTTTTTTTGAAGCAGGCACCTAAAATTTGGCAAGAGGACACACTTCTCTGTCCGCTGGGGAAAGAAGTAGCAAGTGGCTATACCTAGTATAATCCCCATGCACTGAAGGGCTGAGGGAGTGCTGTTACCCACCATCCTTCTGACTTTTCCTAATTTCTGAAAGTGTGTTGTAATCTTTTAATATTATTTTAGGGTAGCTGTATATAATGTAGCCATGTTTCAGCTATATTAAAATAGCAATTGATATTAATTTGCCTATTATTCAAATAACAGGCATGCATGTTATTGTATATGTGTACGTTCTTAGCACTTCCAGCTGTCAGATACACATACATATTGCATACTTCAGGTTGCCTGTTAACAGTAGCTGTCTTCTCTCATCTTTACCTGTTTCTTCTTTTTATACTGGTTCCATGGGTGGGAATGTCATAAGCAAATTATTTTTACGGAGGCAAAAGTTCCTTTCTGATGGCATTGAAAGAGAGAAAACCAGAGATTAAGAGCTTTATACAGACTTAGATAAACTCCTGCAATGATAACAGGGGAATTTTGCCTGTCTAGAATATTACCCACACAGCTGGTAATTTCTCTTCTCCTTGCTCTCCTTGGGAAAACCCATGTGTCAGATACTCAAGATACTTAGATATCCAAGGACCATGTGTATTAGATACTCTATACTGCAAAAATGCAGTGGCAAGCATAGATTCAAATGATCTAATTAACCCAACAATAAATAGTTTGTCTAGAGGCTGTTTTGAGTGGAGGACAACACTAATGAAAAAGATAAAAAGCCAAAGTCACTTCTGTCCCACTGTCACAGTATGAAGCCTACAGCTTTTGAAAACTTAAACGAGGAGTTTTGATCTTGAAAAATATGCAGTGAGGATGCTTGAGTGCATAAGTCCCTCTTTGAATGTGGAAAGTGTCACAGATAGGCACAAACCGTGGAGTTTTTTTCTTCTACTTTTTTGCAGAGACAATGAAATGCATTTAATTTTAAAGAGATACTCATTCACTGCTGTTTTTGTCAATTAAAATATTACTGCAAAGAGCCTGACAGTGACAAATTGGTTCAAGATAATGGTGTAAGTAAGGAAGAAGTTCAATGTGTATCAAAAGTTATAAAGGCTTAATTATTTTCAACCTTCAGCAGTGTAGATTGGAGGCGAGGGAAGGAGGCTGAGATGTTGAGCTCTGGCAGGTTAATGTGCGAAGTAGCAGCTGTCTGGCGCTTGCTGAAAGAGATGAGAAGTCCAACTCAACCTCGGTGAGGCTGATCGGGAAGGTGTTGTTGGAAACGTAACAACCTGCACGGGCATCTCCTGAGCGGATCCGTTGTTTCTCTCATTCATGCCATGTCTTTGCAGTTTGTCGCCAGCCCAGTATGTGGGCGTGCAGCCGGGGCGTCGGGCAGTTACCTTGGCCCTCTCCCTTTTATCTGCAGCTGGGAGAGCACATTTCTGCGTAACAAGCTGTTTATTTCAGCTGGAGGAAAGTAACACTTTTCTTTCTGGAGTGAAAAATACCTCTGCTGTATAGGTATGGATTGTGCATTTATCCATGGTGCATATCGCACCTGTTAAAACTGCCAGCAACCCTCAATATCGTAAGATACTTCTGAGTTTATTTTACTGTTAGAGAAATCGAGCCCTTCAGGTCTTACTGAACAAACCTGAAAAGGAGCAGGCAGTATTAGCAGTTACTTTTACCATCTTTCATGTTCCTGTCAGTGATAGCTATGATGCTTGTTGGTTTGCCTTTAAATGCAGGCTTTCTTAGAGGGAAAAAATGAGAGTGGAATTCATCTTGCAAAATTTCATTTATTCAGAAGTTCAGCATACTCTAGCTGAATCTAGCTCTATCCCAGCTCCTACTACAGTCTGTAGAGAGAGGTGAGTGGCTCTACAGAAGAGCTCAGCTCATGCTAAAGAGGGAGGTGCCTTTTCTTCCTTAAGTGAGGACTAAGCCGCCAGATCAGACTTGACTCCTATTTGATGAATCCCACCCACGCGCCTTCCCAGTCTTTATCTCACAGAGAGGTTGCAGTGAAATCTGTTTGATAAGAGCCTGCTGGGGCAATATTTGCAGTTCATCATTTGCTGCAAGTCTGTAGTTGTAGCACAGATATATTTAGAAGGAGCTGTGATTAAAATCCCTTGCCAGCTCAGATCCCAGGAACACACATGGCGAAAATAATCTTGAGATTCACATCTCTTGTATTTGCCTATCCCATCCTGGATGCAAACAGACCAAATCCTGTCTGCAAGGACTTTCAGCCTACGGCAGATTTCCTCGCAGCACAGCTCTTTGTTCTCCACCAGGCAGGCTGGAGCACAAAGCTCCTCTGCATGGAGCATAGGACCTTGGACTGCAAGAGTCTTCTCAGCCTGATACACTGGCAAAAGGAGCCTGTGCTGAGAAGGGTAATGGCAAAGAAAATGAAAGAACTTTTTAGAGATAAGACTCTTCAGCTTAGCAAAGACATGGAGGTATGATAGAGGTCTGTGAAACACTTAGAGATGGAAAATAAGGAGTGAGTATACTGTATTTCTCTCACTAGAAGGTTTATGGCTGTTGTACTGTAGAGATCTAAAACCAGTGGAGGGAAGTACTTTTCCGCAGAAAATATACCTAAATGTGGGACTCATTGCAAGAGCCCAATAGTGTACCTAACCTCGAAAAGGGTCTGACAAGGCCACGGAAGCTGGTGACCAGCAGTGACTCTTAAACATTGAGGCTTGGGCAGGAAACCTTTTAGTGGATGGGGTTTGAGGGCTAAGATCATCCCTTGTCCTGTTGTTAGTGCCTTTCCAAAGTACGCAGTATTGCCTTGCCTCTGGGGTTGCACACTTGACTGTAACTCCAGATGGTATTGCTTTGGTATGACCCAGTATAGCCTCATACGTAAATATTGAAAGTATCCAGAAAAGACATGCGTTTCTGTGGCTTATTGCACCATGTTGGATTACAGGCTTCAATCAAAAAAGGTTTTGAGAGATGTACAGGGAATAGGGTTGAAATTTGATGGAGGCCCAAGTTTGAGAAAACCATGTGAAAAATCTAGCCTACGTGCAGCTTGTCTTTCAGTCTCATATGCAGACACAGAGCCACAGTCACATACAACTTTTTAGTATTTCCAGCCACGCCATTTGACCTTGCTATTGCACGCGCAAACCTTGGCACACCTTAATAGCTGACTCCTGCTCAGTCATTTCAACCTTTGGAGCACGGCCACACATGCAGCGCATGTGCGCTTCCACATGTGCAACCCAGAGCGGCCACCGGTCTGTCCTTGCCCCGGGCACCCCTCCTCCTGCCTCCGGTGTTGCACTGCAGCAAGCTTCCTAACATGGAAATTTCAAGCCTAAACAATAGAGGAGCTACCCAGGCAGATGGTTTGGATGTCAGCTGCATTACATTTCGTGGCATTTAATATCCCGGGGTCTGTGAGGGTGTTGCGTGGCGCCTGGAATCACTTTCTGAGCAGGTGCGTGCCACTTGCTCCTGCTCCTTCCTTGCTATTTTTCTTCCAGGCAGAAGAGAATATTGCAGCAGGCTCGGGAGCTCCAGCATGGAGATGCTGGCTCCTGTTAACGCTGCAGCGTACACACAGGCTTTGCTTATATGTCCTGCCAGTCATACAGACTATTTAGTCTTCTTTGCCCCCCAGCCCTAAGTGACTCTTGTCTTTGCAGAGTTGTTATATGAACTTGAATTCAGGGGTGTCTTAAGGCTTGTACAGATCTGTTTCCAAGGGACATTAAGAAGGTAATGCAGAGTGCGTCAGGATCATCCAAGTCTAAAGTGGTTTCTTCACTAGCTGTGTTTTGGAGAGAGCTGCTACTGGGGCTGGGTAGGGTGTCGGCATCTGTGCTCGTGACACCCAGGCTTGTCGCTGTCACCTTGGGTGGCTTTCCTTGGGCCCCCAGTAGTTGTATGGTGTTCACCAGGAGGACAAGCAGAATATCCATTTTCCCACTGTTCCTTGAGTGAGGATCATCTCTTCCCTCTGAGGAACTTTCCAGCCAGGGAACGTCCTCCACTCCCTTATTTTGATAGCTGGATCCAGTCCTGCTTGCCTTAGATAAAAGCAAAATATCTTGGCAAATTGTAGAAACAGGGGAGGGGGAATATGCAGAATAAAAAAATAGATGCAAGTAATTACATATCTCTGCCATTCAAAACACTGTCAAATGGGCACAAGCTTCCATTATAAAAGTAATCTGAGTCTTGGCAGAAAAAGTTCACTTTCTTTGGAGTGACTGGCAGTGCTTCCTCCCCGGGTCTCTCACTAGCAGAGTTCCAAAACAGATATTCATGCAACATTAACTTTTTTTTGCAGGAAAAAGTTTCTTTGTCTTCTCAAAAAGCCCTTTTTTTTCCCTAACAAAAGAAACCAGCTGTCTGATGTATATCCCAGTCTACAACCAGTTTAAGGTAGACCATCTTTTGCTCTTCCCCAAAGCCAGCTATTGTAGAGATTAGGTCAAATCCTATATAGCTACCTGCTTTCACTGTTGCTCATGGTGTGTCTGTTCTATCAACTAATCTTATCTCAGGAGACTTCAAAGGCATTTGCTTCTGTGCCTTGAGTAGTTAATTAAGCTGAAGAAGATGGAAATTAGTAAAGGAATTATCAGGTGAAGGAGTTGCTAAAAGGGAGGTAGCAATACATTGTGTTGAAAGAAATGCTTCTGGGCTGGAGGGAGGTCCCAGTTGTGGTTCTCAAAGACAGGCCTAGAGTCCAGCCTGGTAACAGCCCCATTAAAGACCGGCACAAATGATAAGAAAGGCGTTCGTGAAATTCATTGATGACACAGCGCTAGGAAAAGTTGTCACTTTTGAAGAGAATAGTGGATAACCATGATGAGCAAAATAATAGAAATAGGGTAAAATTCAGTATTGCAGTGAGGCATACAGCTGGGGACTAATTGGTTTGAAATAGCAAAGGAGAGAGTTGGGGACGTACTGGTCGGTGGCAGAAAGTCTGTGAAATGCTAATTTGATACATTCCTTAAAAAGGTAAGTGTAGTCCTTGCAGTATTCACAGTGTTATTTCCAGTGAAGAAAAGGAGATGTTCTTTGTAGTTCTGACCACCCACAGTTAAGAAAAGTTAATGCCAACCAGAAGAGATGAAGAGAAGAGATAGTGGAACAATCAAGAGGACTGGAGAGTCTGCCAGGTGTAAAGAGGGGAAAGTACCTTCGCTTGTGTAGCAAGGCAGCATGGATGTTGAGAAAATATGGGACTTTGTGTATAAATATCTCAGAGACTGAACACCAGGAAACAAAAACAACTATTGAAACTATAGGACCACATTGGCAAAGACCAAGGGATAAAGAATGAACTTAGACCAGAAATTAAGAAAAGGAGTCCACCCATCTGAGGAGGTGCTCTGGACCAGCCTTTCAGTAGGAGCAGGGAGGGCAAAATCTCTAACTGCTCTTGTGCTGGGCACTGAGCAGGCCTGGAGAGTACTAAACCAGATGATTGCATGGCAGAGCTGGCACTTGTCTCATTGACCCACAACATCTCTTCAGTTCTATGTTCCTACACTGTTCTCAGCACCCCCTGGATGCAGAGTGCAGAGGAGACGTCAGATAAAGGTATTTGGCTCCCCATTAAATGCAAAGTGGCTCTTTGGAGAGAATCCTAAAAATTTAGAAGTTGTACTACCTAAAAGCATCATAACTTTGCATCCTGGCACATTTGTTCACACTGTTCAGCCTTTGGCTTCAAGGTAGAAGCTAATTTTATCTCCATTTTTTGGGGCTTTTTTTGCAATCTGAGTCTTGGTTTCATAGAATCATAGAATTGTTAAGGTTGGAAAAGACCCTTAAGATCATCGAGTCCAACCATTAACCTAGCACTGCCAAGTCCACCACTAAACCATGTCCTCAAGCACCACATCTACCCTTCTTTTAAATACCTCCAGGGACGGGGACTCAACCACTTCCCTGGGCAGCCTGTTCCAGTGCCTCACTACCCTTTTGGTGAAGAAGTTTTTCCTAATATCCAACCTAAACTTCCCCTGGCACAGCTTGAGGCTGTTTCCTCTCATCCTATCCCTTGTTACTAGGGAGAAGAGACCGACCCCCACCTTGCTACAGCCTCCTTTCAGGTAGTTGTAGAGAGTGATAAGGTCTCCCCTCAGCCTCCTCTTCTCCAGACTAAACAACCCCAGCTCCCTCAGCCGCTCCTCAGAAGACTTGTTCTCTAGACCCTTCACCAACTGGTTTCTCATGATGCCTCTTAGGTCACAGCCATCAAACAGGGGTGATGTGTAACGTGGGACAGACATTGTAGAGTGATCCAGAACAGGCAGGGAGAGACTGTGTTCTCCAGGGTGGATCTGGACTGAGGAAACGGCTACACAAGAGCAGCTGTTTCACGGGAGTGTGAAACTGTGAGGAGAGGGGCATCTCCCAAGAAATGCCATCAGGATTGCTACATGCAGGGCTATTTGCACGTGGAGCCTAAGCCACTTGGTCTCGCCATGGTTATTTCCTTTGGGAGCACCCAGCTAAGGTACAAACCGGAGCATATCACTGCTGTTGTATTGATATCAGCTCTTCAGCACAGGCATGGGTAGTACTTAAATTAATAATGAGTAATAACAATTTTATAAATAAAATATCACCGTACTTGCTGAAGTGAATAAAATAGACATGAATGCATTAGATTTGGACTTCAATGGCTTAAATCTGTTGCTGAATTCTTCTCTTCTAATAGTAGTTTGACTGCAAGGACGGCATTAAAACCAACTGGAGAAGCAAATTGGTATTGGGATATGCAGCAGTGTATTAAATGGGAACTCAGCCCAGGAAAATACTGTGCCTCAGACCAGCAGGGCTGGCCCTGAGAGGGAGCTCTGCTCTAGTAGATGTCCCCACGCTATTTCTTTCGTAGCTTTTACTGCTGTATGGGACACCACAGAGTCAGCTTATTTTTCTCTGCTGTTCTTAGTCCAGTCTTCTTGAAACATGATAGCAGTGTTAATGGTGAGCATATTTCACTTGACCTCCTGTCAGAGCTGCAGAGATGCTCCATGGCTCTGGCCCTGCGTGAATTCCACCACAGGCTCGCGTGCTTACTCAAACTTCTTCCTCCTCACATTTTTGCCCTCACCTCCAGCTGTCCTGGCAGTTTATGGCTGCACTACAAGGCCCTCGGACCACAAACCTAGCTCACCATGCAAAGCTGTCCAGCCAGCAGGAGAATTTTCATCTTGCCCCACTGCTGAAAAACTTCTGTAGCATTTGCATGAGGCCAACACTCCTGCAGCTGTAGAGCACTGCTGCACTACATGGTTGCAGCTAAGTCATTAGGAGTTCCTGCAGGGACTACTCAAGGCTTTTCAGAAGCACAAGCGAAATTGAATTTTGCTGTCCTGGGGTGGAGCAGCCTGCTCTTCAGAAAAGAAGTAGGGGAGAGCTTGCAGCTGGAAGGTGGAGGCAGGGCAGAGCCCTGGGTGCTGCTTCTGCTGCTCCAAGGGAAAGGGTTGGAGATATCACCTGCCATGGGCTTCCTTCCATCTCGAGCCCTGCTCTCTGATGACTTTCTCCTCCTCTTATGTCTGACTTCCAGATAGAGGTGGTTACACAGAGTCTTCACCAAATCCGATCATCCAATGCTAAACCTGCCTTTAGGAACAGATTTCTTCTTAAAATCTAATTTTGGAATTAATGGCGTCATGTGAGCAATGTGTTTTCCTCCCTCATCTCCGATCTGGTACTACCCTTTTTCTAGCTGTGCTTAAGACTTTTTGTACTGCAGTTTTCTGCTTAAGGCTTTAATAATATTCAGATCGAAAGTAATTCGGTCACCTTTCTCCAATTCTCATATTTTTTTCTAGTATGCCTCTAAAATTTGATGGGTTTTGAAGAAAGTCAGATCTGCTGCATGCCCAAAGAGCATTTGGATGTTCTTCCTTCAGTGATCCCTTCATTGCCCTCTACATCCATTCCTACTCCGTCAATATGTTAGTTGAAGAAACCCCAGTGTGTTCCAGATGTTGAGTGATCAAATGGCATCAAAGAGCTTGGATAAAGTACTTGGTGCTCAGGGGGTGAGGAAGGGGGAACTCAAAACTTTCCATCTTCAGAGACAAACTGCCGGTCCCTGCCTTGCTGTTCACAGCTTCCCAATTTGAACCCAGAGTTGTGAAAATGAGGAAACTGTGAAAATATGAGCTGCGAACACTGGGAAGCTGTGAAGCGGGGGAATGGGTGGGGATTTACAATCTCTCTCGAATGCAAAGGTTATAGATTCTGGTTGAAAACTTAATTCTCTGAGAAGTAAGTTTTTGTCACTACAACAGCAAGAGAAACAGCGGCCAAGGTTGCAGAATTGTCTCGGTTGTAAAAACCTTTCATTTCTTTGCTCATAACTTTCTGGCATTTTTGTATTTGAGGCAGAAGTTTTTCAGACGTGGCCTCTGCCAAAAGGCAAATTTCATTTGAACAAAGCCAGTTGTCTTGTTTCTGAGCCTGGAAGTGAGACGCAATAATAATAATAATAAAACAGACTCCCATTTCATTTTTTTCCTTTTGAATACTTTTGCAGCAAGAGTGTGAAAGGTGATGTTTCATGTAGGAACAGCCTTGACTGAGGAGCTGTGCCTTTCATTGGCCCAGGGAAAACCGAGTTTGAGTTGTCTGAATTACTGGCATTAGAAAATCACCTGCTGGGCTTTGCAGTGTTGCGAAACCCTTAGCAGGCAGTGGTGAGGAAGGACTCACCTGTTCAATGGCTCTTTGAGAAAACTTTTTGAAAGAGGGGAAGCCCAGGCATGGATTTAGCAGGTGACTCACAGGAAGATATCTCTGGCTAGTACGTTTCCATTGTAAAATTTCTGAGGCTGGCAGAAGCTGAGAACATCCATGGCTTTTCAGCATGAGTCCATAAAATAAATAGCTGCTTTCTTGTGACTCAGAGTGGAAACAAATGCATCATTTCAGAGGGAAGCTGGCCCTGTGCAGAGTCACCTCAGGTGTTTGTGTACCTGCATGGGAGTACAGCAATGACTCCTGTAGCAAGCGAGGGCTTTAGAGCTCCAGTGCTGGCTCCTCATGAGCCCTTTCCCTCCATCCCTGCTGTTCCCAAGGCTAACGAAGCCATGTGCTACAGTTCATGAGCACAGACATAGGTTGAGCCTGTTGCTGCTGGCCTGGAGAACATGGTTTCAGCAGAGCTCAGGGGCCTTGGGGATGTGTCCAGGACGTGACCTGGATGAAGTTGCCTCCATCTGCTCATTCCCTGCCTGAGCTAATCACTCTAATTGTCCTTTGGGAGCCAGGGCAGACCCAGCAGTGGTCGACCAAGTGAGAGTTAATAAATCTAAATGGACCCACTGGGTGTTTATTTTTAACTTATTATAGAAATAGTGGGACAGATGTATTATCAGAGGTTTCCAACCACCCAGGTTACCTAAGGGTCCCCCATCCACCATGGCTACAGATAATGGGGTGCTTCCCCTAGAATAAATAATTGCTTCTACCTGAAATCAAGAAGGGTGGATGCCTGAACTGTGGTTCAGCAAGTTGTTTTATCCCAAGGCCCTGAACATCCTTAATCTGTGGCACGTGTCTAAATACGTTAAAAGGTTGGATATTAGTAGGCAGGGAGTGTCAGGGAAAAGATGCGGTGTTAATTGAAGATACCTGTGCTAAGTGTACGAGCGGTGCAGGCTGAGATCATGAGGACCAGGGCAGTTAGCACAAGCTTCTGTGCATCCCTCTTGACAAACCCAACTTCTTAGTGTCTCCTAATGCTGCAAAATGTGCATTTAAATTCTCTGCCAGGTCGGCTCTTCATCACAAACGCACTGAGGCTTAATTGCTAATTAATTTTCCCTAGATAATGTAGATATTTTTTTTCTCAATGTGTAAAATCTAGAAGAACTTTCTGAGAACCAGCCACAAACGAGTTGACTGTAATTGGTGTTCTCTCGCTTAGGTGAGAAGTAACAGTTCATCAACTCTTAATTAGCTTGGACTTTTTCAAGAGCAGTTTCCAATTTGTTGACAGAAAGATATACATCTTGTTTCTCCGGTAGCAATACAAAGAAAGTTATTTTACCTTGAACTGACAAATCGGTCTGCGGTTGTTGGTGTTTTCTTCCTCCTGATGGTGAGTGCCAAGCTGCATGTCGTACCTGGATTGCTGAGCAATTTATTCAGTTAGCATTGCTTGTCACAGAGAAAAGAGCACTGATTGTACAAGAAAGAGAGTTTGAGCTCAGTTTAATTAAATTGTGAATGGGTAACCAGCAGCGCTTGGAGTGATACATTAAGATACGGAGCAGCTTTTAGATATCTCATCAGCATCAGAGAAACATTATATTTTGTGTCTATTGTAGGTGAATGCCCTTTCTGTTCATTGTACAGGTAGGAAGGCTGTGGCAACAGAAAAATAAGGCCGCCTCAGATTAGTCAGACCCGAAAAAGTGTCCTGCCAGGACAAATTGTCTGTCTGGCAGTTATCTGCTTGTCTTGTGAGCCCAGGAGTGAGCCCCTTCGGGAGACGCTGCAGGGGAAGGTGACCATGCGACAAGGAATGGTGACGCTGCAGCAGGATCAGCCCCATGTCAGCTCACAGCGGAGCCAGACCAGGTGGGCTGGGAGCTCGGGGCTGCGGCAGCCCTGACGTGGGCTCACTCTGCTGTGATCTCCTTAGCCCAGGCTCATGTGCAACACTAAGGTGGGAGAGAAATGCTGGATGAGAAGCTCCCAAGTTGTAAATAATCCTCTTGCAGCCTCTCACCTGTTGGCGGAGTAGCCAAAATTTCCTAGAAGTGGGTGCACACAACTGCTATGCTGGGGACGGAGCCATGGCTCTAAGAGGGGATACTCAAGCGCTTTGCAGAAGCAAAGCAGTCTGTGTAGAGGCCAATGAGTCAGGGCTACCAGGATGGGTGCTATGTATGTGCCAGTAACACTTGCCAAGTTTTAATTACATATTGTACAATTATTCAGTGTAGATGAGGCCTTTTGGTAAAAGAAAAGCCCTCACCTGTGTTAGCACCCTGGAGATCCTAGTGATAATTTTGTCACAAGGAAAAATTGCCATGCACTGCTATCTTTGGGAGTAGCAATGGCTGAACTGTTCGAGTGGGGGGAGTTACAGACTCAAATTTGAGTCCCTTGGGCAGGGATGAGAGACCCCAGGCTTTGCAGAAAGCTTGTCCTACCCTGGCAGAGAGCTCCCCTCTGGCAGCTGGGACAGGGGAACAGGAGTTGGGATGTGGACAGTAGGGCCACAGGGAGAGGGCAGGGGTCAAATCGCCCTTTGTCTTGAGATTCAAGAGGAGAGGCTTTGATAAGCTCTGTTAGCACATGCTGCAGGTGTTTCTTCTTATTAAACTGAGGTCCTTTAGCAAAGTACTTCTTAATGGATCAGCTGTTGATTTTTTTCGTATTAGGAGCCCCCCAATAGAAGGTAATTTTATGGGTGGCTTAGGTGCCTCTAAGAGCCCGCTGGTAACACACTTACACTGGTGTCTGTAGGAAGAAATCAGGTTTTAATAGGGAAGATGGACAAACACATGTGGATCAGTCATTTGAGAGATGGAGGGATCCCAGTACAAGTGTTTGGAGATACAAACCGCCAACCAGGTCAGTTTGAATAAGAATAAATTTCTTCCAAAAGTACACTTGAAAACCACAGTTTTTATTCAACATTTTAGATTACACATTTTTATTTTCTGCGTAAGTCATTAAACCAATTTTCTGCTAAGACCTAGTTTGCTCACAGTCTTTTAAAAGCACTTAAATCAAATTTTAAACTATTAAGTGGTACCTGATTGTGGCTGGAGGAAGCCAGGCTATTAATGCTTGGTATCGGTTTGTTAAAATACTACAAGAAGTTTCAGTATTAGCAGCCTGTGGTGCAGATGCAGAGGGTGTTTTCACTTGCTTGATCTGCTTGTTGAGTTATAGCTTCATTCAAATCTGAGAAGCCAATGAGAGATTATTAATGTAGGAAAGCTTGCATGGCCCTTCCAGTCTGTAAATATATACAAGACCCATGGGAATGAGCTTTACTAGTTCTGAAATTTTAGAGGTGTTTAATTGTAGTCAGTGCCGTTCTCTCAAAAAAGACTTTGTTTAATAAAGCTTTGTACATGCAATATGCATTTTTCAGAAGCTTTTCTTTTTTTTCTTATATGCCTAGCACAGTGAAGTTAATTTATGTACCTAAATACATGCTGTTTGATTTTAATTGAATAACAGTTTCCCTCCAACTACAGCTTATCATACATCACCAAAAAAAACCCCCAGTAATTTAGATTTAAAGAATAGTATAATCAGGTTTGCTTCAAAAAGGCCCTAAAAAGTACAAATGTAATTGAAATGAAAATTATTATTTAAATAATTTTTCCTCTCACTGACTTAAATGATGATTAAAGTTGCTTATGTAAGTCAATAAATTGAATCAGGCCAGTCCTGCTATGAGTTCCCCACTGTGCAGTCTCAGAGAGCCTGAAGGTAGCTGGCAATTGAGAGGATGGAAATACCTAAAGATGGTGGTAAGGGAGGAGTCGAAACTGTCATCTTTACCCTGCTGTGTATGTAGCAAGAGAGTCACATTTCTGTCACCTCTATGACCACTGAACCTAGGGTGTAAAACCATGTAGTTGTTTATACCTAAACAAAAGCAGGATGCAAATGCAAATAAGCAAATGGGATGACAACCTCGAATGTGATAATGTTGGCCACAGTTCAAAAACTCTTGAGTACAACCCTGTCTTTAAATACGTAATAAGTCATGCCCGTTCCTGTCGCAGCGCTTGGTACTCTGGCACACGCTTTACAGGCTGTGGGTGCTGCGATGACTCAGGGCTGATGGGGACGTCTCTGTGAAGGGTTGGCACCGTCACTGGTGGCAGCCCTGGTCCATCTCACCAGGGCTTTGGAAATAGTGCGTTGGAAAATAGGCATTGAGGCAGAAAAGAAAGGTGCCTCAAACAAGTTGCAGTGATTTCTTCAAAGGCAGCGTCAAGTTGTGCAGTGGACCATGGTGGTTTTGGGTCGGTGGGGATGACAGCTAGTCAGGGTAAAGCCACGTCCTCTTCAGGTAAATGCGCTGTCCCAAAGAAGAGCTTGTGCCTGCAGGGACCTTGTCTTAGACCGCTGTGCTTTGTGCTTCAAGACATATGTTGTACTGGAGTCCTGCTGGCTTCTCCAAATTATCAGTGCCTCAGCCAGGAATGGCAGCTTTCCAAGGGAAAAGGAAATTGGGGGGGGAAGTTCTGTTTTAAAATTGAAGAAGTTGCAGTCTTCTCCAGCAGAGCCCTCGCTTTTGTGTGACAGTAAGAGCAGGCGATGCTGGAGGAATTCCAGCCTTTGATGTGATGAAATGGAAGGCTTCAGGTTATCTTCTAGGTGAAATCTTCATCTTACTTCATTCTGGTGTGGATGCTAATATTGATAGACTAGTCCGACTCTAACAGCAGTCATTACAGGACAGACCTCCGTTGTCTGAGCAGCATCCAGGCGTCCTTGTGTGTTTACAATGTGTTCTAGTGATGTTTAACAAGTGTCAGCTTCTGCGCCAGAAGCAGCTGGTTCTTGATTTGGGGTTGAGTGTCTCATAAGGCATTGGCTGACAATTGTGCCCAGTTAGGGTCTATGTCAGCAATGCCAGTTGATGCATTCTATAAAGAAAACCTATGAGTAACCCTATGGAAGCCTACACGCTCAGAGAAGAGCCTCAATTTTGGGTCCAGGTGAGGCTGCCAGAAGAGGTGGAGAGGCCCAGACCATGGTGCTCTGGCACTGGGGGGGTTCCTCCTTCAATATTCTCAGCTAAGGCTCAAGACTGAGAATGTGGGTAAGGTTGATTGGAGGAAAAGCTCTGTTAGGGCCCTTCCGTTTTCTCAGGGCATTGGGTTGTGCTGCCAAACAGCACAGCCTGTTGGATTCCTGCTTGTCTGACTGATGCGTCACCATCTCCTTTTTCTTCTCTCTTCAGGTTATTTCCAGGATTTGTTGAACAAGTCAGAAAAGGCCCTTTATGATGCTTTTCCAAGCATGTATGGAGAATTGTACACTCAAAACATGAAGGTCTTCAAGGACTTGTACAGCGAGCTACGCCGCTATTACCGGGGCTCCAACATCAATTTGGAAGAGGCCCTCAATGAGTTCTGGACACGCTTGCTGGAGCGGCTCTTCAAGCTGATGAATCCCCAGTACCATATCACAGATGAGTACCTGGACTGCATGGTGAAACACGCGGAGCAGCACAAACCCTTCGGGGAAGTTCCCAGGGACCTGAAGGTGAAGGCAACCCGAGCCTTCATCGCGGCGCGCTCCTACGCACAGGGCTTTCTTGTGGGCAGCGACGTGGTCAAAAAGGTGTCTCAGGTATGTTGGGATTCTTCTTTCTTCTCCATCCTCAGATTGGCAGGAGCCAGTCAACTACTGCTGTTAGGGAAAGGGGGGGTTTATTTCCCCTTATGTTTTCATTACAAAGCAAGCAGGTATTTTTCAGTTTTATGAAAGACTGCTTCAGGATCACCCATCAGTGGAAGGGAGCAGCAAGCCTGGACTTCTACGGGCACTGATAGCGCAGAAGCAAGGAGGTATAATTCACCACAAATCAGTCTTTACCTCATTTTAACCTATGCAGCAGAGTGCCAAGGAGATGTCAGTCGCCCAGGCTGTAAAGCCGTTCTGTTGCTTGCCTAGATTCCTCGCGCTTCCCCAGCAGGGAAATGGCATGCCTCTAAATCACGCTGCCTTGTCTTCCTCCTTGATGGTGATATGATGTAGGGTGTGCAGAGCTGACTTGCCACGAATGTGCTGGGAATACAGGCGGAGAGATGCATTTCAGCGGTCGGTGATGGGATTGCTGTGTCTGTTTATGTAGCCGTGTATATTTGTACAGCATCTGTGTACAGAGAGGGTGAGTTTGTAAAGTGCATTGGGATCTTCAGGGATGAAAGGTGCTATATAAATGTAAATTAATGTGACCGAATCCAGGGTTTGAAGAGGAAGGAAATTGTCTGTATTCTTTACTGCAGAAGCAGCCTTTCAGAGCCAGAAGGTGGTGATTGTCCTGAAACAAGATATTCAGGCTTTTCACACAGGTAGCGAGGAGAAAATCCATACTAAGAAATTACTTGCATACTGCATGTGGAGATGGCAATCAGCAGGTATGAGAATTAGGGCGTGATTAAACTGCGAATGTAAAAATACAGAATCGCAATTAATTTCCTCCAAAGGTAATGCGTGGTAATGCGTAGCAGAGGACGGTACTATTTGATGCAGCAAATCCAGACTTTGATCTCGGGAAGAAACATTAATGTGGTAACAGTGACAAATGCTTTAATTTATCAACGTGGGACTATAAAACTGTTCAGTTACCCAAAAGCCTTTGTACATTTCATTAACATCACACTCTCCTGACACTTAAGACAGATAAAAGAGGAGAATGGTGTAATTTCAGGGGAACCAAAGTAAAATATTTTTCATAAATCCTCTGAATGGCAGAGATTTCCAGCTCGGTGTGCGTGATTCTGCCTGTAGCCGAGTTTGGTGGGTAAAGCAGGCTGGCAGAGCAACCGCAGCCGTGGTATCAGCGGAAGGGAATGACCTGAGATACTGACATGCAGCGTATTTTTCCCCTACCTTCATGTAGGCTTCTGACCCATCGGATTTTGATTCTGGTCCCCCCTTTCTGAATTCTCTTCCTTCTCTTGGCATTGCTTATCAAACGGGAGGTGGCGTACATGACCAGTCACAGATCCTTCTCTTCCCTCTGCCTCCCCCCAACCCATTCCTCCAGGATGGAGGGTTTTCCATGAGGTTCCCAACCATTCCTCTCTCTCACAAGGGCCCTCCCTGGGGTTGCAGTGAACCCAACATGTTGCTGTTGTAGCATGATCTGCATGAACTGAGTCGGGAAACCTCAGCAAAGCCTCCCTGAGAGCTGATTTTGTAACAAAGGCCAAAGCTGGCCCATTTCCCCTGTCTTCAGGAACGGGCTTAGTACTTTAGGCAAGAGGGGGTGAGAATGCTGAGGTGGGAAATCCATTTTATGAATGCCCTGGTAGCCCTCAGCTGTGTCTAAAATAAAAGGCCTGGTGTACCCACTTTCCTTTACCAGATGTGGATTTACACTAGTGCGAAATGGGTATGAAGTGCTGAATGCAATCCACTAGTGGTGCTTTGGTTTTAGTCATTTTTCATGTTGCTTTATACTCACAACGTTAGGAGAAGGTGTATAAGATTTTTAAGATCAGAGACTGGGATTTGACTTTCCTGTCAGCTGGTAGCAGCAGTCGTTAAAAATAACTCTTTGAGCTGAAATTTCTTAGGGAGCAGCAGTGAGTGTTTTGGTCAGGAAGTCTGGGGAAAGCCCGTGGAAATGGACATGTAGAAACAAATTACCTAGCTTGGCCTTCTGAAAAATGAGATTACTTTGGGTTTATTTATTTGCAAATCCCAGAAGAACTACTGATTTCTATTAAAACCCTCCTGGTTTCATCTGCTCACACACTTCCAGTTCAGTGTTTGTCACCTGTATCCTATTGCTGTTTCAGGTCCTTGTGCAGCGTCTGCATTACCGGGCATTCTGAGGAAAGACGGGTGCTGTTTATCAGATTTTCTAGCTGTCTTAAAATGGGGAAAAGCCTGCCCTGACTGAGCAACAGGGGGGGATTTCGTGAGATTTCTTTAATCCCTGCTAACTCTCCTCTGTGCCCAAGAGGCGTTTCTTCCCCAGCCTCTGGCTGCCCGATCTCATAAGAAGCCATCGCTTTGGGCAGCCCTTGGCCGGTGGGCGCGCAGGGACAGGAACAGGAGTGGTGTGCTGGGAGCAGGCGCTCTGCGTCCTGCTGGGGATAAATAGCTTGAGGGCAGCCGGGGAGAAAGTGGCAAAACCATTTTTCATCTTTACTGCCGTCCTAGCTTTTAAGGCAAAGTCACCCTGACAGACTGCAGGCTCTGACACCAAGATCTAAAGCTTTCGATGCTGCGGTTCCTGCCACCAGCCTGGCCCCACGCTGACAGCGGCGGAAGTGCTGCCATCTGCACAGCGGCTGTGGGAGGGGGCCCAGGGGCCCGCAGCACGCGCGCGGCTGGTGCGGCAATTCGCAGCCCGGGCGGAGCAGCAGGGCTGGGGATGGATGTGCGGGTTGGCACCCTGCCCTGGAACAGGGTTAGGGGTTACCGTTGTGCCACACATGGGTGGGGGTGTTGGGGCAGCATCTCTGTGTTCACATTCAGGTTCTGTGTTTCTGTAGTTATTCTTTCAGCACAAATTGCAGGGTTTTGTTTAAGTTGCACAATGCCAAGTGAGTTTTTCAGCATCTGCGTGAAGTAGCAGCTACCAAAACAGCAGCAGCCACAAAATCCCTAGTGAAGGGCACACAGAGAAGGGGCTCCCCCAGGGGTGTGCACCTCGTGCTGCGTGCCAGGGCAAGAGAGAAGAAATATCCCAGTTTTGTTTAGGATCCTTTTCTTTGGTTGTGAGATTGGCAGCTGCCCAAAAATAGCATTTGCTGCAACTCTGAGCTTCATGTGAACAGGTGAAGGCCTTGTGCTGGGAGACTTGCTGCCTGCCAGCTGCTGCTCAGAGATCCACACTTGGTGCAAGCATTTGCCGTGTTCAGCAAGGAGAGCGAGAATGCGCTCCTGTGAAATACGTGGTGTAGGTGAATTGAAATACTGTGGGGCAGGAGGAAGCAAAACTGAGATGGTAAAAACGGCAAGGACTGAGAGATAACCCCTTATAAAACCAAAGCAAAAAATCCTCAGAGAGATGCAGCATGATAAACAGGAATCTCCTGGCTGATTTTGTTATTTATTACTCACATTACGATACTGCTCAGCCATCTAAGTCTTAGGACTATTGCACGAAGTGCTGTGGGGACAGGTAGCAGAGGTGGTCCTGTCTGCACCAGGGCACCCAAAAAGGGCAGTGAGACTGTCCATAGGTCCTTGCTGGCCTCCTGAATCTCGGCACCATGCCCATGCTGCACCGACGGACGGGGAGGAGAGCTGCCCAGCCCGTGTCAAAAAACGTCCAGAATCCTCAAATTCCCCTCAGAGACGTGACAACCTGTGAATCTCTGGTGAAAGTGCAGAAGAAGTAAAGAAATAATGTTCCATTTCCAAAGGCAGGGAGAAGAGGTGTTTTAAAATTAATTTTGCTCGTCAGTCAGAAAGTGAGTTATTAGAACAATCTTTCTTTGCTGGATCTTCATTGCTTCTTGCTCCTGAATTTTAAGTTTTCCTATGGTAGTGGGGATTGTTGTGAAGCAACACCAGCTATGTAAGCAAGAAACACACACTTAAATAATCAATTTTAGTAGTTGTTTGCATTTTTTTTCTCAGTAGATGTTCTTATGGCTGTTTCTCATTTGAGTTTGAAACAAAATATGATGATCTTTTTTACTAATTATAAGCTTTTTCTCTAAATCCTGTATTTCATTTTACCAATGAAGGTCATCTATCAGTACATTTTTATTTAAGCAATACTGTGTCTCACAATACATTTCAGCCTTATTTTTTAAACTTTTATATTAGTATAAGGTAAATGGCAGCTTTCCTATTTACCATATGAGTAATTTTTAAACACATGGTGGGTCAAGCTGCATTTGGATGGGAACTGAATGCCAATTAAAAAGGCCCAAAAATAGAATTTCTATAAATGTTTTTAATAGTTAAATGAATGTGCTGGACACATGGAAAATAGTGTTTATCTAAACACGCTTTACATTTCCAACAAGTCAATAATATAACAAAGACAGTATGGTCATTCCTGGTCCTCATGTACTTCAAGATTGTAGCCATTTCTCACACCCCACTTTTTTTCCATAGCTTGGAAGGCCATAGTTGACTTCTGTCTTTCAGCTTCCAGTTGCTTTTTGGGTGAAGCAGGCATAAAATTGATCTGACTGAATAAAATGAAGTGAAGAACATAATCTTTTTCACACACTTATGAAACCACTGTGCTAAAACAGCTCAAGTACACTGAACTCCTGTCCCATGTGCTCGGTGACACATCTCCATCCTTTCAGTGGCTTATCTTTATTCAGAGCATGAGCAGCAAGTACATACAAACATAAATAACATTTTATTTCATTTAAAGGATTTCACTTTTGTAATAAAATTAAGCATTTACCTAAATTGGCCTCGTCTTGATCCTGAAAAGACAACATTAGTGTTTGTAAATAGATGTTATGAGCATGTTGTTCCATGGTACTGGCAAGTGGCAATATCCTCATATCACCACATTTATTTCCTTTTCACTGGATGTTATCCCACCTCTCACTTTGGAGCTGTTCAGTTTTTGCATGGCAGAGGTGTGTGTTCTTGTGTTACGACGATGACTTGACAGGCGGATGCTGTTGTGCAGAGACTGGCTTTGCCCCAAGGAGCCATAAGGTGCCACAGTAAATTATCTCTCCCTCTGGGTAAAGCTCTTGTCTGGGACCTGCTCTCACCAAGGGGCGGAGCATTTTCCTTCAGGGAGATCATCTGTTTGCTTGCATGGGATTTAGTACGCCTCCCACCTTTAGACAGCAGCTACCTGCGCCTATAGACACCACTGCTTGGTAAGATACCATTCATCCAGGAGTTCAGCCTCAGATCTGGCCTCCCCTTTAAGAAAATGAGGGGAGGTAATGTGAGATGGAGTCCTGCAGGATCTCTGTGTGGGACACAAGCAGCGGGCAGCAGTGGGTCCCAGGGGTGCTGGCGTCACCGGCAGGGATGGAGGCGGGATGCAGCTCACCACAGCCAGGCACAAACAGCAACTGCTGGAGCGTGCTGGGCTTCTTTCTTTTTTTTTTTCCCCTACTGTCATTGCAAACCACCGATGGGGCTTTCTGAAAATGAGCTGGTCGGTGCCTGTGCTAAAAGTTTGTACTGCTGCAGACCCAGCAGCAGTTCATCGGGTGGAAAATGCCACAAGCACCCCTTGCAGGTCTGGCTGTATTCAGGAGGAGGAGGACTGAAGTCCCAGGAGTTGAGAAGCCTGTGGTACTTCAGACACCCCTGCCTGTGAACACCGTCTTAGACTACAGGCTGAAATAAGCTCTTGTACCTTCAGGGACTACTTCCAGCAGCGGCCCCTGCGCTCGCTTCCTCCTGCCCGCGCACAGCCTCTGGCACAGCCGCCAAGACCGGCCCCGCTGCTGGGCTCTGTGGGGCCCGCTAGCGCACAGGGCTGGGACGTGCCCTTCCTTGCCGAGGTCAGCGTCACCTCTGCTGAAGTGTCTCCTGTTTTCTTGGCGAGCTGTCCCTGGGCAGTTTATATGTGGGATTGCATGGCTTAAAATGTTTTAGATCTAAGTCCCAGTCAGCCCGATTCCGTCTGTAGACTCAAGAAGTTTAATATCCCTTTCCCCGAGCTGGCAGTGCTCCCTGAGTCACCAGCCTCCCATCAGCTGCCTCTTGCCTTAAACAACTTGGTACAGCAGCTCCTGCAGCCCCACACGCACCCCTCGCAGCCCATTGCTCTTTTCCAGCACTGCTGCATGTAAAGCTAGGGAGGGAGTTTTGCAATAATGTTGGAATTTGTTTGAACAGATTCAAATCGAACTGGATGGGGAGCATGCAGTCTTGAACACATCCTTATGTATTTCACATACAACTTTCCAGTATTTCTATCCATTATTATGTTTAAATTACAACCCTTCAGGGATAAAAGCCCATAGGTGTTCTGAATAGAATAGAAATAATGCAGGCAAGCAGGTATATGTCTCCCCTATCTACCTGGTGGTTAAAAGTCAATTGAATCTAGTTTTCAAAGGATTGAAAATTGTACCAGCTGGAAATAACTGCATCAGATGAACAGAGCAGGGAGTGTGTTGAATAGGCAGGTGGTGGCTTGCAGTATTTTCCTCTGGAAGGAGAGGAGCATGACAGCAGTTTGCCTATCCACATGAATCTTCCTCATTTTAATATCTGAAGGCAGTTAGGCACTAGGCTGGAATCCAAAGGCGCAGATCCTCCTGGTTAGCTGTGGGTCCTGCCCTCGGGTCTGGTGTCCCTCGCAGGCTGCACTGCGCTGTACTGCATTCTGGAGCCATCGTCACTGCCCTCTGGAAGTGCCCTCACCGCTGGCTGCAGAGGGAGACGGGGCCGACTCTGCTCCCTGTTTTGCTGCCTCAGTTTGGCTGCATTACCCTTGCCTTCTTCCCCCCTCCCTCCCCCCCCAAGTCTGCAAAATGGCCATTTTGCTGCTGGGCTGGCAGGGATGGACCCAGGCAGTCTGTCTGGCCTCAGGCTTAAGAGCAGCTCTGGTTTGCTGGAGCGTGAAGGGCACGGATTTGGCATCAGCCTCCATCCTCTGTATCCCTCACCCTGCGCTGAGCTGAACATAGTGAGGTGAAAGCAAGAGGGTCACCGAACTGTGGGGTTGTCTGTGCCCTACCCCTGGCACCGGACCACAGCACAGCCACCACCCAGCACGCTGCGCCTGCGCCCCGCTCGCTTTCTGATCGCTGATGGGGGTTTGGAAACATGTTTGATGTATCTTGAATGATGGGCTTGGTGAGGCTTAAAACTCACTCTGCTCCAAGGACTTGTGGCTGTGCATTTATGGAAGGAAAATGCAAAATAATGACTGAAGTGATTATACAATTCATTAGACTTTGAAAGAATCATATTTCTGTCAGCCCCGCAGCTGTTTCTTTTAGAGTTTTATTCTGAAAGATTGGAAAGCTTGGTTCATTTAACACACGTCAAGGTGCTAATTACATCAGGGCTGGCATAAACATGCACAAGGCAGCTGCTGACCATGTGGCGGAGAGAGCGGGGTCTGCTCCCTGCGCCGGCTTCCCCGTGCTGGTGGAGGGCTGGGAGCACCTGCAGCTCCTGCTCCTTTCACCGGGGAAATTGGGCGCTGACGGCCCAGTGCACGGAGCAGCCGTCGCCCTGATTTCCTGCTTGCACATGTGGCAATGCAAAGAACAGCACAGCCCGGCTTTTGTTGGTCATAGTATTTGAAGGTCCTTCCGTGGGGAGACTGTAAAAATGAAATGTTTTCCAACATGAAATTGCCACGTTGCAGATAGCCCCGATCACAGACCCAGCCAGCTCCCTGGTGAAACACAAACCTGTCCTCCCAATGCTGGTCTTGTTATAAAAGAGAGGGCAAGGCTGGCTTTCTGAGCATGTTCCTGGGCTGCCGTTCGTCCCGCGGGTGGCTCGGCAGCGCTCCTCACTGCTGGCCTGGCAGGACCCGCTCCCCTGCTTGGCCTTTTTTTGTAGCTGCTGTTCTTCATACTGACAACTTTATCCCAACTGTACAATTCCACCTGAGGGATTTGGGGTAATTGGAGTGGCTCTGAACACCCACCTGTATTTCCCAGTGCACACGGCCTGATCTGTGAAGACCTGACCTGTTTTCTCTTAAACACTATCCCAGAATGGGTTTTTCACAGCTGGCAGGAAAAACTGCCCTTACTTCTATCACCTGCCTTTGAAATATGCATGAGAAGGTAAGCGAGGGTGCTACGAATGCCTCGGCTGCAGCTGCCTGCATAGCTGTGTTCAGCCCCCGAACCTGTCGAGGTCTCCAGCTCTAGGTGCACTCTGCCTCTAGCTGCCCAGGACATGTGCCTACCTCTAGAAAGCTGTCTGCTGGCTTTAAAGCATCTGTTGGCTTGGAAACTGAAGTTGCCTGATGTTGCTGGGTTTAACTGGTGCTTCTGGAGGTTAGAATGGCCATTCAGACAGTAAGTCTTTCTACCTGGAAAAATATACCTGGGAGTTAGTGCAGGCAGATTTTGACATATATCTGACATGTCTGGAGGCATTTTGTGTCCACCCCAACCATCCCCACACCACGGCAAAACAGCAGCCAGGTGCTACAGGTCCCCATGCCCACCTTAGGTCCATACTGCTCCTGGGAGGCCAGAGCCAGGAAGGGACTGGGAGAGGAGCCGTGTGGCAGGGACATGGTCCAGCTCAGCAAACACCAACACCAACCTGCAGAGAGCTCCCTGCGGGCCTACCTCATACTGCCTTGGGCAGAATTTTTAGAGGGGACAGAGCTGCCAGAACGACACCTCCACCAACAGGGTTAGGGCCTAGCTCAGCCTTCTCCCTCCATCAGCCCGACCTGCCAGCGTCCCCATGACAAGCCAGGGGGATTGACAGCACTTCCAGCAGCCTGTATTTTTCACCCAGGCCTCTTTGTCCATCCCCAAATCTCTCCCCTCTACTTAACCCTGCTTCCCCTGAGAAGCAAGGCACAGATGGCTCACAGCAGCCTGGGGGTGAATGTGCAAGGGGAGTGGGGGGGTAGGAAAAATACCAGCAAGAGCTCAGCTTATTTTATTGGTGTTAAATGCCTTTCAGATGTACTTAAAGGCCCCTGAAGGCCGAGGAGTCCCATCACATTGCAACTAGGCTGCAGGTTCTCATTTGCTTTTAAGCCAGGCTTCAAAAGGAGAAAGGAATTGGGGTTGGGGTTTTTTTTTCTTTTTTTTTTTCTTTTTCTTGTTTGAAGCCAGCACTTCAAAAGCAGCATCGGCAGCTTGGCTGCAGGTTCTGGGTGCCAAAGGAGCTGGCCACCTCCCGATGGGCGCAGGAGGAGCCCTGCCGCTGGCTGCGGGAGGAACAGAGCCGGGCTCACCCCTCACAGCCGGACAGAGCCGGGTGTGCTGTGCCCAAGAGCCAGCTGCTGCGGTAGCAGCTTGGTACTGCCACTGTTAAAACGATTTTCCAGATGGCTGTGGCTTCCTAAAGCTCAACCTTGCTCCAATGTTCAGGAAGCTGGGAGGGGATCATTGCTCGATCAAAAAGACCCTGTAACTCCTGGATGTGACATACAGAGCTTGTCCCAGCACTAGTGCCTCTTCGGTCACTGTTCCCCAGGGCCTTCCTCTCTGCATCCCACACTTCGTTCTTTGGTCTCTCCAGCCACCTTTTCAGGAAATAATTGGCTTGGATAAAGAAATGCTTTTTGGCGTGAGGAGGGTGTAGCAGCTTTTAGCTAAAAGAGACAGGGTGCTTGTGAAAATTCTGTGACATATAAGACTCATATCATCACTTCCATGGTCCTTTCTGTGCCCTGATATTACTCAGGGTGTTTCGGAGGCTCTTGAATGTTTTCCACGCAGTAGGCATTAGGGTAACAGCAGAAAACATATCTCTCCTTTGCACCTCTCTATTATTCTGTGTGACCTGTCAAATGAGGTCCCAGTTCAGAAGGGTAAAAAACCTCCCACAATTGTAGATTCAGAGAGGTCCGGGGTCAGGCCAGGAGGAATTGCACCCCTTTTTTTGCATCCCTTGTGACTTGCACCAAACCTTACGCTGAAGAGAGGTCTACAAATCAGTGGGTGTTGTTTGGAGAATCAACATATAACCTGGGTAGGTGCTGTAGTGGGAGAAAGAACAGATAATGGTGGGTCTGAGAGAAAAGTGTCCCGTGGCTCTATAAAACATGCTTTTGTTATCTGTGAGCATCTGTATGTTCAAAGATGCGTAACTTGGGTTGAACATGGAAATCACAAGTTTGATTTGTTCTTTAAAGGCACAGAGGAAAGACAAGAAGGCTTTTTCCTGTGTTCTGGAAAAATCTAGCCCATTTTGACCAGAGTGCTGCCCTGCTGCTGTGTGTCCTACAGAGACTAAAGCCCTGGCCATCCCAAGAACTGTCTGCACTGAGGTGTCTTCAGTCCCTAGAGTGTCTGTGCAGGGGTGTCTCGCCTGTTTGAGCTGAGTGCTTTCCCTTCTACAATTAGTTTTGCCTCCCTGTGTCTCACTTCAGAAAGTTTATAACTGTTCTGAAGTTATGTTTTAGGTAATACGAAGGATAACTTAGTTCTCCTCAAATGTGTCTCAATGCAGGGAGGCAGAGTGTGTGACTGCTTGTTATCCCTGAGCCTCCTGTGTTTCTGTGATTGTCTGCTTAGAAAGCATATTAATAAAATACATGGCAGGAGCTTTTTTTTTTGTTAGAAGCCTTTCACACTGAATATCTTCTAAATTGGCTGGGGGGTGGCAAGGAACCCAGCTAGCGACTAAGCCCCCAGCCCATCCTCTCAGCAAATTGCTTGCGAAAGTCATTAATTTTACTGTAATTGATTTAAACATTGCTCAGGAGGAGGAAAAATTAGGGAAAACAATGCCACTCTGAATGCTGAGAATTAGGTGTTCTCAATTTTCTGTCATATTACCTCCACACGTGCCCGTTCTCTGCTGGCTGCTGTGCAAACACCGGTGCCGAATAGTGGCAGCTCAGCGGTCGCGTTGGGTGGCTGTGCCGTGAGCTGCGCAAACCTGCAAGCAAGCTCCAGCTCCGTCCGAGACATGATACAAGAGAGTCTGCAGAGATCTTTTGCTCTGGCAAAGCGTTTGCCTCCAGCAATTCACATCTGGTTGGGTGGCTCCGTCAACAAAGCATGAGCACATCAGGCTTTGGAAAGTAGCCATGGAAAAGCACAGAGCTCGTCTCTTGCTACGAGCCACCGTCACGGGGTAATACCTGATGACAACCTCCTTGAAATGTCAGCGCTTATGGTGGAATGGGGCTTTTTATGAGGCAGCCACCTGTTCCCGTTGCATTACCTCATTGCTACTCGAATCAACTACTGTATCCCCAGCTGTAACGTAGTTTTAATTAAAATGATTTATTGCTCAATACCGATTTGTCTGCTATTTTGGGTATATCTTAGAATAATATTTTTTCCTTATCACTTCATCACTGGGCTTACACTTTAAGGGACTGTACCCGCTGATGTCACTGGAATCAGAATAGAGTATGTGGATTTTAACTGAGCAGTGATGTAGGAACAATGTATTTTTAAGCTGGGCTTAGCTTTGTTTTATGTATTTATTTATACTTCTGACAACTGAATGAGGAGTGCCCTGGCTCCAAGCCATATCTCTCAGTAATATTTTTTTTTCCAGATCCTTGGGAAATGGCTTCTCCAATGTATTGTGCATGTTCTCTTGACATCTTAATGCAGTGTCTAGGTCACTGAGCTAAGAAAAGAGTATAGGTGCCAGTAGAATTAAAGGAGAACCATGTCTTCTTAAAGGAGAACCAGCCACAGGCTGGGCCAAGTTGATGGTAAAATCATGGAGAAATCAATTATTGTCATGTACTGTCTTCATGCTGTGCCAGATCATTTAAAGATGAGAAAATTATGTTAGCTTTCACTCCATCTGCAGGAATTTGTGTGCTCCTGCTTTCAGGCCACCTGTGATGAACAGAGGACGTTGCTTATTGATCTATCAGTTATTGCAAATCTGTGCTGGGAAGCCAGAGGGGCTCTCCATCAGGTCTTAGCTGGCATCTATTAGCGGTTGGGCAGGGGGGCAGGTTGTAATGTTTCAGGTTCTTCTAAAGGCTGAAGGGTGAATGCAGAAGCGCAAGGAATTGAAGATGTCTCAGTGTGCAGGTGGAGGTCAGTCTTGACTTTGCCAGCCTGAAGAAACTGCTTCACTCTCACTGTGGGAGTGTTTATCTGGAAAGAGCTGCCATGGAGGGCGCGTGGTCCCACAGCTCCAGGCTGAGAAGCCCTTCTCCCCAGTGCCACTGCTGGAGCTGGCTGTGCCCGAGAGGTGAGCAGGCAGGAGAGCTGCAGCGCTCTCCAGGTTGTGTTGCTGTATGCATACAGGGGAGGGAATCTCAGCCCCTCCTAACTGTGGCTGGGATTCCCCTGTGTGGATTGAGTGGTTGAGTCTCCATCCCTGGAGGTATTTAAAAGACAGGTAGACGTGGTCCTTGAGGACATGGTTTAGTGGTGGACTCAGCAGTGATAGGTTAACAGTTGGACTCGATGATCTTAAGGGTCTTTTCCAACCTTAACGATTCTATGATTCTATGATTCTGTGATACAACATACCTGAAAAAACCCTGGAAGTTTACTTCAGCAAACTAATCCACAGGGACTAAAAGATGTTTAAAGGGCTCCGTTCCTTGCATGCTGCAAGTCCCCCTAAGGGATGGTACAGGATCAGGGCCGGGAGGGCTCTCGGAGCCCCAAGCCCTCGCTCTCCTCTGCCCTGTGTGGAGCAGAAGTCCATGGGCTGGGTGGAACAATGAGGAACTGAGCTCTGGCCAAAAAAACATGCAGAAAATACTCTCTGAAATTCCTCTTCCTGCCCTCTCATCCCTCTGTTCTCGGTTCACCTCTGCAGCCTGCCTGTAAAAAAGGAGTGCTGCTGCCAACAGGAGAGGTTTGAGTCATTCTTTGGGGAAAGGGAGTGGAGCCTGGCCTCTTCCACCTGCAAAAATTAATACTTATCCTTTCTGCCAAGAGATTAAGTTGAACAGTTGGCACCTGCCAGATTCAGTGGAGCAACAGCTGGTGGTGGATGTGTCACCTGCTCACCTTCAGAGGAGAGGCTCTGGGGCACGGGAGCAGGGGCGAGGGGTGCCGCCTTGCCTGGAGGCTGCAGGCTGCCTGCACCTGGGGCAGTGTGGCACTCCCCTGTCCTCCAGGAGACAAAGCCACCTTGCGAGAGTGACAGGCTGGCGACGCACACAGGTCCTCTCTGACATCCAGAAACGACCCTTGCTGAGGTGCAAAAGCAGCGTTTTTCCCCCCAGAGCATCAGGAGCTGAGCCTGAGCCTTGGGCACCGTTGTCACCCGGTGCTCTGCCTGCACCTGCTGCCCCAAGGCAGGTGGCAACAGCCCACAAGAGCTGCATGGGCGGGAGGCAGCCACTCTGTGGGCCCTGGCATGGATGCAGGTGGTGTGGCTGGGGACAGACAGTTTTGGCTGGCTGACAGCCGTGGACAGGTCGGAGCTAGGTGGGTTGCAGGACAGCAGGCAGCTGTCTGCGTCACGGGGAGCCTTGGCAGCTGCCCACGCTTGCCAGTCATGCCCGAGGCCAGATGGAGTAGGTGGGCACCGAGGAGCAGGCCCCCACTGCCGCTCCCCTTCTACAGCTCTGCGTGGTGGCAGGGCACGGGTAGCCCTGCACGATTACTCTCCGGTGGGTGAGGGAGTGCTGTGCTCAGCATGTGAAGGTCCTTTTTTTTTTTTTGGCAGAAAAAGACATGCACAGAAATAAATGCAGAGACCAGGATAAATTCTGCAAGCATAAATACTTGTTAAATGCCCACTGGGCCTGTCACAAGCTTCATTTAAATACGGGCTCGCTGTGGTCACCTGGGTAGCTGCAGTACAGTTGCTGGGTTTGCACTGTACTTTAAAGCTAAGCATGTTGGAGATGCTTTTCTGAGCCAAGATCTGTCGTTTGCCTCTCTCCATGTCCCCCGTGGGCTCTGGCAGGGTACCAAATAGCTTTGTTTTCTAGCTGCTGGTGGCTGTCCTCTCTGCCACTGGATGGCTGGCCCGCATCGCCCCAAGGGCGTTTCCTGCGCAGGCGATGCTGCACTCCCACTTTCCAGCCAAAGCACTTCAGCTCCCTCCACTCCAAAAGGCTGCGCAGTGCAACCACGGATATATGTGGGCGCAGGCAAACCATCCGGCTGCTCCCTGGTTCTCATCAGTACTGTGGAAAGTCCCATGTTCCAGGGCCCAGCTATGTGACTCATTTGTGCCGTGGCTCCCGGGATGTTGCAGCCAGGTTTGTGCTGTGCGAGGTTACAGTGCTCCACGGCCACAGCTGGATAAGCCAGGACGAGCGGTGAGGGGGCATGCCGGTAAAACATGGAGACAAAGTTGTGTTCGGGACCTGATTGCCTGTGCAGGTTACATGCTATGGTTGGAGCTTCACCGTATGATTCATGTTTGCAAATGCTCTGTCTGGGGAAGGAGAGGTCACAGCTCCTTTCCTAGCTGCATCTCCTGGTTTCTGTGCAAATGCTCTGGTTTCGGAAGGTCTTCAGCTAGTCTGTTAGTGTTAAACGTGCTCTTACCTGTTGTCTTTTCAGTCACTATTCAGTCATGGTTATTTAAACCCTGAGATGAAAAATAAACTATTCTTTTGTTTGCCTGTCCCTCTGCTTTGTTGCATCCCCTCTTCATCACTGAGGCGGGAGACGGCAGTGCCTTCGCCAGCTTCTCCCGGGGATAAAGCATGTGGCACCGTGCGGTGCGGCAGGACAAAGCCTCCATCTCCTGGCAGAAGAGCTGCACGGCAGCCGGGCGCCGGTTTTTGTCTGGAGGAGTTGTCCCAGAAAGGAGGCAGAAACCTCGCCGAGGAAGCAGAACGAAGCCTTGACGTGCATGGTGTTTCCTCCAGGGCTCAGCCCCTCCAGCCGCAGTGAAGCACAGCGTTTGTCCGAAGGCATCTCAGGGCTTGTTCTGGCTGCGGAGGCAGGGAAGCGGTCTCCATTTGGGTTCTCTCTCTGAGACCTAGAAATTTTTGTCTTGGTCCTGAAGAAGGTTCTCACGAGGTTATTTTAATGCATTCCTGCCCGATGAAGACATCCAACATCTGTTTTTCAAGGCTGACTGGAAGTGAGGTGCTATCGTGCAGGCAGTTTCAGGAGGGGAGAAGCTTAGGGATTTTCTCTCTCAACCTCCGATAGTGGGCTCAGCATGTTCACACTAGGGGTACCTCAGAACTGAATCTTTCTGGAGTTCCCCCAGAAGAAACTTAAAAGGCCATGTTCAAAGTATTTTTCACAAGCAATAAAGAGGTCAGGGCAGTTCTCAGCATTGCAACTGCGGTTCATGGCTCAGGGATTTTTCCACGTTGAGATTTGCCCCTTCCATCACTTTCCTCCTTTGGGCTCCTTGTGAGTGCTGAGTACCTGGTATCAAGGGATATTTGCATGCAGACACTTATGTTTATTTTTGTAAATTATTTTAAAAGAATGATAAGGGACAATGTCAGACTTGGATCTGAGCAAAGATGGAAAAAGACTACAAAGGAGAAAACACTTTAGCAATAAGACAGGGGAGTGCTGAGCTCTGCCAGCATCTCTGCAGGCTCTGCCAGGTTGTTATACATCCCTCATCTTACACTGACAGGCCCTTGCCCATAGCAGTCAGAGGGGGACACTGTCCCGTGGCTGATGGTCTGGGGGGACTTTGACGCGCTGCGAAGGCTGCTGCCCTGCTCTCTGGGCTCTGCACCTGCGCTGGCTCTGTGCTTATGGGACGAGGGTGGTTTAATTAAAGGTGGCAAAGCCACCTCCAGAGGCACCTGGAGGCAAAGCATTGACTGCATGTGCAGTGCCTGCAAGCTGCTGGCACGGCATGTGTTGCCCACTTCGCCAGCTGCCTGCGGCTGCTGAAGTGCTTTCAGAGAGCAATCACTTCCCAGTGTCGAGTACTCTCAATTGCCCATGTTTTTGGAATTGTACAAGTCTTCCCCCAACACCATTCTCCTTTCCAAAGATGCCAGCTGAGAACTTTCCATGTCCAGGCCCCCGCTGTGCGTCCCCCCAGGAAGCCGGAGATGTGGTTTGTGGTGGGACACCTGCATCTGCCGGGCAGTGACAACAAACCCTGCCTGCAGAAAGGGCACGGCGGTGGCACTGATTGCAGGGGCTCCAAGGGCATACGTGCACCATGTGTCTGCGTCACGATTACAGCCGGTGGACAGCCCAGGCTGTCCTTGTGGCCACCAGACCTAGCTGGAAGGAGGATGGTGCTCATGGTTTTTTCCCAGAACCCTGGCTTCAAACACAGCCCGAGGAAATAGCAGCTGCCTCAGAGGTCCCGTCCCTCTGACAGGGGTGACGCCCGAGGAAGGGTGGGGGGAAGGAGAGGCAGTGAGAGGGTAAGCAGCTTTCCCAAGGCTGCACACCCGGGGAGCCGTGCTGCCTTTCAGATCACACCAAGCTCCTTCACCCCAGGGAAGGGGGGAGTTCGCCCACGTCCCCCCCTGACCAGCCTGTGTGTCTGACTCTGATCTGTCTCCCCCAGGTATCTCTCAGCCATGAGTGCACTCGCGCCATCATGAAGCTGATGTACTGCCCACACTGCCGGGGCATGTCCAGCGTGAAGCCGTGCAACAACTACTGCCTGAATGTCGTGAAGGGCTGCCTGGCCAACCAAGCGGACCTGAACACCGAGTGGAAGTACCTGATGGGTAAGGTGACCTTACTCTGCTGCAGCACAGCTGCCTATCACGGCAACTTTTGAACTCTCTGAGGTAGTGTTTGGCAAGTAAAGAAAGGACCGTTGGAGGCTCTTACACCACAGTTTCTCTGTCCATGATCTGATGCTTAGAAGCTATTGCAGGACATTTTGCTGGGCTTTAATACCATTAGAACGGACACTGCTGGGCTGGCTAACAAGGGCTCAAAGAGCTCTCAGCTTGACTGTGCTGATTTGGGATTGCCCACACTTTGCATTCAAATAATTCTTCCTTCCCTCCCAAGTGCTGAAGCTTAGGGACAGATCCTGCCACCTGTACGCTGTCAGAGCTGCCTCCTCATCCACACCAGAGCACTTGTGAGAGCACAGGAGAAGCACTTGCTGCCCTCCTTGGGAGGCAGTCTAGAAACCAGCCAGAAACTGTTTGCATGGGTGAAGAGCAAAGGGAGCAGAATTGCATACTTGTAAATGGGAAGAGGTGTCTTAAACAAAAACATGGGGAGAGAGAAGTCACAGGCATTGCCAGGAATTGGAAAATTAGACTTGTATTTTAAATAAGAGAAGAGCTCATTTTGGTTTGGTTTTGTCACTCGGTTAAGCTGATGGGTCTCTTAAAGTGGGCTGTGGGTGTATAGCATGTCCATTTCATTGAGTTTAAAGCCAGAAATATCACTGTGATGGTTTGGTCTGATCTCCTGTGCAACACAGGCTGGAGAACTTCAACCAGGCGTTTCTGCAGGAAATTCTGTGTTGCCTGATCAGACCTGGGCACCTCTTTTAAGAAGACCTCATGTGTCACTCAGCTGTTTTTCCAGAGCCTGTGGCTCCTGGTTTAACTGTGAACTGCTGCTGGGAGTGGCTTGTGGAGCTGATGGGCATGGTTTAAGGCTGGTGAGGGTCTGTGTTTAGAAAATGGTGTGTTTGTGTTACAGCGCACATCCTCTCCCCATCTGCAGTCCACCAGGGGAGGTTGTTTGCAGTGGTAAAGCTCTCTTCCTTGTGCCCACAGAGCATTACCCAGCAAGCTCCTCTTTCTCTCCCAGGTTGTACATTTAGACCTGGAGTGATCTGAGACCTGAGGGAGCCTTGATGTTTGTCTGGGCTCACAGAAGGCAGGCACTAGGGGAGATAAGCTTCGGGCTTGGCCTTTTCCCTTGTCTTGGCTCCTGCTGCCTGGCCAGCAAGACTGCCAGCTCACTGGCCAGCTGCAGCCCGACAGGCTGACTCAGAGTTGATGTGTGGTGGGGTTAACAATAAAAATCCAGCTGAAGCTCAAGGGGTGTCATCTGCCTCTCAAGGGACACTGCAAAATAAATATCAAGCCACTGCACACAGAGGCTGGTGAGGTGTGTTGGCCAGCTGCCTGCCTCACGCTAGGGGCTAACGAACCAAGTGGCAACTTACTGCAGCTAATTGGAAGCGCTCCCCCTGAGAGCAGCTTGGGAGGCTCCTGTAAAAGAGGGGAACGAATATTCCCTTCCCCGAGGGTTTGCACCAGGATTTTGATGGCACTTTGGCCTTTCTGACCAGAGCAAGCCAAGTGTTACCTGTCACTGCTCTTCTGGTAGGATGACTGCCCATCTCCTGAAAGGTCAATGTACAGGTCTCCTTGATTGACAGGGAGGCAATTCCGAGTGCATTTTGCACTTCTTCTGCCTTCTTCTTCCCCAGGAGACACTGTTCTTGTCAAGGGGTGATGGCTAGGAGCAAATTGGAGCTGCTTTCAAATTTCAGTTGAACATTTTAGTGTCAGAGGTCACAATTTGATCAAGGACTGGAGCAAGACATAGAGTCAAAGGTAGCAGTTCACTGGCATTGTCCATTCTTCACCCTTCTCCAGGCCCTTCTGTGTAGCTGGAGAGGATTTTGTTACACTAAACACTGACTTATCTTTCAATTTGACAAATTAGGGCAGGTCAAATTAAGGGAGATTTTTATAGTAAGTACTTCAAACATAATTTATCACTAATTTGGGGGTGCAGCCTTTGATTTAAATGTCTGTATCTCAACTTTAGTGCCTCTGCAAGCTAAAATTGTCTGGAAAATACAGTCTGATGACACCGCAATCCCTGAGTGGCAGCAAAGTTAAACTGCAAGCTCTTTAATGTTGCAGGAGATGTTATTTCCCAGAATACAAAAAAACGTTACCCCCTTGTATGGCATGTTTAGCTTTAGAAAGCAGCGCTGCCATAGGACTGTGTTGCAGGAAAAGAGACCACATTAACTTGGAAACTGTGGCCCTTGTTTCCATTCTTGCTCAAGCTAACCAGCAAAACCTTTTAAGAGACCACATTAACTTGGAAACTGTGGCCCTTGTTTCCATTCTTGCTCAAGCTAACCAGCAAAACCTTTTTTCTTTACTTTTCTTTTGAGTGCTGAAAATAAGTACATAATTTTTCCAAGTTGTGACTTTGCATGTTGTTATATCCTATATTATAGACCTGAGCAAAGAGTATTTTGTGATCCAGACTGGCTGAGGTTTGAGCCCTCCCAGTTGTTTTTCTAATTGACTTGTGCCCTTGCTCCCCGCCAGCTGGACCTGCTTTCGGACTGTGAGCCCTGTAGGCATGATCTGGTATCTCCTGTGGGTTTGTGCTGTCCCTCATCTAGTCCTTGCCCAGCTTGGTCATTCTCTGAGAGCTGTCAGGGTCTGAACATCAATCATGTAACAGCAGGGAGAACATACTTGCAAGGATTGAGCCTGCTGTTAAATTGACAACAGTGGGCTCAGGATCAGGCCTTCGTTATTAACGTACTACCTCCACTGTGGGCCTAGCATTTCTGCACAAACCTCACCTAGACCTTGTGGAAGTCATTTGGGGTCTTTCTGCTGATTTCTACTGGCTTGCCCAGGCAAGGGACTGAACACTTTCCTAGCAGGTTTGAAATGGTGGTGGTCCCTGGTTGTGCCCCAGCTGGCTGGACTCCTGCTTGAAGGAAATTTGCTCTGCGGCTCAAAGATAAGCATCAGTCCTTTAAAGCAGTATCACGGGTGACACATATACATGGTGGGATGGTGTAGGTTGAAGGACATGTTTGACTGATATTCTGTTGAACTGCTGGGTATAATTCACGTGGTGGTTTCATCGCTCATGCATAATGTCGGCAGTACAAACTCATGCTGAATAAGCTTTTCTGCAACATTACAACCATCTGCTGTGACAGTCTCCTGCCAGGCTGATGGGTGAGGTATCAGGATTTAGGACGGAGGAATTAAGCACTCCTAATGAATAACTCCATTTACGAATGGTACCGATCTCCAGCCTAGACCCTGGGATTTGACCCTCTTTGTGTAGAGAAGAAGAACCAACACAAAGCCATCCCACTTGTTTTCTTCCATGTGGTGAGGCCACAGGAATGTGAAGCACTTTCTGTTCCAGATGAGCACAGGCCACCCCAGTGCCATGACAGATCCCTTGTCCTGCCAGGAGGTTTTTGGTGTGTCTTGGGGGACGCAGACCACACTGGAGCTATCTGAGGTCACACATAACTGAACGCCAGTGCTGATGAAGCTTAGACATGGCCTGGCCTCCAGCCTACTAAAGCACAAGTGGTAGGAAATTGAGGCAGCAGCAGCGTAGCAGTGACTTTCAGAATTACAATTTTTGACTGGCAAAGTCAGACCTGGTTAAGATCCCATTTTAGATGTCCAAACCCAGTTTTGGTCCTGCCCTGAGATCCTATTTAAATCTTGCTGGACACCGAGGATGTCAGTCTTCCTCTGCAGTGGCATTCCCCAGTGCCTCAAGCCCTGCGAGCATACAGGCTGCCCTTGCTTCAGACCCAGCTGGAGTGCTGAGAAGCATCTCTGGAAGTAGGCAGACGTTGGTAATTTTTTTGTAAGCCAAGCACGGTCCCAAAGCAGCCATCCAGGCAGGAGCTTCCAGGCCAGGCAGGAGTGCTTGGACAGCGGAGCTTTCCAAGATAAGAGGAGCTGAGAGCAAGAGACACCCCTCAGTCGCTCCGTGTCCTGTTTACCAGTTTAGTTGTGGTCATTTTTGTCTGCTCCTCTGCCTTTAGAGCCCGATATTTTTCTGGCTGGTTGCGTGTTGTTCTTCCAGAGGTGATGGTGAGAAGAATTAGTCCTTTTCTCACTCCTTCACTGCCACAGAAGCTAGTGCCCATGTCCAGTACCTTTGGCACTTTGCTGACCCCAATCCTCCCACTTTCTGCTGGCTGCAGTGCTTTGCTGAAGATACACAGTGAGTTAGGAGGGTTAGGTCCAAGTATTGCTATGCATTACTCTAATGTTTCAGCACCAATTTTCCATTTTTCCTTTCTGTAGCACCCCAGGAAATGTTGGTCACTTTGTGTTTCATTTACCATTTGCAGGATGTGACCTCTATTCCTCTGCCGCTGAACATGGCTTTGCCTATGTGCTGGGAAGGGACAGCTGTCCCGTGCCAGAGGAAAACGAGCATGCACTCGGGCAGTAGTGAAATGTAGAGATGTCTCCCAGCAAGCCTGCCGAGGGGCCAACAGCTTATCCCACCCAGCATGAGTGTGATCTTTAACTGGGTTTGTACAGAGTCTGATGAGAGATGTCTCTGTCTTGTTTTACTAGATTCCCTGGTCATAGTGGCTGATCGGATCGATGGACCGTACAACGTAGACACTGTAATAGGGACTGTTCACATGAGGATCGCTGAAGCTATTTCTAACTTGCAAGAAAACAAAGATTCAATCACAGCCAAGGTAAGAGCATGTGCCTGGGCCTGGCTGAGGATACACCATGGGTAATTGCCAGGACCAAATATTTTTTGTGCTCACTGTTGAGCTGAACTAAAGGAGAGGAAGGATGAAAGAGATCAAATGTCCACTCTTTTAATGATAGGAAACCACCCATCTTGCACAGGCAAAAACCTTCTCAAGTGTTTCCAAATATCCTCCCTGCCACATCCAGCCAGCCTCCTTTAGGTACAGATATGCAAGGTGGGACTGCATATGCAGTGACTGTGGGAGGCATGGTGCCATTTGCTGTCAGGTGCCTCAGGTGTCTGAAGAGTCCTGAAGTATTTTGGCTGAGCTGAGGCATTTACAGAAAGTGCACAGTCCCTAGTGACAGGAGGCAGCTGCTTTAGCCTGCCTTGGGGTGATGTTCTGCAGTGGAAATGCTGGGCTATCAGGTTGTATCTGTGGGATGGAGTTGCAATCTGGCAGTCCATCTGGAGAGTATAAAACAGGCTCTCCTGATGCTTACCTGTCTTCCAAGAAGTATATCATGAAGCTCTCTTCTATTGGTCTTCTATTTTTAGTATATTTATCCACTTAACCACAATCACCTCTGTAGCTGCAGGTAAGAGAAGTTTTGGGAACAAAAACAGCCCTCCAGGGCTTCTGCTTTTTGCCCAGACATTCCCCAAGTCCTGCAGCTATCCCACAGTTAGGGGGATGCAGATGGAAGGAGCAGGGCAGATCCTAACTGGGTCTTGCAGAAGGGGGGGGGCAGAAGTATTGCTTAGCCAAGCAGGAATTCACTGGCACACGTCAAAGCACTAACAGCAGCATGCATCCAGGTACTCGTTTAGGTTTCTTTTCTGACATGAAAGGCCATAGTCTTTCTTCCCTTGTTAGGTGAGACTGAGGTTGTCTACATAAAAGCAAGCCCATGATGTGGGAAAACATGGCATCATCTGCAAAGAAAGGTGTTTCCGAGGGGCATATAGTAAATTTGGTACAATGAAAAGGAGTAAATAGTCTAACTGGTGTTCGACTGGAGCAACCAAATGTGTTTGATAAGCTTCTCAGTATGATCTGGTGACCAGGTGAACGTGGCAGGCTTTGCTGATGGCACTGGTAGCAGAGGTCAGGAGCTGCAAATTGCTGCAGCTCTAAGCTCTGGTTCTGAGCATGGCAGAGTGATCAGGTAAAGGATATCATTGCCAGATGAGCTCAGGACTGGCCCAAGCCAGTCCTGGGAGTCTTCTGTCTCGGGGCTGAGGGCAGTAGGCTCAGGCTGCAGCTGAGGGCTTCAAACGTTACCAGCCTAGAGCCAGGGCACTGTCTGCCATTTGTGAGAAGAGCCAGAAGTGGCCCTTGGACCCAATGACACCCTCAGTGGTGGGTTCTCCTGGGATCTGGGGAATCACTGGAAAGAAACACTTTTGATACTGAGCCCTGTGTTCACTGCACTGCAGAGCACGCTCCCTGCTTCCTTGCACTCCCCCTCGCTCCCTGTGGCTCTCTGATGGATTTCAGGCAGCAGGAGCTATCAAAGGCTGCAAACGTCTGTTTGCTTTCATTATGCAGGAGACTATTGATCATCTCAGTCTGCAGGACACGTGTACTCTCCATCAGTAATGGGCATTGCTCACCTAAAGCCCTTGGGCTGGCAAGTGGATTGCCTTGATACCATGCTGTGGTGGAGCTGCTGCAAGAGCCACTGTCTTGGAGACCTCCCAGGGCTTTTACCTCCTGAAAGAGTTGTCTCCTGCTAACAGTAACAGGCCAATAAGAAAGATACAGCAGTGAAACCAAATTGGTTTTATTTTGGTAGAACCAAGTTGAAAATGTTCTATGTGCATTTTTGAAGGTGGGGCTTTATGCACAGAGCAAAGGAGACAGACGAACAAATCGGCTTGGTGCTGAACTGCCATAGTCATTGGATCCATCTGGTCAGCAGGACAGTGCCCCCCAGGAGGGGGTGTTCTGGGCTGAATGTCCCTCAGACACACCAGTGAGACCCACTATCACTGACGGGACTCTTGTCTAGATTACAACTTTGCTGATGGCTGTCAGAATCCACTAGCAAAAGCATTCAGCAGCTGGCACAGGCTCCATCAGCAGTGCTCCTGCCTGAGGTCTTGATTTCTGTGCTTTAAGGGGACACCATGCAAAGTCAAATTTATCGATAGCTTCGGACAGCACCCTGGTAACCACAACAAGCTTGGAGCCATCTTTTCAAATCAGATGACTTTCTTTGTAAAGGCTGGTGTGTCCTGAATCAAACTGACAGTGCAAAGGCCCTTCTGACCTTTGACGCTTCATTAAATCTGGCTGTCCGAGCACTCCTTCCACCAGCCACAGTGAGGCTCAGTTGCCTGAGCCCTGGCTATCTGCAGCAGAGGTGTCGTTGCCTGGACTGGTCATGCAGAGACTAGGAGAAACAGGCGCTTCCAGGGCACGCTTCGTCTCCTCCTAGAGGCAAAGTCTGAGGATTTGTACCTTCAAAGTGCTTCTGCTCTCCTTTGGCTACGAAGCACGCCTGGGCAGGTAGTTATGATGGTGGGAAGTACCCAAAGTTAGGAGGTAAATCAGTTTGGCTTCGTCATTTGCCCCTGAAACATCCAACCTGACAGACTGTGACACACCTACTGTCTTTGCATTCCCCTGGTTGGAGGGGGCATTCATTTGCTGAGTGTGGGTGCCGACTGCAAGAGTCATTGGGGTAGTCCCACCTCAGTCTGTTGTCCAAATCAATGAAGCTCACACGCTCTGCAATCTTGAAGCCCACACTACTGGTGTGATGAGTGTGAGCAACTCCCATCTTGTTCTTCCCAGGATTTTATTTTTCAATCATAATAGGAACAGATAAAATTGCTAGAAATAATTTAATATCAACATTGATGACTCATCCAAAAACGTGCTAATTTTGTGTTAGTGCTGAACATTTTGCTTGATAGCGGTAACCAAAACCAGTTACAATATGCTGAAAACACATCCTGGCATAAGACTAACCTGACCAGAAACTAAGACAGAATCTCAGAGATCTTGCAGGTAGGAAAGATAAACATACTTAAGAAGAAAAACAAAAAAAACGTAACTGTGGAGTGCTAATTAATTAAAGAAATAGTATCAAAACATGGGATAGAGAGTTTGGTTTGTTTTTCAGGTTTTCCAAGGCTGTGGAAATCCCAAAATCAGCACAAAAGGCTCCAGCACCGAGGACAAGAAAAGGCGGGGGAAGGTTGCGTTGGAAGCAAAATCCTCTGCGCAAGCGCTGGAGATGCTGGTGAGTTTGCCTCCGAAGCTCGCTCCCCGCCGGTGTGCCAGGGCAGGTGTGCGGGTGCGCTGCCTCCCCTGGGAGGCCTGGGAGCCCGGCCGGCGCAGCGCTGGGTCCTGCGGGTTGGGGCAGACCTGAATTGCCTTTGCAATGAGTCTGAAGAAGATCAGATTGACGAGTGCTGGCATGACCCAAGCAGATCTGATCTTGCCTCAACACAGGGTCGGGGTCTAGGTTGCTGATAACCAATTTCTCAGGGATTTGGTGCCAAACTTATCTGAAAAGGCTCCTTGCCATTGGTGTCATTGAGCCTCAGGCAGACCAGCCTGGATACTGGGGCCAGAGGTCGTCCTCCATGGAGATTTTAGGTTCTGTGGATGATGAGCTGCAGGATCTGCCATGGTCCCGCGTTTCAGAGGCTCCTCACTCACAGACATCTGCCTGTCCCATTCTGGCATACCCAAGGCTGCTTCTCAGCATTGTCCTCATGGCCCAGAAGATGATCTTCTCCTGGTTAATCTTATGGTACCAGAACAGTCCTTAGCATGTAACCTTCAGCCTTGGGTGCTTGGGTTGATGGTTGGTCTTTAGGGGAAGGTTGGTGACATATCCCTGTCTGCATAAAAACAGACTTTGTGATGGTAAAACAAAAAAAAATGGCAGAATCCTTGTCCTTTCCACAGCCCTGGGGCGCCCCAGAGCTCTCCTGGCCCTGAGCATCCTCTTTGTTTACAGGTTTTAGATGCCAAAGGGAATCTGACAGCTCTCAAGACTTACTGGATCACCCTGCCCGGCATCCTGTGCAGCAAAAAAGTAATGGCCAGCTCAGCAGCGGATGATAAGTGTTGGAACGGGATGACCAAGGGCAGGTATGGAGAGGGTCAAGGTGCCAGGATAGCACCATTCCTGGGTGAGAGAGGGAGGGTTTAATAAAAGGCACTTATACATCATCTCAGCCAGCCCCCCTTGTTCAGACTGAGCCAAAAGGTCTGTCCCTGTCCCCAGAAACGCTGCATTTCCTAAAAAACTGGTACCAGGGAATGTCAAGCCTGTTGTCATTTTGCTGTGTGTTGGAGAGTTAAGCATTGAAATGCATTCACCATGAAATAACTGTATAGTTTTGTACTAATGAAGCAGTTTTGCAATTCCACGTGCACTCAGAAGGCAGAAGGGCTAGGTTTACCTCACAAACTCCAGAGCTGTTGCTGAGAATTGCATACATGTCTTTCTATCCATACCTGCTCTGAAATGCTGTTCCCTCATGAGAGGAGGCACCCGGGTGACATCAAACAGCTGCAGAAACACCTCCCACCCATGGCTGACAGTTAAAGGATGGCTGTGAGGGGAGATGGGCAGCTGCTGGACATGCACCTTTCTCTGCTCCTCTCCACGGACCTGCTGGGCTGGTCTCTGACAGCCTGGAGCCAGCACCTTCAGTTCTTCCATATTTCACGTTGATGCCATCAGTGCTGCAGATCCGCAGGAGCAGATGGGCCGGGGCACTGCCAAAGGGAGCAGCACAGCTCTGTTTGCTGGTTGAGAGCTCCCAGTTAGCTGAAGCTTTCCTGGGGGCCTGTCTGGTCGTACTGGGCCGGGGACATTCGGTCGTCCCAGGGTGTCAGTCCCCACAGGGTTTAACCAGGACAGGGATGAAGGTGCTCCTCAGCCTCCCATATGGACAGAGCTTTTCCGTAAGGGAGCGTCACTGTGGCTCCACAGGTACCAGCCTGAGAGCAACCCCTCAGCCCCATGCACAGCTTTTCCTGCAGGAAACCCGCCGCTCCCCATGCCGGGACAGTGATGCTGTAAGGCCACCAGCCTCCTCCTACAAGCTGAGCTGGCCTCAGGGCCAGGCTCTGGCCATGGCAGCATGGCTCAGCCATCCATAGAGCTGGCTGCCTCGCAGCAAACACCAGCTTATGGAGGCTGTTCAACAAGCCAACACCACTGACTGCAGCTTCTCTGGGGTTCAAAGAGGCTGGATTATCACTAGTGTCTGTAATGGGGAGAGGTGAGCTTAGCTGGGGGGGAGACATCTAAACCTGTCGCCTTCCTTCGCAGTTACCTGCCCGAAGTGATGGGGGACGGCTTAGCTAATCAGATTAACAACCCAGAGGTGGAGGTGGACATCACCAAGCCAGATATGACCATTCGCCAGCAAATCATGCAGCTAAAGATCATGACAAACCGGCTGGGCAACGCTAACATCGGGAATGATGTGGATTTCCAAGACGCAAGTGAGTTTAGCATAACCAGAGAGGTCCATAGCAGGCGAGAGGGGCTGAGCAGTCAGTCCTGGCAGCCTGCATGGGCCTCCATGCAGACCCTGCAGCTGGGCCCTGAAGGCAGAGAGGGGTTGTGGTGACCTGGCTTTTGGCTCAGGGCTGCAGAGGGTCTGTTCGAGTGCAGCCAACTCGCTGCGGGGTGGCTGGAGGCTGTGCTGCTCTCAGCGCCTTAGTGAAACCTTGGGTGCTCACTCCAGTCCCAGCCCAGCCCTGCTGATGGGCCACTGCTCCCATCTGCTCCAGAGGTTTCCAGCTGCTGTAGCAGCAGGTGGTTAATGTCAGCCAGAGATCAGGAATGGGCTTGCATCCCATAGTGGGGGACGCAGAGAGGAGGAGGTGGCCGGGGCAGGGCTGGTGGCCAGAGCTCACCAGGGTTGCAGCAAGGGGAAGGCAGGGACGTTGCCCACCATAAGGCAGGCAGTCGGGTCTCACCCCATGTTTGTCTGTGCAGGTGACGACATGAGTGGCTCCGGGAGCGGTGACAGCTGTCCTGATGACGTCTGTGGCAAAAGACTTTCTAAGAGCCCCAGCACCAGGCAGCCAGAAACGCACGCTATTCCTAAGCAGTCTGGACATGGCATCAATGGGGCCAGCAGCAGATCTTTGCCTTCTACCTTCCTCCTCCTCCTTTCGGTGGCTTTCATTGCCGTGCAGCACTTGTGGCGGTAACTCACTAGCACAGCCAGGAAAGAGACTGCGGCCGAGGGCTTCACTTTGCCAAAACCAACCAACTAACCAAGCAACCAACAAAAGGACATATTTAATTCACCTTGGCAAAAAAAAAAAAAAAAAAAAAAAAAAAGAGGGAGGAGAAAAAGGTTTCAGTTGTTTCCTATTTCTGGCAGTGCTCGAGCTGTTTTCTTCTTTCTTGGTCTCTTCCCCAATGCTGGGCCCTTCTTTCCGTACCTCATTGTTTTACTTTTGTTATTGCCACCAACTGGCTCTTGGGGCTGAAACAAGCCTTTGCAGAGAGGCCTTCGGGGGGAACCCGGCCGGCCCCTCCGAGGGCAGCTCTTCTGCTGCCTCCAGTGGAATATGCAATCGCCCTGACGTTGTTACCCAGCTGCTGGCCAGAGCGCTGCTTACCATACCGCTGCCGACAGCACGACAGTGCCGAGAGCAACGCCACTTCGTAACGTGGAGAGACTGAGATCGTCAGCGCTGCTCAAGTGCTGCATTCAGGGGCTCTTTCAGGTTTTTCCTCTGTACTTCCTAGGCAGGCAGAGATGGCCCTCCCTTCCAGCAGTGTGCATAGGAGCGTGAGCAGGTTTGGAGGGTTGAACTGAAACAGTTTGGCAGTGGCTGTTGGACCCAAAAACGCGGAACTCCCTTTTTCTTTGGAAAGGTCACAAGTGGGTTTGTTGACTAGAGCTCGTAGCTGATGACAATTTGAAATGTAGGTCTCCTACATCTAAGTGACTGGGAATGAGTGTTAGGGTTTGGGGTTTGGGGTATTTTTTCTTTGCATGCTAGTTGGAAAGCCATTTTTTACCCAAGTGATAATGGTCCAATTTCTATCTGCAGTGCAGTACCGTCATAGGTAACAAAGAGATGAAAATATGCACAGTGGGATTCTCCGCTTGACAGACAGTTGTGCTGCCTCCTCCTCCTCCGGCCCCCGCCATGGATGGGAATCCCTTTTTTTTTGGTAATAAGAAAGGCCAGGGACTTTTTACTAACTGGAGCACTGTGACTGGTTGTGAGAGCTCACACCGGGCACATGCAGGAGTGACCCCCAGGCAGCTGCCTTAGGGCAGAGAGGGGCTGGTAGCGATTGGCCCTGGGCAGTGTCCCTACCCAGGAGACTGACTCAAGGTAGCACCTACTGGGGACGGGACACATTTTGTTTGGGATGTTTTTTTCTTTTGGTGTTTGTTCCTGTTGCATTGTAGGTTTTTAACTGAATCCCTGCTTTCCCTATCCCTTCCCCATCCTCCCACGCACCTTCCCTAACCGCTGCGGAGGTGGGGTGAGAGCAGGTCATGCACCCGCCTGCAGCTCCGTTTCGGCTCAGGGAAGGGCCAGGCTCACCCTCTGCCGCCCCGTCCCACCACGCACCAGCCTCTGGGTCATGCAGGCGGCTGCCCTAGCCCCAAAATGCTTGGTAGGTTGGACTCCGTGCCGGGTTTTGAGACTGAGGGTGGTCGGTGAAAGATATAAATATCCTCATGTAGCTGTAGGAGTGTCTGTGCTTGTAGGGCTGTGTGCTTCGGTGCTTCCAGAAGACTTCTGTACCTCACAGGTACAGCAAGCATCGGCTGGAGATGTAGGTTTAGCAGATGTTATAGATACAACACAGTCACTGTGCCCAGCTGGGTCAAGAGCACGCCCAGGGGTTGGGCTTCATTCGTATGGGGTTGGGTTTGAGTTTCAAATGTGTTTGTACTGTGGAGAAGAGGGAGGGAAGAGGTGTATCTATCTCCTACTTTGCTGGTCTGCACAGAATGTGTTTGAGCATTTCTCCTCTGTCCTGCTAGAGGAGACGTGTCTTCAGGCTGAGCAAACATTTATGGGGTTAGGGGTTGGCTATTTTCTAAGAAAGGGAAGAAAAAAAAACATTTTTGACATTAGCAGTTTCTAGAATGTGCAATTTAAGGGAAAACGAGAACATGGGCAAGATAATGACGGAAAGCTGGCGCAGGCGGGCGTGGAGGGAGCTTCTCGCTGCCCTCTCTGGGGCAGGGATCCCACCGGGCACTGGGAGGCAGCAGCAGCTCCTGCCCACCTCATCCTGGGGCCAGGTAACAACGCTCATGGTTCGTCAAACTAGGCAGAAATTTTAGGCCAGCTTTGACTGGCTACTCCAAGTCACAGTGACTGATGTTACTGACTGGGTGTCCTTCCTGCCTTGTATTCGCCACCTTCTGATCTAACCTGGTAGGGTTTCAGAAATGAAAGCCAGGATGCTGGACATTGGCTAAAGGACAGACAACACCACTAGACCCATCAAAACCCAGGAGTGGATAAATACAAGTCATGGGTTTATACAGATTTATTTACCTCTAGAAATACGGCAAGTTCCACATTTTACTTTTACTGCTCTAAAGAGTTCCTGTCTTTTTTTTTGTCTTTTTTTTTTTTTTACCAGAATTGCCAATACAAATTTAGCCTTCAGTTACAGAAATCCCCACAATGAATCCTGCAGAAACTTCACATCCAAAGTGAAAAATAAAGGGGGGTGGGGGGGGAGGGGCATTAAAACATTATACCCTCTTCAAAAAATGGTTGGGTTGAATTGGAGTTTTAACACATGACTGCCGAGGTCAATGTTTTGCTTTGCAGTATGGGAGATTGAAAGTAAAGCCCTTGTCGTTTCTTTTTCTGTGCAGTTAGCGTTTGCTGTCAGCCTATTACCCTCAAAAGCTTCTTATGGGCCCCAGGGGGAACACACCTTAAACGGGAAGCCAAGGATTTACTGATTGTCCAGTTAATATTTTAACGGTTTAATAGCCCAAATTGTTGGTCCTGTTATGATAATAAAACCCAATAGTCCAAATTAATAAGGCAAAGCCTCAAGGATACAGTAAAAACTGTTACACAGGAGAAACCCTTCCTGACGCCTTCCCCCTTTGGCTGGGGTTGCGCTCACAGGTCAGCGTCCCTCCGGCCCTGAGGGCACTGCCTCCGTCCTCCCGGAGCCGAGCTGGGGCTGGAGCAGCCTCGGCAGCCCGAGGTCTGCGCGGAGGGGCGAGGGCAGTGCCGGGGGCTCTGCCCCTCTCTGCCAGGAGGCACGTGGTGTTGGTCTTGACGCTCCCTGCCTGCTTGGCCCTGGGGCCGCTGGGTTTATTTTGTATACCTTTTCACGTGGTCCACCTCCGCTGCTGCTTTTTGTCAGTCCCAGTTATTCAGTTTTTCTCTTCTCTTCCTTGCCCCGAAGCAGTTTCCCCAACCTGCTGCAATTCCGTGGCCCGGGGCTGCACATGGCCACGCCGCCTTCCGCTGGGGAGCCAAAACAGCCGAGTCCCCCCAGGGCATCGACTCGGTATCGCTCTAAACTAAAGCAAACCATGGTTACCCGACGGCTAGACAACTGCTGGCACAGCTCAACAAGCTGAAGTCAGCCCAGGTCCAGAGAAGCCCCGAGCCTGCGCTCGGGCTGGCACAGAGCCCAGGACCTTTCAGTGCTTATCAGTGACATTTCCTGGGCTATCACCTGCTCGAAAACATCGTGGCAAACCTCCCCGGCCCCATGGCGGTCACGGGCTGAGGGCTGCAGCCGTGGCGGGGGCTGGCGGCTGCCGGGGGTTGGTGACATGAACAGGGAGCTCTGGGGAGCGGGGGGCTGGGGAGGAACATTTGCTTTGATGTTACTGAGATGGTGATTCGAGATGGTGATTTGAGATGGTGATTCGTGGTGTTCTGGTTTGAAAAGGCCTGGTACTTCACGGGGATGCGGAGACGGGGGTGGGCTAGAGAAGACCCCTGTCCCTGGAAAGGGGAGAACCAGAAATAGCGGATTTCCAAATGTCTCTGTCTTTCAGCCTGCTCTTTTGTGCCATAACATGTATGTTTTAACTAAGGGCGAGGGTCTCAAAAGGCTTTGAGAGCGTAGCTACTTATCATTTACAAATGACAAACTGCCTGTTGTTTTCTGGTGGGCTTGGTAGGGGCTAAGGTGTAGCAAAATTATCTAAAGTCCACCTTTGCTTTAAGCAGATGCATTTCTATCTGCAGGAGTAAGAATTATTTCACTTATTGGCATAGCTGGACAGTTATCTATTTCTTTCTGTTACCAAGGTACTTGTAACTCTCTTGCACTGTTTATCTAAAGTTGAAATATGTTCTTTGAATCCTTGTATAAATAAAAGGCTGGAGACTTAAATCTGTATTTACAGGGCAGTTTTATTTCTTCTCCGTTTAAGATGAGTTTAGGATTTTCTTTCTTTTTCGTTGTTAAGGCACAGATAAAGGCCAGGTCAGGAGTGCTGAGGAATGAAAGCTTGCTTTCAGCCACAGAGTTTGTAATGGGCTGATGCCAGCGTTGGCGCTACGGGTTTGCCAGCATTCAACCCTGTGTAATCTGGAGGAACAACTGCTAGGATTGTATGGATGTGATGTCTGTGGAAACAAGGTGAACCTGACTTGAGTCATCAAAGCAAATATGCTAAAAAGTTCTCTTTCTCATAGAGGTGCACAAAAAGTCATGCATAATAGTACAAGCAATCAGAAATACCCTTAGCATTTGTCATTACAAAGTGTTGTGCTAATTATTTACCATGGCATTGTACTAGTGCAGCTGTTGGTAGGGTTAACAGCAAGCAAAGCAGACGGCCGGCCCGTCGCAGTGACGTGGATGTTTAATCTCAAGCGAGTGCCTGAGACTGAACTGATGCAGCAGAAAGGTTTGTGCTTCAGCTCTGCACTGTCCAATTCCAGGAGTGGGTAAATGCAGCAGCCAAGGTAATGTGTCAAAAGCAGCTCATGAAGTGTCTAAGAGAGTCTTGGTAACTGGAAACTACTAAAAGTGTATCTGCCTGGAAGCAAATATCACTTAAATTTAATAAATTGAGTGATACCCTTGAGTGAGTAGGTATTTCTTTAGTTTCATGTCCTGCAGTTACAGCTATTTAGGCACCACATGCGCACATTTATATACATACAAGTGTAGAAATGTTGGTCTTCTCCTGGGTGAAGTTGTTTGCAGACCAGTCACCTCCTTTGCCTCGTCTGTGCAATCTTAAATAATGGCCACTTAAAGCTGCGCGTGTATTAAAACTGTTGGAAAACAATTCTGTTGGTTTGTAAAGCCACTGAAACCCGTATGTTTGCAAATTCACTGCTACGAAATTGTGACGGGGTGGGTGTGACAGAAGCTGAGCTCAGCTCCTGCTTCCCTGCAGCCACACACAGCCCGGCTTCCCCAAGAAGGCGAGGCTTCGGGGACCCTAGCAGCAGCACTGTACCTACAAGGAGCTCACCAAGAAGACGGAACCAGGCTCTTTACTGCGGTGTATGGCAAGAGGACGAGAGACAGCCAGGGTAACCGGGGCTGTTTGCATAAGGTGTTTGCACCATACCCCAACAGCAGTGGCACAAAGTCCAGAAACCCCCCAGCAGCCCCAGCAAAATCTGGACTGAGGCACCAGACCTTTTCCAGCCAGGGGACGAGACTATTACCCTGCAGTTCAGCCATCTTCTCTCAGAGGAGGCAAATGGCTTCACTGCCAGGAGATGGCATTTGTGTTTAGCCTGTAATGACTCTCCATGTAACGATAACTACCCTGTTCCTATCTCCTCCTCTGCACGGGGACTCGATACAGGGCAGGCTGGTGGGAAGGGACAACTTTTCAGGACCGTCTTCGTCAGCTGCAGGCAGGTCACTAGTAAACATCTGTAGCCTCGCAGTGAGGCATCACGGATGCAGAAGCAGCGACATTTCCTGCTGCTAATGCGACAGCAACGCCGCTCCGGGCTGGTGGCACCCAGGGGCCTCCCGGACCAGGGCCGGGGTGAGCTGCAGGGAGCTGGAAAGCCAGTCTCGCCCTGGTAGGTCACACCAGGCATGTCTGGCAACTCCCAGAGCCATCTGCTGGGCTGCTGCCACCCGTAGGGATCGGTGGAGGGTTCATGCCACACCAAGAGTGATGCCACGTGAAATAAAGAGCACAATTTTGGTAACAAGAGCAGCTGTTATGGGCAAATTTGGCACAGTGGGCACTTTTCAAAAGGAGGACTGTTTTTGCCGTTAGCTGTATTCTTTTAATGGGATAATGCCTTTAAACAGATTCTGGGCCATGCTAAATCAAAGTATGACACACAGAAGCAAGTAGCAAGCGCTCCTGAAGGCAAATGAGACACTTTTTCTAATGGTGAGATGTGATACTGCACAGCAGAAATGCATCCGAGGAAGTGATGGGGATCCTTGTACCCCACTTGCGCAGGACGAGGGGCGGAGGGGCTGCACGGAGCAGTCGGCTCAGCCCCAGCTCGGTGCCCCTCGGGAACGGCAGCCTCTCCACCCTGGCTGGGCACACACCAGCACCCAGCCACCATCACTGGGGCTGGGGCAGTGGGGAGCCAGAGGTGCCAGGGGCACGGTGGAGGGAAGGAAGAGGCTCCCTCACCCACCAAAACCGCGGGGCACAGTCCGGCCACGTGGCAGCCGCGAAGGCAGCGCCCAGGTCCCCCCACCCCAGTAGCTCAGACATTGGGAGACGTGGAGAGTTAGTTATTATGAAAGGCTGTACTGAATAGCTCGCTGCTCAATACATCAGTCCTACATTTAAGATGAATCAAGGGGACAGCAAACACTGGTATTTCTTCTGTTCTTCATCATAGAGCAGTGGCAATTTAACTGTACAAACTAAGGCAATCACAGCCTAAATAAACTTGCTCTGTCCTTCACTTGCCACTTACAGAGGCGATTTTCCCAGTAATTTCCACGAGGCAGGTAGCAAGTTGAAGTCGCCCGTTAGGAAAGCAGGGTTGCTGTAGAAAGGCTGCTTGCAGAAAGGTGGCTGCGAGCACCCCCTCCACGGGCAGGAAAGGCTGGGGAAGGCACCAGTGATGCTCGATCAGAGGGCTGGGCTGCTTCTGCAGCCTTCCCCATCACGGGGGCCTGCGGCACCACTGCCTCCCCCAGGGCTGTCCCAGGCAGCAGCAGCAGTGGCAGCAGCAGCAAGCTCCCAGCCTGTGGTCCTGGGAGACATGGTGGGGCACAGGGGAAGTGCGGGGGGACACATGGGGCATCCGCCCCAGCAGATGGGGTCAGGACCTGCCAAGGCAACACGGGGCCCCTGTTGCATCAGCCCCCCACCCTGCAGCACCCCAGCCCCTACCTGCTCTGTGGGGCAGCCCCTCACTGCAGCCCCCCTGGGGCTGCTCTGCTTTGCCATGGGGAGGGTGAGGGGAGGCAGGGCACGAGCCCAGGAGGCCCCTCAGGCAAGGGCTGAGCTCCCCACAGCCCCTCGCTGTGGGGAAGCACCCTGCCAGAAGAAGGTGGGCAAGGATGGACTTCTGGGACACAGGCTGGGAGGGCCCATGGTGCCAACTGCCACCACCCAAGGTAAGGCTGTCCACAGCCATTGCAGGAGTGTGGCCATAACCCACCATCGCTGCATTGCAGTGCCAGGACACCCCTGCAAGTCTCCCCACGCAGCTGAGCATCATGAGAGTGAGACCTGGCGCTGTGCTGCTCCCCAGGATGTCTCCAGTCAGGCTGGGGGCAGCTGTGACCCTCCACCTGCCACCACAGCACCGGTCACAGTGAGCTGAAGAGCTGGGTGCTGGTGGGCACAGAGCATGACCTGGCTTTCACTTGCTTCCCAGTGAGAGCTGCCGTCTGGGACACTGTGGCTGCCTAGGTTCAACAGCAGCTCCTGCTGCACAAGGTGGGCTTGCACCCTCCACCCCCTCTCTGCCCTGCGGGGCTCAGGAGTCGCTCCTGGGCCAGGGACTGCCATTACTCTTCCCCTCCCTCCGGGCCAAGGGAGAAATAAGCCTTGCACAGGTGTGGTCCCTAGCCCAGTCGCTGGAAACCCCTTGGATGCCCTGGGGCTGACAATGCTGCTTCTGCCCTGGCTCCAGCACAGCTGTTATGGAGAGTGCGAGGGCTTGGCAGCTCCTCTGCAAAACTCTGGCAGGGCAGCTTTGGTGCTTTCCCTCCAGCCAGTCCTCACCTTTCTGTCTTTCTGTTTCATCTGCTTGCAGGATGTCTGAATTCCCACCCTCAGCTCCTTCGACACCGTCCCTGAACAAGTCCAGGTTGGGGACAGTGACCTGACTGTGCAGAGACTTGTTTCTGCCCAGCCAGGAACCTCGCTGACATCCACTGCCTGACAGATGACAAGGTCCTCCAGGTAAAAACCTCACCACCCTGGCCCCTGCAGAGAGTACAGGCTCCCCTGCTGTGTGGACGGGGTGACTGGACATTCCTATCCCACCCCCAGGTTGGAGAGTGTCTCATGCTTCTCAAAAGCAAACCACCTGCCATGGAGCAGGTCCAAAAATGGGTCCTTTGTGTGCAATGGGTGGAACAGCCAACAGTCCTGAAAAACTGCCTGGAGGGAGACAGGGCCCTGCGACCTTCTCCACTGCTGGCTCAAGCCACAGTTGAAAGCCACATTGCCTGTAGGGATGCATCACCCAAGAGCCTTGGGGCTGCTGGCACTCAATGACAGCCTGCTGACAGGCAGCTGCAATAACGGACCCCCGTCCTACTCATGGTGTTTTCCAGGTGGCAAAGTACTGGTGCCCCTGTGGTACACGCAGATAGCTGCGGCCACCTTTGTGTCGCTGAAGAGAGTGGTAGGGTGCATCCAGGACACCATGTCCCTCTTCTCCCACTGCATCGGCAAGGGAAAGACCAGTGTGCTCATCCTGAGGGATGCAGGCATGCTCCTCATTGAACACACAAGAGTGCAAATTAAATACTACCATGACTTTCTGAACATGATGACTGGGAAGGACATCCTGGAAGAAGCTCTGCTGAGGGTAAGCATTTTGTTTCTTCTCTGCTGCACCTCACCCATTGAAATCCCACTGCAGCACTTCTGCCAGCACCACTCGCTTTAGGCCAGCTGTGACCTGGGCAGCCCCTTGGGCTGGATGGGACCTCCAATCCCACAAGCTCTCGCTCTGCCAGGCTCTTGCAACATTCAGTGCCTCGGCCACACCAGGGGTGCCCCAAAGCCCAAGCTTTCAGCTCAGCAAGAACCAGTCCCTACTCAAGCACCCTGATTGCTGCCCTCACAAAAAAGCTGGGTGGTTTACAAAGTGGCATCACGTCTTTGCTGGGCGGCACTTGCTCGTTAGCAGTGTGGGCTAATGGGGATGAGAGAGAGCACCTGTGAGGGTTTCGGAGAGGCGGTGTCACCGCGTGGCAGTGGGCAGCCAGCTGCCTTGGTGAGCACAGAGGTCACCTCCCCGGCATCGCCTCCCCCAGCCCTGTGCTCCTCTGCTGCAGGTCCCAGGGGTGCTGGACTTGGTGATACCTCGCACAGCAACCACAGCTTCCCTGAGCCACTCTGGCTGCATCGTCGTCTTTCCAGAGTATGTGCGTGCCCGTAGCCCTCGGCTGACCTAGCTGGCGGCTGCTCAGGTCCGATCTGGCAGTGCTGGGCTGCCAGGGCTTGCCTGCACAGGCAGACACTGGGGACTGCCACCTTCAAAGCAGTTGTTCCCAGTACCCTCCTTGACTGCTCTTGCAACTACGTGTGGTGTCACACAAGGCCCACAGGAGAGGGGCTGTCGGCTGTGTCCCTGCCACTCAGTCATGCCGTTAGGCAGGATTCATGGGCCATGCAGAGGAATTCAGTCTTTCCACCATGGCCTGGGCTGCTCTGTGGGGTAACGATGTTTCCCAGTGTCCTGGGGGTACAGTGTGCTCTGCTTTGGAAACTGATGGCCTTCACAGCACAGCCAAAATGGCTCTGTTGAGTGCTGCACCCTTCAAAGGGGCTGTGGTGCCTTGGGACATGCTGGTGTCTTCTCCTTGCACCCAGGTTTGAACTGGAGCATGTCCATAAACCACTGCCCAGGGACGCCCGCAAGGGCCCAAGGAAGCCCAGTGATGAAGGCAGGCAAAAGAAAGAAGAGCCTCTGCCACCCCCCAGGCGGGAGGAGGAAGGTAAGGCATCAGCTGGCTCCTTTCCACAGCGCAGGGAACTGACAGGTGCCTATCTGATGAGGAAAATCCCCGGCAGTGATTGCAGAAAGGCTCCTCGTCTGATCTGCAGCATCCTGGCCAGAGAATAAGGGTGTGCCACGGAAATGCTGAGCTGGGCAAGAGCCAGTGCCAGGGAAGGCCCGAAAAATCCCAGAAACTGTGGCTGCAGGAGGACCCAAGGGCCCCCCACATTGCTGGGGCGGGCAGCATCAGGGCAATGCTCTCCTGCTGAGCTTTCTCCTTCCTGAGGCCAGAGACCCAGCCTGAACCATGCCTCCTCGGGCTGGCAGAGCCTTTCTCCAGCCAGATGCCCTGAGCCCTGGGCAAAGGTAACGACGGGGCAGAGGAACAAGCCCGTGAGCAGCTCAGGCATGTGCCAAATGGCAGGAGGGGACGCCATGCTCTTTTGCTCATGTTAGGGAGCCGTCTCCCTTGGCCCCAGAGCCAGCATCCCTCTGGCAAGCTGTTACTGACACAAGTGATGGCAGGTGTGCCGCAGGTTGGCTTCCCCTCCCTCCGTGATGGAATGCCGCAGGTTGGCTTCCCCTCCCTCCGTGATGGAATAAAAGCTCATCCTCGTCCCTCGTGGCTGATTCCTTATTGGCTGGCATTGTGTTTCACACCGGTCCTTTTAGTCCCTGCCCTGCTGCTGTGATAGGCCAGGTTCACCTTTGTGCCAGCAGCAAATATCGATCACAGGCTCCTTTTTGCATCACAGCCAGAAAGAAAAATGTTCAAGCAGCTCAGCCGCACGCTCAATCCGCCAGGAAGCGGCTGGTACCCGTGTCCAGCCCTGCAGCACCCGCCTGGCACCGGCTGATGTGGCATTCCTGTGGCCGGGTCCTTGGCCCCGTCCACTCCCATCCTTCACAGCTCGAACACGTGTCCACACGCTCATGCGTAAGATACTCTCTGCCCTGGCATCACACCAGCGATTTTACTGAAGTCCAGAAAGATTAGCACTACTGTATCTAGCTAGCCTAGTAAATCATTTTCTGGGTACTCAAAAGACGCTTTTGTTGCAGGTGAGGAGCCACTAGATGATCTGGAGGTGATCAGATCAATATTGCATCATTGCACCAGTATTGCATCAGTGCTGACCCCAGCAGCAGCCTTCTGGTGAGGACGACAGGGGTTTTAGCGTCTTGTAAGAAGCGGCTATAGGGATAGGGACTGTACAAATCCAGTTGTTTTACAAATGATCTGTGGGCTCTGACGTTGCTTTTAGCTGTTCACACGCAGCTCTCGGGATCCAGCAGGCACTAGGACCTGCCTGAAGCCTTTACGCCTGAGACTGTTCAGCAGGGATAAATATAGCACAGCCCAGCACAGCCCAGAGGCTTTGCTGGGGGACGCCACCCGCACCCCGATCGCCGGCGCCCCTGCGTGCCGTGCGGAGGAGCCGATCTGGGAGCTCCGTGGCAGGGCGGTGGTGCCGGTGACGCTGGGGCCTTGGCTGCGGATGCTTCAGCTCTGCAAGGTCACGGCCTCGCTGCTCATCAGCAACGCCCGGGCAGCCTGCAATGAGGACCTGCTCACGCGAGAGGGGGTCACCTTCTGTGTTAACGTCACCAGGCAGCAGCCCTTCCCTGGCCTCCAGCAGGTCCGGGGCATACGCGTGCCCGTGTTCGATGATCCGGCCGAAGACCTGTATCGGTATTTCGAGCAGTGCAGTGATGCTATAGAAGAGGCTGTGAAGAGCGGTGGGAAGTGCTTAGTTTACTGTAAAAACGGCCGCAGCCGATCAGCTGCCATTTGCACTGCTTATTTGATGAGACACCGAAAGCTCCCGCTCAAGGATGCCTTTGAGGTATTGTACTTATACCTAGATTTATATATAGACAACTTTTGGGCAAGAAATGCAGTGCTTACTATGAGTAATGATGATTTCTCATAGAATTATTTTGGTGCTCTCACCTGTTTATTAGCAGTTATATAGATACTCGACATTTGAATAAAAATTTCACTCTAAGTTTTTTCACCCCTAACTTGGACAAATAAGCTTTCACTGTGAGGTTTCTGGAACAAATATAATTACAAATGCAAACAGTCTTTAAGCACTGGTAGCAAATATGCGAAGTTGGTTGTTTTGTGAACATTTTCCCCATCATTTGCTTAGTCGTGATAAGTGAAGTTAGAGACAGAGAAATAAAGCAAATGAGTGAAACAGATGCGAGCATGTGCAGAGGTTGTTTTGCAGGATTTGCTCTTATTACTGATGTGACAGCTCAACACAGCAAAGAAACATCATCTGTTAGGCCTGCTGAATAGCCTGGGACTAGCTAGCTACGAGCAATAGCATTGCAACTTTACTAGGAAGCCCGTCCAATACATATGACTTGTGCTGTACAGTCTTTTAGTCTTCACCCATTTGGTAGGTATATCACTGAAGTCTCTAATTTAGATAACCGTTTTGCTCGGTACTAGACAGAGACGTGCAGATACATGACTGAGTTTCACGCTATCTTAAACATGCACGGTGTCACCACACTTTGTGAGAGACAGTCACATTTCCAGCAAATTCAACATCTCCTTTTCACGTCTTGCCCATGAATCCATTCTGTAACAGGCACCACGTGCCACGAAGTCTTAGCAAGCACAGAGTGAGATCAGCTCACCAAAATATCTGTTGATTATTCCGTAGCCAAATCAAAACCTAAGTAAATCTTCTCAAAAGTCTAAGAAGAAAAAAAATCTGTTTGCATGATACCTTCCCTTACTTCTACAATGTCTCTCCTTTCTCCTAGACTGTGAAGACTGCCAGACCAGTAGCAGAACCCAATGCAGGATTTTGGTCTCAGCTGCAGAGATACGAACAAGATTTGCAGATGCCAAAGCAGTCTGATCTGCTGAGCAAAGGACTTAAAAATAGCAATGTGTGAAGATGTTTTAAAGTGGCTTGCTACAGATCTAAAAAAAAAAAATAATCGCTTCATATATCACCTATACATAAAATGCCTTACTCCCCAAATGGTGGTTCATTAAATTCATTCAGAGCATTGACGTTAAAAGTGCCTGGGAAAGGGGCAGATAAGCAAGGAGAAACAACAGAAACAGCAAATGGTTGGAAGGAGTGTAAACAAACCAGCGAAAGGCATGGTACCTTCAGCATTTATTTTCCCCTGAATGACACTGAACACGGTAACAATGTATTGAATGAATGAAGGAGTTACTACATAGGGATTTTAATCTTGGTTTTTTAATTAAACTTCCCGGTGACATCACTAGAAGACCTGATGCCAGACCAAGGAAGTTCTGAATTTCTGTCTCACCTACTCGATCATAATTCATGTTCATGCGCTGACACAGCCTTTGGTAAGAAACTGATACTGGAGTGCTTAGTCGCTGCCTGAGCTCTGCATTTTCCTTATGTTCAACTAGACCAAAATACCATCACAAAATTACCTAAAAATCCAGAGGACAGAATATACAGACAATGGTAAGGATTTCAGCTCCCACCATGCAAGTTAGTTGCCTTTTCAGCTTTTGAAATTATTCTCCAAAATACCAAAGGGATGATTTTAAAAGAGTAGTTGATAGTGGAGGGAAAAAGATGACATGGGCAATCCAAAAGTAATCCTCACTCCTTTTAGCTCCCCTTGCTAAGCCTAGCAAGATCTATCAGTGCCCAATCCATGCCTTAATGCGTCGGTTTACAAGTCAGCTATATCTGCATGCAAGCAACATGGCTAAATCATTTCTGCTAAGACCACTTGCAGGTTGCCCTGTGAAATTATCTACTGGGATATCAAGGAAGCTGCACAAAGCTTCTAAATCAGACTACAATTATGTTTATCATAAGATGTTAAAAGTAGAGAGAAATGCTAAGGTTATTTTGTCAAACTGTATTAATACATTTGTAATTTAAAAGGGACAAGTTATGAAACCTGTGAACCTGCAGTGTGAAATTCCATTCCACGTTGCTCAAAGCATCAATACGAAGTAATGTTAGCTCCTCGTCATCTGTCTAAGTGCTTACACAAGGCAAACATATGCTCCCAGCAGTGGAGTAGTTTAAGGCAGAAATTCTAGTGGTGGAACAATGACGGAGAATAAAGTCACTGGGGAATTACAAGAATTAGACAATTCACATGCAGCAGAAGTTCCCAAAGTTAAAGATTGCTCAAAGTTAAAATAGGATTATTTTAAAAGCTGAAAACATAGAAATAAAAATTTAAAAAATGGGGCTATCATCTACTTGGGCATTTTCACACCAGACACTTTCTCCACTCCCAGCTGTGTTTGGTTCATTCTGTATTGTTTATCTTTGGTATCTGCATTACAACCAACAAGAAATTTGTTGCACATCTGTAGATTGGAGGTGAGTCATTGTTAGGGAATTTGTGTAGCTTTTATAAAACTGGACTATCATACTTGATATGAATTTCAGTATAACATGAGACTTCGAGCCCAGAGTATATAGACTATACCCTATAGACTATACCCATTTATACATTAATAAATGGCCAGGATACCACTCATCAAAAAATCTGTTGCAGTCAGTCTGTGGAATAAAGTTTATTTCTTGTCAAAAGCTAAAGCTGCTAAACAAAAGTAGGAAGCTAAACATTATGAAAACACAACACATTCCTAACTAACTGTGAGGCGTATTAACTTGCAGTCAGCTACAGCATATCAGTTCCGCATTTTTGAGTCAGCTGAAATAGAAACAGTTGCTCTTGATTGTCAGGATACAGGGCACTCTGTGGTTAAACTTTACCAGGCTTCTCAGCACACAGAAAACCTTCATGCCGCAAGATTTCACATCACAGCGTTTTCTGTAGAAACCTATTTACATTTGAAAACCATTCCCAGAAAACCATTCTTATTTACATTGAAAACCATACCTCCTCCTTGTACTGCTCCAAATTAAGATGAAAGATTGCATCTTGGAACCAGAACCCTGGAAGTAGTTCACTTCTTTATTTGAGTTCATAACCTACTAACGTTACAAGTGATGTGATCGATAAGTTTAGACATACTCCTTGTTGCTTATGACTGTCTCAGAGTCTTTGGTGTAAACGCGCTGCTGATGAGCTGCCTGGCCTGCTGAATATGCATATTTGTTGCAACTGCAAATTAAGAAAAGAAAGATACAAAATAATAGTTATTACACACTAGTTACTCATTTGGGTCTGTATCCAACCCTCCGACAGCACATACTTCACAAAGGTGCAGAAATGAGAGGCCTATTGTTCTCATCAGCCTTGTAGTTAAGGGAAAAGAGATGGGCTCTTTGACAGGCAGCACAGCCATCGCCCTTGACCAGAAACACACTCTGGATTCCTAACTCACATGTGCTCTTCCTCAAGGCATTTTAGTCAGTCCCTAATGCAGAAGAGAACCTGGACCTTAACGCCTTTGTGCAAGCTGCAGTTTTTAATACAGGAATCAAGGTGATGAGAAAGGAAAACAGAAGTATCTTCAGCCAGCCCCTTCAGCTGTCATTCGTCATGTTGAACTTCTATTTCACACATCAGTTTTACCTGATTTTCAAGACATTTCAGGATATTTGGGACTTTGTATGAAAGTATGGTGAGCAAGATCTAATGTGGCTGATGAAATATTACCATAAAACTTAAATGGCTTCAGATTAGGCAATGGAGTATCAGAGGAACACTCTCACTTATTAGGTGTTTTGACATAACTTTTCTAAGATTAACTACAGCAGCAGTGAGCATGCTTCTTCCTTCCATGTTATCCTCCTCTCAAGCTTAGCCAGTACAGCCTCCAAGCCATTTGGGTTCTTCTGGGTAGACATGGACCTCTGCTACTTCTGACAATTTCATCACTCTCCTTCAGAAAGGGACCTTATGTATGTGTGAATATTTTAAGATTGAAAAAAAAATCCAGGCAAGGTTAAATATTGAGGCCAGAAATCTCAACTTTTCTGACTTGATGCACAACAAGACATTTCCATAAGGAACAAGTAAAAAATCATATGTGTCTAATGATCAATTGGATATGCTTTGCTAGGGAAATGCCATTACACTCTCTGCAAATTAAATGGTGTTTTGAGTATTTTAATAGTATTGAGTATTGCAGAAAAACTTGATTATAATACACTATATTCCTTTACATACTTTTCTTTTGGCAATAGATACTTCACTCTTTCACTGCACTTTTTCATCATGTAGATCTCAGAACCATCATCAGTACCCAGAATCAGCAAATACCAGTTACAGGTGACCGCTGATGGCAAAGTATCTGCAAGTATACCCTCTGGGATGTACAAATATTTGGTACAGCATCCCCCGCCGTCACAAGTCTGTGACACACCATAGCACTGAATTAATGGCACAATTTCCTGTTTGCACTTCATATGGCTACAGATGTATACTGGGGGTGAGGGAGAGAGAACAGTATACAGATAGAAAATGGTATATAATTGACAGCCACTATTTCAACTGACAAATCCAAGATTACCTGTAATCCTGTTTTTTCTTCCCTTTGCATGAACAGGTCAGTAAGATCCCACCAAGTGCATAAAGAACAGATCCAGCCCATCCTAAGTACAGAGCATCTCCTAGTTCATATCTGAAACATGAAAGATTTTATGGAAGCAGCATATAACAGGATCACAAAGCTAGACTGAGCACAAATCATGCAAACAAACAAATTCTAGTCTGTGTAGAAACCAGCTAACTGAAAGGTACTTCAACAGATAACAGAGAACAACAGATCTGGCTTTGTGTCTGTTCAGCAAAACTCTTACAAGTATATTCAAGCACTCTGTCAACTTAGTGACACCACAGAAAGTACTAAGCAACACAAAGATAAGTAGCAATAAATACTTGCATATATTTAATAAATTGTTGATAATAAATGATAATAATATAGCTTCTGTGCAGTCCACAACACTTATTTTGCCTTTGTATTGGCTGTGCCACTGAAGTAATTTTGTGAAACTGAATAATTCGGACCTTACTGTCTGTGTCACGAGAAAAGGCTAACCATAGAAATGAGTTTTCTATGGACACGACGCTAAATCACCTACAAGGAGCTATTTGTGTAGGGCTAGTTTTCTAACTAACTCATGTATCCTAAAGAACATTCAACACTCTGTGATTATATGGCTGAAATACATTTTTGAATAGTCCTAGGCTGAAAAAGAATAGTTTCCCATTTTACTGTACAAAACTACACCCTTCAGGAAACCTCCTAGTCCAGTCCAAGAAATTCACTGATAATGAGTTTGACCCAAGGGCTAGACAAAAATGAGCCTGGGAAAGTCTGGCAGGAGTTTCGCAAAAGAAAGGCAAACAAGTTTTTATATTCGGACAAAGACTATATCCACAATACGGCTGTACCTCTGTGGTCTGAGATAACTAATATAAGAGCAAAATAAGCGTCATGGACTGCACAGAAGGTATACTGAAACCAGATATGTGTGTTTTCTTTCCACTTGTAAACACAAAATCATTATTTAAAAGTGTCAAAGTTTCTGACTCCAGAATTAATTGCTAATAGGAAAGTTTCAGAGGTTTACACAGGTTCACTGCTCTCCATGTTCTCATTGCACATTGGAGCCACAAGGTCTCCACCGTTTTAGGTGCTCTCCAAACATGGAACAAGGAGACAACCATTATGTCAAAAAAACAGGAGTGCAAGTTGCTGGAGGAATACTAAGGAAGAGAGAGTTGCCCAGTGCATGCAATTGTCTCTGCTCACCAGTCACCTATAGACAGGAATGCTGTAGATGTCATACCAAAGGAAAGTATATAGGAGGGATCTGCAGGAGAACTTATGTTGCCTTCACAGCTGTGTAAGAAAGTCCTCTAAGAATTAGTAAAGGTTAACTTTACTAATTTGCTGAAGTCAGGCCAAAAAAATGCAATCTAAAAAACCAGATTTGCCAGTCTCTTAAGAGTGAAGATCAATACTGGCCTGCAATTGAATTTAAACCTGTCTCACAGAGTCCAAGGAGCACAAACTTCCTCAAGAGCATGTCTGGCTTTAGCAATGATCAAAGTTGATTCACTAAGAACTGCTTAGTGAATCGATAGTCTCAAACATGAAGTTTAGATATTAAAAAAAAAAGATTTCTTCAGCTACTGAATGCAAACAATCTGGTAACTGATTAACATGCATTGATGTTGAAGCCCCAAAGCTATACCAGGTAACTATAAAATTTGCCAACTATCCCACTAACTGAAATTCCTTATCAACAGTTGTTTTGGTCCTCTAACGTATTTATTACCCTTCATATAATTCTCTCAAGGGGATATAAAACAACAAACAGTATTCACAAGCACCATTTCTTTGTAAGTGCTTGTTTGAAAACACAAGGAAAACTGACGAACATGCAAAGCAATTGCTTAAAGTACTTTGATTCATAACAAAGCACTTCACCTCTGACGTCCCTGAACTGATTCTCAGAATGAAACTTACAAAACACTTCAAATATGATCCTAGTAATAAAGATTTATAGTTTATTGATCTACAAACTACATACTTGGTAGAGGTACTGGCAAATCATAAATGTTCCCTTTTCCCCAAACCAGCTCTCTCATATTCCACAGACAATATATTATGTTTCCCTCCCCCTTTTTCCCCCCTCTGAAGGAGAGGCCTGGTCACCTCCACCCTTGTTCCTCATTGCTAAATCTATTGGCCTAGATAAGGTGCCATTAAGTGGGCATTTGGGTTTGAAGACTGTTGCTTTTATATCAGACAAGAATAAGGGCTTTCATACCTCGAAACTTGTTTGTGCGCAGCTGTATAAGCCTATAGTCCCACAAACTTTGCCTCATTTTAATTCATAAGGCAAACAAATGTTGAGCTGTTAATATATAGTGAATTATTTTTTTTTTTACTTCTTTAAGACAAGCAGCATGCTTCAATGACGTTTCTCAGCTATCTGCAGGTCACTGGTACGCAGTTCAATCTGGTTTCTGTACATTTTTTCATTTGCTTGTATGTCTGAGGCACTGTATTCTAGTCGTAGCTAGAATTTTGTACCTCTTTTGGTCTGAATGCCAAAGAAATTTAAGACTTTTACCTTTTCTTCTTCATAGCATTGAGATGTGCACTTCACCGAGTCTCACAAGAAAATGTAAACACAGTACAGGAATCCCTCAGATGTGGGGTTGATATTCCCCACACATTCACTAAACCTTCCAGAAGAGAACTCTCCTCCCTCCCCACCAATATCTCTGAGGTGAAAAGATTCCCTGAAGACAAATTTTTCCTCCTGTAGGACTGGATAATGGAATCCATCCAGGTTCTGAAACTCTGGAGCAGCTGAGGTTAGTGCAGCTGTCTGTAACACATGATGGAGTTTGGTATGACAGATTTATTAACTTACTTGGTTCCAGCGTACAATGGGTCAAAAAATTGAGCAGTAACCATTGCAGCATACCAAGAAACAGCCACCATGGAGCAGAGACCTACCAGAAAAAGTTCAAAAAGCACACAGGTGAATGATGAATGGCCGTAACAACTTTAAACCAAGAACAAGTGTTCTATTCATTTAGTCTAGCTGTGAAAGCAATACAAAGTATTGATAGCATTCTCATTTCAGCCTCAATATTACCTCCTAAAATAAAGAGAAATCCTCCCGTGACAGCAAACTTCATTTTTGCATCTTCATCGCTCAACCCAATGCTTGTGCACTTCAAACCAAGCAGCGAAAGTACTGTAGCTATGAATCCCAAAAGGATGGAAGCAATCATCAAGGCACGGCATGCCTGAATATGAGCTGAGTAAGACAGAAAAAGAAAAAACACATCAGGATCTATATAGAAATTAAGTGAATCTTGTGCTGAAAAAAATAAAAATTATTCGAGGGACTGACAAAATTAACAGGAGCAGTAAGGAGTGAATCCTGTCCAACTTTGTTATTTGGTTCAGAGAAGCATCAAAACCCTAGAGTGTTTAGCCTTGAAGTCAATCAGATTTCAGAGTTGAACTACACTTACTACTTTATAAGCTCAGTAAATCCTCTTGGGCTTTAGTAAACCCTGAAAAATTATAGCAAGCCCTTCATAGCTTACATCTTTAAGCCCTGTGAAAACACGTAGCGGTATATAAGGTCATTTGCAGGAACAGAAATAAGTCTCCTACCCACAAGTCCTGGTGACTTCCTTACACCTGTACAGCTGAGCACACAGGACACCTCTAACTCCAGGTCCTAGACAAGGTGTGAGGGGCTCTGGCACTACAGAGGAATTGGAAAAATGTCCTGGCTTTGCTACTTCCAGTGAGAGATGGGAAAGAAAGTGCTCAAGTTAGCAGTGCACTTAGCTGGAAATGAGCAGATCCCAGAGCTGCAGTACTCCTCTCCTCCCTAAGATGTACTCCTGCAGAGAGGTTACAGCTGGCGTGGGCACGTTAGGGAATTCGGTATGCTGACGATTCTGCATCACATAAGCTCCCAGTCTTCACATTTAGGTATCGATTGCACAAAAACCGGGACCAGATTATTAACCAGCCTAAGAAGGAAGGTCAGACAGGGACTTTGGGCTCCTTTAAAATGGCACCCAGATTTGGCAAGTTCCAGGTCAAATGGCATTTTCGCACCTTTGTTATGAGAGAAACATGCCAAATGTCACCAATCTGGCAGGTCTCGGCTGCTAACTTTGTTGGACTCGATGATCTTAAAGGTCTTTTCCAACCTAAATGATTTTGTGATTCTAACCATGCATCAAAAGCGTCTGAATTGGACTTGCATCTGGACAGTCACATCGTTGATGACATGATCACCTCCATGTCCTCCATCGTAACCTGCTCTCTAGCTTTCTAGTGGAGTGAGCCCATAACTCTCCAGACAACAAAAATCAGGCACAGAAACAGGAGGTGAAGTGATAGATTCACACTCAGATTCAGTGGGCTGTATAGCTTTATGTGGCTTAAGAGTATTGGTCCTGCAAGCTTGAAAGTTATCAAAGACAGTAATAAGCCGTCATGAGATAAATACACAGAATTAAAGGATAACATTGTTTGAGGAATTAATGTTTTGTTAAGCACTAATTTTAAAATTTTTGGGGAAAAAATACAGACAGTAGTAAAAGTGAAAAGACTCCTCAAAGTACCATTAACAGTTCAAGGTTTTTGCCTACAGAAGATACAGTTAGGACAAGCACTCAACTTCGACGCTGCTTTCTAGTTCGGGATTTTACACCATGGCAGCTAGAATTACCCATAGCGGGGATCCAACAACTTGTATTTCAGGTCTTTGGGACTCCTGAAGTATTAGATGGGACTCCCTATATCTTTCCAGGACACACAAGCATACCCTCAGGCTAACTGCTTGCAAGCCAATGGCTGTATTATTTTAACAGAAGCGATTTCATACCATACCCTCTTTGTACCACAATATGGTATCCTCAACAGCCTTGACTGAGGAGCTTACTTCACAGTCCAGAAAGCTCAATTTTTTGTTCTCTTTATCTTAAAAATTAGCTTATTGAACAAGATACAAAGTCAGTTCATTTTATCAAACAATACTAACTGCAAGAAATTATCCCAAAATCCTGTCATTGGAAGAAACATCTATGGAACCTTAAAAAGAAGAAAAAAAAAAAAAGAGTTTAAAAAGCATTTGACAGCTAACTAATTGCTTTATATCAAATGTTTGATCTAGTTGTGACTAGAGAGACAGTGTTAGCTATACACAGTAGCCAGTCATGGTTTCAATCTTATGCAACATTGCTTTTAAAAAGGTCCTCATTTCAATCATTTGTGATTCAGGCTAATGGCTTACTGAATTCAAAAGCTTTAAATCTGTTCAAAAGAACCAAGTCTGATATTTCCTATGCACAAAACAAAAACCAGAGGTATTACCACATAGCTCAGCTGCCAATAAGGAAACTTTCACAGAAATCTTTATGGTCCTTCTGATGAGAAGTAACAAAGACACTTTTGTTTTTTTTCTTTTTTTTTTTCCCCTTCCCCCAATCCCTGGCATCTTCTGCTGCAGCAGTTTCAACTAAGTTTCTAAACAGCAATTTGAAACACACCTAAACTGACCATGATAATTTTTACTCTTCCTTGGCTCCTATCTGCAAGTGCTACAAACGTTTCTTGGAGGTCCCACTGTTTGCTCAGCCCTCATTGCTACCAACCCCACTGTCTTCCTCTTTCCTGGTTTGCCCAACTGTCCTCCTAACTTTTTCTACAATTCAGTGTCTTCACAGTGTCTTCAGTGAAAGGAAACAAGTTAGAACTGAATTGTAGAAAGAACTTCTTGTTTCTTTTTCAGTTCTCCTTTCTAAAACCACTTTTTCTCTACAAATCTGCAAGCTGATTTTCCCTTCCCCTTCCCCCTGCCTATACCGCTCAAATATACTGCCATCTTCTCAACAGCATAATTGATGTCCTCTTCAATAGATCAAATTTAATCTTCACAAATTCACTTTCAGAGCCTGACCTATTAATTTACTTTGTGTCTGGCCGCATTTTTTTCCTTCCTGCTGACTCCATGTTGTTATCTGCAGTTCTCCAGGAGCCTTGCTGTTGCTTGCCTCCCTTTCTCTTTCACTTTAGGACATCCACTCATGATGCTCTTTTCTGCCCTCCCTCCCCAATTTCTTTAAAACCCACTTTTGTCCCAGCAGCTCCAAGATGCTGACCTGATGCAGCCCCATTGCCCACATCTTCACAGATGGGAGCTCTATGACACTCTCAGAGGCAACACCACATGTAAATACACTAATGACAAGATGCTGCCTAGAGTCAGTGGCAGTGAGTTATGAACCAGCCCTTCAAGTGGTTTATACATGAACCAAATGCACACTCACATAAGCACTTTGCAGAGGATGATGTCCAATGGACATGATCCTGCTATTGCTGAGTCTAAGACGTTTAAATGGGGTGATGTTCCTCTTAATACACACATGCATTTTAAAAACAATTGTTAGATAACACAGAAAGATTAAAAGAACAGATTATTCCCGAAATACTGGACACAGACAGTTTCAGAGAATTGCTACGCTCATGTCAGAGCTGGTCAACAACATCAGTTTATTTCAGACTTGGGAAAGAAAGTTAATTTAATACTTCATTCCCACTATCTTACACATTCTTCAGATTAGGAGTATCCTCCTACCTATTTAGTTTAGCTACCTCCCAGTGTAGATTCAACTAAGTAGGAAGGCATTTTTATTCTGGGATCAGTATCTACATACTGAATTATTCAAGATTAATAAAAACTAGCTTTACTGTCTATAAACATGCTTACTATCCACAGAATATTGCCTTAGTTGAGCACTTGAGGACAATCCACAATTCTGCTGAAGACCGATACAGAGTACAGGAGCCAGCAGATCTAAATTTCCTGATATTTAGACCCACATCCAACAAGACATTAGTTAACAAGCCCTGACAAGTATATTAATTCATAACATATACTCACTGTATAACTTATATTATAATATGTTACAATATGTATAACATATAGTCATTGTACTTCTTGCATTGTCTATGATTTCAGTCTCAACATGCAAAAATCGCTACCACTTCTTAGCTACAAATAGTATTTCTTATCTATTATATGAAAAAAATCCAGCTACAGTACATTGGCTATCAAGTACTGCAAAAGAAGGCCTATAGAATAATTCAAAATAAATATGGAACTGTCATAAAATGTGTTAAAAAAATTACTTCTCCCACAAGATGCTAGAAAAGAGATTACACCATATTTAAAATGCCTATTAAAATAAATGCTTGATCAAGTGACTTAATTTGCCTTATTTTATAGCCTTTCCTAATGTGCTTGACACATTCTGCTGCTTAAGAGATTTTTATTACTTCAACCCACAAAGTCCTTCTTGGACAGTTATTTTCCAGTAATACCAGATTACCAAAACAAAAGCTTTACTACTTGTTTCCAACAAATTTTTAAGCAATATAAACAAGATTGCGCAAAGTCACATACCAGGCAGCGCAAGCATAGAGTCAAATTCTCTGCAGTTGTATACTCCAGTGCTGTCTTCTGCACAGCTCTTCCACAGGTTTTCAAACAACGTAGACGTTGTGATCACACTACCATGTATAGTGGAGACTTTCCAGTAATTATTCGGCAAAGTAGCTCCAATAATTGCCCACCCACTCAAGCACAGAAGAAAACCAACAATTTCCAACGCAGCAGTCATGCTTGTGAGAAGTAACAGTTAAATATCCCTATAATTAGATTACAATCAAGTGAAGCCTTTCAGAAGCCTCCTTGCTGTTTTATCTCTGGGTTTCACTCCAAAATGAGGCTACCTTTGCTCTTTGCTCAACCCCAGAGATAAGGCTTACATGCATGACAATAAGAAGTGGGAGCAGTTCATGATAAAGATATTAACATTTTAAAAAAATGACAATATTAATTCTTTTTCTAATGAGAAGTGACAACATGAGCTTATTTTTAGTCTTAGCCTAGAAAGTTCAGTCAGCATTCCTACAAAATATCTTGTAAGAGTGATAATATTGGCAAATACTTTACTTCTGTCTCTCCTCTGAAGTCAACTAGGGTTTATACAAGATTAAAATTGTTTGTAATTTTATTACTGATCTAAATCAAAAAGCTTTACTGTGTTATTTTCTTGATGACTCAAGCATAAAAAAGGTTGAGAACAGGAACTTTATTCTGTTGCTAAAAAATTTAGCACATTTTTTTGGAGTTATGGTCATAAGTAATCCATAGCAACTGTATTGCCAGCTTCTTTCAGGAAGGTTAAGTCTGTGGATGAATGGTTTCTATTAATATTTTACAGTCCATTGATCTGCAGTTAAACACAATCAGTCTTAAAAATAGTCCCAGTTACACTGGAATACAATTGTAATAATGTATGTTTCATGGAAATTAAATATAAGGGAATGAATGAGCCAGTGTGACAGACCTATCTCAAAAGGAATAAAATGATGAAGGAAAACAGCTATATGAAAAATAATACATATCAGCTGATTGCCTCTGTTTGTCAGAATATCTTAGTATTAAAAAAAAAATCTATTCTAGGCAAAGTAGAAGTATGTTAAACTTGGTTTACTTGCTTCTGCTCTTGACTAGCCAAAATCATAGACTCAATTCACATCACCCACTAATGTTAATACCTTAAACTGCTTGTGTATCCAAATGGAGTTAACCGTCTCTTGCAGTGATAACCTGCTCTTATCTCCAGGAAATGGAGTCAGAGTTTCTTCATAAAATAATCCTGCTATGATGCAACATCGTAACAGATTCACTGCATTTGCATAAAGACTACCAGAAGGACTAGCCATTGAGAGGGTCACAACTTGCCCATAACAGATATCTATTTTCGGGTTTTTTTTTCAAAATTCACTGGTCACTTTGAACTGATGCTCTAGGTTGGTAGGCTTAGCTGCAAAAGGATACTACAACATTTTTGCTCCCTTGGCAGCCAAGAGGGTCATTGCCTTTGGTTTAAATAAGAACAGATTTGGCAGCACAGCCAGCGTGATTCTGTGCAGCTCTGTACTTGCAACCTTTTAAAGAAACTAGATGGTGTGGGTAAGAATTTATCTTCTTGGGTGACTTTTACAGAATTCCCTCCTTTTGCTAAGTCACTGCAATTTGAAAAACGATGGCATAGTAAAATGAACACACTGTACCAGGTACTGGAGTATCTGCATCCCATTAAAAACCCTTCAGAGAGTTTCAAATTAATTATCTATACACAGGTGCCACCCTGGTGTCCTCAGCGATCACTTCTGCTGACAGCACTTTAAAAGTTGAGTTTAGTGGGATCTTGAATCAAGCGTCCTCAGATTTTATACTGCTGCCAAGGATAAAAAAATATTTAAGGATTTCATTTATAAAAAAATACCTCTTCCTAATTAAGAAAGCTATTTCAACAGGCAGTCATAAAGCACACATATAAACGGAAAAGATTATACTGCAGACCTGGAATGCATGAGTTTTTCCTATATGGCACCAGGCATTTTAATAATTCTCTTAAGTAAATCACTCTTCAATGGTGTTGAAGAACCTAGGGTTATTCTTCATTAAATTTAGTAAACTATGGTTTGGTAAGTGATGGACATAACAGCAAATGCTGCTCTGCAGGAGGCTCTTTTATCAGAGTAAAAGAGTTGGTGTTGATAGCTTCACATTAACACCATTCACGACCTGGGAGTTTTCCTTCAGACTTACTCTAAAACTCGGTCAGGCGAACTGAACACCCACCAACGGCTGGAAGTCAGGAGGTGCGTTCTTGGAGCACATTTCCCTGCTTTGCTTCATCCACGAGGAAACCAGTTTGGCCACTGCAAGACCACTCCGCAACGCAAACCAAGTGCAGTAAATGGGAATAACTGGAAAATTCACTACAAAAGTGTACTCTTGATGTAAGTGAAATGCTAACATTGACATGCCAAGATGTGACTGTATATGACCATAGCAATATATGACCACAGGGAGAAATTGCTCCTAACCGCTTTGATATGCTCAGAACAGAGCATATTTATGGTTGAGAGAACAGAGCATGTAATATGGTTGAGAGAGGGTTTACAGGCAGAAATAGTATTTTTTAAAATCAGATCAGCCAATACAGTTGGGAGAAAAATACTGAAAATATTAACCCCCTAAATGTTTGATCAACATGAGCTGTACCTTCCCGGCCATTTCTGCAGATTTGTTTCAAAACCCAGGAATGCTGACTGAGCACTGCAGAAAGAGAAACAGCCTCATGACAGACAGCAATTACTCTCCAGGAAGCCACATGACGTGCTCATCAGTTGGTATGAGGAACCCCGCGCTGATTTTAGAGGACACTTTGAACAGCTGAAGATTATCCACCGAGCCCTGCCAACCAGCGGTTCTCTGTTCCAATTATGGGAGCCACAGGAAGGGAGGGAAGAGAAGCCTCGGGGAGGTGACTGCTTCAGTTCACCAGGAACTCTTCTGTTCCTGGGGAATATTTTCTTTCCATGTTGGGTGTAATGAAACTGCATTTAAAAAAAAGGATGCTGTCCCACATTGACTCTTCTTGTCTCCGTAACAGGCCTGAAACATCTGTTTCTCCCTGTTAGACGAGGCAAGGCAGAGCTGCCACACCACCGTAGGCATCCATGCCATCTTGCTACCATGTACAAGAACAGAAGGATTGTTGGCCCCATCTCATCACTCTCATTTCCAGAAATTGTATCTAAGTTTCTAGATGAAACTTAGGCATCCTGGCATCTACTTAGAGGAAGTCTTGGGGAGGAGCATTCTGATACTGTGTACCAGAACGGTATGAAAAGCTGACATTGTCTCTGACATAACAAGCAGAGTTTTTAAAATCCTTGAAAGGATATGATTAGCCTCCTTTTGAGGCTACAAATTTTGGCCTCATTACAAGATGCTGATACTTATTCTTAAACTGGCACCATCTGTATGAAAGCAGATGAGGCCACTGAAGTCAGGGCCCTAAGGAAGAACCACAAATATGCTGAATCTTGAGAGTTAACTCTTGAGAGTTAAACTCTCACAATTTAGAGATCTGCCTTACAGTTAGGCAGCTCTGATTTCAGTGGAGTCCATGTCTGTGTCAAAAAAAGCAAGCGTTCATAGTCTATGAGACGTGGTATTTGTAAGTTTGAGCACTGTGCATCTGGAATAAATCAGCTGGAAGGAGTCCAGACAAATAGCAATGACAGTAATCAGGGATCTATAAAGCAGGGAAGGCTTGAAGAAATGATTCCATGATATAACTCATAAAGTGACTGCATAATACTGAAAGTTGTAAAAGAATAAATACAAAGTTCTGTTTAAGACAGAAAGCTTAATGAAATGCCAGTTTTCAAAAGCTATACTGTTAGAGTTTCTACATGCATTTTTCTGAGGAAAGAACTTAAATGTTGGTCCTTCCTAGTCCTTTACCATAAAAAAGGTATTTACAGAAAGATATTTTAAAAATTCAGAATAATCCAAACAAATAATTGTCAGTCCCTACAAAGACAATTCTTCTCTTTCTATTTGCCGATAAACTACCTTGCTAGCACAGTCTACCTCAGAAAATACAAAAGCATCAGCATCACACAGACATATTTTAAGCTGGTCACTTCTGAGACATTTCAGAACAAATACACAGATTTAGCACAAAGTATCAAACAAGTTCTGGAATATCTATGAAGCCCTGTTTCACACCAAAGCACAAACAAGCACCAGCAGTCGTTGACCTATGATCTGCTTGTAGTTAAGAATTAGGCAGAGTAAAAGGGTACTATTTCTTCCAAAACAAAACAAATCTTAGAGTCATTGTATATCACCCATACCTCTATGCCAACACAACAGAGATGGCAGTAAAGCCACAGCAGTTACTGAGCTGAATTGCAGGGTGAGGCATATGGGTTTCACTGGTGTCCCTTAACCTGTCTGCAAGTACTACAGAACAAATCCTGTCCATAATAGACCTTCTGTGACAACCACAGTATATGCTGTCCAACCGTGCTAACATACTGTCCAGAAAGAAGGAATAAAGGTACATCCCTGGATTTTATATACATATACCATATGCACTTACTTTCTGAACTCAACATGTAGAGAAATTTCTTGCACTGTACTGATCCAAAAGCAGTCACTGCACAGTCCATCCAAAGACCTTCAGAAATCCAGTCTGCAGTAACTAGCACTGTTGCAGTGTCCGAAATTTTCCACCTGTTAGACATGGTAGTAACAAGTAAAATGGTGAATCCTGCTAAAGCCAGCAGCAATGCACAAATCTGTAAAGACGATGCCATTCTTCTGACAGACGACGTTTTTCAAAGAAGCCTCCCAAATTTTCTGATATTAGAAACCTGTTGAAACAGTTTATAAACATACAGTATATGGAGTTATCTTTACACAAGCCTGACCTTTACAAAAATGTCAAAAAGATGCATAACTACAAAATAATTTATCACATAAGGGAATTGTAAAACTGGAATCTAAATCTCATTAAATAATCGGAATACTTAAATATTGTATGACATCCAAGTATTTTCTTAGGAACACTTTACTACTCTACATGTTTACCATGAAAAAATACCAGCAGAGCAAAAGCAGAGGACCCAACTGAGGAATTCTCTAATTTGAATTTGCCATGTTTCATCCGTTCTTTACTTGTGTGCTAGCTGAAAATTCTTTTAAAATTAAAACTATCAAATGCTTTAACAAATTATTTCTCTCCCAATTACAATGTCTATCAATACAAATTCAAAACAAAATAAACTTCAATACTCACGTTTACGATATGTTTCTAACCTGTTTCATCTACCTGCCTGCTAGATACTGGTGTCAGCACTTTGTGAGGACCAGTTTGATCAAACAAGTGAAAGTTTCGTACTCTTTAGGACCTTTCCCCCCATTCTAAAAATCAAGGACCCGGGGCCAAAGCTCTGCCCGACTGTTGCACAAAGGCTCAGGCATGGCTTTTTGCTACAGTGAAGTTCCAGTGAAATGGACGACTCGAGAAAATTACAACAAAATCATGTAAGTTAGTACCAAAGATGCTCAGATTAACCTGGCAACCACTGACATATAATTTGCTTTGACAGTGCCACTGAGCTGCTCACGCACCATCAGACTCCAAAGCAATACAGAAAAATGCTGTTACAATTTTCACAATGATTGTTTTACCTGAAACTTTTGTTGCACTTGTCACCAACACACCACTTTCATGAAAGGAGGCCTGTGTCCATACAAGACAGGCAAACAATTGAAGACAGGATTTGTTTTAGGATGCAGCTCACATTGTGAAGGAATATGCAAGTTTTCTGCATGAAAAAATAAAGGAAAATAATTCAAGCCTCCTCCCATAATCATTCATTTTAAATGACTGCAACAGTCGGAATTTGCACAAGGAAACAAGGATTAAGTTTATTCGACTCTTAAAAATGTGTATATTCCACTATAAAAGTTTAATCTCACATTGAGGAGGAAGCATTTGGCTCTCAAGTGATTGCGTAACCTCTTCAAAACACACATAACTGTCAACAGAGAATATCTGAAATAAATGATAAATTTCAATTAAGCAACAAATTAAAGCAGACTTCACACCACATGGGCAGGCCAATAATCCAAATGAATGTTTCTGCCTATTACACAGGTATGAGCTGTGCAATCACAATTCATTCCTGGCAGTAAGGAAGATAAAACTATATGCTCTGCACCATCACTGTGAGGAGGACATATGTCAAAGTTGTAAACACAAAATTGTCGTTAAAATACAATAATTTAACATATTGTAGGTTTCAAAGTGAGGAAGCTTGGAAACTAGATTTCACAAATACAGAATAATGACCTTCCTCCACCCTGACCCAAATTCAACCATGGTATAGCAGGACTACAAATACCACTGTAAGAGTCCTTGTCCCACCCTTAAAATGACTGTCCTGTATTAAAGCACCTGTTAGAGGTGATGATATCCTGAGCTCCTCACTGTGGGTGAGCATTCCTCAACAGAAAGGTGTGTATGTGGTCTGAATCTAGATGGTGACATTTCAATTCAATACACAGGGAGATGTAAAGTGGCAAGAAGAATAAACTTTGATAGCATGGTGCATGATGGACTGACTGAAAGGTGTTTTATTTTCCAGATCTTCTTAAGACAAGCACGCAAAGAAAACCTTTACTACTTAGAAAGCAAAGTATGCAGTGCTGGTATTTGAATCCTTAGGGGCCAGGGAGTGGGTCTGGTGTCTCAGTGAGGACTGGGAGCCCAGTGATGGGTCACATATCAATAGGCCACACAAGGCAGGAGCAGAGATCCCTAGAGCCTCTCCTGAAATGCACATCTCCAGTGAGTAAAACAAGGGGCAGTGAAAAAAAAAAGGGTAGGGGCTGTGTTTGTTTTCCATTTTCTTTATATTCTTTATATTTCCCTGGCAGCATTTAAGCCCTGCAACCAGTAATCAGTGCAGACAGATGCCCATCCAGTGGATAACATTACCAAACAAAACTGTTTCTGATTTCAGACATGCCCCGAGGCAGGACAGACCTCCCTGGTTCCTGGCTGAAGGTCGTTCTGCAGCCTGGACCTGTTGGCTCTGCAACCACTTTGCTGCTGTTGTTCCTCCTCTCTTTGTCTTCCTCTACCCCAAGAAGCCACTCTCACTCATCCCTTCCTGACCCTGCTGCTACCACGCAAAAACCATGGGACAGTCCAGATGATCCCTTATTCCCTCTGGGCCACTGGTCATGCACAAGACTGCAGTCCCCATGCGATGGCGGTGCTGATTTCTTACCACTCTTGTAGTTTTAACGATAAAAGTAATGCTACCAAAATGCGTTGCTTTAACAGGGTAAGAGTTTTCTAACAGAAAACACCTGCAAAAGAGAAGCTTTCAAAAGCAAACAGCTTGTTACTTCAACTGACACCACATCCGTCCTTTCAACCTGTACCACATACACCCTACCCTTCAGGACTTGATTGTATTAGCTGCCATACACTGTCACTGTTTATAGATTTGAGATGATGGCACAACTAATATAGCAAATATGCTTTGCAACTGTCCAAAGGAGAATGACCATAAACCAAAACCAAATAAATACATAAAGCCCAGAGCATCATCCCTTGCAAATTGCACACATACGCTATATACAACCAAGAGCTGTCCTGTGATAAAAACAAGCCCTGGGGGAGCAAAAAGATCACCTTAACATTAAAAACGGCACAGCCAAAATGTATGTGGTTCGAACACAGGACAGGAAGGGTTAAAAAAGAAAAATATTTAAGTCACTTAAACAAACAAATCACTCCTGATAAGGTCTCTGGAGTGATAAAAGTGTCTAAACTGGAAAGTTAAAAAACTCTTTTACTTCTTTTTCACTTTGTTATGTAGAAAAAGAGAGACAGAGCATTGATTACAACACTGGTTTCATTTACATATGTATATATACATTTTTAACACTGGCAATATATGGCTTTGAACCTGCTAATCATTTCTTAGTTCAAGCAAGTTCTGAGGCTGACCCATGGCCACCAGTGCAATCAGAAAGAGATAAAATGCAGGTTTAAATACAGTACTAAACCACTTAGAGGAGTATCCCACCACAAGCTTACAGAGGTTTCCTCGGGTCAGAGTCTGGCCTTGAGTTGAGAAGGCAAACTCTTTCACCACTTGTTAAAAAAAAAAAAAAAAAAAAAGGAGGAACAATGTTAATTAATTACCTCTCCATTTCCAAATTATTTGACTCTGTAACTCTGCTCCTGAAGTTGCTGTAACTTACTAATAGTCTAATCAGGCTTATAGCCACTTGCAATTACAATGTACAGATCATTCTCATCTTGCTATTAACTTCCCCTTCACACAATGAACTACAGAATAATTTGGGCTGGAAGAGACTGCATTGAGCCCAACCTCCCACTAAAGCACAGCTTCAACGTTGGGTCAGGTCACCCAAGCCTCATCCAGTCACAACAGAGTGGCCTCCAGGGCTGGAGACGGCAGAACCGCTCTCATGTGGAACACGTTCCTCACAGCCACGCAGAACTTCGCCTGCCACAACACGTGGCTGCTGCCGCTTGTCCTCCCCATGCACCCCTGAGATAAACTACTGTTTATTCAGCTGCGTGATTTTGGCAGCTCTGCACTCTGATCTCTGGAGGCCCAGGCGTGACTGGCATGTAGGCTGCTTGGCAGTCTCATTAGTATCTCCACAGCAACATAGATAACCAGAAAGGCATGCGCCTTCTTGAAACTTACAAATTACAAGTTATTTTCAAAGCAAACACACCTATTGTCCTTTTCCATTTAATTTCAGGAGGTGTTGGTGTTTACAGCACCAGCTGCACGGTGACTGCTCTCTGCCAGCGCGACGCCTCACCAGCCCTGCCGCCTCACCAGCGGCCGCGCCACTGGCATGAAGATCGTGCCAGGAAGAGCAGCACAGTGCCAGAGACTGGGAGCCCCGGCCGGCGGTGAGGGGACTGCAGGACACCTGGGGGCACCCGACCCGGGTGAGGGAGAGCATGGCAATAAGGCCTGAGAGGAGGCTGCGGGGCAGGAGCAGCTGCTTCGTGCCTGGTCAGCCACGCACAGCCCTTCGCTGGAGCAGCCTGATGGTGAGGCGAGGTGAGGTGAGGAAAGGTGGTGAGGCGTGGTAAGGTGACGTGGAGCCACAAGGCAGAGCAAGGCAAGGGAAGGCTGAGGCAGCAGCCCCGGCCTCCTTCCTGCCTCTGGGCTGCTGCAGGCTGAGCTCTAGGCTAGGAGGAGACAGGCTCTGTCTATTCCAGAAGGCTTCTAGAGCGAAGAGCGGATTAAAATCGTGGAAACCCCTAATTACATGGCATCGGCCCGACTCGCCAAGGGAGGTAAAGGAGCTGCCACACTCATCATGGCGGCCAAGGGTGCCTCGCAGCGCCACGCTCGCTACGGCGGGGCAGAGCCGGGACGACCCTCTTGACATGGCGGCCGGGGCAGGACGTGGGCGGATCCAACCCGGCGGCCGGCAGCAGCCGCGGCGCTGCCGGCAATGCCCCCCAGGGCACGGCGCCCACCGCTCCCCGCGGCGCTGGGGACCCGCCGGGCCGCCCCCCGCGCTGGCGGTGACCGAGCGGCTCCCCTGGCCCTGCCGCCCGACGCCGCGCCCGCAAGATGGCGCCCGGCTGCCCCGGAAGCGCTCGGCGCGCGGGGAGGCGCCCAACATGGCGTGGCGGTGCTGGGCCCGCGCCTGGGGCCCGCGGCCGCACAGGTACCGCCGCGCCGCGCCGGGCCGGGGAGGGGACGGGACGGGACGGGACGGGACGGGACGGGACGGGGCGGCTGTGGCGGGGAGGGCGGTCGCGGCGGTGCTGATGGTCCGCGTCTTTCCCCCGCAGACTGACGGTGCTGCTGGAGCAGCGACAGGGCTTCCGCCGGGCGCGGCCGCGGCCCGAGGAGCCCCCTGCCGCCGCCGCCGCCGAGGCGCGGCCCGGCCCGCCGCCCCTGCGCCGCAGCCTCTGCCCGCCGCCGCCGCCGACCCGCGCCGGCCGCCCCTCGCCGCGCCGCCTGGTCAAGCCGCTCCTCTTCGCGGTGGGGGTAAGCGGCTCCCGGGGGTCGCCGCGTCCGGCCGGGGGGGAGCGGGGCCGGCGGGGAGCTGCAGCGGGCGGCCCCGTGGCGGGACCCCGGTCTGTCAGCGGTGCCGTCCTTCCCCTTAGCGTGCTAGCACTGCTCGGGGGTGAGCAACTGGGAACGGCGTGTAACGGGAGCGGGGGCGAGCCTGGCGGCCTCGGGCGGAGCCACACCGGGACGGGGCCGTCCCCGGGACGGTGCCTTCGTTTTGACTTTATCCGATGTCGCCCAGTTCACAGGCTCGGCCTTCGGGTCCGCCGCCATCTGGCAGTATGAGTCGCTCAAGTCGCGGGTCCAGACCTATTTTGAGGAAGCTCGAGCGGACTGGCTGGATAAAATACGGCCGCAGAAGAGGGGGGACTTCCGAAAGCAGGTACGCGGCGCCCGGCCCGGCCCGTTGGCACACGGGTGGGTCCCTGCGGAAGCGTGAAGCGTGGCCGCGTCTTTCCCCTGGCGCAGGCACGTCTGCCAGCGCCGTCTGTACAACAGATACTTGCCCAGTTTATCCTGCTTTTTAACTTGGAGAAATTACAGGTTCTCAGCAAATTACGGTAGATACATTGCCTTACAAGAAAAACTGATAGAACTGGTTCTAGAAAACTGTAACTCACAGTATCACTGCAAAAGCTATACTGGAGAAAAATACCACCTTCACCCCGAAAAGCAGGGAAGAGAGGTCAGTGTAGTAGTTTGTATATCTAAACTAGGTTCCTTTTACTCTTTCACTATAAAAAAAAATTATTCTTGCTATGTCTAAGTGTTCTCAAAAGTGAACATGAACTCTGAAAGAGGACAGAGCTAGCTTAAATTCTGAACCGTAAGCATAACATTTTTTAATGCTCTGGTTTCTGAAATGCATTCGTATTTTCAACCTGTACTTCATAAATATGAGGGTTTAGAGGGCTTTTTTTCTTCATGAGAGGTGACGTTTCCATGCAAATACTTTGGAGTTTGGGCAGTAAGAACAACATGAGTGCTGCAAGAGTTCTTATAAATTTAGTTGATATCCGGAAAGTGTCAGTCGTTCAGTTTTCAATTAAGTGTATTTAAAACTAAACTAAACATGTATCTGTGTTTTACGTTTGTTTCAAGGTTACTACTGTGGCTTGTGATAGACCAGGCTTGATTACTCTTTCAGGTCTGCTTGTCCAAGGGAATTAGGGCTGAGTGTGGAGCTGGAGAAGCACGGGGTCCTGGGTAGGACACAGAGGAGCTGTTTTTGTAATGTGTGTCATGTGCACTGTGGTACTTCTTTCGAAATGGGCATGCGTTGTGGGTTAATCCTGGTGGGCAGCTGCACACCACACAGCTGCTTGCTTACTTCCACCACAAACCCCCAGTGGGATCGGGGAAGAGGAAAGGAAAAATAAAAGCAAGAAAACTTGGGGTTAAAGATAAAGCAACAACCAAAAAATTGTTTAATAAGTGAAGGATAAGTGGGAGAAGAGAGAAAAAAAACAAAACAAGTGATGCAAAGGCAGTCACTCACTATCCGCTGTAGGCAGACCAATGCTCAGCCAGTTCATGAGCAAAAGATGGCTAAAAGCCCCTCTTTTTCCTTTTATTGCTGAGCATGACATGATATGATAGGGAATATCTGTTTGGTTAGTTTGGGTCATCTGCCCGGTTGTGTCCCCTCCCAGCCTATTGCACATCCCCAGTCTACTCACTGCAGGGGCAGAGTGAGAAACGAAAAGGTCTCGATGCTGTGCAAACACCGTTCAGCAAAAGCTAGAACATTAGTGTGTTATCAGTACTGTCTTGGTCAAAAATCTAAAACACTGCACCGTGTATGAGCTGTTATAAAGAAAATTAACTCTGTCCTAGCCAGGCCCAGTACAACATGCTGGTGAGATTATGATTGCCACTTAATATTTTAAGTAATTTTGGTTTTATACTTTTGTTTTCCTTCAAAACCTGAAGGGGAAGATCTGGTGATTAGCTATCCAAAAAATAAAACAAAACTGCCCTGTTGTTAATAGGCCTAAACTTCCAATCCCCATCTTCAACTGGTAAATTCTATTTTTAAAAGTTCAGGATCCCCCAATAGCTTCTGAGGGCATCTGCTTCTTGTATTTTAGAAAAATCATGTTTGTTAGTGTTCTTATACTGGAGAACTTTGTAGGAAATACCAGTATCTGTATCCTGTGCCAGAGAATTAAACAAAAAAAAATACAATGACATTGTTATTTCGATATCAAACAGTGAATGATTTGTTTCATACAGCATTATTTCCCCCTACCTCCAACCTACGGATAATTTTTATGACATTGTCCCCATCAATATGGTTGGAAGGTCATTGAGCTGTCAAGAAAATATTTGTGCAAAATGATTCGGAAAGCTGAGGAAGGGAAAGGGGGGTGGAACTTGTCTGTGGGCTGACTGCGCTCAAAATAAACTTTTTCAGGGGTTTTAAACTTGGAGGAGGGCTGGGTGAGCTGGACGCAAGGGGGAATGGATTCCACATCTTGTGAGCCACCTCTGCAAAAGTGACCCTGGCACAAAAGTGGAATCTCTCAAAGGTGGGTGGTGTGATGTTGGACAGCATTAGGGTGAGGCTTAGTCGAGGCAGAGTTTATGCAAACTTTGGCCAATCAGCTAAAGTAAGCAATATGGGCAAGGTCCTTGTTTAGTACAAGCAGAGGTAAACCCATGGAGTTGTGTAAAAGCGTATAACGCCATTCTTTTTGAAGAAACTCTTCACCTATGTTGGGATATTTTATGAAAAGGAAGGTAGATAACTATCCTTAAGTAAGGAGATGCCAACTTGAAAAGCTAAACCAATCAGAAATAAACAAGTCTGAAACTGATTTACTTATTCAAACAAATGCTTTCCATTCTTAGAAAGGTAGAACCTTGTGTGACTGTTTTTGAAATTGCAAATACTCTGCAGTGGCACTGATGTACAACATTTCCGTTTCAGGTTAACAGCTGGTGGAATAACCTGACTGAGGGTCAGCGGACTGTGACAGGTTTGTGTTAGCTTACAAGTATTAGACATTCACAGGAAGAGAAATATGGCAAACAGGTACAGTATGTTGAAACAAATGGCTTTCATACAATGTTTGGGTTGCTAGGCACAAAGCATGTGTAAACTTACACCTGCACATACACTATTTCTGCTACATTTCCTTCTCACGAACTATTTTTTGTATGCATTAAAAAAAATTCTTATGTATCTGTGTGAGAGAGAGTGGAGGATTAGCTAGAATCTTCCCCCGGCAACATTCTTCTCAGGTACTGTGAAAAACAGCAAATGCTTTTAGGAGGAATATGAGTCTATGTTCCACTGATACCTAGAAATAAAACTCCCTGATAACTTTTTGCTACCTTACATACATAGTATTGCAAACAAGAAGCAACTATCTTGTGAGCTTTCCTTTGGTCATGATGTAGTTTTGATTGGTTAGCCTAACATCACTTGAAACCCCCAAGATAAATGTAATGTGTGGAGAGAAATTGATGAGAATTTGATTAAAATCTAAATAAAGTAGCTAAGCTATATCTGCTCGTAGATACTCTACATGCTAACAAGTCCTGTCAAGAAGCTTTGTACAATGCTTTGAATTGCTCCTCAACATGCAAGCCAAGTCACGATACAGACACAAATATTGTATTGGGGCAGGGGGGGTGAACATTCATATTCTGTAGTCCCTAGAGCATCCCTCAACATTGAGTTAATCTAACAGCGATATAAATTCTACCTGGTAGACCCTGAGCCATTCAGATACTTAACCCTGATTGCCATAACAAGGTTGGGCTTACTGTACTGAAATTGCTGAGAGTTCTGTAACATCTTGGTGTAGCACGCAGGGAAAACATTTCGTCTAATAAAAGAGCATGGTGGAATAGGATGGAGCGCCAAAAGAAGAGATCTGTTAAAATTTTTGGTTCTGGAATTTACGTATCTTAGCTTTTCACAGTTCTTACATTTTGTTGCAAACCTGCAATAGAGAGTAATTATGTGACATTTACCATTCTGTAAAGGAAGCACAATTATTTTCCCCTTCAATGTTTATAGCTATTATAAAACATTTTAAATACCTAAATGCTTGGTTAGAAATAGAGAAGGTACTTTAAACAAGAAACAATAACTTTGCATTATTATGTTTCTAATTATTTATATTCTTATTTAAACTGAAATAAGATTGCAATAAACATCTGTGAAGTAAAAAGCTGTGCGTTTCCTATCTCCCAAAGGTAACTATGCCTTAGCAATGCCAACTCAACTTTTTATGCCCAATCTCTAAACAGTATCTTTACAATTACCTCAAAACCAAACCTCCCCAGAAAACGGAATGGATGTGTACTGTGTGTCTGTATGCTTCCCCTAGCCTCCGTGCGCAGTTAAATGCAACTGTGCAGCAGATTGATGGCATTTGGGAATAAGCAGCTAGAGAGGCAAGAAATGAGACTTAAACTGAAACGAGACTCTTAAGCTGGCTCTTGTTTCATTGGTTCTACAGTGGAATGGAAGCTTGAAACCATAGCTTGAATGTCTTAAGTACAGATTTTCTGGATTGTTGCATTCATTCATTACATCATACGTTAAAACAGTTGCAATTAAATGTCATATTTCTGAAAGGCTTCCATTATATAAGTATAGTTTTCAGTATTTTTCTTTGCTTTTTCTAAACTCTTCATAAAGTGGATACTGCTTTTAATGAAATAGTGAAGAAAAAGTATGATTCTTGTAAGCTTACTTTTGAACGCTTGTTTACAGTAAGCATTATGGCGTGTTACATTCATAATCTGCTTTTATACTGTTTTTTCCTCTTAATAGGTATTATAGCTGCAAATGTCTTTGTATTCTGTTTATGGAGGCTGCCTGGTATGCGACGGATTATGTTTACATATTTCACCTCAGATCCATCATCCAGTAAGTGAACAGTAATTTAGGGGACGTCTCTGCATTGGGATGTAGTAGAACCTCTGATCATACTGCAAAAGCTTCAGGTGGCACATAGCTTGCTTGCAGCTCCATCACCCACAGGCAATCTCAGCCATGCCCAAATACATCATTTTGTCTAGACAGAAAACACTTCTAGGGGAAAAAAGTTAGAAGTAATGGATTAAGGAAGAAAAACTCACTGGTGCTTTTCTAAATATTGTAATGTCAAAACTGTTGCCTGCTATCTGGCCTTTTAATGCATCCAGTGGGATGCAGCTCCTGCCTTTGTAAAAGCGAAGAGGCACTTCTCCAACTGATATCACTGCTTCCCTGGACAGAATGCTAATCATGCCAGTCTTTGGGAAGGAGGAAAATAAATCGTACTATGTAATGCCATTCAAAAACTAGTCTCAAATGTGATTTTTTTTTTCTTTCTTTAATGTTCTGTGGGATGCAGATAGAACAGTCATCAGTCACATGCATGTGCGCTTTCATCAATAGACAAGCGTTGGTCTGTATGTTATGTACGGTGTCCTTGTTTCAAAGCTGTGCTTTGGGTCACATTAAAAATAAAAATAAATAATTAAAAATAATTTAACAATTAAAAATAATTAAATAATTTAATAATTAAAAATAAAATCAAACAAACAAAAAAAACCTAGCTTTCACTGTGTGTGAAATGTTTTGAAGAGCAAGTTACTAGTAATACTAGTATTTGATGGCAGTATAATTAGTTTCCATTTCTACAGTAGAGAAAAGCATTGGAAGGATGAGACAAATGTGTTAGGAGAGTACTTTTCTGCTGTCCTCTTAGTTTCTGCTGAAAAAGTGGAAACTGAAACAATTCCCCACGCACACTCCAAAGCTAAAGATAGCTATTACCCAGATCTGAGCATCAGTCACCCCAAACACTCGTTTTAAATAATGTTGACCTTTAAACCTGCTAATTGGTGCTTTTGCATTTTCAAGGCTGCTGTTTCAGTGAGGAGAGCTAGTAGCTTTTTGAAAAGAAAACAAGTTTTCCTTTGAGTCCATCTCTGTAGCAAAATAATTTTATATAGATGCTCATACAATATATTAAAAATCTTTCACCGTATACATATATAAATAAAATCTCTTTTTTCCTTTCCAAAGCATAGGAGATGTGTTGTAAGATAAATGTTTTCTATGAAACATTCCCCAGTAAGTAATTAAAACTTTCTAAAGTAGCTGTTTGTACAGCTTGCATATCTCTGGGTATATGTTCTATCTTTCAAAAGGTATTTCATGGAACTTGAAATTTGTTACATTTCTCGGTTTATTATGTAGCTTGTATTTGAGAATTCTAAACATAATTAGCCTATAGTATGTCTTAATAAATTTCTAGTCTGCATGACATGTAAGTTAAAGCAAATTAAAACACTTTTTTTTTTTTCATTGTTTTTCTCTTTTGTAGGAGCCCTGTGTTCTCCCATGCTGCTCTCTACATTCAGTCACTTCTCTCTGTTCCACATGGCAGCAAATATGTATGTCTTATGGAGTTTTTCCAGCAGCATTGTCTCTCTTCTGGGATGTGAGCAGTTCATTGCAGTGTATCTTTCCGCTGGTAATGTTAAATACATATATATTTACAACAATTAAAAAATATAAATATATATTCATGCAAGTAAAGCGTATGCATGGTTAATAGATGTATGATGACAGATGGCCATCGTTCAGTCCCACACACTGCTCTATACTAACTGCAGAACTTATTTGCTGTTATAAAAGTTTTGATGGGTTTAGGATATTTGGCTTCAAAATATCATGACAATACAAGTATGTGGTTTTAAGTCATGCTTAGCTACCAAAATAAAATAGCTCTTAATACAGCCTCATCGGAGTTTCATGGGAAAAGATGACAGTTAATTCAAGTTAAAGCAAACACCTGCCCCCTCCTCCGCTCCAAAAAAAACCCACAAAAAAAACCCAAACCAAACCACCTACACTAGCTTCTTTAGGAATATGTACAGATAACATTGTTGTACTTTCTGATGCGTGTCTGCATTGCTGGCATTGTTTCCAATAGTAATTTTTCCTTTCTAGGGGTTATCTCCACTTTTGTCAGTTACGTTGCTAAAATGGCCACTGGAAGGTTTGAACCATCCCTTGGAGCTGTAAGTATCTCAGAATAGGAGAGACTTTATGATGATCTCTGAAGCCCTTTTCAAAGCCTGCTGTATTCTTTAACCTGCTTATAAGCCAAGAATATATTTGGGGTAGTGGAAACTAGGAAAGTTTGTTAAAACCAAGTAACCAGGCAGTGATTCCTGTGTAAGAACTTGCCTGTTCTTCAAATATGTTAACTCTTACGGCGGCAGCCCAGAGCTAATGCCACTTGATGCTAATGGCTTGTAAATGAGTACTTAACAGCAGGACCTCTTGTCACTGAGCAGATAGTTCAGTTCTATAACTTCATAGATGTTATTGCATAATTGTGTATCACAGTCTTCTCTAATTGAAAATAGAATACTTTAGAAAGAGATAATGTAATCAGACAAACAAAATCAGCATGTGATACTAGTGGAAGTTGCAGGACATGCTGTGCAGAAAGGGCAGCACTCCTGCCAAAAATCTCACAGTATGAAAGGTACGAGGCAGGCTGAGGAGGTGTTGTGGTTGTCTGTTCTTTACAAGTATTTTTAGTAGTAGAATGTTTTAAAACACTTAACTTGCTATAAGTTTGAGGCTATAACTTAGCCATTTGCCAAGTTTTAAAGGCTTCTTAACTTACTTTACTAAATAATTTTGATAAAAGCCAAAAGTCAGATTCTTATTTCTCAGAATGAAAAAAAAAAAAATCTCTTGAGCAGTCCCTAAGTCAGAATTTTTAGTAGTGCTGTCTATGTATTGTCCATTTATCCTGTGAATAAACCATATCTGGAGCAAGTTACTTTCCATTAGTCTTATTGATCTGAACTTATTGAAATTGCCACACGTTGCATTAGTTTACTGTATTCACAGCCTTTCCATTCAGATATTTCATGGATACAAAAGCTCCTGGTCAGTGTAGTACAGACCAGGGAATTGCTTGTTTCACTGACAAAAGACTTCTTGTCCCTGTCCATCTGTTATTTTCCTTGTTTTGGTACAAGCTTCAGAACGATTCCCTTCATCTGAGAGGTCTGTGTTTGATTAATGTATGTTTCTATTTCTAGGGTTTACTGGGGAAAAAAGCACATTAACATGAATTGTTATCTTAAAAATTGGGGGGGTTATTTCTTAATTACGTAAGAGCATCTGAGGGGTATTTTTTTCCCAGTATTTATAATTTCAGACATTGAAATTAAATAATGGCATCTTACTCTATTTTTATTCTGAACTTTGCTGTGGTGCTTTGTACTTTGAGGTTTACCACAGGGCTGCGTTTGAAAATAAAAGCCAAAAGGAAAACGGGTTCATATGCAGAAAAATAAATTTTCCCTTATGTAACAACTCAGCTTACTTTCATGTATTTTAATGTATTTACAGTCAGGAGCTATAATGACTGTCCTTGCAGCCGTATGTACAAAGATGCCAGAAGCAAAACTAGCCATCATATTTCTTCCAATGTTCACATTTACAGCCGGAAACGTAAGTGCCTTTGAACTTCAAATAAATCCTACCCTTAAAACATTTTCCCCATGCCTCTCTCCAGCATCTGAGCATGCGTCCTCTTTGTTTGTGTTTCTAAGCTGTTAAATTTATTTTGAATGACAATACGGGTAATGGAAGTCCTGGAGACCGGTTCTGAATTATTGCAGCCTAGCACGGTCATTACACAAACGTGTAGTGAATTTAAAATTATCTTAAATTCCATCCTCCATAGGTCTGTTTCAAATCTGATGCTACGAGGTGAAAGAAGTTGGGAGGGACTCAGGTTCACCTGCCTGAGGAAACACGCATACTCATACTGTTCTTTCTGATGGGTGATGTTTTTTATAGCAGCACTTGTTATAGGCTAATCTAATACTGATACACTCTTTTTGAAGAAAAACATATCAAGATGGGAAAAACAGAATTTCACCTCTCGAGGGAAATAACATTCCAGCCCTGGAGGAATACCTGCCTCCTCATTTGGATACCATCTTTTGATACTTTTAAGAACACTGCTGGGATTAGAAATAAACTACTGAGGCTTTTCTTCATGTGTAGTACCAGGACTCCTTTTATGTTTCATTAAGTTCTTTTAAGCACATCCACTACCCCATTTAAGAAAAGCTCATGTATATCTTGGCTTACTTTAATAAGTTAATCATCTTTGGTCCACTACTTGAAGTTGTTTTACTTAAAGCAGTTAAGCTTTGTCATTTCAGGATCATGAGTTTTAATATTTTTTGTAAGTGAAGTTTACAGATTTGAACAAGTGTTCTTAGATGTAGCCTTCATGTTTTTCTTGCACTTCTGCTTGAGTGGACCTGGTTTTTTTGCACACTACCCTTTAACTGCACCTTTCCTAAAAAAGATGGCCAGGGTAGAAATATTGGCAGAGCCACAGAGAGCATTGCTATGAGGAAGTACTCGTTGCAACAGTAAAACAAGAGCAACATTGGTTGTTGCAGTATAAACATTGGATTAATTTTAGCCCTACTATGTAATTGTATTTCTAAATTTTTATGTACTCCTTTAGCCTACCTCACATATACTGTAATCGGCTTTTAAAATAAGCCAATGTAGCAATACAGCTGCTATTCTAACACATGTTTAAGGAAAGAAACCCTACTTAAAGTAACATTTCATCCTAACATTAAATCTATTGGTCTCTTTGGAATGAGGCGTTTAGTAAAATTTTGCATAATTACAGTTATGGGGGTGTGTCTCCCGAGGATGATATACCATTGCTCATGCTGTTTCTGGCCTTGGAGTTATTCACTATGATCCTGATTTTCTACCTTCCAACAGATGTGTGAGAGTGTTTAGGAGAGTGTGATGATCAATTTATATCAGATAAGATGACAGGGATGTTGCCCCACATATTCCATCCACTAGAGGGTTGTGTTTGAGAGGACAGATGCACATAAATCTAAGATGTGTCAGAATTGGTGAATGAGAATGTTGCAATTATGTATGTAGCGTGTTTTATAGCATGTACTCTTTCAACTAACTTCCTTTTTTTTTTTTCCTGACCTGAGTTTGGAAGGTATGTGTAGCTTTAGAAATGAAGATTGGAAGAGACTGAGTATTTGAAAAGGACACATTCCTACCCTGCGCTATTCTGTAGCTGCTCATGTCTGTATTTTGACAGCACAGTACAGCTAAGAACCAAGTCTGTTGGTTTAAAACAGCTTTTTTTTTTTTACAGTGATTGCTTTGATACAAAATTTGTGGGATGTTTTTTGATCCCGAATGTTTACTCTGTGCCAGAATATGAATCTTTGTTATCAGTGGCCATTATATGCTGTGACTGATCCTGTCCATTCCATGTTCTGTTCCTTTCCAGGCTTTAAAAGCCATAATTGCATTTGACACTGCAGGGCTTGCTCTAGGCTGGAGACTTTTTGACCATGCTGCACACCTTGGGGGAGCACTCTTTGGAATGTAAGTCTATATTTACTAACTTCTGTTTGTTTCGTGTTTAAATTCATCCTATATTTTTTTCCTCTCTACTTCCTCTTATCTCTGAAGTGTTGGGGTTTTTTTTGAAAGTTGTCTTAAGTAGCATTGAAGACAACTCATGTTACCCTTGTAGTGCTATAAAATTGTGTGAAAAATCCTGTTAACAGATGCTTAGAACGGAAAGAAATTGAGCTGAACTGCCTCAGAATGATAGATTATATGTCAGATTGTCCTGTCACCGTAACCTGGGCCAGCTGTCTCTGTCCTGCTCTCCCCAGCACGTAGAACAGAGTCACAAGGCAGAAAAGATTCTCACAAAACACAGCATGGACAAATTAAAATAACTTTAGAATTAAACAGCTAAGAAAATTTCTTTGTCTCAGTGTTTTTCCTCTAATTGCCAATTTAGAGAGATCTACAGAGTTAGTATAAGCTCAGGCCGAACTCCTTTGAGCAGCCTCTCCTCAGTGTTGCTGTGTTGTCTTTGTGTGGAGCTTTCCTAATTGGGAAGAACTACTAGCAACCAGTTTGTAGGAAACAGTTCTGCATTGTTCCATGTTTGAACTACATTACCTAAGGAGTTTTTCTCCTACTTGATTGCAGTGTTGTCTTAATTTGCACACTTATCGCTAAGCATTTTTAAACATTTTAAACATTTTACGTAGGCATTTTAAAAGCTTACCTGAGATTTAACTCCGCGAGACAAAGAACAGGTGGAGGACACTTGTATTTTGGTCTACAAACTGGTTTGCCTTTCTTTGCTATTTCTTGGCTTTGGTGTCAGTAAGTTCTGTGCCGCACAGTCTCCTTTTCTCCCCTTTTCTGGCATCACAAATGCATTTGATGTAGTCTTGCTGACTCGTAACTGCTTTCTGCCATGATGTATCTATATCAGCTTGTTCATTATAATGCAGATTCACATATTATTAAAATAGGATAGCAGCTGCAGTTAAAATTGTCTTGAGTTGACAAGTATCTTGCCTTCCTCGCCTGCATATGTTCTACCTATATGTTCTACTCTGATCATTTTGGTCACTTCATCCTAAAACAGGGCCTCTAAGACATGTTGAATGGACAAAGTATTTTCTATACGTTGCCTCACAGGCAATTATCTGCTTCAGAAGGTAGCTATATGATTTAAAGGAATGGCCAATTTACCTGGCGCTGGCTGATGGCTCATGTAAAAGTGCTTTTGTTATTCAGGACTCAGGTGTGAAGTTAGGCTCATGGGAGAACCTGCAACCTATTTCCATGCCGTTGCTTCCCCTCCCTCCTCTCCTCCATAACCTCCCTTGCTTAATCACTTATTATGTTGGTATTCATATATCAGCAGGTATAGTTCTCTATGAATGTAAATTAAGCTAGAACACTTCGATAGATTAAACCTTCATTTAGATGTTTATAGAAGAAAATTCACTTTGAACGGAATGTGACTGTTCATTATGGGACAGTTGTATTTACGTATGAGAAAAATACTTTTACTTGATGTTGTCAGTAAGGATTAGCACAAGCAACAGTACAGTTCTAACAGTCTCTTAAATGGAAATAGTTTTTTGCATCTTAAATAGAAATCATGAAAGCATGAAATTAAAGGCATGAAAACCATTCATTCTCAGGACTGGGACAAGTAAGAACACAAAGAAGTTAACTGTTAGGAGTCAAGAGAACAAGTGGCTTACTTGCCACTGCCCCTTTTAAAAAATGTTCTTTCTGGCTCAGTTTATCTTGTCTCCTATACTAAGCATTTGAGTTACTTGATTTTAGTGATCAGCCTGTTCCTCATATACAGAGAAAAGGTGCAGTGAATTTTAACTAGTATTTTCTTTCTCAGGTGGTATGTGACTTATGGCCATGAGCTCATATGGAAGAACAGAGAGCCATTGGTGAAAGCTTGGCATGAAATGAGGACAAAGAACACAGGAAAAGGAGGAGGTGGAAGGTCTAACTGATTCTAATCCTAGAGATTCCTTGTGCCCAAGTGGTATATTACTTGAAGACATGGGATTGAATTGGTTTTGAAGGTTTTTTTGCTACTCCACGCTAAGCCTCTAAGGAGCTGAGGTTTCCAATATAAACTACAGTTACAAAAATGCATATCGATAGAAAACGAACTCTGACAAAGGTGGAACAATAAAGGTTTTTATCCTATTGCGCTCTGAGGTAACAGTCTGCATTACCTTTTTTTTAAAGGAGGAATAAAAAAAGCTTTCCAATGAAGTGACCAATGAAGTGACCAAAAGCTCTGTCCATAAAACTTCAAAATGGGGTACAACTGGCTAATACTTAGGAGGATAAACGTTTTTAAAACTGAGGAAGTTAGTGGAGCACGCATCCACCCTAATGTCTGCCAGACAACACTAGGTGCTTTCCTAGAAGGCGCGCTTTAGACAGATGGGACTCAACATAAGGCTAATGTGGTGAAGTTCAGTGGTCTTTATTGTGGAAAAGATTGGATGAGATAAGCCAATGGTCTCTCTTGATCTTAAACCTGAAATACATGAAGCAGTACTGGATTGTTTGCCAAAGCGTGCATACTGGTTAATGGTCCAGCTTTATTTGTCAGCTGTGGCTTGTTCAACCTATGTTTTTCATTTCTATCTGCTTCCAAGATGCTGTCACATCTTGTTAGAATTTACTACAATGATATCTTTTTCATAATTGCATGCAGTGGAAGAATGACTTATACTGTGGGTTTGGATATTTTACCACAATTTATACTGTGTTCTATATTCTTTCACTGCATTAGTTTTTTTATTTGTGGTTTGGGTGGGTTTTTTTTTAAAGTTGTGCTGTATTGCTAGTTTCCTTTAAGGTTTTTCAAAGAATTTTAAAACAGTAACATTTGGTTCAGAATGTGCCAGTTCTAGAAAAATAAGCAGCTTCAGCAAAAATAGATGAGGTGCTTGAGATCAGCAACACTGTAACCAGAAGTAACTACCAAAGTAAACCTGAGAGTAGTACCATGACCAATGTCCCTATTACACAAATGGAAACAAAAATTGGATTTTGAGTATGCTGCTACTCTGTGCCTGTCCTGCAAGGATGACTGCCAGGCCCCTTGCAAAGGGCTGAGGGGTCTGCCCAGATACACGCTGGTGGGTTCAAACCCGTAACTTTTCCCTGTAGGCTGAATTAGTCATTCCAGATGGACTGACTTGCCAAAGAACACATTGCATCTGTAAGAAGCAACTTGTGCCTTTTTACTTTACAACAGGGCCTTGCAGAAAATACATTTCCTGTAGGGATAAACAATACATAATGCTAAATGGCACCGGTTATAATAAATGGAGTACAAAATTGCTGTAAACGTCCTCACTGCCACAGGCCAATGCTCAAGTCAATTTTTTTCTCCCTTGGAAAATGAGACATTTCAGGATGTGTTCCTTTAAGTGCCTGGCAACTTAAACACTTAAAAAATGAAAGAGTTGGAGTATCTAATGTTCCTGTGCTCTGCTCCAAAAGCTTTCTGGCTTTCTGTTTCTAATCTGTCCCTTCTTTTCCTTTCCTACTTCCTTCTCCCATACTCAGGACAAACATGCCAGTTTTTAGGGCTTCAGCCACAGTGAAGCCCTGCCTGCAGCAGAGGGCAGCCGAACATGCAGCCAGATGTGCTGTAGAGGCAGGGAGAAGCCAGCGGCATCCGAAGATGGCCACTGAGCGGGCTTGTCAAAAGGGAGTATTTCATGCCAAAGAAACTCAAAAGCCATAGTTCACAATATTTTGCAGGTTGGTTTTATAGCTATTTAAGACTTATCTGTTGTCCCTGTCCACTTCCTTTTATTTTTTTTTCTTCTCCTCTTCCTTGCCTTACCTCTTGTCCACTCAACAACTTATCTAGTCTCTTCAACACTTTTGTGTTTGCTGAGGTTTTTTTAGAGATCCTGGCTGAAAGCAGCAGGGAGTCATACTGCAAGAAATGCAGTGCATGAACCCTGAAGGACATTCTGTTTTACAGGTCTAGAAGAATGAGCCGAGGTTACAATGAAGTTGTTCACCATAGTAGGCAGCGCCTACCTCAAAGTGTGAAAGTCATGCCCCTGTATTGCTTGCAGAGACGGGAGTCCCACTCTCATGGTCTGTTAGCCCTGCTAAGGCAGCATGGTATTGCTGCACCCTTTCCGCTTGCAGGAAGGGTGCAGGTGAGCACAGAGCTGTACGCAGGCTGACCCTTCAGAGGCAATGCCTGCACTTCTGCTGGATTCTCAGAGTTGCAGGGGCTCAAAGCTCCTGAAAAACTAGCCTGGAACTGCCAGAGAGGCTTGGAAGTCACCATGTTTTTAGTCGGTGGCTGTGGTTTGAGGGTCTCGTGCCTAAGCTTCACCTCAACTTCAGGCCTAACAGCATTCACCCTTCTAAAGGCTGTTCAACACCTGAATCTCCCTCATTTGTAGAAACCCTAGAGGTATTTTACATATATAAGGTTGTACAAAAACATTCACATGGCCAAGCAGTGGGTTTCACGTCACTTTACACCGGAGCCTTCATGCAGCATTGTCTGCTGAAGGTCACGTATCTATCGTCTTCTCTGGTCCAAAATGACTTTCAAACTGCAACGGGAAAGCCAATGCTCAAGTCAGTCAGGCAAGGAATGGCCTGGAGTTATGACAGCTCACTAGAGTAAATAAGATAACTTCCTGGCAAACAAGTGCCCTTCTTGCAAAACCTGGCATCAGTATATGCCAGTATCTCAGTATTTAGTCACACTTTTGAATGGCAAAGAAATTACAATAAAAAACCAACAACAACCACCCAAACCCAGAAAAAACAACAAAAAGAACCAACCACCTAAACCAAAACTAAGCACATGGAAAGACTTTTTTTCCTCTTTTCAAAGAGCTTATTATTGTGACTAGAAATACAATGTGGTAGTTATGTGGATGCTTGGCAGAGACATCAGCTAGTGTTTGTGTAGGAAAACAGCAATAAGTATAAAGTCATGGTTAATCACGTAGAGACACAATCCTTCATCCTTTTTCAACAGCTTTAAGAAAGTCTGCTGTGGCCTCGCCATGTTTGGGGAATATTTTCCTTCAGTGTAGTGATCTGCTCTATTGACATTGCGTTTTAGTATTAGAAGGAACTGTCTGAGCCGTCAGCCCCCGTTCCCGGCAGCAGCAGCTGTGTGGCTTTCTGACTGGATGACTTGCCTTTGTCTTACTGTTGCAGTATTTCCCTCTCCTCCCTGCCTCCCCCCTTTTAATCATGATAAATCTCTTCTAAACGCAGACAACTTTTTAATCTCATCCAGCTTCGTCTGGTTTCCCTCTCTGAGATCGCCTTTGTGCCGATTTCACCCTACAAGCGATGATGAGTGGCTGCTGAAAGCGCTCCCTGATGCCGTAGGTGGGCTCCGAGATGCACAGCGCCGGAGCTGAGCTCCGTACTGGGAAGTGGCAGGCACAGGAGAGCAGAGACATCCGATTTAGTCTCCAATGTATTTTGCTAAGTCAGGCCTAGGAACAAGGATCAGAGCATCATTTGTACTGTGCCAGTGATAACAGATGATAAAGCGAATGTTCTGTTTTCTCCCACGACTGTAAAATCCATTTCTCTTTACTTGGGAAAAGTGTTGTACATTTCACCCAAATATGATTTATTTTTAAAAATTGCTACACAGAGCAGAGCAGTTCTAGAAAAAAAAAAAAGAGCAGCAGAAAATGAAGAAACGTCTCCCTGTGTATTCTTAAAAGTAAAATTATGTTTGTGGGTTTTTCAGGCAACAAATGAAACGCAGCATCCACTGTCCCATATGTTATCATGTCAAGACTTCTGTGTGGGACCAAAACGTTGTTACCTGAAATTTCTGAGTCTCCTTGCCCTAACTGACACGTGGCGGGTGTGAAATCCAAACTGCTAGTGGCACCAGCGAGTGCCAAATCAGATATTTAGGACAACGGTATCATCTGCAAGGGAATTTCTTTCTATCCCTCGATAGCTGTGCTTCAAAGAGAGGCCAGACACTCACGGAGAGGTTCATAGCTGCATTTCTGTTCCTCCTCCCCACCAGAAGCAGGTGCAAATCTGGGCTGAGGTCTGAGATGCTAAGACGCTACAGATACAAACTGTTCAGCTGAAATAAAGCAGTAAATCTTAGCTTTTTGAACTCTGCTGCCTAATTAATTTCTTATTAGATCTTATGAGATAACCACCTCCAACTAGATTACTACATTCTAAAATGAGGTGCCTATCTAGTTAGGTTTAAATAGATGATTTTCTAATAGCTGGCATCTCAGTTTATCTGCATTCTTCACTTTAACAGCTTTATATTTCATAGTTTGGTGACCCGTTGGGACATTCAGCTGCTTCTGCAATAACACTCTGAATGGGGAATTGTGGAGGAGCATTGTGGCCTGTAGCCACTTATTACGCAAGATGTCAAATTTCAGAAGCCAGCCTTATCCCCGACGTAATTCTGTCAGCTTCAGCGGTTTGCGCCAGGACTGTTTGGTTTTGAACATGAATGTACAAAGAAAAGCTGTGGTTTCCAGTCTCTGGTAAACAGTAAATGATGCGGATCCTATGTTATGACGCTTGGACTGTCATCAATATTTTAAAAGTGGTCAAACTGTTGATGTAAATGGAGAAGGGGGGGTGTTAACTGGGGGGTGGTGGTGGTGGTGTTGAAACTAACGTCGCAAAGCTGCTATTGCTCATCAGGATCACTTGTTTTATAAATACCAGGTTTCGTACACAAATGCTTTCTCTAATCAGAAATGGTTACGGCTGGCTTGGCGTTACGAGGAGCGGCGGTACGCCGGTAGCAGGGCGCTGTCCCTGCGCCTGAGGTGCTGCGGCGCGGCCGGGAGCGGCGGGGGGCCCCCGGCGCGCCGGGACGGGCGGCCGGACCCGGGGGCGCGCCCAGGCGGCGGAGCCGCTCCCTGCCCGGGGGCGGCCGGCGCGGATCCGCCGCACCGCAGCGTCGCCCGGGGGCAGCCCGCCGCGGGGCCTGGGGGAGCGCAGCCCGGCGCCGGGTCCGGCCTCGGCGGCTTCTCCCCGCGTCGCCGCCGGCCCCCGCCGGCACCGGCAGCCCGGGTCACGTGTGCGGGCCGCAGTCCCGGAGCGGGGGTGTCGTTACCGGGGGAAGGGGGCGGCGGGAGGAGGGGCTGCCGCCGATGAGGGCTGAAGCCGGGTGCGCGGCCGGCTGCGGGCGCCGGAGCCGCGGGCGCCGCTGCGGGCGAGGCGGGGGCTGCGGCCGCGGCCATGGCCTGGCCCTGCATCAGCCGGGTGTGCTGCCTGGCCCGCTTCTGGAGCCAGCTGGACAAGTCCGACCTCTCCGTGCCGCTCACCATCCACAACTACTCGGACATCGAGGAGCAGGAGGACGGGGCGCCCCAGCGCGGCGAGGCCCCCCCGCGGGGCAGCGCCCGCCCGCCCGCCCCGGCCCCCCGCCCGCGGGACCCGGCCGCCGCCGCGGGGAAGGCGGGCGGCCGCAGGAAGGGCCGGGCGGTCGCCGCCGGAGAGCCCTTCGCGGCGGAGACCCAGTACCGGCGGGACTTCAGAGCCTGGCCCCTCCCGAGGAGGGACGCCTTCCCCTGGGTCAGCGCCAGCAGCGGCGGCGGCGGCGGCGGGAGGGACGGGGCCGCCCCCCAGCCCGCCCCGGGCCGCGCCGCCTGCGCCCTGCCCGGCGGCGGCGGGAGGCCGGCGGCGGACGGCTGCGGCGGCCCCGAGCAGCTCCGGCCGCGCTCGCAGGCGGACGGCGGCCACACCACCTCCTACAGGTAACCGGGCCGGCGGGCCGCTCCGCTGCCCGCCCCGGGCCCGGGGGTCCCTGCCGCGGGCGGGGGACGCGCCGCCGCAGCGCGGGGCGGGGGCGCCGGCATCGGCCGCGGCGGGCGGGGGGGAAGCCGTAACCACGGGGAGCGGGGGCTGCGCGCCTCGCCGGCGGGCTCAGCCTGTCGCCAAGGCCGCCTTTGCTTTTGGAAGTGCGGCCCTTAAAAGCGTGGCTTGTGCCCCGGGCGGGTGCCCGACCCCGGCTGCGCTGGCCCGGCCCGGCCCGGCGGGCCCCGGCTGCGCGCCTCCGCAGCGGAGCCGGCCTCGGGTGCGCACCGCGGCCGCCCGCTGAGCCGCCCCGCGTCTCCCAGCCCCTGCGGTGGTTGGGGGGTAAGGGAGCGAGCCGGCGGATCCGTGGTGCCGTCCGTCCCCAGCGCTGCTGGGCGGCGCCGGGCCGCTGGCGGCGGGGGCTGCCCACGACCGCCGCACGCGACAGCGGCGCTGGGCCGCGCTCCCCGGATCCGTCAGTGCCATCGGCACTGACCCTTTTGAACTCCTGGGACGCCACATCCGAGATGAGCCAGTTATTGCCTCAAAGATTAGTCAGGCGCAAAGACGCGGGGGATAAACCCCCAAAATACGCCAGCTTATGGGTAGCAGGAAAAATTGTCACAAACTACCTTTCCCAAAGAGCCTTCAGAAATCATTAGTGATGTACGTTATTGATGCCTCCCTTTCCCTGTGATCGGTATGTCTGATTACAGAAACTTTATTTTCTGGAACAAGCAATCAGGGGGGATACCCCTAAATTCAACCCTTGTTCTCACTGACACCCACCGTGGGAGGAGAGGGGATTTCGGCTCCTACAAGGCTGCTGTTGAATATTGTACGAGTTTCACGTTGTTACCACACGCTCCCTCATAACGATGTTTGGCAGGTTTTAATATGCCTATGAGGTATATTAATAGAGTAATTATTTTTATTCCAATAGAATCCCAAGTATTTAGACACTTATTATCTATTAGGTAGGAGACATTTCTCTTCATAACTGCCATTCATTAGATTATTTATCATAGAGCTTTTAAGACAAACACACTGGGGGCCCTGGGAAGGATTACTGCAGCGCTTGAATTTATGCGCTATTTTATCTTTTGCCACATCTCACAGGACAGTCACAGAGTGGTGATTATTTTTGAAGAAAAGCACTTTTAAATTTCAAAGCAGCACAGGAGTTACTTCAGGGAAACCTGCCTAGAACAAGACTAGCAAGGTTCACCTTTCAGAAACGCATCCATCTCCACGTTGATGTTGAAGGCTCCCTCGCTTCTTCAGCCTGACCCCAGAGGAAGGGTGCATTAACCTGCAGTAGAGCCGCAGCTTCCCTACAGCTGTTTGAACGCTCAGCAGAGTCACGTCTCACACCTCTCTTCCCTCTGACTTGTCTGTTCTTACACGGGGCTCTCAGCTACTACCATGAAAGAGCAAGAAGCTTACAGATCACACAACGAAGTACTGGCTGGGACAACATACCAACACGCAAATCAAAACAAGTTTTACAAAAAGTAAGACTTAGTGTAGTCGAGGAACTCACGGCTGACGGGAGGAGCAGTGCGGGATGAGGATGGAGGCACAAGCCAGGGCAGCCACACCAGGACAGAGTTCGCACATAAAACCTTTAAGCAGTTTGAAGGCTATACGGTACAACTAATGCAGACAGGACTATACAAGTCAAACCACTTTTCTCTTACTCCACTAATTCCCACAGTTTCTTTGGATTATCATCTGGTACAACATTGCAAATTTCAGAAATCCTCATACTACTGAGCACACAGGAGTCACAACAAGCACCAGGAGAAAAGTGCACAATAGCTTCACAGGCTGCAAGAGTCTATCTTGATTTAGATTTTTTTTTTTAAAAAAAGAAACACTAAGCAGGTACTTGGCAGAATTGCTCACGCTCATTTTCAGTTACACTTGGGGCACTAGGTTTGTATTTGGTAGCTTCAGTCACGCCAGAGCCCCAGGAGCACTCCCCCAGTCTGAGGCAGGGAAGGGGCAATCCACAGCACACCCACCTTCTGCAAGCTGAGCACTCACAACCTCAAAGACGTTTCCACTAACACCACTACAGTTCAGTCCTCCTTTCCTCTTACCTTATTATTTTCCAAAGGCAGCCTTGCAGTCTGCAAAGGTTTACGTCACCTTCAGGCAGTAGCTGAACAGCACCGTTAAGGTTTGATGTTCTTCATCTTTCCCTCTGACAAAGGCCAGGGGGACCCTACTTGTGCATGAAGCTGTCCCTTGGTGGCCACGCACAGCTCCGCTACCCTCTGGCAGCAGGGACCTGCCCCACTTCTTGTAGGCTGCACCCACCCGCAGGTGAGGCAGCAGCGCTGGGGAAGCAGGAAGGGCAGATCAGCTGTGCTAGGGGCAGGGGGGGGGGGGGGGGTCTCTTGCCTGGGGCAGCTGGAGGCTGCTGGGCCTTGAGGAGAAGGTTGGTGAACCACATAATGTCTTCAGGGGGTTTGGGAAAAGGGAGAAAAGGTGTGGAAAACACACACATTTTTGGTTAGGCACTCTCATTTCCTTGCTAGGGATAACTTTGGGGAGATTCCCCCTTTTCCCCCTTTATCAGCCCTTCCCTACGGCTCAGCCCTGCGAGCAGGTCCTGAGGACCAGGCTCTGTGTGTGGGGTCAGCTGTGTCTGCTCTCAGAAGAAATGGGTCATTTGAGCCCCATGTGCTACAGGTGCTTCAGCAGGCTCTGCACCCAGCCGGGTCAGGCACGCACCACGAGGCTCTTGCCATGTGGACGCTGCCAGTCAGCAGCCTCCAGTTGTGTTTTGTGACTTTGTCAGGTCTCAGCAGCTGGCTGGGCTTGCTTAATGTGCAAGACAAAAGATCTGAAGAGAAGGAAAGACTGGCTTGAACAGGGTAGTGCAGGAAGGTTGGCATTGATACATGGTCCGCTCCAAGCTTTTAATGGCAGTGGTGGTTTTCTTGCTTAATTCTGTAAGGTGATGGTGGGGTTTTTTGGGGTTTTGTGGGGTTTTGTGGTTTGTTTGTTTCTTTTTAATTCAGGGATTTTGACTGAGTGGTTCTACAACAACGTATTGCATGTTTGTTTCTGTAGAGCACCCAAGTGTAGCAGTGCGTTCCCTGTAACGTTCAGCACCGTCTGATATGCTTTTGTGCATCAGTGCACTGCTCCCGTGAGATTTCATTCTGCAAGTTCCTACTACATCTTTCTCTCGGCACTCCTTTTTAAGCACAGAAGGAAACTCAGCTGAATGCAAAACTGGCTGTACGTGGTGCAGCCAGCCAGCCTGACCTGGCGTTTACCAGAACAAAATAAACCCACCCCCAGCACCAGTGACCAAGACAAGACAACCAGTCCCATTCCTAGTGACATCTGGTGGGAGTCTTTCTATGGCCAAAAGGAAGATAAAGGTGGAGGGCGTGTTGGAAGAATACCTGTACCTCTGAGGAAGCAAAGATATTTTTAATTTTGAAAGAATAACTCTGTATAAAGGTTGGAAGGACAGCACAGCTACCTGCTCTCCAAACTATTGCCCCATGTCCCCAGATATTTGGGGCATCTCCTGTCTCCAGTCCCTGCATTTCGGCTGGAGTTCTGCAGGCTCTGAATAAAGGCAAACCCTAACTGGGCTACATGGGGGGAGCTCGGGCACACAGACCAAGGCAGATCGACACAAGCTACACTTGAAAGGCTAAAATGGGAAGTGCTCCAACTGTGAAAAGATCCCGGGGACTGCTGCAGAGGGTTGCAGTAGATTACACTGTAGTGATTCTGGAGGAGGCAGAAGGAAGCGCATAGCGGCCCCCTCTGCAGCTTCCCAAGGGTTTGTCCTTTGGGGTCATGGAAGTGGCTTCTCTCTTTCAGCAGTGAGTTGCAGGTGCTGTGTACTTCTGACTTTGCACACAATTAATTGTAGTACCAGGTCTTGATTGCATTTAGCAGATATTTTAGAAATAGATAAGTGCTTTACTTAGCTCCCTTCTATGGTGGATGAGAGAAGCTGATGCTGTCAGCAGGTATCTCCAGCTGGCTCTGTTCTCTGGAGGTCATCTTCTTACCTTGTTAGAAGGCAACGGGGATGAGGGCACAACTTCTCTGCCAGGGCTGGTATTGCTGGGAGCAGAGCCCTGTTCAAGGCTCAGCTGTATTTCTTTAAGTCACTGCAGACCTCAGTTTTCCCTTCGGTAACCTGCCAGTTTCTGGAAAGCACTTCAAATATGTAAGTGAAAACGTTGCATTGGAGCTGCGAGCAATTGTTTTGCCTCTTCTTCCCCCACCCATCGGTTTTGCTTGTATTAGCACTTGGGGAAGGGGGAGGATTGACTGCGAATTTCTGCACAAAACCAGAATGCCAGCCCCGAGCAAAGCCTAATCTCTGCAGTTGGTGTTTCCACACTCTGGGTGTTTTGAGTGGGTGTGAGAGTCGAGAACACCTGACTTGTTCACAGGTGGGAGGCACAGGAGTGAAGCAGCCCAAACTGAGGGCCTTGAGATCAGCTTACCCAGAGCAAGCAATTTTGTTTTGTTGCCTTGATGAAAAGAAAATGTGTAAAGAACTGGGGTCGTTAAGGAGAAAGAGCCTCATGTGCCATTGCTAGTGCTTTTGGGAATAGCAGAGCGGAAGATCCCTCGGCAAACTGAACTCCCACCTACTTGTGTGAGCATATGCTACTGCACCATGACCAGGAGCAGAGACATCCTCTCCACCAGGGGAGATCCCACAGAATGAAGGGGAATGACACTTTTCCCCCTATTTTGCTGTCTATACTATTCACCTGCCTTCACATAGTGCTGGTGCAGAAGGGCAAGGTGAACTGTGGTGACTGCTTCACGTTGAAAAACATCTTATTTCAGCTGTGCAGAAGAAATCAGAGAAAATACCTGTACTCATGTTCAGTGGAGTATGGGATCACAGCACACGCCTGAGCTGGCAGGGTTAATAGTGCTGTGTATGAGGAGCTCCATCCTTGATCCAGCAAGATATTTAAACACATGCTTATCCTTAATAATAGGAGTAAAGCTTTTATAATCAAGGCTTACAGTTATCTTTACATTCTTAAGTATCTTGCTGCTTGGGGAAATTAATACTGAAGCCCCTGATTTTTACGCTATTTAAGAAGTAAGCTTGCTTGGTGCAGGCGTTGGGATGGGTCCAGAGAGACTTGCTGTGTGTTGCATAGCCTGGCTGCAGGAAGGGAGGGCTTGGAGGGGGACAGAGCTGTGGGAGGAGGTGGGGGGGGGTGGTGCTGGAAATAGTGGCTCAAGAGAGGATGTCTGTTCTGCAAAGTATGCTGCAGAACTGAAATGAGGAAGATTCAAAGCTGTTGCATAAAGGTAGGAGGAATTTCCTCCACTCAGAGTACATCCAAACTTATGTTACAGGAAAAGGGGAAAGAATGGGAAATGGGATAATGACAGAAGTCAAGACCCTAAGACCTACCCACAAATGCTCATTCACACAGCTCCGATAAGAGGGAAGCAGCTGCCTGTCCTATCACACCACTCTAAATGCTCCTTCCTCGGGGATCTGTCTGTGAGCAGAGTAAGCCCCCAAAACTCACACTAAGACAATAGTTTTAGGCTTAAGGATTTTTTCCAGGCATTTCAGTCCAGTCTTTTGCTGTTGCTTCTTTCCTGTGAGTTACGAGCAGCTCCAAGTACTGCCTGGCCTTACTACAGGTGAGAGCTGAGACAGGAAGCATCCAGGTGTCTTCTGCTTTCCTCCTCTGTGATTTCTGTGCTGGTCTCTCTACCCCTCTGCTACATCTTTCCTCTACCCCTCTAGCTGTGTCTCTCCTTCAGCCTTGCCTTTCCCTCATTTTTGTCCTCGCACTGTGCTCTTCGCCTGGATAGAAGGCTTGGAAGGGCCTCCAGCACCCCACCGGTGTCTGACATAGCTCGGAGGAAAAGCAGTTTAATGGCACTGCTATCCAGGAGGGCTCCTGGCTTTGTCCATCCCAGAGCTCTCCCCGCTGCATCCATGACTCATGCCGTTTGCAATCCTCTGTTGACCAGGAGATGTCACAGCGCCCTGATCTGTGCGGGTCTTTGCCATAAGCAGACACAGCCTGTCCTCTGGGAGAGCACCACTGGCTGCCCAGCTCTGCCTGGGCAAAACAAAACTGTCCTGTCTGAAGGGGCGGCTGCGCAGCTGTGTCAGCAACCTGCCTGAGCACCTGCGAGGAGCTGCATTGCAAACGGGGTGCTATTTCATACCCCACCACCTTCTGCCTGAACCCTGTGCATACCAGCCTGGCTTCCCCAAGACGTCTAGGGTAGCGTGTGCTTTGAAAAGAAAATAACAGGGACCCCCAAACTGTGCACACAACTTTTCTTCTGAAAGGAAAATGGGACAAATGTTCATTATGCTGCTTAATTCTCACTGGTGTTGCTGGGTATGAGAAGGAAGAGGGCAATGGAAGAATAAATGCAGACTAGCTCAGGCAGTGTAGCTCAGAGTTATGTTCAGCTCTACAGGATGAGCCTTTTTCTCTATTTCTCAAAGGAGAAATGGGATTGTAATGCAGTGGCTCCAAACACCACTGATAATTAATCAAGTGAAGCAAATCATGACATAAAGATGAGGTACTAAAGTGCCAACTGTGATGGCATTGGTGGCATACTACAAGGCAAAGGAATACTATCAATACTGAAGGTAACTCTGGCTGGAAATGGCAGTCCCAGCATTGCGAACAGCATGGTTGATATTTGATTTCCACCCTCTGCCTCCCCACACCCAGCAGAAATGCCCTCCATCTCAGTGAAATGAAAAAGCTTTCTAGGTTAGATTTTCACTAGGTCAGTGAAATCAAAAAGATTTCACGGGCGGCTTTCTCTGCAAGGCCAGAAAATATTTGTGGAGCACATGAGACGGGGAGAGAGCTGGAGGCAGCACATGGGCCGGCAGCCGCGTGGCTCACAGCAGCCTGAGCCGCAGCAGGCAGAGCTGGCAGCAGCAGCACGCTGTGTTTGGAAGGAACAGAAGGACCAATCCTGAATCCATCATTCCCAAATCATGCCCTGAAGTCTGCGAGGCCACATGGTGAATCGTGGTGAGAGCCCATGGGAGCACCCGCCCCGCCTGACCCCCGTCTAGGCTGTTTGACAGCCCTGGTACGTGTGGTCCTGCTCACCCGCGGAGGGAGATGGGACACAACCACCAGCTCACTGAAACAGCTCTCTTCAAAGCTGGGCTTCATAGTAACCCTCTGGTAATTATAGTCCAACACTTTTTTTGTTTCTAGCATACAGATTAGCTGTACTCCCACTTGCTCCAGTTCCCATCGCCACTGGGCGTTAAACTGTCCCAGCAGGCCACAAACCTCCTGGCTCCCCACACCGCATTGATCCAAACCCTCCCCCCTCCAGACAACTCATCCTGACACATTAAAAAAGAAGAAACACCTTTCCCCGGGCTCTGTTAACCAATTACGAGAAAGAGTAAAGAAATGATTGAGAAACCAGTGATTTATGTGATCAAAGCAGTTCCACAGAGTAACGGGGCAGCCACCTGCAAAAAGCTGCTTCTTATTCCTTCCTAGAGCGAGTCAGATGTAAAGCAACAGCAGTACACAAAAAGCAGCCCTTCCCTTTTGATCTCTACTACTTTAAACCCTTCCTACAACTCAGGAGGCCGTGTTCTTTCACAACCTCAGTGCTTTAGTACTTCTAAGTACCACTGGGTCATTTCTATTTATGGAGATCGAAAGTCTCACCTCTAGGTTGTAACAATGGAGAGCAGAACAGAACCTGAAGAGAGCCTGGACACTGAGTTATGGGCCTGGAGGCTATTTCCCCTCCACTGTAGGTCCTTGCAGCCCCCAAGTAACCTGACAACTGCTGCTGTCTAGGGATGAGGGGAGGAGGAGGAGGGGTACCGCAGGAAGGACGAAGATGGATATCTCCAGCAGCAACAGTCAATGTCTCGTGTTCATCCCCAGCAGCAGCTGGATGGCACACCATTCAGGGCGCTCTCCTTCTCCATGCCATTTCTGTAATTTCCTCTCCCACCATGCTGTTCTCTTGCTAATAACTGCTGCTTGTGTGATCTTGGACAAGCCACCACCCACGGTGGTGGACATGGGCAAGGGCGGGCGAGGCAACGCACCGGCTGAGCTGGACTTGACACTTTGGCTTCCTCAAGCACGGGGAGCAAACGTTGCACCAGGGAATACAAGGGGGGGGAGACAGTCACTAAATCTTGACGCTTGACATCTTAAACTAAGTAACATTAAAAAGAGGTTGTTCCTCTTCCCCAGGCTCTGAGTAGCTCATGTATTTTGACTCCACTCATGACTGATTTCTAGTCAAGTCAGCAAACTGGTATTTGGGCTCGTGTTCCTTCTGACTTGACTATACAGCTGGAGATGAGTGCATGTGTCCTGCAAGCTGAAAGAGCAAATTCAGTTAGCTGTACTTTCTGGACCAAAGGTTGTCATTTTAATTTCTTGTTTTGTTTCAAGTACCCCAGCTCCCAAAGAGGATAAGTCGTCTCTGTTTTGCCCAGCCCTTCCCTGTGGCTCGGAGTTCTGGGTTCACCCAGGAGGAAACGCTGGGTCCAAATAAGAAACGCTCCTGTGGATCTGAGCCGCGGCTGTATCTGTCCTCATGTTTGTTTCTATGGGTGAAGGCAGAGCATTTTCTCATTGCTTGTAGGTGCCTTAGAAATAGTTTTGGCTATCCAGGCTGAGAGGAGAACAATTTGGCTTCCAGCCAAAATGAGGGTCCCGAGATCCAAAAGGGCTGTGTTTGGGGGCCTGCCAAATCGGCAAATGATCTGCTACAAAGCAGTGAGACAGAGCTGGCTGCAGAGACAGGCGGCACAGTCGTTCATTGAAAGCTGGGGACACACTCCGTTGCAGTGTAATGCAGCGGGGAGACCAGCCGGCATGAGGGTGAATAGTTAGGAATCAATGCCACCAGCATCCTTGGGGCAATCCAGCTTTATGTGGGGTGGCAGGTTCCAGTTCCTGGAAACTGCTGGGATGTAATTGATGGCTTTGTACCATTTTGCTGGTATTTTGCCCAGTAACTGTGTGTCCTGCCTCTGGCTGCGCAGCAGAGCAGAGCTGAGATTTAACCCATCATTCACACATATCTGGGAATCCCTGCTGAAAGGTTGCCTTCTTGGGGCATTGCTTGGCCAAAATCACCTTTCTGCAAAGCTGCTTCCTTATCCTGAGGTGCTAAAGCAGCAGGAACTGCACCACCAGCCCTGGGAGAGCTGTGCAGGCACTTAACCTGCTGCCTGAGCAAGCTGGAACAGCAAGATGCAGAGAAGGCGGAAGGTGGCAGCTCAGAACAGCAAGCGCAAACCGATTAGAGACAAGATTTGCAGTGCACATAGACAGCCCTGACAGGGGCCTGGTTTTGCTTTCCGATGGGCAGGAAGCTTTTCTGCAGAGCAATATCTGTTACTAACTGAGTGGATTTAAGAACTCACTCCACCTCCACTCCAGCTGACAGACTGCTGTCAGCCCCAGCTGCGGGCTTCTGCCCGTTTCCTTCTGCCTGCACCCACACTCATCCGCCCTCACAGGAGGCCAGTGCCGGCAGCTCGCTCAGTCAAGAAACAGTAACTTAATTTTTTAGAATTAATTTTGTTAGCATGCTGGTTTCTCACTGGCTTAGATACAGCCCAGGGTTGTACCCTGTATCTACAAATCAACCAAGAAAAGAGGCAGCATTTTAAGGCTGAGTCTATGTTTAGAAATCTAGCATAAAGCAGGCAGTGGATATTTTGGTAATATACTAAAAGGATCGAGACCAAACTACACATTCTAAAATAATACTCCACACTTACACACTTGAAATAAGATTTTTAAAAGAAGAATTTGCAGCTACTGTCAAAATAGCAAATAACATGCTCAGAAAAAATGAAAATTAGGAAGGCCGTGACCAAAGCTAAGCTTGGCACTTTAAAACACAGCCTATTTCCCTAGCCTGGACATGGCTCAGGAGTCAGTCTTACCCCTTGATTCAGTCTATAATCAGCTAGCAAAATTCAGTTATTATTTAAGTATGCCAGGGTATGAATGTAAAATTTTCACAGCTTCGTTAGTTGCCTCTCCTTTTGCTACAGAAGCTGCCTGAATTGGTTGCCAGAGATACGTACACAAAAAGAGCAGACTTCTGTCTTCTCCTGAGAGCAAACAAGCCAGCTCAGTTGGCTGCTACTGCAGCATCCAGAAAGCCCTAATGGAGAGGGCATTAGTGAAGCCTGTTTGTGACAAGAGGTAGAGAGAAGCAGAGGGGAGGCTGTGGAAGGGAGCTGGCAGCCGAGTTAAGCCAGACCCTGCCACGCTGTTCTTCAGTGCTCTCGAAACATGTGTTGCCCCTTTCCCAGTGCAGTGTCTGCACCCCTTTCTGAGATGTCACTGCTCCAAGAGTAAGTCAGCCAAGTGCCGCCTTCTCGGACATTGTCATGCAAAGTCAAAGCACTGGCCTCCATCTGAAGGAAAATACCATCAGAATCATCTGCCAGTGGAGATGGTGTCTCCCTTTGGATGCATTTCAGACTGAGCTGCCACAGAGGCGCAGCACCCACACATTGGCAAACGTGCCTGCTGTCGAGAGAGCTAACGCCAAGTAAGGGAACGTCAGCAGCCTCCCTCCACATGCGTGAGGGCTGGGCACTCGCGGCCCCAGACCAAGACGTTTTACATTGTAAGTGGCCAACGAGTCAGCCAGTGTTTTACATTGTAATGGTCAATGAGCTATCAAGCAAAAAGTCACCCTGACTTTTTCTTACCAAGGAGGAAAGCACCAAGCATCTCTGAGAGAGAGCACATTTTGCCAGGAATAAAAGAAGAATTAAGTCAGGGCAGCCAGTTAGCCCAGTCTATGCCCTGTTGCATCTTTCAGCCTGGACTTTTTAAGAGAGGCAGGCCTCTAGGCTCAGTTCTTCTTTTATTCTCGGTATGCCTTAGACAAGTTCAATATTATGAGCTGATTGTAACCAGCCTTGCCTTCTGGCTTTGCAACCACTCTGAGCAGAAGTACCCTGTGAGTATGTTGTGTTTTAGGGGTTCTTCTGTCTTGACAATCTCATTTCAGGCAAGAGTATCGCCCATGGACTGGAGCAAAACCATCCAAGCCTATAAAGACAAAGCAAGGCTTCATTATCCCAGAAGACCATTTTGTTCAAGAGACAAGCTACAAGGCAGATTTTAAGGTAATTAACATTTTTTAAAATCCCAAAGTCAATGTGAGTAAAGCCCAAAGTACGCATCAGGAACTCCTCATTTGTTATTGGTGTGGTGCGCGTAGAATAAAGCCAAGTCTTCACTGACCACTCTTTCATCGCTGCCCATTAGGTAATGTGGCCATCCCTGGCTTTCAGAGAGACATGCTAGAGAATGTCATACAGTAACTTATCAGAATTCAGCCCGAGACCAAGATTTTAAACTGCTTAACAGTCAGGAATTTCAAGATTTGCGATTCCCTCAGTTGGATACCTTATGTACAAGGTGTGCGTCATTCTCTCTCTCTCTCTCTGCGTAAGGTGCATTTAACACCCTCTGCGCACACTCAGAGCTGTCAGTGCACACTAGCATTAGGGCTGTAGCGTGAGATTCAGCCTCTGGTGCTAACATCAACCATGGACACAGGTGTTCGCATGGGAACATCTGCAGATCGCTGCCTAAGGAACGGCACCCACCCAGACAGGACAAAACTCCCCCGTGCTGGTAAGGGCAGAAGCCGCCCCCACTACCAACACCAAGGATGATATAGCTGTGGTGAACGGCCGAGCCGCACAGCTCTTGGGCCTCTGAGACTTCCTTGGGATTGTCCTGCAAGTTTCTACAACCTTCTATACCAGCATAAGATCATTTTCTTGTTGGCAAAATACATCTCAGCATTACAGAAAATCCCACGAGGAAATGTTCTCTCTGTACTCAGCGTTTTCCCTGGTGTGGCCCCACACACTCCCCATCCCCACGAAGAAGGAAAGTGCACACCAATGAGGCTCTGGTTTAGCTGCTTTTTGCATTAGGACCACCAAAGAGAACGGTACTTAACCAACCACAAAAGCCATTCACAGGCTGCACTGAATGACTCAGAAAGCAGAGACAGTGCTGGGGCTGAATTCCCCAGCTGCAGCATGCCATGCTGTTAGAGGTAATAGCAGCTACTCCAGGGCCACACGTAAAAAGTAAATCTTTGCCTTGGAGGAGACAAGGAAGAAGTGTTTAATCAGCAGACAGTCAAGTGCCTCCTCCGCAGAGGATTGCTGGCACAGTGCTGCGACAAGGCACACGATGGGTATATCCAGCTCCACTGAAAGTGGGACAGTGACCTCAGGCAAAACAGAATTTGCAAACCTCACCAAAACTTCCTCCTTGCTCTTAATAGTCTGGGCTGCTTACTGAGGTACAGCAATAAGGATAGAGGGTATTTAACCCTTAAACCTTGTATTTTGACCCTTGTATTTGATGTGTTTTGTCCTGGAGGGGCAAAATACAGTGTCTTCCTATTTGGCAGACAGGATGCAAAGGAGAGGGTCCTAGAGGAACCCCTCAGAGTCCCTATCCCAGTTCTCAAGGAAGGGAAAGAGAAGACTGGAATCCCAGACACAAACACATGCCGCCAAGGACACCACACTCCGGACCATGTAAGCAAAGGTCCCGTTTCCTGGAGCCCCAGGGTACCACCGCGGCCGCTCCCAGTTCAAACAGAAGTCAGACTCTCCCTGGTTTACACTTGGCCATTTGGACTTCTTGCCTGAAGCCCATGGCTTTGCTGGACACGTGGGAGTCAGGTTTACGTTGTGCCCTGACAGTCTGCCTGTAGGACTCAGACTGCTGGTCCTCCCCAGCTGCTGAACTGCGCACAGGCTGTTTGTGACGCTTCTCTTTTTCCTTAGCGTGTCAGATGCATCCCCAGAGGAACGGAAAAATCAGAACAATGCAACAACAACAAACAGATCGATAGCTTTCCCTATACTCTCTTTGCCTGTGGTCTTGCTCTTTTTTCTCTACTTGGATGGTGCCATTAGAATACTCAGCACCCAGCAAAGCTTTCCACCTTTCATGTTTTATGGCCAGATTCACTCAGAGTCCTGGGCTGGATGCACAGCTAAGGCCAGTGCTGTTTCAAATCCTTTGGGTTTTAAGCGTTAGGGAAGCCACAAGCATCTAGGTGTTCCTTCACGCTTCAATACAACCACAACAGCTACATATTGGGTGAAATTCTGACTCTCCAGACATCAGAGAGAGCAACCTCTGTATTCTCTACCTTTCCTCCAGGCCTGAGGAGTTTACATCCTTATCAAAGTCCTTGCAGTTTCACAGCCTGGCATGGCCAGTAACCAGTTTTTCTCTTTTGGATACTCCAGGTCTGTGCCTCTGTTCACAGCACACACAGCTTGTGACCCCATAAAGCATTACAGTTTTGACGGAGCCTGGATAGCATTCTCCAAAAGGTTAAGGACCTGACGCACACCACTCTAATTCCTCTCGCTTAAATCCAGCATCACACCACACACCTCAGGGTCCAAGGGCTGGGTTACAACAAAGCCCCTCCTCGGTGGCGCAGCATCACACCTGCCCTTGACTCACCCTGTATGCCGAGGCCAGTCTCATCGACACCCAGCCAAGAGCTAACGCTTGTCAGGTAGTGGCACGTTACAGGGGAGAGCAGATAGATTATCACAACGCTCCAGACCCCTCAAACTCTCCAGACAGTCGCACCCTGTCTTGCACTAACGTTTCTCTCCCCCTCACCCCACTAGATCCCAGAGGTGAAGACCAGGTTCTCCCCCAACCCTTCTGCTGTTTTCCAGGCGCCGTCACGGATCCTCAATGTGTGAACCTGGACCCTCCTCACACCCAGGCAGCTTAAACGCGGCGTTTCTGTTAAGATGTATCACTATGCAATTTTCATGAGGAGTGTTAAGATCAAAGAACCGGTATTATCAAAAGCAGCTCCAGTGATTAATGATATGCACACACAATTTCTGTTAACACAACAAACCGCAAAGCGCTCGGTTCAGAACTGGCAAGACACGCTGCAAGGAGTGACCTAGTTATTCACAGGAGCAGGTTCGTTACTATGCCAGCTGGCATCACATTAGGAGATTGACTTTGGGCAGCAAAGGCAGTATTGCGGGCAACAGCCCTACGCTTAACTACACAGGGTGGGAGGGAAAACAATCACAAGCAGGATGGATAACTAAAACCAAAAAGAGTTTTATTTAGCAGCACCCTCTAAGTAGGCTGGTGAAAGACGGGGAGTGTCTGGCTGACTTCTGAGCTTCTTAAGGGGTTTTGGAAATAGGACCTCAAATGGCATCACCAGAAATCATAGCATCAAAGGGGCTGGTCTGAACTTCCAGGGTTGTTTTAGAAGCTGGAGGAAGCCAGCACCATTGAACTCTAAAATAAAACTGGCACATGCAGTGTCTTGGGGCTTTAAGGCTGGAAAGCTGGCTATTGCCAAAGTTGGTGGGCTGACGCAGGAGCAAGAGGGGACCAAACCTCGGGAGACAGCCCTGACAGCCACCCTCCAGCCTGGTGCGGAGAGGATTGCATGGTCAGTCAGCTAGGCACCTACCAGACTCCAGAGGATCTAAAATATTTATGTAATTTGTATAGCTGTTAGGGTGAGTGTAAATATTGTATATGGATTTTACCTGAAGCAATTTGTGATCCTTTAATGAAAAGGACATGCTTATACTTTTAATAAATATTAACTCTTTGCATATGCAAGGTGGAAAATATTGCCTTGAAATTCCTAAATTATTGCCTGTATATTGGTAATGCTAATGCTAGGAACAACCAGAAGTGAATGTTACTTAGAAACTCTTCTTAAAGAAAAATGTAGCGTAGAATGTAAGACATCCTTCATTTTTAAGATTGGCCATTTTAAGTATCATTATTCTAAAGCTGATTTTTTTAGATTGGTGTGCATTTAACTTTTGCTGAGGTACATGTGTTTAAAGAAACCATTTTTTAGCCTTTGTTCATCGAGACTGTAGTGGGTTTACAGTTTCTATCTCAATGACTTATGCAAGATAATTAGTCTACTGCTTATTTCATGGTTTTGCTAATTATTTTGGGGAAAAAAATTGAAAAACTTTTACTTTATGTGTTTGGAAGACACAAGTGTATTGGCTAGAACAAAAGGAAACAATCCTCAGACTTGAGCAGTGATAGGATATTCATTCATCTGTACTGAAATGGACTTTTAACACAGGAGGATTTTTTTCTTCACCTTCCTACTAGCGGAAGTCGAAGGCAAATTTCATGAACTTTGGGGACTCTGCAAACATGTATGCATTGCTGGTAACTCCCATATGAACAATTTTTGAACTCTTGGCATGTGGATCGTATTTGGAATACATGCAGACAGCATCTTCTCCCTGCATTATGTGAGAATTTAATGGTGCCACCTCTGTTCGTTACCCTAGCAGGACCGAACACAACCACGAGAAGAGGTAACATCTGCAGTAAGCTGCGGTTGGTTGGCACGAGGGATGGCACTTCCCACACTCATCCGTGGACCCAGAGGAACCTACAGTAATACCAGTGCTTGCCAAAATAATTTTTCAGGAGATTCATTTTTCAGGAGATTCATTTGAAACATTCAAACTGTACTAAAGGTTTTGCATGTTAGATGTTTCTAAGAATTCAATCTGCTTGTTTAATCTCTTTATAATGTTTTTAACAGTTTTGTTCAAACAATTTAAGTTCATTTCAATCTTGGACTTTATTAACAGCAAAAAAAAAAAAGAAAAAAGGATAAATTGTCTATTCAGTCTCTCTTCTTAATTCACTGTATTTCTTAAAAAAAAAATCAACCCAGTTCTAAACAAACTGGTAATATAATAAGCTTGTATTTTATCAAATGGACTGGATTTGATTTAATAAATTAAAATGTATTTTGGCTATTGGTTCTTTCCCAATTTTTTTTTGTTGTAAAACATAACCCTTGGGTATTCAACCTTGCAGGACGATTTTTCACTGCATTTCTCTCTCACACAGCTGCACGTGCAGGACACTAAGCAAGGTGTCGCGGAGATGCCCGACTGCATTCACAGCCATCACAGCCAATTCCTTGATCCTCAAGCTTATCTGCAGGCACCGACCCCAGCAAGGATGGCTTCTGAGGCACATTTCAAGCTGTGGCCTGACTGCTGATTTGAAAGCACAACTGCTTTCCAAAGGAAAGCTGTTGCTCTGCAGAATTCATAATCGCTTATGGGATTTTTCCCAGACATTTTCAAAGGAAACGCAAACTATTCAGCAAGCAGGCCATCAACGTGAAGGGGAAAAGGGGATGAATCCATGATACTAATTTGTTACATTCACCATCAGGGACACAGAGGTTAGATCCACTCTGATGCAGGTGCCGTGCTCTCAACACTGGCTTTCAGCGGCGCCCACAGCGTGCCCTGTTAGCAGAAAGGGACGAGCAACTTAGTTTCACCGCAGTTTCACTCTGCCATCTCACACAGATCACAGGAAAATGGGGCTAGCTTTGAATTTTAAGGGAGATCATGGCTTTACAGTTGCTCCCAAGAACAGTTTGGTGAGTAAAGGTGTTGAAGGTACAACCAGCTTCCCCAGATAGTCCTATGCCAGCTCTTCCAGCTATGCCTCAGAAGACTTCCAGGAGAAAGCCAAAGGCTCACGAGCTGTTGCCTGGCTCCAGCTACAGGAGGGATGAATGGAAGGAAAACCAAGCAGGTACTTACCACTGCAAGGGACAGGGCGATGCAACTGGCTGCTGATGTCTGCAACATACCTGATTTTGCATGGAAAGTGCCTGCCTCAGCCAAATCAAAAGGCATCACACCAAGTTCCTCTGAAGAGGGCAAATCTACGCAGGTTTTGCAGGCTCCAGCGAGGCACGATGCCGGGACTGCTTCCAATGCTGCTCTCACGCTAGTATTTGTCTTCCTAATTGCTCTGGGTTCACGTCCAATTCCATCAAGGCTTTCCAACTGTGAATCACACTGCAAACAAGGTTATTTGACACATAAAGAAATGTCCTTTAAAAGGAAGGTTTTACACCTGAAGCATTATCATTTACTACCTATAGGGTGACACTGAACCTGCTTGTTCCATTCCATCTTGCTGACACCTGGCCTGTTGGGATGCTGAGAGTGAGTTTTGTGCCAGCTGCATCCACTATGCAGGGAGCTGTGAACACCGGCACTTCTACATGCTCAGGTGAAGCTCTGGTGTGGTCAATACTCCATTGCTCAGGACAGTTCTCATTACCTGAACTTGAGAAGTTCACAAGCAGCACATTAATGATTTGCCTGCTTTTATAAACTGCACATTTCTCTTTGCATTGCACTAATTTCTTGGAGGGTGAACAATCAGATGCAAACCTATCACCTCTGACTTATTCATACTGATTTCCTCTATCTTGGCCACTGCAGTAACGTACAATCCTAAGGACCAACCTGGTTTGCCACAAATCGATGTTGGTGTCACGTAGCCCAGAGAGGCTGTGTTTTCCAGGGCAGAGATGGCACAGAAGGGGTGGACGATCCCTCATTCCTGGTGGCACAGGCTTTGGTGTCACCAAGACTACACCCAGGGACCCAGACACACCACTTGCTCCTGAGCCAGCCCTGTGTGCAAATGACTTCGTTTCTAGAGCAGATGGTCCGGCACCTTCTGGGCACGCTGCAGCTGACCACCGCGTCCTGGAGATGTGCTCAGGAACGCGAGGGGCAGGGCTGCAGCAGCCAGGAGGGGAGGCAGCGCCAAGGGCCCAGCCCACAGGGCGCCATCGGCCGTCCTTGGCCACGTCATTGTCACTTGTTTGGCTCCGGCAGCATAAAGGCAGTGCAGCGTGTGCTCAAGAGGAGGCACTTGAATGGGGTTTAGTACAAACAGCAACGAGTTTTGCAGTATTTTGAAAGACAATGGAGCATTAAGTCTGCTCACAGACACCTATGATCCCCCCCCCACAGCCCGGGGAAAACAGAGAAGTTAGCTTTTCTTACTTTTTTCCATTTCTTTTTGTTTGGGTGCCTGTGCCCAGGCAGTGGCCGCGGGGCCTCTGTGAGGAGAGGCAGGGACTGCCCGGTGCCGGACACAGCCGGTTTTGGCCACCCCAGGGCAGCTGAGGGAGCTGAGCCCCGAGCCGGCGGCACCCCTGTGAGAGCGTGCTTAAGAAAGGGAAGGACCAGCAAAGAGGGACTGTCAAGGGCAACCCCCCATTCCTCTGCACCTCTTGCGGGGGGAGAGGAGGTGGGAGTCAGGAATGAAGGACTGAAGCAGAGTCTTAGCAAAAAAGGGGTGGGGACAAAGGTGTTTGTTTGGTTTTTTGTCTTTATTTCTCACCATCCAACTCTATTCTAATTGGCAAGAAGTTCAACTAATTTCCCCCAAGTTAAGCCTGTTTTGCCTACGATGGCAATTGGTACGCGACGTCCCTGTTTTTATCTTGACCCACAAGCTTTTTCATCTTATTTTCTCCTTCTGTTCTGCTGAAGGGAAGTGAGAGAGCAGCTGGGTGGGCATCTGGCAGCCAGCCAACATCAACGCACTATGCTTTTCAATCTTCCACACAAACCAATTACTTGCTGTTTAAACAGGCTGCTCTGGAGAATCAAAAGTTGGAGGAGCTAAGCTTGCTGAGCTCCTGACTTCCCTTCCCCCAACCTCCAAAACCAAGAGTTTTTTGAAATAACTAGAAAGGGGAAAAATTACCTTTTACTTCAGACCAATTCCACAACTACCAATTTTTATCCAGAACTAACTAAAACATTTTGAATATACAGAGCACACAAAAGTCTGTGGATTTGGAGAAACTTCGAGCGACAGGTGACAGTCGAGACAATCCTATCACAGCTAATAAAAGAATTTATTGTAAACATACGTATCTTACACAATTATACAGTATAATACAGATAACATGAAGGATTTAAACACTCAGCATTACAAATAGGCGCAATATTTGTAGAGATCTTTAACTTGTATCAAGACTCTTTAGAAAGCCAGAGAAATATACCGTAACATTTCAACACACCGTATCATCTGTAGCGTTCCACACGCACCTGAAGGGGTGTGGGAAATTCCACCACCTGTAACTTATCTCCAAGCAATTCCCACAGGAACTTCTCACCAACAAATTTTTCTCCCACCAGTTTTCAAAATTCAAAAGAACTTGTTGCAAACATTTCCTACATCTGAAGGACTAAACAAATGTGTTATTTTCTGCTTTTAACAGATTTTATTTTTCTTCAGCAAACTTTATATATTATTAATATAGCATCTCCTAGGAGAATAACCTGTGGTTGCTCAGAAATGCAGCAATAGATCTCCACTGCAAGAACCCCAATAAGAACAAGGGGCATTTACCTGCCTGCTTCAGGGCCAGGTTCAGGACTCATTCTGAAACTCCATTCCTCATAGAAAAGCAAGACACAGGCAAGGAAGCCACTATTTGCAAACAGATGCCCAAAGATGAGCTCCTGCATCCTCAAGAGCTGCTCTGGGCGTATCAAAATCCCAGAAACTAAGCCCACAAGAGACGGAGGGCTGGAAATCCATGTGTCATTGCGGAAGATCATAGCACGACTGAGTTTGCCCAAAAGGCTGTTCCCACACAACCTGCAGGCTGTCATAGCGATAGCGACAGATACCTTGAAAATGCCCTTCTCTTTTCTAAAAGCTGCATACAGGGATGCCTGAAAGTAGTATGGACTTCTGAGTTCACTGCAGTCTACAAACGAAGTGTGGGGCCTGCAGTTCCCCAGCTACCTGGATTCCTCCCGACTCTCAACACTGAGCTCAAGTATCATGGTGAAACTGCTCAACTCCTTCACACTGACCTCAGCTGAAAAACTAATGTCAGGGCTAAGCTGTGCACTTTACTTGTGCAAGCAATCCTGCACTCAGCTCACCTGAACAAGCTAGAATTATCTTTTGAATCCAGAGCATCTGAAATACCCTTTCTAGGGGGCATTTAAGTCCTTCTCTGCATGCTGTCTCGATTTCATCCATTGGTCCCCTTTCCTAGATTCAAGGGCCAGGTTCTGCCACTCTTATTCTAACAAACTGTAACTCCCTGTTAGCTCTGATGAACTGAGGGGGCTTATCTACAGACCCTAGTTTTATTTAAGGTGGAGAAGACAGGCAGCATCTCATCTGAGGTACATAGTGCCTTCCTCAGCTTAAGAACTGCATCAAACCTACGCTACTCTCCTTCGAAGCCTGAAACCACCCTCTAACTGAACCGTCTTCATCAACAGTTCCTGCACACTACTGGAGTTACCACCACCTGTCTTCTAGCCCAAAAAAAAAGCACCAAAAGATAACATTTTGAAGATTTCTGTTCCTACCCCAGGCCAGGAAAGATAACTGTAGTTTAATATTTATAAAAGGCTTTGTATTGTCAAAGCACGGCACCAACAAGAGCGAGGCCTCAGTACACCCCTGTGAGGTAGGTATCCTGCTCCCCATGCTCAGAGATGGGGAAACTGAGGCACAGAGTGATTAAATCAAAGGCCATGCAGCAGATCAGAGACCCAGCTGAGATCAGTGCATTGGAGGCTGTTTGACCCATGCTCCACCCACATGACAGCACTGCCTCACAAAACAAGCACGCTGAAAGCATGACAGTCCAACAGGAGTCCCACCAGCTTTACAATGGCTTATTCACACTACTAGCAAGCACCCATGGGGCAGGACAAAAGGGTGGTGGATGTGGGGTGGTCAGGATGTCGTCAGCGAAGCCTTCCTCAGCAAGGTGTTGATAACCAGGCTGCAGACATGTCTCCTACACCAGTGATGTTCCTGAGACAGGTAAGTGCTGGGGTTAGTAGCAGAACTTCTTCCTGCAGTCAAGACATCAGAGGAGCTTCCCACAAGCAGCAAATCTCTGATTTTTTGTTCCTATCAGGCCTCTCTGTGTTGAGCAGAACTTAAGCCAAAGTGGTGCTGCTCCCACAGCACTTCACAGTCCAAGTTGATCATTATGTGAACGCTGTCAAAACATTAAGACTTGTACAACACACCTGGTCACCTGCCCTCCAGCACACTCCAAACCTTCTGGCAGCCTGGGGAGGCACTCGCTGGGCAAGCAAAGGGTTTCAGCCAGTCCAAGCCCACAAACGCTGAATGTTGTCCTTGCTCCTCTCCTTTCCCATGCAGGACAAGTGGTCAGTCAAATCTTACCAAGCCTGACCATGGCTTGTTCATCTTGATTGAGCATGTGCCAGTCTACCCTTTCTGAGGTGACTAAGAAAGGTGACATTGGACACCCCCTCTAGAGAGGCAAGGAATTTGGTTAGGTGACAAGCTGAATAAGCTAATGACAAGCCTACCCAGCTGTGTTCTCAGTCACATACACCATGCTCAAGCAGGACTGGCAGAATTTGTTGCAGCCATCAGCTTTCTGCTCCCCCAAACCTAACCAACTAACCCACCCATCTACTCAAATGACCCACCTTTAAAAGCTGCCTTTGACTTTTCTCATATTCAGAGTGCCAAAGCAACTGTTCTGCCCACTGCATGGGGAAATCAACTTGTATGTAGACTGCATCAAAAAGCATGATTTCTTTTCTTAGAAAAAATGTTCAATCTCATCAATACAGCTGTCTCAGAGGGACCAGGCCTGTGGAGTCTCTCACAGCTAGCAACGTGATGCAAACTGACAATGTTTGTTCAGCCACTGAACATACACTTACCAAGTAAACACTGACATTTAACAACTTGATTTGGAACAGAGCATCATTTTGTTGCATTAAGGTGCATCTTTAATCGGAGGTAACAATCTAGTAGCCCAATGTTATAAATGTATATAATAGTGTCCTACAGAAATACTGGATTTGTCAACCCAACTTCAGTTATAAATCCACCTTTCCTGTAGCATCTTCTCTGCTCTATTTCATTGTTCCTCATTTAGTATCTTCATATGTTTGTTTGTGAGGAAGTCAAGAAAGGGAATACTACAGATGGCTTTGTGAATATTCATCACTGTGATCTCTCTTGGAGTCCTGCAGGGAATGCATCAGAGATGCTATTATAATACATAAAAAGACACATGTCCATAAAGCAGTAAGTCAATACATTTACTAATGGGGCAGGGGAGGGGGGGAGAAAAAAGATCAATCAAAAAAAAAGGATAAAAGAGCAGGTGTTAGAGCAACACGGGAAAAGCATTAAAATGTCACAGCACAAAAAAGCCACTCAAATGACTGGGGAAAACATCTTGGGCACTGGGACAGGAAAATCAAGTGCTGAAGTATTAATTCTTGAACTTCTATAGCACAGACTATGTATATATATTTCTACATATAACATATATACAAATGTTTAATATATATCATATAAATATTTATATATTGCATGCAAGTAAATATTTAAACAAAGCATTTTCTCTCTCTAGTGTTTTTTTGTTTTTTTTGGGTTTTTTTTTTTTTTTTTTTTTTTTTTAATTTCAAGCTAGCCCAAATCATGGTGCTGAATAGAAACCAAAATGCGGCCTAACCGTTATCATAAAAATCACTCAGTATCTGAGCCAGAAAGGAGTATATCAGTAAAATAAAGAAGAGGTTATTTAGGTTGTTTAAGTTCTGTCTGGCCATGGGTAAGTTGTCTACATGGTAACCTGGGATGAACAAGAGTGAGAAGGTTCTTCCGACATCGCTCTGTAGAAAGATGTCATCTGCCTTTGAGCATGGCAACACCAGAAAATCCTACCTCAGATTTTAATGTTGTTTATGTTACCAGTCCTTTGCCACTATGGAGCTGAGAAATGACAAACCCCTCCTAAGGCTTGGATCTTCCCAGAATATAGTTCATAAATTCCCTCACTCACATGGTCTGAGCTAATCTGACTAAATTCCTCAAGCAGTTCAGCCCTTGGTGCTGGCATAAGTGGTCTAAGAGGAAACAAGCTGCTGTACCTGTTGTGAGGAGCTGTCTCGTATGCCACAGCCAGTGCTTGTCGTAGGATATCACTCATAAGCTGTTCAGTGGCCTGTGACAAAAAGACAACATTAGGACACAGCATTACAAAAAGAGTAAAGGAACATGCTATTTGTTCGAGTATCAGTGTAAGAGCAGCTGAAATTCTGGCTCACTTCAATCCTGTATTCCATCAGCAGGGGGCAGTTCAAGATTCCCAAGTGAGTTTTACTGGCACAGTAATAAGAACTGAGTATATTTAGCAGAAAGAAAGAGACCTATAGATGCACAGTGCTCAGACTGCAACTGCCCAGTCTGTTTTCTCTCTGGACCTGTAGAGCAGTATGTGCACAGCAGGGTGGATCCGATGTTCCAGAGCCTGTGCCTTGAAGAACATTTTAGGGCCCTGCTGCCTCTCAGAGACCAGAGCTTGTTTTGTACATGGCAGATTCCAGATATTCTCCTGGGAGCTGGTTTATGCTTGTTAGCCACTCCCTGTGGTCACCAGGCTTATGTCAAGACACTTTCACAAAAACCTCCCAGCCTGGACAGCAAGCAGACAGCAGGCATATGCCCACTTGGCTTAATCAAGGTTCAATCAACAGCTAATTAAGGCTCTTGGCTTTCTGTGCCTGTATCAAGACTAGAGCAGAGTTTTCTGGGACATTCAGAGAGGAAAGCTGGCATAACTCTACAATTATAACGGAGCAATCTGGTGATTACAATCTGTGTCTACAAATGGACGCATCTGTATCCGAGTTCAACTATGGTAAGTAACAGAGAGCACAGCAGAAGTGTGCGTGCATGTGCATGTGTGACCTGGAATGAATTAGCTTTTGTAAAACTGATCTTCTGATAAGCAGCAGTCTGTACAAACAACCCCAAAAACTGTCTTTGGCTGGAAACACAGCACAACACTGCTAAAAATAACCTGTGTTAGCCTTCAGTCCAAACCCAAAAACTTCAATTCCATGCTGTTCGAAGCTTTGGTAAGAAACAGTCTCTGTTTTTCCAAAACTGATTATGATAGATAAATGGTTTCTCGTACAAGGCAGAATTGCTGCTGTCTGCAGGAATTCAGCAGTCTCCCAGTAGAGACAACCCAGGCAAAAAGGAACTGAACAGTATTTAGGAAAAAACAGCTAACCTCTTATAAAATAACCAAGTCTTACAGAACTCTGGCAGATTCCCCCCCTCCCCCCAAGTTCTGAAGGGTAGGACAAAGTAAGGAGTACTTTTGAAGTTACAGAATGAGTCAGTATCTTGCCGGAGCTGAGAATCTGCAAATCGCTGTTCTGTGTCCAAGCCAACAAATCAGCTACAAAGCTGGAAACACACACAGAAGTATGCGACACTTTGGTCAGCTATATATCTTCCTATACATGCACAAAAATAGACATCAGACTCCGCATCTCCTTATTTGATAAATGCATATTAATAGGGATATTCAATCTTTTTTTCTGTAACTGTATTAACCCAGTAATGTAGAAAAGCTCTTAATGTGAAGTAATTTCTTACCTTTAAAATCATATCTTCTATTACTGAAGCATAAATATTCTTTTGTACCTCAGCAGGCTGAAAAGAAATCCCTATCTATAAAATACAAGAGAGAACAAAATTAATACATCAAACAACACAACCCACGTTTTGCTACAGATGAGATGAGAATGAGGTAACAGAAACTATTACAAAGGGTAGTTAAAAAACAAGCAAGCACACATTGCAGAACTCTCAGGCAGTGTAATCTCAGGCTTCATTTAAAAAAAAAAAATCTGGAGAAAATGAAGCTTGACCATTAGAACAGCCTGCAGAAATGCCTCTACAACACAGAAGAAACAAAAGCAGGTTTTAATTTTTGTTTCAGAAAGTCCACACAAAAACCAGGCTGCATTGGGTATCTTTGGATTGAGAATGGAAGCTCCATTTTAAAACTGTATATATATTCAATCCATGTATTCATAATCTTCCCTGCACCTAAGTATGGCAACTGAAACCACTTTAGACAGTAATCCTGGCACAAAAGTTCTCGATCAAAAGTGTTTCATCACCCAGTCACACTCTCATCATGCCTGTGCCCTTGCCACCTATGTAGCAAGACTAGATACACTGCAGAACCAAATTTTTGTCCCTTGATGGCAGCATTTGAGGTGGAGACAGAGATCCTTTCTTTCTCCCACAACTGCTACATGCAAACCCCTCCCGCTGCTCCTGTCTCTGCTGGTACAATGGCGAGCACTCTTTCCTACAAGCTGAGTCAGTCTCCTCTCTTTCCTTCCTGCTACTGTGAGAGAAGACTCCCCCTTCTCCATTTCTTTTACCCTAATTTGAATGGGGGAAGAAACCCAAGCAGCAGAGAAGTTTGCTGTGGTCTTAGCTTTACTGCAACTCCTTTTCAGGAGCTGCTACTAAACACCACTGCTCCAAGCAACGAGCCCAAATCTTGCATGTGGTGGGACAGGAAGAATTTGGTGCTAGTACTCTTCTTCCTCATTTCCCCTTGCTTCTAGCCTTCCAGGATGATTTTTCTGGTGCTAAGCCCTGCAACACAACTACTCTGAAATGACCTCTGGCTGGCATGCTTCACTTACTCCTGCCAGCACTGGCCAGCTGAGTGTCACGAGTCAGAAGGTCCAATTTTTCCAGGGCATTTATAGAAACTTTCATAAAGCATCCAAGGGCCCATATAGATGAAATAAAGGCAACTAAATAAATGTAAGACCACAACTAGCTTAATGGCAGTTCTTACTAGCTTTATGATTCACTTATTACCTTCTCTGCAGTGTCCCTCACAAACTCTGATGCAGGCAAGGAAGCCAAGTAGAACTTCATCTCCTCTTGTTTCTCCTCCTGTTCTTTCTTAATGTTTATTTTTAACGGCTCGCTGAAGTTGAGAATATCTACTTCCTCTTCGTGTTCTGGTTCTCGTTTCAGAAATTGCTGTAGTTCCTCTAGTTTTCGGCACAGCTCCTCACCACTGCTGTAAGATGAAGGGCATTCTGAAAAAGAAGCAATCAATTAAACACATGATAGGTTATGGAAAGCTGTTTATAAACAGATGCACACTCAAAATATGGTAAGAAATTAAGGTAATTGGAAGTTATTTTTGTAGTTCCTACTAAACATAACGATGAACAGAAATGCAAACAGTCATTGAGAGCCTTCTAATCATATCTTCATGACATTCATGGTCCTCTCCATCATCTGCCCCTACACCAATCGAGAAGGCTGCATTTCAAACAAAACCAGGCTCACGTGAATCTCCTAAACATTCTCACAGAAGCTTTTTGACAACTGGCAAAGCAGTCTGATGCTCTTCAACTTGCTTGGAGAAATGGAGTTTTTACTACGTAGGCACCGTGTAGCACTGAATCACCTTTCACATTGTGACAAGTATTATTATGCTTTTTGAGAAAAATGAGAAGACAGATTTGCAGTGGAATTACAAAAGTGTAACCTCTTCTCTGCCTGCTCGACACAAGCCAGTAAAACCTTTAGTGGAAAGCTGTGCAATAAACAGATTCTTTTCTTCAAAGACAAACACAAATCTAGTTATTCAGATACAAATATTAAAAGGTGGATGTAGGCTTCCTTTCCACCTTCAACAATTGCAATGCAGGGCCAGACTTAGCAAAGAATAATCAAATCCATACACTTCCGTGAAATACCTTAAATCCCTGTATGATCAGAACAGAAAAACATTCAGCTTTGGGAAAGGGATTATCTGAAGGTGAAACAAGGGAGCTTAACTGTGAAGAATGGATGAAATTGAAGATGTATGTTTAATACATACTAAAATGGACTGTGGAGATCCCAGAGCTATGCCTAGTACAGTAATGTAGCAGCTGTAATAACACAACGTGAAGCTTCACACAGGCCAATTCACTTCACTTGGAGGTAAATTAACCCCCACTGAGCTCCATGCTGCTGCTGCCAGTTTTGGGGTTTTTTTGTACCTGAACTCATTCACACTGTTTGCATGGTAAGTCTTTTTCACAGAGGCTAAGCTTACCCAAGGGCAGAACAGTCATTACGCCCTATGCTTTGTTTGTGTGCCCATTTATAAATGATTACACTGTGGGGCAAGAATCATCTCTCATCTACGCTGGGCCTCCAAAGGCCCCAAAGCACAGTAAAACCCAAAAGAGGCCCCAGAGAACATCAGGATTGGTAGGGTCAAGGGGCAGCCTCACTTGTAGGCTTGCCATTAAGATCTCCAACTTCTGTTATTCCAGAGTAAATAAAGTTAAAAAACAAAGAAAGTAAGAAACCCCTTCTCTTGAAGAAGCAGCACATGTGTGTGCATACACGCTGTCTTGAGCCATTTAACAAACGCTGTCTTTGGCAAAAAGGAGCTTTCTGTCCCTCCATACTCACCTGGCTCACTGTCTATCTGTGTCAGCACGTCTTCAATCGAGTCCTCATCGTTCCGCAAGGTCTCTGGGTCAGGTGGAGTGTAGCCATGGCATCGACACCAGTGCACCACGTGCTTTGTTTTCAGGGGTGTAATGTTGTGAAACCTGGGGTGCTTCTCTATGATTTCTTGTAGGATCTTTCTCACTGTCATTGCTCGTTGCCACTGTGACAAACCAAAGGGAAAGCTCATCACACTGGCTGAAACGTTTAAGGCTAGACTATGGCCCAGAACAATAATCCACGTTGCAAGGAAAACAAAAGGAATGTGATTTTCTTAGAAGTCAGAACGACAAGGAAAAACAAATGTGGAAGATGATCCTAATCCTGATATTAGGCAGCTGTAGGCAGGTCATTTAAACTCTGCTTTCTCATCCAAACAAAACCTCAAGAAAAAGGAACACACATTTACAGGGGCCCAGACACATCTCTCTTGACTTGGAACTGTCTCATCTTCCAAGTAACACCTAAGATGGCATAGTGCAAGAAATCCAGTAGAGAAAAATATGCTGCTCAACATTTTGGTTAAACTCTTTAATCATTTAAGTTGGCAACAGCAGAGGGTCTAATCAATTTCAACGTCTTCCTTGTAAAACTCCACAGCAAGATGACAAAACTATGAAGAAATAGAGGGAAATGTAACATCTACAACACAGAAAGGTCCAGATTAACCGAAATATTTATCTTGAGTGAACTGACAATCTATTTCAGCACTAGCATTGCTTATATCAGATCCCTCAATTCTCTTCCTGCAGAAAGCAGACACAATCCCATGAAAGGATGGACAAAGTATGTTGGGTAAAATTCCCATGACTGTAATATGCCACAGAGGAGTGATGAAGACAAAGTGCTAACAGGGCAGTTTGCAAAAATTCTGATTTTGAAAACGCTTCAAAACCATCTTACTTTGAACCAACTGAAAAATGACCTTTAGAGTCCCTTCTGCTTGAAAAAGCCTCTGAACAATAAACTGGATCACTACCTGGATACAAATCAGTGTGCCTTGCAGTAAGAAACGCTTCCATTTAAAATGCGACAGACTGCTTCAGAAAACAAATCCCCCAACAACAACAAGGAAGGTTCCATAATTCAGAAATCCTTCTTGTGTCCCTAATGACTGCTTATGAAACACAGGAGAAGAGGATCACCTCGGCTGCCCTCCTCTTCCCAATATTCCAGCTGTAATACTGTTCCACTGAACTGGCACAAAAAGAGCTCGCATCTTCACCTAGAAAACACAAAGCCAAAAACAGTATTAAATTTTAATATGTGAAGTAAGATAAATTCTGCTTGTGATGTTATTTAGTGGAGAAGAAGAGGGAAATGTGTTTCATGCTCATAGGATCAAAGAGTGTAGCTCTTACAAATGCTGTGCTCTCTTTGAGAACAGCACAGATATGTGCAGCAGACACTTTGGTTTCTGAATGCAAAATCAGCATCCCTCTTGGTCAGGATATACAGACATCTGTGGCTATGGGCCGTTTTAAGCCTCTTCTTCCCCCCCCAAACTGTAATGATATAGACCTGTAAGTCTGTCTTCCTTGGGAAAACGTTTTTCTTTGCCAACAAATTGCAATATAAAAATGAAACAGTGAAAAGGTTTCCTGGTAAAAACATGAGGAGGGGATATGAATCCTAAGCAACGGATTCATGAATGCTACTGTAGGCTAGAGAGCTGTACGTAATGAAAGCTTTACTGTGCCGCCCACTCCTACTTTGCCCACTGTGCTTATCTCAAGAGGGTCTGCCCTACTCAGTCTCCAGGACAACTTGTTTAAAGTGCATTAGTTACCAGAGAAAGCTGATACATTTTCAGCTATGTACATGAGTAAGAGGTATGCAATTATAAAGTACCATAAAAGATTAAAACATTTCTCTGCTAACTACTACCTCTCATTTAAAAAAAAAAAAAAAAAAAAAAAGGCAAAAACCCCAACAACAAACACATTCCCATGCTGAGCTGTTATATTTGCAAGCATTTCTGAAACCCTGGCATTAAAAAAAAAAAAAAAGCGCATATATCTTTTAAGGACAAACCAGGGAAAAGAAGACCTACTTGCAGCTATTATGTGAGGAAATACAATCTATTTCTAATCAAAAACAGGTGAAAGTTAATAACTGCTGACAACATACTTGGCTTTATTGGAAGAACCTAATTCCAAGCACCTTTCGAATAACCCCTAGAATAAGCTCTCTAGGAGAATAGCTTCATTTCACCTTTTAATAATTTTAGCGGCTACAGAGTATGCAAGGCATTCTGTTGATACACTGAAAATAGAAAGCAAAGCCTTTTCATTTATTGCTTACTTTTTTCAGCAATTAATGGAACCTTCTTCACTATTGCTGTTAAAAGCTGCTGGATGTTCTCCAAATATTCTATGCTGCAAGGGGTAAAAAGAATCACAATGAAGAATACTCTTGGAAGCAATGAATCAGATGCAAAAGGTTTCCAAATCACTGAATGGTTTAAAGTCCCTAGCCCCAAGGCAATACTAACATGCGGATAAACTGTTATGCCCCGATCCAGAGATGGTATTCCAAACAGCCCTTTCACTTGTCGAAGTGCCCACATCTGAAGCTACATTTGTCATGGTCAAGAAACTGAAGAGAGGCTTTTTTGGGCAGGCTTGGAAGAAATCCCTGCATCATCTCACAATCTGCAACAATACTTTGAGGGATAAGATGCGCCTATTAGTGCAGGCTGTCCCAGTAGGAACATGCGATACTGCATGGGAAGCGTTGTACTTACGGGAGTTTAGGTGAATTTTACTTAACCAGCCATACCATATTTAACTGGCAAAAACTGTATTTTCCATTAGTTATTTTATAACTAAGATAATTTCCAGTGTGTAGTGACTTAAGATTTATTCCTGTCTCCTACACAAACTCTCCATCAGGGCAATGTCTGCAGGGACATGTCAGAATAACAAAACTTTTCAAAACATGGAGACAGGAAAGTCAGCCATTGGAGGAATCAAGAGCAGGAGACACATCCTACACATTATAAGAAATACACAGAGAAAATTCTGCAAACTGAATTCTGGTGAAAAAAGACTAACAAGTACTTGCAAGAGCATCACAAACAAGGCACTGGATTTCATGGCATCCAGTGAACAAATACTCCAATGATCTTTATTATTAATTCCAGCCCTCATACTAAGTAATTACAGAAGTATATGAGCCTTACAAGACTAGAGAGGCAAGAAGAGAGACAGTTCTACTTATTTCAGATGCCCCTTTTTTGACCTGCATTCCACTGGGCAGTTTGACCTCACTAAGGACACACAATGGCAATGGGAATTATACAAGCAGTGGATGATAAAGAGGTTTTAGCAGCTTGAGATTTTAGCAAACCCCAGAACAACTGCAAATCTTCAAATAATTTTTTTTCCCCTTTCCTGAGCCCTGCATACAAATCCATTTACAAAGAAAATATTGCAACACTGAAACTAATGCCAGCCAACAGGATTAGTACTGATACGGCAGTGTATGGGACAGAAGATTTTATAATGTATTTCTAGGTCAAGCTTAACACTACTCCACGTATCCCTAGAACCTCCTCCTTTCCCCCTGGTATTTCAAAGATCAGAAATCCTTACAGAGAAATGAACAATTACTTGATAACGTAATTCCCAAGTTCGGAGCTCTCTTCTGTTTTTACTGCTGCTTGGCCTTCTTGGGTACCCACAGAACTGCAGTTTTGTCCTGTTGAATCAGGCTCCATCTTAACTTCAAAGAAACAGAACACATTTTAAGAGACAAAAAGTACCAGTCAGCTTGATAAATAATGTCTTGCAAGACTCCAGTAAGACTAAGGGTCTTGCATAACAGCACTTAATTTGTTGTTTGCATTCTGATTGTTAGGCATGAACAAATCTGGCCTTCTGTTCTGCTGAAAGAAAGCCACCAAAACACGTGCGTCCCCCCTTCAAATCTCAACATGCTCACATCTTATCCTTTTTAGAACATTTGCATATGAATAATCAATTGCTCATGTTTTGCATATTACTGCCTGATCTAAATTGACCTGCCTGAAAATGTACCTTGGCTCTCGTTTAGACTGTGCTAGAAAGGTTGGACCGGATGATCCTTGAGGTCCCTTCCAACCTGGTATTCTATGATTCTATGATGATGACTCTATGATTTTCTGTAAACAAATAGCTGTATAGAAAACTACTAACAGCTTTAGCAAGAAGCGACATTTCAAAGTGACAACTTTTTTTGAAGACATCACTGATTTTAACATCAGTGAATTTTCTCACACCTAGGACAGAACTCTTGTGAGACCGGAGCAGGAGAGAGAGAGATGTTCCCAACGCAGAACAGCCAGGCAGTCTGGTCATTCATCTGGGACGGAGAGATGCGTGACAGTTCTGCAAGAACTGGGCTTTGAGTATCTCAGCTCTGGCCTACGCATTATTCTGGGAAGTACTGTTATGTACATCTTTCCCCTGTGTGTCTGTCTGTGCACGCACGTGTGCTGTCTGCATCTAGTGCTGCTGGAAAGCATTTTCCAGTACATTTCACCATAGTCACTATTCTGAGGACAGCAGTAACTGTGATTAAATACATGCTGCTCTATGCGTTTCTGCAATGATGGATTGAAACAATGAACGTTTAAGCTACTCATGGTAGCTTTCTAGAGCATCCCCATTTCTCTCTGTACTTGCCTATGCTTTGGGATTTGTTGAGGGGGAAGTCACTGTTCATTTCCTAGTCCCCAGATGCCATTTTTACTTGATTTAAACCCTACTAACAATGGAAATAAAGGAACCCATAGTCAAAGGGTCTGCTTTCATAGTCAGGCCATTTGCATAAAGCAGCACCAGCTTATTTCTAGTAATTATCTTACTGAGAAATTCCTTGTTACCTTTAGTGATGGATGCTGTAGAGGGACTAGGGACAACCGTACTTGCTGCTGTGACAGCTGTAACAGCTGAAACTTTGCTGGTAGAAAGTGACTGTATCACTGGAGAGGAACAGCAAAAAAACCAAACCAAACCAAAACCAAAACAAAACAAAAACACAACAAAGAAAAGGAAAAAAATATCAAACTTCATACACTTTGACAAATAACCACGTTCAGAAGCAACACAGTGTTTGCAGCACAAAGTTTAGGGATGAATTTCCTTGCTACATTTTCTTCTATCTCTAACTTTGGACCATGTATGCCAACAGTGACCAAGAGCTACGCTGTGTCAAAGGGGATTTTCAAACACCATCTGTCATCCTCCTCTGCCCTTTACCTTTGTTCATAGGCATGAGTATTGTCTGAACACCTCCAGAAGCTGTGTTTACACCGAGCTGTTTAAGCTGGCTGGGAACTGTCAGAACAGCCTGCTGTGGACTAGACTGATTTGAGTGGATTTTTAGCAACCCTGCAAGAAGAACGGAAGACAAAATGTTAAATAAAACACACCATTTTGTTTATCTCCAGCTACTTCTCTCGCTTTCTGCCTGAACCAGGATGGCATGTAAGCTAGCATTGCCACCCTCTTAACAAGCCACAGTTCAGTGAACTGTCAGACAAGTTTTCACTGACACAAATGACTGCTAGAATACTGGGGTGCTGCACCACAGCGTGCACAGTATGACATACTGCACAGCGCTCTGATATCTGTGAGGCAGGTTTCCTAATTATGTAAGTAACCTTAAGTAAAAGTTGATGTAACACGAACCTTTCCACTGGAGCAGGCTCAGCACAGAGTAAAACACTCCTGTCAGAACAAGACCTCGTGCTGAAGGGTCTGGTAAGCCAGTGACCAACAGCCCTGTTGTACTTACACAGCCACTCACTGAGGTACCCAACTGCCGCGCACACCTCTGCAATTCAGCTTAGCAGCATCCACTGCGGTCAGCAGAGCACAATCAACCCTGTTTTAACTAAGTGACAAGCCCAAGGCTGCGCAGCAAGTCTGATGAAGGACATACCTGAACTGAGCGTCCTGTGTCTTTTTGTAACATGCACTGAATACATCCATAAGGATGGCTAATCAAGCTATGAAGCATATTAAAGTGAGGACTGAATGAAATCACTGATTTTAGTCAAAGCTAAAAGAACAAGCAGGACATTCAGATATTAACAGCATTACCAATGGCAGCACCCAGTGACTTTGGTGGAAACCAGCATGGCTCCAAGCTGCTCCACAGTGCCATGGGCAAGAAGCACTCATCACCTGTCCACCAGCTCTCTCCTCCACAGTGGTGACACCTCAAGCAACCACAGCCAGCACTCTAACACTGTGATTTGGGCCTATGTCCATCCTTTCTACTGCTAAACCGGCTACTTTCAATATAACTGTATTCAATCTACAGCTAACTTTTATTCAGATTGTGGAAATTTAATAGGCTTCTATTTTAGAACATTGCCAACAGTACATTTCTTAGTTTCATGATGGTAATTTTATACTCACGATTTGTTTCAAGATAAAGTTTCCATTTCCCTCATAATTTATTATTCTTGTGTAAGAAGCATAACTGCCTTCCAAGTACTAGACATGCAAGGTCTGGTGAAGAGATATCTTGGTTTGGATAACACTGCATAGCACTGGTCAGTTCGGCTTTCACCACCAGACAAGAAGGCTAACCTAGTATTACCAATTCATTTTTTAAAACATTTTAGTCTATTTAAGACTCATTTAAATAAAAGCCCATATTTTTAGAATTAAAAATCTGACTGCTGTGCATCTTGGCAAAACCTTTTCTTCCACCTCCAGCCTTCTCAAACACACAGCCCCAGGCTGGCCAAGCTCCGCAGTGGTGGCTGGTTCCCTTTAATACACTGACCCCCAGCAGTTCTTCTGGGGATGTTAAATGATGAATTAAAGGTCTCTTTAGGCACAGAGCCAGTCTCCAGCAAGCAATTAAATACTCATGGCTTTGCAAGTCTCTTCCCAGAACAGTTTACCACGCTTTCTCAAAGTGCACCATTTGAAAGTGTGCCTTGGGGGATGTCCCAAGTGTGTGATGCACAGATGTGTCAGGACAGCACAGCAAGGGACCCAAACAGCAAGGTGAGTAAGAAGGGACATTTTCAACTAACCCTGTTAAGCCTGGTGGGTGGGAGACACTGTTCATTGCAAAACAATGGGAAATTTTGAGATTCTTTTTGAAAAGTTGCCTTTAAAAATATGAATCTCCAGAATTTTAACAGGGTTTTTTGGTTGGTTTGTTTGTTTTGTGGTGGTTTTTTTTTTTAAACATCAAAATAACTGCTTCTTTTGGGATTCATGATGAAGTCAGTGCCCCAGGTTACCAAAAAAAAAAAAAAAAATCTAGATGATACTCTCATACCTAAATGGCAGTCTTAATCTGCAAGTGATTTAGAATGGCGTATTTCATACAAAAAAAACCCTTGCTGCTTTGTTTGCAAACTGGAAAATACTCAACTGCTTATTGCAGAATTGTGGCGGTCTTAACAGACTCTGTTACTTACTTTCAAGCTCTGTGACACAGAGTGATGAAAAAAGGGGGAGTTTGGAAGACTGTGTATATAGGAAACAAGAAGAGATGCTTTAAAAAGACTGTCAGATGGGCTCAGTGTCACTTACTTTCTCTTGTCTGTATTTGTACTCTGTTTCCACTTAGTAAAAAGTCACTTCAAATGAACAGAACATGCCAGCAGGTAAATTAAGAGTCAAAATGAGAATTTCTAATTTTAAACCATAATACTCAAATTAAACCTGCTATATTTCCTCTCCATGATAGAAACGATACTGGAGGACAATAAAACTAAATAAGGAAAACTCCCCTCTACATAAGGCAGTCCATCTTTATTACCTCTGCTTTATTAACTTGAAACATTCCAGATCCAATCTACCTCACTGTACTTAATGGATTTTGACTTCAAAGCCTTCAGTTCCCCCTAATCAACATCTCTCTCCTTTCCAAGCCAAACAGAGCAGATGCAAGGCCTCAAAGCCAAATTCTGCTCATGCAGCTTCTCTGACTTCAGTGGAGTTTCACAAACTAATCAAGTCTGCAGTATTGCGGACACCTTGATAGTGTCAGCATTCAGCGGCACATTGTGCTCTTGAACAGACAGAATGCATCTTCTAATGAGAATCTGGCAGGAAAACTAAAATCCCTCTCCAATACCAATGCACAACTTGCACTGTTATTTGTAACAGATACAGTCAAAGCACTCATAGGAGTGACTGACAGGATGCCAAATTATTTACAGATCTCTTTGGCTAAGCCAAAAGTTATGCTAATAATGTACGCTTCAGAAAGCATGACTTTACTTTTACACATTTACGAATGCAGGTGACTCTACATTCTTCCATTTACAGTGAAGACATCTAAAGAACTCACACCTGGATTCTAACTTTATATAGGAAAGGCATGAAGGAAGTTTAATACCTGATACTGCAGCTTTTCCAGTCACAGGTGTTGGTGTAGTCATCAGAGAAGCAACACTTACAACAGTAGAAGTAGCAGTCTTATTCACTACTGATGAAGTAGACTGGCTCTGGCTTATACAGATTTGGTGTTGTTGTCCAGATGTTTTTGCTGTAGGAGCTCCAGAAGATGACGAACTGGAACCTGCATTATCTATTTGCTGCATAAAAGAGGCAGAGAAGGATAACAAATTCCTTTTCATGTCATAGATGATTCAACAATAAGCACAACGAGGGAGTATCTGGAAGTAGCAAAACCAAATGTCTGTCTGTCTGTCTATCTATCTATCTGTCATTAAGAAGCAAGAGGTTCTTGAAGCACATATCCACAAATCCATATACAGTGATGGTACATACAGAATGGAGGCCGTTTCAAGCAGACAAAGTGAAACTGCGCACACAGGAACTGCTACCACAACTGCTTTGATAGTATCTGGAGCCAGGTCCCTTAACTTCAGCAAGCAGCTAGGCCTCCAGATGAGAAATTTGACCCAGGAACGTTTCATGTTTCCCTGCTGCTCAGAAGTCCAGAGGTATCAGCAGAGAAATGGGGAAAAAAGTTTGGGATAAAGAGACTGGACGGATTATACTGGCTAGAGTGCAAAAGTTGTATTACAGAATATTGGCAAAGTTGTTTCTCACCTGGGCCACCCCGTTTGTGGGAAGGGCCATGGCAGGAGCAGCAGCCGTGGTGATAACACCTCCTGATACTCTCAGCACAGTGGTGCCAGGCTTGGAGAGCTGAGATGAGGCAGGCACTGATTTTATAGACCCATCTGATATTTTCATCAGCGATGTCTGTCCACTGGGTGCAGCCTTTGAAAAAGAATTCAGCATTAGGAAAAACATGTATTTGTTTGGATTATTTTTTTTAAATGACTTAAAAAAAACCCAACACAACAACAACAACAAAAGACAAATGTGTTTTATATTACTGGAAAATATTTTCAAAATACTTTTGAAAAATGAAAATTGTGGCAATAATAGCTAGAACAAAATTATCGCCTCAGAAATCAACTTTATCAAACTGCTGACTTTGCAAAAATATGCCTATCAATCTTGAATTTTGGATGATCAAGTACAACTACTCCTGGGGAGTTTGAATTTCATAGGGACCACTTGGTAGTTTTTAAAAGAAAGACCTCTGAGGGATACCAAGACCAAAAATTTTTAAGAGCTTTAGCAGGTGTCCCATTTCTAAGGTTCAAATATTTAAGCACATTTTTGCAGCTGACTGTATTCACTTTTCTAATTCCATTTCACTAAGAAATCCCAGAGCACATCTACTAACTAGCAACCCAAGCTTACACATGACCCACTTTGAGAACAGAAATAAAGCTGGAAAACTGTGGTCCAATATCTGCATATGAAAGTAGGCCTTCATGTGCTTTCCTTATCGTAGTACAGCCAGCGTCGTAATTGTACAAAAACCAAACCAAACCAAACAACTACAAAAGGAAAAGCTTTCCTAATATGTGGCTGTGGTTCCTATAGTTTATCTGACAAAATACTGACTGGTAAGAGAGAAACACATCATTTGCACATTACCTGTGTAAACAGAGCTGTTTTCTGTCCAGTTATCACTTTTAGTGCCTGTCCTTGTGTGGAAGATGCTCCGACTCCTACATTGCCCTGAACAACTGAAGCTGGAGTCAGCTGCTTCCCCGAACTCTGAGGAGAAGGCTGGCCAACCAGAAAGGTGCCCTGCTCCAGAAATAAGTTAGGGAGGTTAGCACTTTGAAACACAGTTAAAAGCCAACAGAAATATAGGAGTGTCAATACAGGATACAAGCCTGTAGCTGTAATGCAACAACAACATTTCATCTTCTAAAACAAGGCACTGCTAATTACACTGGATGCTTCTGCACTAAGAGCTGGACACAGTCTTCTCTTCTTGGTGCAGAATACCACTTTCTGATGCAAGGGAAGGGGTGAAAAAGCCACAATCAGTTTCCTGTCTTGTCAGAGGCATCCACTACAATTCAAGACACTTTATGCTCTGTAAGTTTATTCTTTGTGACAAATGCCACTTAGCATGCAAGATCAGAGAGGCTACTGCTGGGCTATGCAAAAGAAGAGAAGAATCAAAACATTCTATCACCTTCTCACTTCAAAATATATCTGGTCCCTGCCACAAAGGCTATATATTCAGAGCTCAGCATACAGAAATCACAGCAACAACTGGAGGCATGCACTCTAATAACCTACCACCTGAGACCTTGCCACCCTTCCTGCTTCTCATCAGCATTCAGGTGCTACCCTTCAGAGGCTTCATTTACCCACTATCACACAGGGACCCCTTCACACAATCTTCTGTTTTCTCAGTTTTCTTCCTTACTCAGCCTTGCCGTTTCTCTCCAATAATCATAGAATACCAGGTTGGATGGGACCTCAAGAATCATCTGGTCCAACCTTTCTTGGCAAAAGCACGGTCTAGACAAGATGACCCAGCACCCTGTCCAGTCGAATCTTAAAAGTGTCCAGTGTCGGGGAATCCACCACTTCCCTGGGGAGATTATTTCAATGGGTGATTGTTCTCACTGTGAAATATTTTCCTCTTGTGTCCAATCGGAACCTCCCCAGGAGCAATTTGTACCTATTACCCCTCATCTTTTCCATGTGACTCCTTGTAAAAAGGGAGTCTCCATCTTCTTTGTAGCCACCCTTTAAATACTGGAACATGGTGATACGGTCTCCCCTAAGCCTTCTTTTCTCAAGGCTGAACAAACCCAGTTCTCTCAGCCTTTCCTCACACAGCAGGCTTCCCAGTCCTTTGATCATCTTAGTGGCCCTTCTCTGGACCCTCTCCAGCCTGTCCACATCTTTTTTGTACAGTGGGGACCAAAACAGAACACAGTATTCTAAGGACTGGTCTGACAAGCAGTGAGTAGAGTGGGATAATGACTTCTTTATCTCTGCTGCTGATGCCCCTGTTGATGGAACCCAGCACCCCTTTGGCTTCCTTTGCTGCAGCAGCACACTGCTCACTCATATTGAGCTGCTTGTCCACCACGACCCCCAGGTCCCTTTCCACAGAGCTGCTCCCCAGCCAGGTAGAGCCTGGACTGTGCTGCACTCCTGGATTATGTTTTCCCAGGTGCAAGACCTTACATTTGACTTTGTCAAACTTCATAAGGTTCTTGTTACCTTACTCTTCCTTTATTCTCCTATCCCTACTGCTGTCCTCCAACTCTTATACATCCTACCGTGTAAGATAACTCTTCACCTCTGTCGTATCACCTCTCTTGTTTTGGAGACCCTTTGGAGACTCTGTCTCTTCTCCACCCACTGCTTGCCCTGGTCTTAGTCAGTGCTACTTTCTCAGCCCACAAGGAGCCATGAGGATACCGCCCTGCAAGGGGAGGTGAGGGGCAGAGATGTGCCAATAGCAAGAGCAAGTAGTAAAGCAGATGCCTGGCAGAGGGGAGAGAGGCAAGGGTTATTGCAAAGGATCTAGATCCCATAGTCCAAGAATGTTTCATGTATTACAGAACCACAGGATATCCACATATTACCACTGCAGCCTGAAATGTCAATCTGCTTTAATTAAGATGCTTACACCACTGACCTGGGGTGTCTGCTTCAGGATGTAGGATGTATAGGTGAGGTGCTGTGACAAGTTACTGCTTGTGCTTTGGGCTCCTCCTCCTCCACTATTCGTAGAAGAACCAGACTGGAGACCTGTAACCAGAAGAAAAGGCTTGACCCTTTGGTAACTAGACACTGTCAGCTGCTAAAGCATCCCTGTATATACAAGTAGTTGAAAACTACTTTGCAAGATGCTTGCTGCCACATGTTTTGCAGCTGAATATTATTATCCAGTACAGCACAGTTCAGATGTGCTGCTGTGCTCTCTTATAGCTCATCAAATGCGATGAACGAAAGGGGCTATGGGAGAAATAAGGAGGACTGCTGGGCAAGCAAAGCTCATTTCAGGCTGTTTTACATTTTCTATCAAAAGAAGATGCTGTCCAACAGATGAACAGTCTTTTCATCAGTCTTTTGCAGGTTATGAATCTGCAGCAAAAGCCCTCTGAATCCCACTGGCTTCTTAATTTTACTTTTGTTGGCTGTTCCAATGCAATTTTGTTAATAGAGTATTAGATCATGGATACCAAGCAGTGGTAATTTGCAGCAACACTTTGATATTGCTCTATCTCCAAAAAGAACTAGACAGTTTTCTTTTGCAGTCTCTCATTGAGAAAAAAGGGGAAAAAAAAAAAACAAACAAACTTATGGCTCGGTCATAAAAATCACAAGTATTTGCTTATCTTCAAAGCCTGTGAGATTATCTCCTTGTCAAGGTTGGACTGCCCCAGCTGCCTCTCTAAATCTCAAGCAATGGTGCTCCCATCACAAGTTCTACAGCCCAAAAATACCTTCACCAAAAGTGTCTACTTTTTCAGTGACACTTACTCTATTGCCATGTTGCTGGTATTTACAGCCATATATATTAAGCTGAATAATACCTCTTCCTCACTGCCAGTATCAGAACTGGGAGCAGAAAGTTTACACCCAATCCATCTCCCATCCCAACCCCCAGCCTCAAAAGGAGCATTCTGGAGAAGGCTCACAACAAAACTCTTCATCTACACAGTCCAAAACCTGCAGTATTCTTTCCCTACAGCAATAGCACACTATAAACAAAGTGTCGCCCACCAGAACTATTTTAGCAATGTTATTCTCCAGGTATTTCACAGCAAGTTTGATTCAAAAGCCCATTAACAACAAAGTGTTTCTGCTGGTCTCAACAGCTTGGGGCCAAACCTTGTATCAATATTCAAAAGATTTCCTTCCCTCATTCCAGATAGAGCATCTTGTCCTTTTCAAAGTTAGTTTCTTATACATTTCTAGTTTCTCCAGGGTGTCATTCCATTACTTATTACTGCATTCAAATCCATCTCAGTTCTACATCATGAAAATGCAGTTTTATCTTCCTACAGATCACAATGAAGGGTTAAAGACAACCCTTTGCTGCATCTTGAGGAAAATTACACTATCTGCTTTCAGCACAGACAGAAAGACCTCCAGAGCACTGCATGAAAAAGTTTCATCTAAAACAGAAGACACTTGTGAGACCTCAGTCTTAAAAAGCACCACATACTGTGGTGTTGTGAACAAAGAAACCCCATCCCATTACTGACTTCCACAGTACCAGGATGCTTTATAGCAAAAATGCCAAACGTATTAATTATGCAGTGATTACATTATTTAACTCATTAGATTTCCCTGCAAGACTAACTAGCATTATTTGTGGCTCGCAGTATGGCTCCTTGGGGTATCAGAAGCAGTTTTCCTTTCCCAGAAGGATTCTTGCTGTTGGTGGTGAGGTACAGTTTGGTGCCTGGTGGTAAGTTTGCCAAGTTTGCCAGGTTGGTGGCTGGTAACTGCAGTGTGGCCATCACTAGAAAGAAAGAATAAAAAGAAATAAAACCATTGCTTGCAGAAGGTAGTATGCATTGAAATCTGCACAGGATAAAAGTACTAGGAGTGACATGCAGCTAGCCTTTGATAATCCATACTTCGCTGGCCTAACCGCAGATTAACTCCACCAGTGATGCACAGACACTTTTTTGAATAGGTTTGGAAAAAAAAAACAAACCCCTCTCTGCATGCAGTACCATTTATGGCTGCAGGCCAAAGCAGCACAGCCATGGGGTCTACAGGCTTACTCCAGTCCAGAGGCCACACAACACCTTGCAAACAGTCCAGAGCCTGAGCTAACATGCTCAGCTAAAGCCAGCTGTGTGCAGAAGCGGGCAGGGTGCTTCTGCCCACACTCCTGTAACTGTAAGCATGGGGGAAGATATGAAGATGCAATAAGGACAGTGTGGCTCTTGTTGGTTGGATTTATGTGGAGCCCTTTGAGTATCTAAGAACCACAATGCTGGGCAAAAATGTGAGACCTGGCTCCATGAAAGCCTACTAGGTCTCTAGCACATTCCCCAGCATGTCTGTCTGATACCCACTCGCAGAAAACTGCATGTTTTAAAGTACTTTTGCTCCCTCTTCCCCCTTACAGATAATGAGTTAACATTTTCTTTATTATTAATCTCAGTCAGCCTGAATTTCCCTACAGACCTCTCTACTCATTTTGAAGTTTTTCAATGACACATAGTTAGTTTGCAGTTGAAGAAATCATTATAGAGCCCCAAAGTCTACCCATCATGAGCTATTAACAAGGTGCAAAATTACTCCACCTGAGCCTTGAGATGTACTCTTCTGAGCACCTGTGGACGAAACTTGCGCTTTTGTTATAGTCTGCACAGGCTGAGCAACAATTGTCCCTCCGCCTCCACTCACGATGGCTTTGGCTACACCTTGAGTCACAACCTGCTTCGGACCAACAGCCTTTGCTACCGAAGAGCTAGATTTTGCCACAAGTATCTGGCCACCACTGATAGCCACTGCTTGTTTCACTGTCGACTGTAAAGCAGAACCAACTGGAACGCCAACAACCTGCAACAAATAAGTATTGGATGAAGTGCTGCTGGCAAGAGCAATCGTGAATTCTATAGCTGGTACACTTCCTCCATCTCTAGACGTTTCAGGACACCTTATACGTGTCTAGTCACGTATAAAAGGTATTCAGTCAGAAACAAAATTAAATTGGCAAGAAGCCAATCCCAAGTAAAAAGATAAACTGTTAAACACAACTGGGATTTCAGAGCACCCACAAAAGATTAAGTACATTCAAATTACAGGGCACTTCCATTTTTTTCTGATATATAAGCAATGGCTCAATTCCAGCTGAAGATAAAGCTTGCCTCAGCAAAGCACAGAGATCCAGAAATTCAGTTTCAACATATTCGTGGGAACAGAATCCCTGGGAAAACTATGGCCTCAAAGCGGAATCCACAAAGTGCTTCAATTTTATGTGTTGACAATAACTGCAGGCAAACATGAGTTTGCATACCTGCTCAAACATTAAAATGCAGTAAAAAGGACAATGAACTGTTGCAAATGCAAATATATATTTACTTATCCAAAAGTGAAAGCTCCCTATGCAGTCTCTTGTGCTTGGCACATGATTTGACTCTATCCACAATAGAAATAGGCAAGAATGGAGACAATTTCTGACACATCTGTCATCTCATCACTGCACGGTTATCGTGCCTTCTTAGAAGCTGCGTCACTCCTCTCATAGCAGCACTGCATTGGCACACTCCTACAATAACACACTTGAGTTGCCGCTCAAGTAGGACTGCTTCCACCTCATGCTAGTTCTGGCTCAGCCTCCACCCCACTCCCTATTTGTCCTGTTCTTTTTTGTTCCAGGCCTGCAGTCCAAAGAAAGAATTTGCCTCCTCTTACAGAAAGACTTGGATGAGTTTCAGCAAGAGCCGACGATGGCAGCCAACTTCCTGCGTTGACAGGCTCCAGTTCAAAACCACCCCCAACCCACTGTTGCAATGGGTTAGACAGAAGTGGGAGATGTTCCCTGTACACAACGAAATGCAATAGCACCTGCTCACCCTGCTCCCTTCTCAGGGACTACAGGTGAGCATGGTATGAGCCACTCTGTGCACATGGGGAAACTAGCTACCCATGGTGCTGATGCCTGTGTCTGAGACAGAAGCAACCCTACACCCTTGAGAGAAGCACAAGGTCCTGCAATGAAACCACAAGAAAGCCAGCTCACACCACACCAAAGATGCCCAAGTGCCTCATACCTTAGACTGCACCGTCCCCTCGCCTGTGCTCACGACCGGCTTCTGCGGTGACAAGGCTAACATGTGGCTCCCTTTTACAGTGACATACTGCTGCACTGAGGTCTGCGTGGTTGTCCCTGTCACTGGTAGTTGGGGCTGCTGGGGCAGCTCTCCCGGCTCCTGCTTTATTATCACCTTTTAAATAGGAAGAAATAATAAATAATAAGAAAAGCAAACACCTTAAATCACTGAGGATCATTTCTGGAACAGCCTGTCTGCAATAAAGGTCAGGCAACAGTCAGTAAACTCAGACATGGTTCTTACACACCACCAGGTAGACTCTCTAACTCAGCTCCAAGACGAGGGCTATTCCCAGCACACAAGTGTGTGAGGGGGGTGTTTGTATTTACAAAGAATTCCAGATTTGAGAGGTGTGCATAGAAATTACAGAATCACAGAAATCGCTAGTAATATTCCAACTACTAGTCATACTATGATGGATTTCGCCAGACCTGACTTCTTCAGGCCCTGGATCTCAGAAAGGACCCAGAACATCTTAAGGTTACGAATTTCTAAGCACCTTCCTGCTCAGAACACGTTCTAAACCTCAGGGTTTTTTTCTATCCTGCGGAATTACAACCGACATTATAGCTATAGATACTGTAAATTATTATAGCTGACATTATTCTCTTGTGTATACGTTTTATGTTTCTCTGTGACAAGCAGAGATCTAATAGCTAAGATCAGTGACTCAAGAAAGGCTGGATTTTTTGCGTTAGATTGCTGTAGGTACTGTAACTGGTAGGAAGCATTCTTCCACCTTTTACTTGGATCACCTGATATTGCCAGAAACAACTTTAAATTCTAGATGGTAACGTTTAAGGAAATGGACTCACAAGTGGCAACATCTGACATTCAGAAATCACTATAGCATTTTTTAAGAAGCTCCTGATAAATCTACTGCAGTTTACTTTCACTATATCCCAGTAAAAAATAGCTTTAAAAAGATCAGCCTCAATACGACAGTGATTCAATGTAAAACAAGAAAGGATGAAAGAGGAAATAAAAAGAAAGATCACAGGAACAGTAGAGCCACAGGAAAAGATACATTTTTTGAGAGGTGCTACAGAGCCCTTGGCAGCAAGACATATTGGTTCCAGTAACAGTTTCACATGCACTGGAAGTTATGCAGTTTGTGGCACAAGTCAGCATGAAATGGCATAACTGGGCTCCTTGTACCAGCACAAAAGCTGAGAGGAATACCTTTGTAAAAGCTCCAAGTCCTCCAGTGACTGATTTGGGGCTTTGCACCTTGGAATGACTCCCGATGGGACAAAGGGGTGGCATGGTGGCAAACAGAGAATCCTCCTGCTGTGAACAGAAAGACATGGCGCAAAAATCAGTGAAATGTCCAATACAAGAAACAGAACAAGTGACTGCTAATAAAGGGTAGCATGGACCATCTGGGCAGTCCCAAATTACCTGTACAAATAAGCCATTTCCAAAATCAGTCAACACTTAAGTAAATGGAGTGTAACATACAACCTATGAAGCAAGTTTTATTTGGAAAGTTACATCTCCAAGAGCACTAATGGTTTCTTACTATATCATACACAGGTGAAAGAAATCGAGTCACGTTCCCCCACCAGCTTTTTACACAAAGCATTTCAGAGCTGTAAAATTCAAGTAGGCTGAAGGTGGATTTTATCAATGTGTATAAATACCTGATGGGAAGGTGTAAAGAAGATCGAGCCAGACAACGCTCAATAGCATCCAATTAAAGGACAAGAGTCAATGGGCACAAATTGAAACAGAGGAAAAAATTGGTTTAACTATAAGATTTATTTTTTTTTTTAATTTAATGGTGATCAAACACTGGAATGGTTGCCCAGAGAGGTTGTGGACTCTCCAGCCTTGGAGATACTCAGAATAAGACCAGACACACTCCTGAGCAACCTGCTCTAGTTCACCCTGCTTTGAGCAGGCGAGTCGGACTGGATGATCTCCAGAAGTCCCTGCCAATCTCAACCATTCTGTGATTCTATAGACAATCTCAGAGAGAGAAAATGAACTAAGAAGAAACAAGTTACGGAGCAGGGAAAAAGATGTTCAATTTAAGTCTGCAAGCAAAATTCTCTCAGATTAATTTTTGCTCTCCTGTAACTAGAAAGACCTGATGGCACACAGTCTTCCCAGGCAGAACTCACCACTTGGCAGAAACAGTGAGGCCACCTAACTAAATGGAGTAAAAAAAAAAAAAAATATTTCCACACCTGCAAAATCAGGCACCTGGCATTCCTGGGTCTGAGGCTGGTAGAGAAATCAAATGCATTTGAGGAAGTTTGTTATGGTTCTGTTCTGTTTAAATAAAGTAATTGTACTCTTTTACACTCAATGTGAACTCCAAAGCCATGGTTTCACAATCACTTGGCCCATCCTTGGGTTGGATCCTAACCAGAAAACAAGCCCTCAGACTCTAACCTAATTCTCCTGCAGTCTTCCTTGTACTGACACATACGGCTGAAAACAGATTTGTTTTCAACCAGATTGCTTGCCTGCGCTGGTTCACCGCATCGCTGCGGAACTGGTAGCAAACGGGGAAGTGTGACGACAAGGCTAGAGGCGTAACCAGTCCTTTCCCAGCAGCCTGCATATCGGTCATTTTAAAGTGGCTGAAGAAACACAGCCTTAAGCATTAAAAACATACAGAGAAAACTGGCACATAGTGAAGAGATGAGAAGTGGTGAGTTAAGCACAGTCTGTAACATCCCACTGAGCTATCAGACACCCCCTTCTCTTTAAAGAAACCATAGAATTACAGCTTTTCCACCAACCAGAAGACATAAATCAAAATACATTTCTGTTTACAGAGCTACGATTTTTATATATTTTTTAAAAATATCTTCAGTTTTTAACTTTGCCCTGGAAATACAGAATTCAACTGTTACTAATGACATGTGCCTACTCCGACTTATTGAAAACCATTCAGAAAGAACTGTCCCAAACTAGTGAAAAATAAAGACTAATGAATGGTTTTCAACATAGTTAAGTGAAATCCATCTGAGCAAACAGGGTCTTAAAAGCTGAATAGCTAGCTGCACACCTGACACTTGAAATGCTACTCCAAACGAATTGCTTCAGACAATAATCTTCAACGCTTTTTCCCTAACAGACAAAGGAAGCATTTTTGTTCCATATGTAAAGTGATTTGCTCTCTGCAGGCTGACTGGCAAGCCTCCCCCCTGCCTCCATATCCAGAATTAATATTCTTGTGACTTGGAGACAGGGAAACATGCCTGTTTTCAGCAGCACACCCATCAGTTGCTTTCATAAAGAGCCTCACTGACGCCACTTGCCTGCCAGAAATATCCTTCCTAGCACAAGATGTGGGAGAGATTTTATGTGAGACAGTTCAGCTCCATACCTTTTGGGCTTTGCAGATCAGAAGCATGAACCCTATTTATCACTGTTTGTTTACACATTTGGTTACTCCACTGTTTACACAAACATTTTTCTAAATGCAGGCAGTTGCAAAATCACTAAATGAGCTATCTTCAGGCTGCTAGGAGCAGCTGCTGTACAAAAATAATGAACAGAATGAAGGTTTTGAGGTAGGCACCTCTGGTTTAATCACATACTGTCACTAACAAAGTGAAGAAGATCAAAGTTGGCTACAAAAGAGCTTTTTTGAAAGATAAGACACTTTGAGAGCTATGCCCTCCATGGATTTCCTTGCAGAAAAGCAAAAGAGCAGTGCCTTTAACAGAGGTGTAGGCAAGTCTAATTAGAGCTGCATGAAGTGACACTATCATCTTGTATAATCACCACGTTCTCATATGGCTCCATCTGTTAGACACAGTAAACCTTCAGATAAAATGACAACCAAAAGAACTTGCATGAAATGCAGAATTTATAATACTAAAAAGCCCTATTTAATAGGAAGCTGGATTTTAAATGGCAAGTACGCATCTAACGAGAACATTACCTTGACAACTGAGGTGACAAAACTGCTCCCGTGGGTCTTTGATACAGGAGATCCAGTTCCGTGAGAGGCCTGACAAACACTGGTTAGTTTGCTGGTTGGGCTCCCTGCGTATCGGGAAATAAAGCAGATGTCAGATGAGGGATGGGGAGTGGTGCCGCTGAACTCATGAAACCTCTTCTAACAAGAAACATGGCATTTCATTTCGACTCTGTATTCTCCATGAGGTACATCAGCGGGAGTTGGCATGGGCACAAAACAAATCCACTACCAAATTTCCACCTGCACAATCCACGCCCCAGAGAAGGTAATCTCCACTTGAGCTCTGTTTGCTGCAAGAAAATAGTCAGGCACCTTCCTGGGACACTGAGGATATCAGCTACAGGTGTGACTATGTGAAATTAGGACAGTAAATGAGCTGCCAGTCAGAACTTGCTGCTGCAGATGTAACCCCAGAAGCCCTCTGAACCTATGCTAGCCTCGGATACTGGCATGGGGGAAGGCTTGGAGGAGGCTGGAGTGGGAGGGAAAAGGAAGGCCAGAAAAGGAGAGAGACAAAGTGAGAAGTAACAAGAGGAAGGGACAGAATGAGGTAGGGAAAAGGAAGAAACAGAAATAGGGAATGAAGACATAGGCTCCTGTCTGTGAAGACTGCTCTTGCAAAATCATCATAGAGAGATGTGTGCCACAGCACTCTCCTGACGCCCTGAAACGGATGCGGGTTCAGTGGTAAACCTACCCTGCATTATCAGAGCATGTTAACACCACTGTTGCTCAGCAGCAGTTTTGTTATTGCTGTTGGTTTGGTTTATTAGCTTCATTTGCTTAAGAGATGCCAAAGCCATGGCTGAACTATAATCTGCACTTAAATTTAAAAGTAAATGAGCAGCCATTTCTTGCAATAATGGGGTTTAGGAAGACTTTTTTTTCACAGAGCATGAAGTTTCAGATCTCGCTCCTCTTTTCATATATGATCTGTGACTCTGTCTGTAATATCACATTACATTCAATCCAGCCTGGCTGCTGTTGCCAAAAAGCCAGTTCTGCATTCTCTCTTGCTCCCTCATATGGGGGGGTGTCTGGTGATGAGGCTATGTGACAAAACTCAGTTTGGGGAGAGGATGGTATTAATCTTCTGCTCTGCCACTGATCTGATCTGACTCGTGCAGGACACAGGGGAAGCAACAGGAGCACAGGGGAGGAAGAGGCAGCAGGCAGTTTCTTCCAGGCCAGTCTGTACTTATATCACACTAACATGGTGGGAAACTGCACATTTAGTGGCATTAAGACTTGTATGTCCAAACCATCTGGTGCATCTACAGATCCTATCCTCCACATACAAATCTCTACTAGGAGAACATGACAGTTACCCAAACCATGATAAACCACATATGCAGAATAGATAGTCAGGCTGGAGGTAGAGAAGAGTAAAGAAAAAAAGGCAGAAAACCCCCAACCAACCAAACAAAAAAAATGCCTATTGGTGAAACAGCTTCAGTGTTACCAAGAAAGCCCAAACATACTTTTAAAAATTCAGCTATGACTACGCTCTCCCTACCAGTTCCCTCTGTGATGAAGTTAAAATGAACATGACAGCTGTGTTCCCTCAGATAAAAGGAAGAACTGTTACTAAGAAAAGAATTACTGCACTTTCCAACCATGCCCAGTGAACAGTTTGTATGTTGCATGGATGCTGCAGTTCACCACATGGCTCTAAGCATCCTTCTGAGATGCTAGCAAGCACACACACATACACAAACAAGTGTGTTTTTAAATAGACAGTGGTTCTTGGCTACAAATCACAACACATAAATGACTTTTAGAGTGACCTTTCCTCCAGCCCCAACACAAAGATTACCAATTGACTCCCATACCCATCACCCATCCCCTGCAGTTCAGCCCCCCCCGACCCTAGTCTTATGTCACCACTGAAACACCGAGGGAATCCAGTTAGAGGAATCCAAACCGGCTGGAATCAGACCAGCTAGAAGTTGAGAGCAGTAACAAAAACTAACACGGCTGTTATCCTAGTAATCCAGGTCTACTCAAGCACTTCAACACATCTAGAGCACTGTACACTGGAACTTAAGACTGATTTGCAAGTCGTTGCAAGCTCTCCATGCTTTTTGCCCATATCCACAATACAGTCCTCACCCAACCACCTGTGCACTGCTTCTGTTTAAGTCTCTGTGCACCACAGTCTACATTACTTTCTCCTCTTCCCTTTTTGCCTGCAAAGAACACGCTCTCTTTGAAGAGGTATCTGTGAATTCAATTCGGTCTTACACTATGTGCTGTTTCCTAAAAGGAAGTCATGTTAAAGCCTGAGATACCCTTAACCATGTTACACCAGCCAGTTGTGCAAACCAACAATACCTCCCTTTCTTTGCTGAGTACTTTTCCATCTTTGCAAGCTGAAATATTATTATTATACTAATCATTTTAAAGGGAGAATAAACTTGAATGGATAAGACTAAGCCACTGCCTTCTGTGATCACACTACACACCTGTGCTTGTGGCTGCTGCTCCAACCATCTGTCCAGGCTTGTCCACAATAATATACGGATTATTAATGACTGAACTAGCAGAGCCTTGCTTCATGTGCACCGGAGTGGAGGTTGGGGTACGAGGTAGCGGAGATGGACTAGGGGTCGATATTGGAGAACCTTAAGAAAAAAAGTCCAATGCTTCTATCTTGTCAATGTTGTGAGAACATAAAAATACAGCAATAGTAGTACGTATTTAAATGGCTTAGAGAAGGAACATTTTTTGAGGATGCAATTCCCAGCCTGAGCGAGATCACAGGACTTGAAGAAGGAAAGAAGAGACAGATGGAAAGGAAAAGGCATGTTAAGCACTATGGCTTATACCTACTCTGGACATTCTCTGCCTATCAGGACAAGCAGGGTTCAAAGGGACCTTGAGAAGCCATCTAGTCCATCCTTGAACCCTGAGGGACTGTTACCTAAATCATTCTCACTGCCAAGACCAAGGAGATGAAGAAAGAGAGCCTTGATAGGTGCTCTCTTTCCCTTGTGGAGCCCACAGTACAGGCATTCAGAGCCAGGAACCGAGCAATTCACGTTAAAAAGCTGGGTGATACAGCAGCCATCAGACAGGCATGGATGCTCTTGTCTTTTCATCGCTCTCACTACAGCAGAAACCCTTGAAAGCAAACTAAAGTATGCAACTTCTGGGTAAGAGGACCAGGACAGAGAAAAACTGGAGAAGAAAAAAGCTGTATGAGGCGGTAAACAAGAAATACAGAGAAAAGGACAAGCAAGGAAGTGATCAGAGAAAGAGGTGGCAGTAAGCACACTAAGCATCAACTGCCTGTTAATCTGCTTTCTTGGCAGTGATTGACAATTAAAATCCTGATCAAATAAAACCCCCATGTCTTATAAACTGCTTTTGAAATCTGAAAGGGGTGACACTTCTCAGCAGACAGCAGAGCCTTGGAAAAATATTTAGCAGAGAAACATTTAAATAGTAAAGATCAACAGAGAATAGTCCAAGGATTTTAAGAAAGATAGAATGGCCCCTGTAATTCTTGCTTTCTGGGAAGCCTTGGGAAAAGAAGATCAGGAGAAGAGCTTGTTAAGAAAGAAGAAAGCACTTGGCGTAGGTTCAAATGTACATCAGCCTGAGTACGGTTGTAAGATGTCAAGGAAAAACACTGAAATTTAATAAAAAAAACAACAACAAACCAGACACACTTGAGGAAAATTATGTGGGAGCAGATCACCAGAAATCACACAAACTGATAGCTGGTGCTTCATCCTCTCTACCCTGAACACCAGAAAATGAAGGGATGTAACAGGTCATCTTTCAGCTTCACAACACGTGACATGGTGAGCTGCACATTAAAACTTTCTGATGTAAAACATCATCCAGTGGATGGCATCGTGCCCAGGCAGGGAAGGGACTATAAGTGAAATGAGTAAACAGCACCTTGACCATGTTTGGTTCGGAAGTTATCAAAAGAGTATCACATCGCTCACTGCAGTCACAGCTGACAATTTAATCCAACAGAGGGTGGACTTTTGGAAGAGTAAGACCAAAGCTGTTCCATCTGAGGAGATATCGCAAGTACAAGAGGGACCACTTGAGTCTACAGGTTGAACCGAATTATTTGCCCAATAATCAGAAAAAAAATTTCTTCTTAATCCATCCCAGTTGTCTGAAAGTGGGAGGGAGAAGAATGGCTTCTTCCCACATACAAATACCCCACATGGAAGATGTGTCCTTGTCTGGGCCTTTCTGTGGGTAGCAGTCCAGTTAAAGACTATCATTTTCATACTTAAAAGCACTGGTGAACAGGGAGAGAAGAGCTCTCATCCTGCTTTTGATCTGATGTGAAGCATTTCACACTTGTATTTTTTTTTCCCCTGAACATTAAGAAGCGTGTTTAGCTCCTTATTCTAGAGTTTCCTACTGCCTGATGTTCAAGCATTGGCAGGGAATCAGGGGAAGGACACAAAACAAGTCCAACTGGTTCACTCTCTTGTTTTCCAGGGTGAAGTACTGGATAGGTAAACTAACATTCACCTGATACAATCTTGCAACTCATGGTGATAGGCTGGAAAGATTTTCCTGGTGACTCTGCAGGGCTTGGACTCTGACCTTGAGGCACTATTTTACAGCTAGCTGCAATGGGTTGAAAAGCTGAATTTCCATGAGAGCCAAAGGCAACTTTCTGTGTGGCTAACTTGGTGGGAGTCCGTTCTATCGAAGATGGCAGGGAATAAAACGTGGCATGTCTTTCGGTTTCAGCATTCCCAGGGAATCCTGATTAAAACAGGGAAAAGAAGAGAAATAGTTCTTAGGCTGAGACATCTAATTCCTTACTGTGCTTCTCTACACAAACAAAACTCAGGTACGACAAACACGCTCTCGAAGGAAGGAAGGAAAAGCAACTGGTGGGCAGCGCTGAATGGGGAGAAAGTTGGACAGGGGGTTCCTCCTGCGCAAGCCTGTTGGATGTGTCCCTGAACAGAAGAACAAAATGCTACCGTGCACAGCCTGTTCAGCTGTGGCAGGTGATCAGCCACTTCTTAGACATTTTCTTGAATGACCCTTCCATTGACCAAAAGCTGCTGGTAGTTTCAAGTGTCCTCAGTTAGGGCTCCACAGGACTAAGGCTGGATCTCCTTCGCAGAGAATCTCGCAGTGCATTTTTTGGTGTAAGAGCACAAGGAGACCACCTACTGCCTGGGTTAAGGAATCCACCTTATCTGATACAGGAGGAGATCAATTAACCTGGAGCTGACGCGAGAAGCCACTGCCTGTCAGTGTAAGAAAGAGGCAGGTTACTTCCTTCCTGTTTGCTGTAGCACTGCTCACCTAAAGGTGCTGCGTATCTTCCTCATTGAATAAAAAGCCTGTGTATTTAAAGTTTGGTTGCGTTTCAGCTTTTTTGGCCACAAGAAAACACCACATTTAAACAGTGGACATTCTTCTCACTGAGCCAGAACACCGCCAGTGGCATCACAGCACTTACCAGAAAGCACACCATACAAGACACCAGCTTGAAGTCACTCCTTGAACACCCGAGTGTCAGGATAAATCAAGGCATCAGACCATGCTGCATGCAACCGTATTTTGAAATATAAAGTTGCTGTTTCCAGCAAGTTTCTCACACTAAAAGGTGCAAACGGTAAAAGACACCCTTGTTTCTCAGCCCAGTTAACCAAGGTCTATTGTGTAAGCCTCGACACCATATATTTCAGAAAATAAAGCTAAATGCCAACAGAGGCATGGTTTTTCTTACTTCATACAAACTAAAAATCAGAACAGTGTGCCCAAGTGGCCAGCACTAGCTTGTTTCAGGCAACTCAAATGATCCTAAGCACTCAACTGCTGGCCCATTGCAATGGGCACTGCATTTCCTGATCTTACAGGGGAAGGTGAGAATAAGACCATGACATGCACAGATGTCATTCCTCGGACAAACGTACACTACGTCTTTTTCACTTTCTATTTTCAACATCACAGTTATGTAGTAATTTTTTTTCTCCCACAGTCAACTCATGTTAGGCACCAATGTATATAACTGAACACACCACTAGACCAATTCCTTGAATTTATAGACAGTCCGCAAAACATTCAGAAACCTAAAATACCCTCTGAGAACAGTCTGTCAGGAACAAAACTACAAGTACTATTCAGCAACCTTTTTTCCAACTACATCCACTGCATAAAGCTCCATATTCACTACATTTAGCAAAACAGAGCCCACGCACAAACTCCAGATTTAAAAAAAAAGAACAAAACCCCAAACCCCCAAAACCAAATAAACCATAACAATTTCTGAATTGCATTTCAGAGTACGTTGAGGAAATAGTCATCTGGGGTGAGCAAGGAGCAGGTAGCACTGGCAACCTTTAAGCCAAAAGAGCAATTAAGAGGAGGTATCCAGAAGAGCTGAAGTTCCAAGAACTTGAATTTCACCAATACCCATTCACTTTACCTTTGTCCACAGAAGCATCTGGGCTGGAGTCCCGCAACTGTTTAATTGGAGAAGAAGCTTTGACTGGTGCTGGGATACTCAATGGCAGTGGTAAAGACGTAGGAACGTCAGAAAGGTCTGACTCCGAAGACTGGGAGAAGAGATATTCCTCACCAAGGGAATGCCTATGTAGCTCCACATCCACTACCTTCCACAAACAGGAAAAAGGACGACATTAATATTCGGTAGCTAAGTAAAGATATAAAAAGTAAAAACAACTATGCCTTTTCTTCTTATTTTAATGTCTGTAAACCTCTCCCTCTCCTCCCCCCACCTCTGCATAAAACTTGCATTCGTTTCAGAGTGACTTTCCAGGGGTCCAGCAGCGCCTGAGCTACGACAAAAATCTTGCAATATTTAACCGCCACGGTAAAGTAGCACATCTCTCAGTCCGTGGGGAAATCTGAGTAGTGAACACTGTAAGGAACAGAGAGCCCAGCTCCAAGCATCCCGCTAAGGAAAGGACTGCATACCAACTTAGGGACAGTCACAAAACTGCAGCTTGCCTTTTCTGCCTTTTTTGCTAAGGCCTTGAGAAACACACCACATTAACTACTCCTCAAAACTGTTCTTTAATCACAGAGTAGACATCTTACATTAATGTTTTCTCCACAGACTGAAAAGCTGAAGTAATGAAATTTCACCATAAAAATTTCCATTCACTACAGTACAACAAGGGGAAAATAATACAAAAAAAAACTTCAGGGATATAGCAAACTGAGTTATGAATTCATTTATTTTACGTGAAGTTTTAAGAGTTCATTTTCCATGAAGATACTGAATCTTGACAGATGCAGAAACTTACAAGTACTTAATATACTGCAAAATTTCAGCAGGATAGTTGGGTGAGCCCTTTAACTTAAATTCTTCATGTGTGAGATCTGCAGCACATCAGAATGCAAATTGAGATTTGGTACCAGAAGCTCCACAAAGAAATAAAAATTAAAACGTACGAGTTAAGTTCTTTATCAAACAAGAGCTGGAAAGTCTCCCCTGCACTAGAAAGGGGAAAAGACAACTGTTGTCATGAATAGTGACAAAGCGTCATAATAATTTCATTTAACAAGAGCGCAAAATCTACATTCCAGAAGTTCTGAAATCAAACGGGTCTGACTCTGTGCTTAGTCCTGTGCATCTTTTTCTTTTTAAACATCCTTAAGGGAATCAAAGTACAACATCCATCCCGTGACCCGGTGACTCACCGTTTCTGCGCCAAGTGTCTGCAGGCCTGTGTAAGTCCTGTCCAACTGGGTAAAACAATACAATATATATTAACCAGGGCAAAGCCATATATTAACTAGAATTTACAATACAATTTGTTTGAAAGGGGTTGAAACTATGTAAATTGAGCAGCAGTACACCAAATATTTTGAGGCCACAGGGTCAGAAATCTGTGTGCTCTGTTTGGTACCCTCTTCTGCAAAAAAGCCAACCATAACCCAAAGCCTACGCTAAGTAGACAGGAGCAAAAAAGCTGAAGGAAATGAGATTGTTCAGGAGACAGAATCATAGAATGGTTTGGGTTGGAAGGAACCTTTAAAGACCATCTAGTCCAACCCCCCTCCAATGAAGAGGGACATCTTCAACTAGATCAGGTTGCTTGGAGCCCCGTCCAACCTGACCTTGAATGTTTCCAGGGATGGGGCAATTATTACTTCAGTCTAACAGAAGCCTTTGAGAAATGTCCTTTTTTATTCCTGAAGTCAATATAAGAAAATAATAACGAGAAAAAAATCAGAGAGATTTAAACTAACCAGCACAGTCTATGTTTGCACTGTATTTTTGATTAAATAACTGTTCACTCTGAGTATCAGCTGATGAAGAGGCAGAAAATCCCAGAGGCGTCTATTAAGATACCTATAGAGAGAAGTTGGGTTTGACAGGCTCCTGGTGCCCTGGAGCTCAGGGGCAGGCAGGCTGCCAGCCACGGAGGAGGGCTCAGCTCCCTCACATCACCTCACAGGCTGTGCTTCCCTCGCTGCACAACGTCCATCATACCGTTACCAATTTCTCCCCAAGTTATCTCTCTCCAAATATATTTTACTCATAATCTGCATTAAATGTCCCTAAGTTCCAGGGCAACATTTCCAACCTTCTCTACTGTCTATATTTGGGGTTGCAATGAGGTATCTACATTAGCAGGAAATGCATTAATGCAGGCAGGGTTTAAATAAAAACTAATCACGCTGCTCAAAGAAACAGGAAACTAAACCAGCTCAGGGACTTAATTCCACTAACGCTACAGACTACTAATTAAAAGGAAAACAAGAGCAATGGCCTAGTTTTGCAGGACTGCTGCATACTATAAATCCTACTGAGTGTCACAGGACAGGTGAATGAGTTGAAAAAGAAAACTCTCTTCAAAAGGAACAAGGAACAAACGGGGAATCTCAGCCCCTCCCTGCCCACTCTTACCAACACGGATAATCTCTAGCTGATACGCACAAGTGCTGAAGGAACAGAACAGATACAGCAATCACTTTACCAACAGAAAGACAGCCCTGCAGCACCATGTCAAGTTAAAGCCAGCAAGAGCACGATAAAAATCGCAAACTGTAGGGAAACAACAGGTAAATGCTTTGCTGCTCTGAGCAGAATCAGTTCCAGCTTTTGCAAGGCTGGGTTCCTTGGCTACGGCATCGCCTCCAATACAGCCAAGGTAAGAGGCTTTCCTGGATCTTTTTTGATTCTCCAGCTCAAGCATTCATGTGCAAATAACCAGCAGGATGTACACACAGAGAGAGGCAGAAGCACACACACAAGCAGAGCCTCTTCTAGATTATGCAGGAGAGCTCATCTAATTGCCTTTCTCTCAAATATTTTGTTCAAATACCTTCAAATTGTGTATGATATCGATCCTCTTGTTTTGGCTATCCTTGAAGTGTATCTGGACTCTCACAGGGAATTCTCCCCAGCCTCTCCTGGTCAGGTGAAACGGAGGTTCTCTGGAAAAAAATGGTGATTTGCATTTTGGATGAAGAAGTGGTATAGCTTTCACCATCCTCTTTTTCAGAAAGCCAAAGGCTGCTGACTGACAACTAAAGCTATCTTCAGGCCTGCTCTTCACCACAGAGAGAATGCAATCACAGAAAGGAGAATTCTATGGCTTTGGACAGCTGAAAACATACTTTTATTTGGCACAAGGGGACAGGAAAGAAAAAAGTAAAACACTGTTGGATGAGAGAACACGGGAAACAAGCATCTTAAAAAAAAAAAAATAAAAAGGCTGTGTAATACCAAATGAAAAATATTTGTTTCAAAAAACCCCAAGTCAGCTCCAGGACACAGCTGGAGATGAGTTTTCAGTGCAGCATTTTGCAATCACTTTCTGCTAGTCCCTATCTAGTAGTAAGAAGGCACATGCTTCATGTAACGCCAAGAGGACAACATACAGACAACAAGGAAAAGCTAATTCAACCACTGTCATTCTCCAAGCTGAAAAAGAAGGGCATATCTGTCTCTAACATTTACCCTTACTTTGTTTGTATTTCAGCTTGTTGTTTTTGTAAAACTCAAATGTAGTTTTGTGATGAAACCAAACGCAAGGGCTTTAAAGGCTATTTTTAGTCCAGAACATTAATGTTCACTACAACAACCGGGACTGTGCAACAAGAAGAAATCAATTAACTAGACAGGATTAAAACAAAAGACAAACAGCACTGACATCAGATACTGGAAGCTGAGAAAGCCACAAAAAGACACCAGTCAAACATAATTTAGTATGTTATACAAACAAATAAGTTTACTTTCGTCCTGCTCAGGGTTGCCTCCTCCAAAACATTAGTGAGCCTTACCAACACTTCATCTTTTGGGGTTGCCTTTCAGTCAGTTTAATTTTGCCAGAATTAAGTTGCCATTCTATACCTAGGCAGTCTCCCCACCTTCCTCCAGGCAGGCAGCTAAACGTCCTGTGGAGAATAATTTCTTTGGGAAGACAAAGTAGTTTGAAGGCATCCTCTGCTGTCTTGTCCAAAGGAGCAAGAATGAAAGATTGGCAGGGCATTTCCCTGCAGAAGTCAACAGAGAACCAACCCCACTCACCTCATTAGGGTCACAGCTTTGAATACAGGTTTGGGAGAGGACAGAGAAGCTGCCCTGTTTCTGTAGCACCAACACCATTACACTGACGGGAAACTCCTTGAAGTATGCAGCCAACACCACTGACCTCACTACAGTAGAGAAATATTTGGAAGAGGGATAAAACTTCTTGCCCAAATGCACGTTTTATCATTAAAACTAAGGGCAAAAGAGCTTTTTGAGACCTGTCTTTCTTCTCCACACTGGATGGGGTGAGAGGTAGAGAACACGTCTTTTAACAACAGAGGTCTAACCTGCACAGCAGACAGTGTAATGCATACAGGAGATCCACAAACTCGCACGAATAACATGAAATGCAACAATTAAGTGGGTTTTTTTCAGTAGGAAAATAAAAAAAAAAAATGTTTGGCACATTTGCCACATAAAAACTAATTTATTTTTACTATTATTTTGGAGTAAGTCAAGGCAAGCCAGAGGTTAAAGACAGATGTGGAACACAAAACCAGGAAAAGAAGTTGCTAACTTTCTAAGAAAGTGGCATAGTAAGCCTGGCAAGCATAAAGACTGGAATAACAACTGGAATAATTCCTTATTACCTCACTTCTACCAGGTCATTAGGTTTGTAACTGGGATGGAGGAAGAACCAAACTTTCTTGACAAAATGATTTATGCTGGGTTCTCTCCGAGAGCCTCGGACGTACACCATCCATTTATGGGTTGACTGATCATTTTCTTCTCTCTTGTCAGGGGGAATGTACCTGGCAAAGAAATTAAAAAACAAACACAAGATAAAAATCCCAAATAGACAAATACCACAACAAATATTTTGGGAAACATTAGGCAAAAAAATTAGAGATGGTAAAATGCCTATGTGCACCTTGCGCCCTGTATGTTTCTGCCCATTATTCCTTACTCTGGTGGTTCATCCAGCTCTTCAGAAGAACTCCAGAAACAGATACAGATCTCAATCTACTCTACGCTTCTAATACCTTTCCTCAACTTTAGTGCACAACTGCCACATGAAATCTGTCCATTTAAACATTTGCTTCTTACTTAGGCTTAATTTTAACATTCTACCACTGTCAAATCCCCTCCCCCTCTTTTCTGAGATATCAAGAAGTCAAATCACTCCAGATCACAACATCAGTAACTCTGCTACCATAAATACAAAAAACAACAATTCTTATTAATTTTTAAGAAGCTCCACAGTCAATACTTGGTTCCGGGTCCAGGCCTAGATAGATTTTCAAGATGCATTTCTAACACCATAAGTCTCATCAGCAAACGTTTGCTACTTTCTGTGCAAGAGGAAAAGACTGACTTAAGAAGTGCGAGGGTGGAGAGTTAAAACCTGGGCTCGTCCACAGTTTCCTAAAATGAATGCCTTTCTTCACTAATTTCCTCAAAGTTCAAAAGTTTTTTTGGGAAAAAAAATTATAAATAAAAACTGTACATATTATTTTCTTCAGACTATTCTGGACTTTCACAATTTTCCTCATTCTGGTGTTGTGTTTTTTTGTGTTTTTTTTTTTTTTTGTTTAAACCACATGGTCCCTATGGACCCACTGAATTAGCCATTAGGACAACTTGCTTTTCCAAATTTTCATGGAAAACTTGGGATTTCTAACTGGTCAGAAAAGGCTGAAAGACTCCTCTTGAAAGAAACAGATCTTAAAACCTCCATATAGAGATAGATATAAATAAAACAACTACTAAAACACCTGTTCCTGCCACAAAAAACCTCATGCAGACACTCGAGGAGGGCAGCCTTGGGTACAGTGATTATTCAAGGGCAATACCTCACATTGTGACAGCCTAGCAATTTTATTTGTCTCCTAATTTTAACCTCCTATTCCATTTGATCCTGAAATAAAGGCCCATCCCTCAGACTCTTGATACTAACTTGGAGACGTTGCCAACCACAATTGTTTTCTTCACATAAAGCCGCGAAGTCTCATCATTTGACAGTCCGGCATTTCGCTGTCCTGGTTTTTGAGAGCTTGAAACACCCGAACTGTCCTGAGGGTAGGGGAAGAAAAAAAAAAGGCAAACAAAAAACCAAACGGTCCTCTTAAACATAATTTTGTTTGGTGCTAGAAAAGTAAGGTATTGTTAAAAAAAGTAAAACTGCATAGTTAAATGAGACACCAACAATGAATCATCCCTAAAAATACTTAAATTGCTATCTAGGCACATTTAAGCAACTCAGGCATGCAACAATGATATACTACCTAGCCAAGTGTACACTGCATGGCTTAACTGAGTGTACATTATGTGACATACCATGGACCTGAGCCATGATTTCAGCTTGGGTTTCAAAAGCACTGCCACTGCATTATCTGAAAAAAAAAAAAATCAACCACTGCTGGAGTGGCATCATGTTGGTCACTAATCAGAAGCAAAGCTAAATCTCCCATGAGTGGCTTCTGAAAATCTCAGTCTTCCTCATTGCCAGCCTCTGCTGCTTTGAGGGACTCCAGCGTTGCTTCACGGTGAAGAATGGAGGCTGGGCTTGAGACAAGAATTCAGCTCCACCTCAACAAAGACAGCAGTCAGCCACACCATGCCACTCACATCTAGATAAGCCTACAAATCCACTGCATTTCTTGGGCATAATAAATCCAACCTAAGCAGTGGCCAAGACTCCCTGGTAAAACGATGACATGACCGCCCACAGTGCCAATGTAAGCTGCACTGTTGTTTGCACGGGAATGAGAGGCTTTTCTATGACTCTTTTGGACAAAGCAGTTGTCCAGAGAATAAGGGACTGCCATCTTCTCGTGAACAACAGAGTTGGTGCTGCAGCTTCCTGGAGCGTACTCCACTGAGCACTCATCAGACGAAGGTCAGCCTGGGGAGCAGTGGATTCACGAGGAACCGCTACACCTCCTCTGTTAAGTCAGTGATGCCCCAAACTGGAGCAAGGAGCCACAGAAGGCGGGGATGGCTCCTGCTTCTCATCATTCCCTCAGCCACCTCTGGGCCATGGGCTGCGTTGGTCAAAGACGTACCAACATGCTACACCCAAGCAATATAGCTGGTCCATCAATGCCCCCAGTGCAGAAACAAATTATATTGGTCTGGTGGTTTACTATATAGGTGGGTCCACATTATATATTGTATATCCGCCTTCTGCTACGGACCCTAGGCAGGGTTTCAGCAAACTGCAACCCTGTTATCTGGGTGCCATGCTGCTCAATGGAGGCAGAACCATTGCTCTTTCTGCCAAGTATTATTGCAACTTGTTCAGCTGCAGAACGTAGTCACATGCAATGAGATATACCCATCCCCAGTTTGGGTTAGAGGCTGTACTCCTCTGGCAGGCCTGACAGCTTAAAGGAACTGAAAGGAAACTGAAGAGTTTCATCTCACCTAGCAAGCTGCATTTCACCTGCAGCCAGTGAGAGAGTCTCCCCAGTGGAGCTAACTGCAGCCAACAGGTGAAGCATTTCTGTAGCTGCATGGCAAGCCATAAAGGGAACGGATCCAGGTCAAAAATAAGCCAAAAAAAAGTATGGGAGAACACTGAAAGAAGGTATTTTTAACTTGGTTCAGTCTGGTTCAGTTAAGCAGACAGTGGTATTAACACAACAGCAAGCAGTGCCACCAAGAGAAAAGCAACTCAAACTACGCACCCAGGCTCTACCAGCTCATGCTCCCAGGGTGAGCTAATCCACCGGTGTCACTATGTTTTCTCCACAGGCTGCTGAGGAGGCCAAACCCCAAACTCCAGTGGTTCAACCACTCTAAGCAATGCAGTCCCCATGGGCACCCAGGGCCAGGCAGCAGTACTGCTTCTTAAAAACACTCCTGGGAATGACACATCTTACTCTTCTCTGCAGGCTCTACCCTTCCTGACCTGACTTCCATCTGCAGAGCAAAACCCTTTGCTCAAGCTGTGCAACACCTCCTTCCCCAGAGGCTACCAACCAAGGCAGCAGCAGATAGCTGGGCTAACATGAACGCTATCACTGCTGCCTGGCTGAACTCTTTGTTGGGCAAGACTGAGTTAAAACGAGTTACCCAAATTACATACACTTCAATTAGCCTTACAGCAAAGCCAGGCTGAGAGAGTGGGAGCAAGCAGTTGGAGAGGGTAAGAAACAGATCTTCAGCAAGGTGGGTGAAAACATGAAGAGCTCCTGGTGCCAGCACTGAGTCCAGACAGAGCACACACCTCCAACAACTTGACCACCACTCGAGTTTTACTTTACCCGGCCAGTATTTCTGCTCTGTCTCTGGTCCAGGCTGTTTGTCAGCCGCTCCTCTGCGTCCAAGTTGCCATTGTCTTTGTCCAGGAGAAAGTCATTGTGCTGAGAGAGCGAGTCACTCTCGGAGTGGTTGGCAGATGGAGTGTCTGAGCCCTGGTTAGCTGGAGACGACGATCTGGAGGGCGATTCCAAGAATTTCTTGATTGAAGGATGATTAAGAATTGTCGCATCACATGACCTGGTCCCCTGCAACAGAGAGGTCAGGCAGATCCGTCACTGTTTCCCGGCAGCCCAGATAAAAACGAAGCTGCGCTGCACCAGAAGCGGAGCGAAAAATCAACGTATGAAGAAAGAACAAATATTTAATTAGCTGCCTTGCAGGAAAACCATATGCCGCAGAAGATAAAAGCTTACAACAGTTTTACAGAAACAGGACCCCAAATTGAATCTGTTCCTTTAGACCTTTTGATCTCAGAAACCCACCTGGTTCTGGAAAGGAGGAGTGCAGCCTACTGTCCCTTTGAAAATAACAGCTTCCCTTCCTGTGCAGACACCCATGGTCTTACACCATATGAAAGACCACAGCTGCCCAATTCCTGCAGGCAAGCAGGGTATGTAAATGCATCAGGCTCTTCAGTGTTGATCCTGACTGGCAGTCTTGCCAATGCCTATGAGGCAATCTACACGTATTAGCACCCTGTCTGCTCCCAAAGCTTAACGGAGGATAAAGAATAATGTGCTTAGGCATGCTTGCAAACTTTCCTCAAAATAGACACCTTAGAGCTAATCTTAGATCCTCCTAAACTTGCAAGGGGGAGGATGGGGCAGGCGTGTGCGTATGTTTAAATCTCTCTTGTTTTTTTCATTACTGTATCAAAGGCCCAATATATTTTTTTCCTGCATTTGCTTTTAACCTCAGAAGTAGCAAGGAAAACACCCATCACTCAAAGCAAGCGTCCCTCAGCCATTTCTCCCAGCCATCAGTCCTCCCTATCACCTTGGTTTGATGATGAATCAACTGAAGGCAGCAGAAACACCCCTCTGCCAGCAGCAGAGCACTGACAGATAAGCTCACTTCAGCTCTGGAAGCCACAGGCTCACACTAGAGTTGCACTGACAGCTTCTCTTGCAGGCAGTACCAGCTGAAAGAGGCTTTCTTCTTCCCTGCCTGAACCACCCAGATCAGCCAGGCTGGCACAATTATTCAGAGGGAGGGGGCAAGTCACAAAGGAAAACAAATCGAGAAACTGATTTGGGATTTTGTTTGTTTGTTTTTGTTCGTTTTGTTTGGAGTTTTTTTCCCTTTGCTGGGTTATTTTTAATTCATGTTTAGTTTCCTGATCCAAAATTCTACCAACATGATGGAGGGGGCGGCACAGGGACAGATACCAGCATCACTATGGAGCAGCAGAACTGCCCTCAAGAGGTGGTAGCAGGAGTGGAGTTAAACACTGATCCACCTTGGACTTTAGAGGTTCATTTGAGAGTTTTCTTTCCAATTGTCCATTAGGTATGTGAGCGAAGCAATTACCAACTCTCAATTACCCGCTCAAGAGCACTGAAGAGAGTTATATCCATATATCTAACCACGGGGGGACACACACATGACCAAAAAAACCCAAAAAAACAAACGAAACCACCACCAAGAACCTTTTTTTTTTTTTTTTTTAACTTCTAGTCAAGTAAACTGACCAACACCTTGTCCACTAATTTGTGGGAAAACGTAATAAACTGTAATCATAAAGAATCATAAGCCTCAAAAACCCAGCAGCAGTAGGTTGAAGGACTGTTTATATTTACAAGAACAGGTTAGAAATTTGCAAATCATCTTCCTAGAATTTCTGAATTAAACTACAAAGGTTCCCATTCTACCAGAAGCAGAAACAACAATCATTCACTGCTACCTGAGTCAAACATACATTAACCACACATTAAAAACAGACAACAAAGAAAACTGAAACCAGTAACAATTTCAAAATAAAAAGACAAATGATTTAGCCTGCATGCAAACCAGGACTTTAAGAAAAAACTAAAAATACAAAGATACAGCTAAGCTAGCCATAAGCGCATAAAAAATATAGGAAAACTAAACAGAGTAAGGATGCACCAGTAAGTTTTGTGAACACTTCGAAACAATGACAAAAGTTATTATTTCTGCCAAGTGTGAAAATCAGCAAGGAAAAAACAAACACCCTGCATGGCAGAACAAGTAAAGAACAGGGGACAGTGCAAGCTCTTGCTGACACATGATGACATTGGATAAAAGCACTTTCAAAGATCAGAACCCAGCTCACATCCTTCAGCCACCCATACAAAAACCAAGGAGGGGAGAAGGGATCTCCAAGCGTCCCCATACTACCATAATCCTTCTCAACTTCAGCTGCTCAACTCAAATTCAGTGAGGGAAAAGCAAGCTGGACCTTTTTTGGTTTACCCCCCTTCAAGTCTGCTGGAAATCACAATAGGAAAACAGCAGTAGCAGGGAGAGTCATTGCTTGGAAGAGAAATTTTCATGGTACTCGAGTGAAGCCCAGGTTTGCAGTATCCATCTACAGTTTTGCAAAATCAGCTCTTTACTGGTAATTAGATCAACTCCCTGAATTGAATAGATGGTAACTAAAACACCTAAACTGGTAGTGAACTTCATGTCAATCAGGAGTCTGCATAAGTCATGAACAACCTGCCGTTACCAGCCCGTTACGGACAGAGTGCTCAGAACTGGGGTTTAACTAGTAGGGTTTGGAGGTTTTTTAATCTCCTTGGGAATTTTTAGTATCTCTGTGATGTCTCTTTGATTTACCTCCTGCTTTACTGCTGCCATCAGTCTGTTCACCAAACCATTAACAGACTGGCTGCCAGGTTAAAGGGAGGATGATTTCATGGCACTGCCCAAGACTCAAGAAATCTTGATTTTTATTTTTTTTTCCTGAGAAGTTTCAAAACCCATCTGCTTTCACTCTCCTCCTGTGAAATGGGAAAACATGTTCCCCACTTTTCAGGGCTCTGCAAGGACAAACTGTGCAGTGCGTGAGAAGCAAGGTGCTCTCATGCAAGAACTGATGAAAAAAATCACAGAGCATTTCAGAAAACAGAACAAAGTGCTGCTGAACAACAACTCAACTGCTCAGCCTCCGAGTACCTGAGGCCCAGCTGGTGATGCACAGGTCTCCTCTCCCACTGCCACCCCATTTGCAGATCATATTCCACCATTTCAGAAAACATTCATTTCAAAGCATTTCAAAACCAAACATCAGCTGCATAGCCAGTGAACCACACATCTTCGTTAGCAAATATTCCCTAAAGTCTTATTTCCAAAGTCATTTTTACCTCTCCAGCTTTAAGGAGACCAGCAGACGCGTAATAGTTAGCCACAATACAGGCTCGCAGCTTATCCATCATCCTTCTTGCTTCAATCAGGCGCTACAAAAAGAAGAGGTAACATATAGTAATGGGTAACCACTGCAGCAATCCCCCCAAACCCCGATATACCAGGATCTTATGTATTTTTAAGAAAAAAAACTTTATACCTGATCTATAACTTCAATTTCATGTTCTTTACTCTTCATTTCAACTGCAAACTGTTCTTTTATAATTGTCTCAATCTTCTGCACAGCAACATCTCGAGCTGTACAAGGCCATGCATGGAAAATAAAGAAGAAGGAAGTATTTATATTTCTATTTTTGAGGCTCTGTTTGAAAAAAATAAAGATCAGAAATCATCATGGAGTGAGAAGTGAAGGGATAATAAGTTCAGCACACACACAGAAAAAAGGAAGGATCATTTTTCTGCTGAAGAAAGTAATTTGTCTTAACAAAAACCACATGTGTCTTTAAAAGCTGGTTTATTTGGACGGCTATTTTTTCCATTTTAGGTCTGAGATGACAACAGAAGATGGGAAGAACAGGACCAGTTTGTTTACTTCTATCTCAGTGAAGCAGTAAACAGTAAAAGGAAAACCCAAATCTGCTACAGCCAAGTGCAGTTACTGCTGCGACTGTGCAGGAGTACGCTGGAACACTATGTACATTTTTCTGCTCTCTTTGGCCCAATTCGTATCCAGGAAATTTACACCACATCATGTAGCAATAATAAGGCAAACTAATACTTTATATGTTCAGCACTGCCATGAAGCGCAGCCTGCTCTGGAGTGTCTACAAGCCTTTTATTACCCACAAAGGAAACTACATTATCGAAAGCTGGTCTAGTGCTTACAAAATCCTCTTCCAGCACAGCAGTCAAGAAATTTTAGCCTTTCAGCAGGAGTTTATTGACCTTGGTGGAAAGCATGTAGTTTAGTATTTCCAACTGTGCTAATACCTTACTGCAAATTAGCGACTAAGAACTAAGTTGGCATCTTATTGTGTTTTTCTAGAACATGTATAAACATAGGAAGAACAATTATTTTTGCTCTACATCTACTGTAGACTTTAATATTGCCCTTCCTTTAACTCACGTCCATTATATCAAGGGGGTTCAAACAACATCTGTTTTTAAGCAAGTTCTGAGCAACAGCTTGGAAAAGCAGAAATTGTACTTCTAGAAGAAAGCCTGGAAAAAGTCCTCCAGCCTATATCAGAAGTACAGCGACACCACTGCAAAGCAGATTGGACAAACAGCCTGGGTTCCTCTGAAAAAATCTCATGTTGTTTCTACGTGGAATAGGAGGCAACAGCACCAAGACTTTGTTTTGAGCTTCAGAGGAAGCATTTGTTTGACTAAAGGGTACATATCTGTTTGAAGAGGTTTCTGATATCCCAATAGAAAGAAATCAAAAACAAGTCAAAACTTTGCTGGTATGTTCCAGCTAGCATACATAATTTTACTGTCTGATCAGGTACCTAGAACAGGAGTAAGGCAACTGGTGCTCTATTTGCAACAGGGGTGTCCTCAATATTTTCACTTATTTCCAGATATCCATATATATATATATATATATTCTAGGACCACAAATAGTTCAAGCCTACATTAAAACAGAATTATGGTTGAATCTGTATGAGTAATGCAAAATTAAAAAGCAGAGGGATATAATTTTCCTTGAATGATAAGCATCATGCCTAGGAAATTCACATGTAAGGCTACACTTAAAATAAACCTAAACAGATTAAGGTATGAGATGTACAGTTCAGACAGGGAAAACTGCATCTCTTCCCAAGACTGATGCCACCACGCAACACCAGCATTATGACAATTAAAGCACTTTAGGGTTTGTGGTTATATTACAGAGGCTTTTAAGAACACTTTATTTTCATGTTTTTCCCAACTTAGCATCAACCACAGTCCCTAATTAAGATTGTGTTAGCGAAATTTGTACATTTAGGGAATTCTTGTATAGAAAGTTGGAGAACTTCCACGAGAGGAAAAAAGAAGCCAGTTTGGAGGAACCACCTGAACAGAAAATTCACTTTGGCAAGGACAGTTTTCCAAGGCCCTGAGACTGTGCCTGCTAATTATTAAGACCTTCTGAAAAGTTGCTTCAGAAGCAGATTAAAAACCCATCTGCAGTCCCTGGGACACTCCACCAACAGAGGGTGGCGACTTCTGGCAGCCAGGCAGGGCAGGCAGCTGGGAGTGGTGATGCTCTTCTGCCACGGCCAGGTCCAGCACGGCTCCACTGTCAGGGCCCTTAACCGGCCTGGCAGACAGGACCTGCCCAACAACACATTCAACCCAGAGTTCAGCCTCCTCAGACTTGTCCAGCTGTATGCCGTCCTCTAAAACATCACCCGCGAAGCCATCATCTGTTGCTCTCCAACTGGCAGCTCTGGCATCCTGCTCTGTTCCTGGATCTTCTTCAGATCCCACAGCCAGCTTCAATTTTCTCACCTCCCTGTTCGTCAGCTCCTCCCATCACGATCCTCTCACTAGCTGCGCTACGCCAAATATCCCTAGCCTCCTCCCTGTCCCAGGGGCAAGAAGCTATACTCTCGTTTGCCCAGAGACGACTGCAACCTGTCCCAGGCACCCTGCCAATAGGCTGGTTCCCAAAGCAAGCACATCTGAGTGTTCCAAATGCAAACCTACTCATCCAGCTACTCTCTCTACCATGCTTCTTTATCCACCTTTCCTTCAGTCAGGTAGCTGCTCCTCCTCCTCCCCCCCAGCATCTTTCAAAGCCCCTTCCTTCTCCCTAACTTATCCCTTCTACACTGCTCCATTTCACTTTATCTGCCTACTCTTGCAAACATTTGTCATCTTCCAAGAGCCAGTCTACCTACCACAGGGTCGTGGATTTCTTTTACCGCTACTGCAGGGTCACAGATTTCTGCCCCCCATGCTGTACTGTGACTTGTATCCCCCAAAATGTAAACAAACTGCCAATCTTTCTGGAAGCAGACTTCAACTGCAAAACAGATGCACAGGCTGGAGCACATCTCAGCATGGGTAACTGCTGGGAAGATGCACTGGCAAATACTTCAGCAAGCAACAGGAGCCAAAGTGCACGGCTGGCACCCTGGAGAGCTTGTGCTCTAGCTGCTGTCATGCACCAAAGTCTGCACCCTCAGGCCCTACTGAAGCTCGGTTCAGCCAGCAGGTCAGAATCGTTCCATGTACGACCATCACGTCTTCATTTGGCTATACAGAGGTATCACTAGCTCCCTTGCTCAATTTCTGCCCTTTGACCCCAGTCCTTTCCTGACGTGTTTGCAGACAGCAGGCACATCCATAGCATTTCTAAATCCACTCGGGACAAAATCTCTTCGGTTCCGACAGCTCCTACCTGACTGTTCGGCCGCTTTGTGACGCTTGTTGGGATGGGTGACAGTGATCTCCTCATAGTCGGGGTCCTTCTCCACGATCACTCTCTTGATCCCAGACATGTTCTCCCCGCTACTCCACCGAGAGGAAAAACAAAAGCATTAACATCACCCACAGCGACCTTTTGGGCAAGCGTCAAACCTTCTCCCGCAGCCACGGGAGTCACCGTGAGGACCTCCCGAAAGAGCTGGGACACCTCCTTCCCCAGCCGCTACAGACCAACCCACAGCTGCCAAGCTCAGAGCCAGCCCCGTTCTGTACGGTCCAGGAGCTCGAACGGCCTCCTGGTCTCTGAGGCTCCCCGCAGCCCCTGGCACAGCCACGGCGGCCCCGCAGCGGCAAGCCACCGCCTGCTGAAGCACAGGACGCAGCCCCCTGAGGGGGCAGAGCGGGGGCCGACTGCAGAGGGGCCGGGTTTCCCTCAGCACAGGCACCGCCGCCCGGGGCGTGCGGCAGGCGCTCGGGCGGGGGAGCGCCAGCGGCCCGCACCCCAAATACGTGGGGAGACGCCGAGGCACCGCGCCCTCGCCCGGGGAGCGCACAGGTGCCTCGGCGCCAACCCGCGCCCTCGACGGGCTGCTGGGGGGCCGCGGCTCCGCGCCGACCAGCGGCACCACCGCGCCCGGCGCCCGCTTCCCCCCTCCCAGAGCCGCCGAACCCGAGCCGCGGCCCCTCCCCCGGGAAGGGGCAGCACCTCCCCGCCGCCTGCGCGGCCCCTCTGAGGCGGGAGGCCAGGAGGCCCCGGCCCCCCGCCTTCCCGCCGCCGCGGGGCAGGACCCGGAGGCGTGGGGCCGGGCCGGCGGCGGGGCCGAGCCGCCCCGGGGCGCTGGGGGCGGGGCAGTGCCCGCGCGGCCGGCCCCACGTGCGCGCCCGGCGCCGCTCCCCTCCCCCCGCCCGCGCACACAAAGCCGCCGCCGCCACCGCGCGCTCCTGCTCCTCCCCCTCCCCCGCCCGCCCCGCCGCTCACCCGCGCTCCGCCGCGCGCCGCCCGGCCCCGCCGCCGCCTTGCACCGGCCGCCCCCGCCCGCCGCCCCGGGGCGCTCAGCGCCGGCCCCCGCCGCCCCGTCCCGCCGCCGCCGCCGCCGCCAGCAGCGCCGCCGCCATGAGCGCAGGGCCGTGCGCCTGGCTGCCCGTCAGCGGCTGGGGCGGGGCCCGCGCAGGCGGACAGCGGCGAAGGGGCGGGGCGGGGCCCGGCGACCGCCCCGGGGGGGCCCGCACCTGCCGCCGCGGGCAGGTGCCGCCTCGGCGGGAGGCGGCGGGGCGGCCCTCGCCATGGGGGCCGGTCCGGTTGCCGAGTGAGGGAGCGGGGAGCGGGGAAGGCCCCTCAGGGGCGGGCGGGTGGCCGAAGCGCGGTCGCTGCCGCTGAGGAGACCCGGCCGCGCCTCTCGCCAGCCGTGGGCGCGGAGGTGGCGAGCGGTTCGCGGCAGTAGCCTGCCCTCCACGCCAGAGGGACACCGAGGTTAACGGCGCTGCGGTGTCTCTGTTCAGATACAGTCATGCATTGGCCTAATCCTGGCTTATTCGCTGAAGCAACCTTATTTTATGAAGTAATAAAATTTGAAGGCGATATTTTAATACAGTAATCAGTGAAAGGAGGATGATTAGGAAAAAAAAAAAAAACCATAAACCAAGAAATGAGCCTGACTGAGATGCAAGATGCCAAAAGGCCACAAGCGCAGGGTCGCCTCACAGGACTGGGGGTGGCGGCCCCCCTGCCCTTACCTGTTGTGTGCGCGAGGCTTTTGCGCTCGTCTCGTTGCGGATAGGCTTCAAAAAATCTTGTACCACGCTTACTGCTTACCATATTTCATAGTCCCTCAAATCAGGGCTAAAACCGTCCAAACTGGTGTAGTTAGTACCACAGTTTGTGTTTGGTTTTGGCCAGATCATAATACCTCTGTCAGGTGTGGCTAATGGCAAATAGTGCTTTGGTCTGTGGTAGTCCCGTGGTTCATCCTGCTAACCCGCATAAATTAATGTCCTACTCATACGTGCTTCTGCAAACTTATTCATGAGGCCACTAATTAGCAAGCGTATGCTGAATGTTCAAGGCTTAGCCCTTAAAGTCCTCTTTTTTCTCATTTCAGGACCACTGCTACAACGATTTTCTGACTTCTTACCCAGCAACAAACATGAACTATGGCAAATCGATTGAGACCGTTCTTATACTCGAATTTGTATCATGCTCATCAGGAAAAGTATGTATACAATGTAGTTCAATTTTATTTTCTTCCTTTTTCCTGCTTAATGGAAAGAGGAAGAAGAGGCTGTTGTTAAAATATTCCCACCACTTGACTATTTTTAAGACTTAAAATATCTTAAGATGGGCTTCCAGCCCTCAAAAATATTTCCATTGTTTTGCAGTCTGTGGATTCCCATTCAGGCAACGTTACTTCTTTCAGGAAAGTAAACTTCTGCAAGCATTGAACTCGGTCATAACTTACTTTTGGCACCACAGCAAGAGCCTCTTGGTTGCTCTAAACGAGCCTGGCCACACTGTAGAACTGCAGCAGACAATGTTGGCTTGCCAAGTTTTATTTCACGTTAGAAGGTATTTGAAAACCACTACGTATCTCAATAGTACAACACAGAGACTCACATCTCTGTGGGGGTAGGTTCGAAACTGTTGAAACTAGTGTCGCTACTTCAGTTTTCTACAGCTGAAAGCTGCATAAAAAATCAGGAGAAGATGCAGCAGTATCATCATGTCCATTTAAGTAAGTTATATTAAAATGCAGAATGTCTGGCACCATTTCTACAAAGAGCTTCTCTTTCTTTATACTTACTTCTCCGTGTCAGAGAGAGTATATTGAGTGTCAGGGCCCCAGTGCCTTGGGCTTTATTTTGGTATATCCAGAACACCCCACATCTGAATACACCACACAGGGAGTAGACTTGTGATACAGATTAGATCTCAGTGGGCTACAGGGAAAAACTGCGGAAGCCATATTTGATTGCCACAATACCTAGAAGAAATGTTTTTGGGAAGAAGGCAAGACTAGGATTATGTGAAGGGCAAATTGCAAGTCCGAGATCCAGAATGCACATTATGGGGAAGAGGAAGCCAGTACAGCTAGTGTTCCACTAGAAAAGGCATGAAAGATGGATATAATCTGTAAAAAATAGGGTATTAAACCAAAAACTTTCTTCCTATCAGCTCAACTGCGGTAGTACCACCCCATCAGTCTGAGCCTTTATCCTGCCAGGTAGGACCTCAAGACGGCCAAGAAGTAGCTTATTTTAGGAGAATAAACTTTCCATAGGATTCTTTCCAACCTGTATTGTTGCCAGTCACCTCCCTAGCATTATGTTACCTTTTCCTGATTTCCCATGCTGGTTTTGTCTTCCAAGTCCATTCACATCCTTTTCCCATTGCAATACCCAGGACTAACCAGTATTTCACATCCCACCCCCCTGCTTTATCCTTTTTCTTTCTCATTTAAGTTTACCCTTCTGCACAGCCTCCAGCTTTTGCCTTTATTCATGTCAACAGCAAGTTCTATGAGGAGGACAGAAAGATGAGCAGGGAGAACACCTAGACTGGGAGACAGAAGAACGGATCGATGGGTGGATATAGAGACTGCAAAGGGGCAGAATCCAACAAGTTAAATGACCCAGAAAAAAAGAGGAAGGAGTTTCCTCCTTGCACCACCAAGCCCCACCCTGGAACTTCTCATAACCTAAATAAAACACAGTGAACTATTCAAAAGGCAAATGTTTATTAGGTACACTGAACTTTAAAAAAAACTCCAAAGAATTATGCAAGAAATACATTTAAATAACAGGTGTTATTGCAATTGTGCTACATTACAAAATCACTTTTCTACTGTCAGCACAATCTGAAGACCTTGATGTTATATGCGAGATAACATTACACTGACTCTGGCACACAGTAAGCGGTCTGCACGTTTTTTGTTCAAATGTCGTTTGTGCTGCACCACGTTGTTCTTGAAGACAAGATGAGCTCTTCGCAGAACTACGCCTTTTATGTTTCAGTAAATAAAGGAACTGGCAAGGAATAACATGAACTGCTGTTTTCCTCGGCAAAAAAGGAAAATCAAAACATGATCTCAGGTGAAGATAAAATATCATATGAATAACAGTTCAGGAGGTAACCTCTCTTTCCATGGCCAAGTAGCTCCTATTAATCTGACTCCAAATTGCTGCAGGTGCACCAAAAGGAGAATGACTCATAGGTCCAGCATTTACACAGATGAAATTAGTAATGGTACATTACATTCAAGTCTCTTGATTTTGCTTATTGCCATGCTGCACCATATTATTGCTTCATATTACGTATACTGAACAAGAGGTTCATGACTGACAAGTCGGAGCATTCAGAAATACCGTAGAGGCTATTGACTAGAACGAGAAACTGTACATGTTAAGGACAGGAAGTCAAAGACTAAACTCAAATCCTTTGTCACCGAGGAGCGCTGGAAACAAAAAATAGGAAAAAACAAATACTGATTTCCCTAGACTAAATCTGCCATAACATTGTAATAACGGAAGCATTCTAGGCATATTCGAAACAAGAGGTTTAACTATTCTAGTTAATGAATTTAATGAAGATTTATTTCTCTTAGAAGGACATCCAACAGTCTGGACAGCAAGACAGATCCTAATGAAGATAACAAACTGGGAGAAGTAATCCAAGCTCTTTTTCACAATAGATAAAAATACAGGTGAATTCAAGGCACAGGTATTTTCAAAATTAACACACATTATTTTCTTTGGAACTAATAATACAAAACCAGCCATAATTACATTATCAATATGCTGTGCACAGGGGGTTTTATATGCATTACTTATAACAGCATTATCAGAAAATGACGAAATTTTCACGCACACAGATGTGCGCACATAAACATATGAGCATAGACTGGAGCACTACAGTAGAAAAAAAGAAATGTTGCTGTAAATAGAGTTCCTAGACGGTAATGTCATCAGGGCTATATACTTTGAGTAACATGAATTTATGTGTAGCATTAGTTACGGAAGACGGCTGACGCAAAGCCGGCGGGCAGAGAGCATGTGGTTCACACACCTGGTTTGGGGCTGGTAGGAGGCTGCTTACCATTTTGTGGCAATGCTCGTAGCACTGACACAATCATGATAAAACTGACAGTGAGATCCATTTTTATTAATGCCACCTGAAATAATTCAACACTGAAGAAATTTGTGTGCTAGACATATTTAAAGCAACAAAAAAAAATATCACTGCTTGGCCCCCAAGCAGATAGCAAATTTCTGCTTAAAAATCTCATCTGACTGTGTAGACTCTTTTTCTGAGTATATATTGCTCAGATTTTTTTAACCAGGCACAACAAACCATTTAATTTGTACTTTCTCGTGTGTGTGAGACTACATTCAGATGAAAACATTTATTTTGCCTCACAGTGATCAAGTCTTGTGAGTTTCTTAATGCTCTTGAATTGGCTTTTGCCATCTTCAGTGGTAGGAAAAAAACACGTATACTTGCCCAGTTGGGCAATTAAGAAAAATGAACCTTTGGCTTTTCTTGAACATTGCCACTAGAAGACCATGACCATACATGCATCTTTATTGCTCCAACTGAGTTCAGTGAGTTGACAAATGTGTAATATTTTTGCCACCTGAGTTTCAGCATCTGGAATTGCAAACTTACAAGCATCCAGAACGTCTTGGTTTCAGCAAGCCCAGCCAAACGCACAAACCCCAAACGCACTGCATTTCCTCCTGCCCTCTCTCGGGCCCTGCTACCCCCCGAGTTTCTCTGTGGTCTCTCTTTGGAGCCGGAGTAAGTTGACGACTCTGCCTACCCACTGAGAGCGACAGCTCCAGCACTTCACCGTACATTGGGCAGGATGGAAAGCTGTCGTCACAGGGAGTGGGACTGCTTTTTGTTTTGTCCTTGTAGCTCAAATAAAACAAAAGCAGGATAAATTGAGTAATAATCCAAGATAATGCAGCGAGCTCAAGTATTTTGAGGAAGAAGCTGGACAGTCAGCAGCGTCCTTGCTCTCAAGCACAAGTGACCAAGAAGCACAGGTGACCAAACCTTCCTCTGAAGCTCTGTCAAGGTGAGCACCTTCTCTTCCTACATCTTCAGCCTCTTTCAAAAATTTGCAGTGTTAAAAATACCATTTAAAAAGCTTGAGTAAATTGTAATAAGGGTCCATATCAACATAATCCGCATTAAAGATATCTGTGCTTCAGAGAGTAGAAACAAAAGCAATCTTTGATGAGAACTGCATTGGTGCCAATTAACATAAAAAAAAGTATTAGTAGAACTCTGGACCCTTGGTGCTAGGGTGGAAAGCACAGTGTCGAATCATCAAAATGCACACCAGGCACAGAGTATAAAATGGATCATCTGGTGGTACAAATGGAAGAGGTTCCACAGATTATACCTACTTAAGCACTACCAAGAAGGGAGCCTACAGGTAAAAACAACATGATTACCAGGCAATGTTACGTGCTTGATGGCTGTAAAATGAGGGAATGCATAGTACATCTAAAAGCAGAAGGCTATAGGCTGCACTATAATGCAGTACTGAAGTTATCTATTCAGAACTTTCTTGAAGCCAGGCTGCAAGGAAGCATCAACTTTCTTTTCAACTAACATCATATTGCTAAGAACAGAAGGATGTAACTCATGAAGCGGACATCAAAATGGAGAAGAAAAACATTTACTCTCATTTCTTTTTAAGAGTGAAATACTTCAAAGGTAATTATCTGTTTAGCAGAATGAAATATTAGACAACGCTTAGAATTTATTTTTTAGGTGTGAATTTGGAGATACTTGAGCCCTCTTCCCATGTACGGTTAGACTGAAGTTACATCTTCGTGCAGCTGTCTCTACTTTGGAGCTGCCAAACCTATTACCATTTATGATGGAAATCTTTTGATTATACTAGACAACATTAATAATTTTCTCTCCTAGCTGAGACAAAAAATACACCCCAACTTGCTGCTCAAGGCCATAAACTGTGAGCAGCTAGATATGCCTAACAGTGCGAGTTTAAGTCTTTGAATTCATCTATACCTAAGTGAAATGCATTGAAGAACATGTGGCTCAGGAATGTGACTTCCAAATTAATGCATCCTTCTAGAAAAATGGTATGTTTTCATTAAACCAAAGTCTAATTGTTCTTTTCTAGTACATCTAAAAAAAATTGTTCTAACAGAGCAGGCCATAAGTGCAAATTATTTACAGAGTTAATAAGCAAAAAAAAAATTTCACTGCTTATTTTAGGAAATTATTGCATGAGTAACGGCCATTTTAGCAATGCTCCACACATGTAACTGTTCAGCATTGAATACAGGTTCTCAAGAATTGTAAGCAGAAGTTTTCTTCTACGTCTACATTTCTGCAATTACTGGTTCATTAAACACTGTCATTTTCAAAATAATAGGTAACAGTAACAGTACATAAATTGTTAAGAAAAGACAACTAGACTATAAAATGAATCTTCAAAACCATAGAAAGCAGTATCTTGTTATTTACAGATTAGTGCAGTATTATAAACACAGATTACAAGGTACCTATACATAAATGACATTGTTCTACACCTACAGAATAGAGAATGTTTAAAAACAGTTTAGCATGACAATCAACATTACAAGTCTTAATACAAAGAAGGAGGAAATCAAAGGAAAGGAGAATATTTTTCAAATTGCATCTCTCATGAAGTGCTATCATTTTTTTACATTTTCATTTACAATGATGGCACAAGTTATATACAGGGTTAGTACAGAACATCAGTTACTGGGCAATTACCATTGCTATCAACGGACCTTATTCACAGGTACTGAAATTACCTTTTCAAAGTAACACTTGGCAAGCAGAAACAAGGAACTTGGAAAAGGATTAATTTATCTGATTCATTTGTCTTACATTACCAAGGGACTTTCTTTTTAGGGCAATGTGAATATACATGCTCAGGGACCAACTTCCTAATTACATCACTGACACACAGAGATTTGTATTTTATCAGTACGCTTAACATATACAAAGCAGTATTTGGTATTCAGCCAGAAACTGAAGTTTGTGTCCTTTCCTGAGGTTACAAGTTAATGCATCACGAAGTGCAGCTCCCAGTGCTCTTTAAGAGTCATGACCATATGTTACTGAAAATGATGACTCCCAGTTTGGCATAGCTTCACTGAGGGTCAGAATTTCCATCTCATGAAGAAATACTCTGGGAAAACAGATGAAGAAAGTCCAGTGGAACAAACGACGTTCCAGAGATGGTGCTTGTTTTCACCCTCCTGAGCAAGCACGGAGACCAGAACCCTGAGGCCAGGGCTGTCTCTGCAGGGGCCTTACAGTTTTTTTCTGCCCTGGCACTGACCAACTTCCCTACTGGCTGCTGTCCTCAGAATTCCTTTGAAAGGCAGTTCCTGAGGTTTTTGGTGATTAACAGGAAATTGGTACACAGACAATCCTATTCATTTGCCAACTCTCAAGTGCTATTTCAGTTTTTATGAACTTGTGCCTCAACTATACAGCTGTGTACTGGAAATAAAGAGACATAGTACAGATATCTATGGAGGACTTAAAAAAAATGAGGGGGGGTGTCAAAGTACAGGCGCTTTCTAGGCTTCAAAATCAGCCAAAACACGTTCTGTGGGAGTTACCTCGTATGGCTACACGGACAGGTCCATAGATATTTTTCTGGTGACAGGAGGGACCTTTCCAGAACTTCTTTACTGTGGCCGAGCAGCTTATACAGTAGTTTAACTGTGCTAGAGTGATTGTCTGAAGAAAGGCCAAGAAATACTTGGCGGGTACTCTGCCATCTCTGAAGATGAGATAGCCGAAAGACCAATTTGTAAGCTGTAGGGTGCAACCCTACCTCTATTATCAGGTAATTTATAATGTGATTCAGAAAAGAAGAAGAATCCAGAGTTCATCATCCTTTATTCCTTGAACAGTTTAGAGATACTTCGCAGTGAGCAAAGAGCAAACCCAGTAACTTTCAGACTTCAGCCATACTATTCAACAAGTTAAGAACTGGGATTCAGAATTTGCTTCACAGATGCATGCCTACGCTCCAGTGGTCACTAGCTTTCCATGCCCTGTAGCCTCGTACTTCTGATAAACACTTAGCAACACTATGAATAAGGTCCATAGCGTTAAGGTACGCAGTCGTCACTGCAGTGTGTTGCAGTGGCTCACTAAACAACCAGTTTCTCCTTCAGAAAAAAAGCATTCCTCAAAGATTCTAATATTTGTCCTATGTAGCTTTCATCTTTTTTTTTTTTTTTTTTAATGCCAAACCATGCATGATCTGACATACAATCCACTTGGTTAAGCCAAGTAATCTGCTTGTAAGAATGCTTTGTGTATGAATTATAATTATATAAGCTTTTTTTAATTGTAGGTAATTATCCTAGATGATTCTTTGGAGTTGACTTGCCTATGTAGTTTTCCAATTAGCGGAACCTGAAACACCTTGCAGATGTCAATCACTTCTTAGGACACAGGCACAAATGCTTGTGAAGGCACTTTCGCCACAGAACTTCCAAGATTTTAATTACTAATCACACATAGGGCAAGCTTTCTGAACACTAGTACAACGTACTATTACTGCTCTCTTATCAAAGCCCATAGCAGATATAACTGAACTCTGGTTACTGGATAGATTTGCAGGCTTGTTTTGTAAGTTAAATTAACCCTTTTTCTAAAGGCACAGGATACAATTTTCATATGACACTTAGGTAGGGAAAGGGCATTTTCCCACTTCAGGAATCTTTAAAAAGCCTGTCTTGCAGCAGACCACTGGATTCATTCATGCCATCTTCTTTTTTCAAGAAGAAAATTACAGTTTAAAGCCTTTTTCATTATATCTATGAATCGTCACACAGCCGTGATATGATACTGGCCTGGGCATGGCTGCTACTCCTGTGATAATGCCCGTTGCAGGGTCATAACAGAGAATAGTGTCTGTGGCTTCACCATTTTCTCGTCTTCCACCGAGGATATAGATTTTTCCATTACACACGGACATGCCACAATTCTCCTGTTTCAAAGTACACAAAGGAATACATGATTATTTAAAAGACAAGACCTCAATTCCTGCATATCTACCCCAGCGCAGAAGGACAGCACTTTGACTACCGATTGTAAACAGACTGGCTTACGCTATTCCCTCCTGAAAGGGCCAATGCAGAAAGCACAATAATTGTGGAAAGCAGCAGCACAACCCTACAGAAAACACTATTTCAGGTCTAAGCCTTCACTACACATAGCCCAGAGAAGGGATACAATGGAATACAGCTGAAGGCTGTACTTACCATTTAAACATCTGAGATAAGGAAAGGAGGAGAGAACAAAGGCTTTCAGAAGAGGGACCACAGTAGGTACTAGTAATGCAAAAAATGGGAACAAGGAGAAGCACCTTAGAGGAGTAACAGATAACGAAGAGGGATGTAAACAGGGGAGAAGAAAAATGCCATGACTAAGAAAAGAGTGCATAAGAAAAAGACAGCACTATGTCTTAGTTCAAAGAGACATAGGATTTTATGTCTTCCTTAAAGCAGGCATGGAAAGATATTCAGTTAGATAGAGAACACATATCAAACCAGAAGAACAGAAGGAACGCCACGAAAAAAGAACAAACTTCTGTTAAGGTAGATACTGTAGAGTACGTGATTGATGTTTTAAAAACAGAGGGAAAATTAACTCACACACACTTTACTACCGAGGGGAGACATCTTTAAATTCTGCTCAGTGCTCCATATGTGGAAGTGATACAGCTCTTGCTGCTTAAGTCAGATACTTTCTGTGCTATACAGTGGGTTTTTTTCACACTGTAAGTAAAACCAGCCTTCAATATTTTTTGTTACATTGAAAGGCTTTAATCCATTATAAGCAAATTACTATTTTCTCTAAATTAAAACATGCAGCAGAACTTGACAGAGACAATTAAAACGTCACAATTAAAACGTCATCCATTATACTGTTACACTGTTCTCCAACAGTAGCTGCTCTCAAATAAGAAGACTGGACTGGCTAACAGTGACACCCAGCTGAAAAGCGACTGGTTTAGAAACTTCCTCTTCTGTGAGGTTTTGAATTATATAGATGAAGTAAAGTAAGAATGGAATCAGAGATGCGATTAACAGGGTTAAACAAGTGTATACTCATTTCATGCCAAGATACTTGTAAAAAAAAAACCACCTTTCAGATGTCTACAGGCCTTTTAGTGTTAATTACCTGTCTGCTGAATGTATTCTGTACATGCATCCAGTAGTCCTCAACTGGATCATAGCAGTATATCGCTTTGGTAAGCCCACCAGCAACATAGATCAGATTGTTTAAAGACACAGCCGTAATACATCTTTTTGCGATAGGGATGGTTGCACGGAGCAACCAAGAATTAGTATCGGGATCGTAAGACTGAACCTGAAAAGATACATGCATTTCAGATTAAAAGCCTACCTGAAATAATAACCTGGCACACCCACACAGGTTATAGAAGGAGAGCCAAAGCAGCAATACCTGGTGGGCAATATCTCACCAAGAAAGTAAAGTCAATATAAATGTAGGTCCATATATCAATAATGTCTATATATGCACTATATTCAATGTTATTTTCCTAACGCTCAGGTTTAAGAATTCACAGAACTTGTGAAGCCAATGACCGTATTCATGAGAGAGACCGCAGTAACGGTGTATTATTGAGTTAACGTTTTCTACTCTGTATTTTTTGTATTATAATAATTTCATACTTTATTCAGCAAAACAGTTCAAACAGATCTCTGTATCATTTGTTTTCAAATGAGCAATGCTGTTTACCATGGATAGAAGATGCAACCAAATACAATTAACTGACCTTGTCAGAACACGTGTTGTCATCAGGACCACCCCCGATCACGAACAGTTTGCCAACACAGCTGGTGACTGCTGGAGAGCTCACAGCTTCTTTAAGGGGAGCCACCTCTGTCCATCGATTGGAAAACGAATCGTAACACTCTACACTGCTGAGGCGGTTTTGCCCATCGTATCCTCCAACAACATATACCTATGCAAAGTGATGAAAACGATCATAATTTCATTTTTAGAGCAGTTATTACATTTCAATATGAAATTAAAATAATTTAAAGCTGCAACAATCCTCATCTGCTAGGTTTGTGAATGGATACTTTCCTCAAATTTTTAATTTACGTATAGGAGAAGAACATGGTCTAAAAATAATAGGTAAAGACTCTCTGGAGAGTTCCATTCAGTCACATATGGAATGACACTGCAAGCACACATCCAAAGCACAGTATTATTAATACTGAGAAAGAAACTTCCTATTTGAATGGCATTTGTTAAAAGAGGCACTTCTCTGCATTTCTCTTTTTACAGATTACATTCAGCAGCAGCAATAATCTATCTGAATTTACCTTTGCTTTTATGTGTTTTACTTTTTTCCTACTTGCTTACAAAAATATTTCTTCCTCTCAGTTTGTAAACTTTACTTTCCTGTTGCTTCTCTCCTATTTAAGAAGCAGAGCTCATTCTTACTTCTGTCTACCTTATTCCCTCTGTTTGCTCCAGCTGCAAGTCTCCTCTCCAAGAGGTTACTCCAAGGGACACCACATGCACATCTTCCCTCATTTCATTAATGGAATCCTCATGGGCAGTTGACCCCAACTACTGTTTTTATGTTAAGGCATATATGCCTTCAAAATACAGCAAAACCTCCCATTCCCCACAGAATGCATTTGGTTAATTTCAATATAAAACATTAAATAAAAGAGCACAGAGCTGACATTCAGAGCAGTACCAGTTTCTGTTAATAACTGCATAAACTGTTCAACTTTTGACAGCACTTTTGAAGCACAGGCAAATCCAGATGCTTCTTTGCCTCCCAAAACATTGTTTCCTGGGGATAAGACACTTCAATGACAAAAACCAACACCAAAAATAAATAATTGAGGTGTAACATGATTTTCATGTCCACAGATAGTGTCTGACCGAGAAGAGCCTAATTGTTTAAAATATTATTTGAATATATGTATTTTTAAAATTGCTTCATAGGAAATGCAGAGTAACACTAAATATGTATGTTTTCTCCGCTGTGTTCTTATATACAGCGGACATCCCCACTATAAAAAAAAAAATTATAAGTATACTTCTCTTACTTTACCAAGAAGAACAGCCATTTTATGACGCCATCTGCCTTTATTTAAGGAGGCAACTCTGATCCAAATGTTAAGTTGAGAGTTATAAATCCAAACATCCCGGCTATTGATTCTTCCACCTTTAAGAACAAGAATATGCCAATTTGAATAAGTTCATTATTGAGTGAGAGATGTTAACTATTAACAGGCCCCTCTACAGTTGGCAATGAAAACTTTACATCCTTTTTAGGTGAAATAAAGATCTATCTATATTTATATGTTAGACTGAAAAAGTTTCAGTGGATTTCAAACATGAGAACATACCATAAATTATTTTCCTTATGTGTGCCTTTCCCAGTAACATGCTGAGATCACGTTAGATTATTTCTTGAGATTGGAATGCATTTTAATGGCTTTTGCCCATGCTCTTCAGATTTCCTTTAGTGTCACTACCTGGATGAGACACTCAAAATCTTAGCCGTTTACGTGCCTCATGGCACATCCCTAACACTAGCTGTTCCCCTATTTGGTTCATGCATACATCTTGTTTTCCATTTTGTTCAAATGACACGGGTACTACAAATCTGAGCAGACAGTTTCTTTGGTTAAACTAACACATGGGGCTTGGTGTCTAAGCCATCACCTGTACCCTATAATTTACCCTTGCTAAAAGACTGAATGAGATATGTTTAAAAACCTATAGCTATTGCTTATTTCACTGTAAAAGGCTGGTATAAATGGATCCCCAACTCAGGTGCTTAAAAGAATGTTTCCATTTTACATTCCCACGATGAGAAGCAGCTTTAACTCTTTTTCCTGTGGAGTCTAGGCAGCCATATGATAGAAACGAGACACCAGCAACGTACCAGCGCTGCGGTGCTCCTAGGCAACTGTTGTTTTTAACCAGCACACAGCATGTTTTGTAGCAGAGAAAATGCTGCTGGGAAAAGACTGCTTGGGATTTCTTGCTTGTACTTTTTCCAACTGTTGCTGCAAACAGGCCACTACTGTATTTTAAAGCAGCGTACTTAACAAGCATAAGCTAGTCTCTTTAAATATGATTGATACCCTGGAATCAGCTGTAAAAAACTGGTGATTAATATCAAACAAAAATCCCAGAGAACACTTCTGTCTGCAGTAAGATTGGTTTGGAGCTGGTGTTTACTGTTTACATTAGAAAGTGACTTTCAGTTGAGCTTCTGGAAGTTCACAGTACTAAGATCTGTCACATTACTTTTTAAAAAAAGAAAAACAAAAAAACCAACCCAAACCAACAAAGAAAAGAAAGAAGTCTTGAATTTTTTTAGGATTATTCACCTGAAACAAGAATATCATTCCGTAGAGCACACACTGCATACTCAGACTTGGTAAACTCTGGAAGTTTAGCCAGTGACTTCCACTCCCCTGTTACAGGATCGTAGCACTCGGTATACGGCAAGTTAAACCCTCCAACTCGTTCACAGCCTCCAACAACAACTATCACCTCAGAATAACCAGTTGATCTAAAAAAGTGAACACAGAAAACTAAGATGCAGAAGACATTTATTCGTACACGGAGGCCAAACAACATGGTCTTCAAAACTGTGTGAAAATTGGAAAAATTACTATTTAGCATTAACTTCTACAGGAACGAAAAAAGGAAAAAGAAGAAAGTCATTTAGCAAAGAGGTTTTCGCTGCTTCCAGCTGTCTCATTATACAGCAGGTTACCACACCGACAGGTGTTCTGTGTAAGTGGTGGAATCACACTGCAGAACATTCTATGTAAAAATCAAATAATTAAAAAATACAGAAAGCCCTTACTCTAGTAATATTTTCCTTTAACTGTGTACATAGAGATATCAGAAACAGAGTTCAAGCGAGGCCTGAGACAATGAGATGAGCAGTCTGTTTCACACTGAAACCAGTCCCTGTGTCTCCCCTGAATTTTACAAAATTCATACTACTTTACATTGCTTAAATATTCAAAAAGTTTAAAATGTTTTAGGTTATTTCCTGCAAAAAAATGCTGAAGGCATATAGTCACCAAAATAAGGGAAAAGAAGGAGACCTTAGAGCAAATGCAGTTAAAAGTAGTGAAAGACAAACATAGTGATAGAAGGAAACATTAAGGAATGCTGAAAATAAAAGCCTAAAACAAAAACTAGAACTCAGTGTGAAAAAATTAAGCATTAGACAGTCTGCAATGCACACAAAAAAACTGAATACAAGATTGATTTTATTTTTCGTAAGCCTTTGTTCCGTTGTGATTTCACTTTGATCCTGGCATGAACAGGCATTTCATTCATACCATTGCTGCATACTGCAGTCCTCTCTAAAAAAAATTGCCTTGTGACAGCATTTGAGATAAAAGTTGCATGATCTGTCACTAAATTTAACATGTGAACTTATGCACATATTAACTTATAAATCCTGATGACATTTTCCCTGTTTTGAAACATCAGTAATAAAACTAGTTAGCTCTTCTATCTCCTTGTCACCACACACCACAATTGAAATACACGATGTATCTTTCTACTCAGAATATTTTGAACAGGCAAAGGCAATGCTGAATGATAACGTACTATGAGATTATACAACAGAGATATGCATCTGAGGAAGCATGCTTACGCACCTGAACCAGTCAGAAGAAACACTCTCTTCAGCCGCTCAGCTTTGCGGTGATGCTTGTTCCTGGTTTCTGTGTATTTACTGTTACTGTTTTTTGCTTTTTTGAGGAACAACTCTGAAAAGAATCTCTCAAAGGATAAGAGAGGGGAAGTTCCTGTGCCAGCAAAGCATTACCCAGAAAGAGAATTTCCTTAAAAGCAAGAAACTCATCTCATAACTTGCCTTTGAAGCAAACCCAAATACATCAACGAACTGTATGTACCAAAGAGGTTTATCTGTTGATTACTTTCTAGATTAAATAGAGGTCTCCACTTACTTACTGAAAAACCTAAAAACCTACTGTACCGGATTATCAATCTTTATTTTAAAACTAAATGAACCAAAAATCTTTGATCGGAGAGAGCTCCTTATGAATGGCTATGATGGAGTTTTGCTCTTTGAAGGAACTCTTAATTTAGTACAGTATTTCAAATCCACAGAAAACCAAATCTTTTCCCAACAATTTAGCACCTATATAGCCACATATCCTTTCTTCACTTAAGAAACATTTTCTCTGTTATATTTTCTTGAAGGGGTCTTGCACTGGAGAGTTTTTAAGGTTAGTTCCAAAAGATTTTTTGCAAATGATGGAGGGCACATCAGTTTAAAAAAAAAATAAATGTGGGGACTACACAACAAGGACATACAAAGGCTAATTCCAGAAAATATCTAAGGATATATTTGAATGGAGATTAGAAAAAGCTGTGATCTCAACCAGTGGTACAGGAAGTCCTCAGAAGAAAGGGTGTGAGCAGAGTAACAGAGGTGAGCTAAAAAAGGCACTAGAGAGATTCCAGGAGACACTCTCTCGTCAGGAAAAGGTACACGAAACAGGAAAGGGGGAGCGGAAGACAACTGACAGAGTATCATGTAATCCTGTGCATTCCCAAGAGCAGGTTTCCAAGGGGTCCCGAGTTACACGCAGACCTCCAGACCAGGTGAGAAGGGCAACCAGCACAGCGTCAGCTGGACAGAAGAACTTACGGTAGTTCAAACAGAATACATTCAAAAATACCTTAAGTTTGGGAGACAATTTACCAGGATTCTGGTAAATCACTACTTTTTTTTTTTTTCCCCCCTCTTGATTTACTTTTGGATAGCAAATGGGTAACAGACAGAAATGTAAAGTGAAATAAAACCTCATCTCCTTGGGGTAAAAATAAGGGACTGCATTAAAGCTTTCTGAAGGCAACCAAAAAGGAAGTGTTAAAATGTATTAGTGTAATAACTTCTAACTAATTTAAGAGGACACTCAGATATTGTAATCAGACAGCTTAACAGGAACTGTGTGATTGAGAATTCACAGGGATATGAAAATCTGAAGATAATTCAAAGCATACAGCAGGAAGAGCCTGTTTTATTTTGTATATGGAAATGTATTACTGCTCACTGCTTGATCTTGGCTTGCAGATTTGCTGTGCAACACAACCAGCAGGGGACAAGACAGACTTAAAAGGAGCATGAGAGACAACCTCAAGATGTCACTATGCCATTGCTAGTACATAACTGAAAAGCTCTTTCAAAGAGACCTGCGTTTGTCAACAACGCCCAGTGGCATACAACACAAAGAACTAGCAGGCAACCATTAAGCCACGTTTTAAATTTTATTTACTTCAACTAACTCTTCACTGGCTTCAAAAAGAAAAAAAAAAACAACAAAAAAAAACCAAACCAACAAAAACCACAACCGCAAATTGCAATCCACACCGTTCCTTTAAAAAAATGTGTAGAAGCCACTTCACCTGTAGGTGCATGCATACCCACGCAAGGAATCACAACTGATTTCCAGAAGTTTCAGTAAACACACTGGCGTGGGAATTTCTGATCCTGCAGTCTGTCTCCCTTTAGAAACAGTTTATACAAAAAAGAAATTGGAGGAAGGCAAGAAAGAAGGAAAAGAGCTCTCCAGTGTCCTCTCCTCCCCAACCCCCCGAGAAACGCCCAGAAAAGGTATGATGAAAACACGGGGGAAGGGGGACCTGATAAGTGTTTTAAAACACCATCTCTTTTTGCTATAGGCAACAGAAACAAACAGACAACAGAAACAAACGACAAAGAACTATCCTATGAATGTAATATAGAAAAGGGGAAAAAAATTCCTGCTGGGAGGCCAGCCAGTTTTTCTCTTTGTAAATTACTTCTCTTGTTCCTGCCTACTCGAATTCACAGTGCAGTTTAATAAGCTCAGCAGGAAAACCAATGAAACCCACAAAATCCCAACCTGCCCCCCCAACCTCAGAAATCACCTGTAAGGTACTTCAAGGCAAGGTACTTCATTTACAAACTGGAATGCGACACTGAGGCCATTCAGATTCTCAGGTACATACACACCATGCACTTTGACAAAACTGCTAGGTCTGAGTGTATTTGCTTTCTTTATCAAATTGAGTAATAAACGTACAACAAACATCGCACCAAGTACCACAAGATACAGCCCCTCCCTCCTCCTCAACTCGCTCACGAAACAAGGTGGTCTTTGGTCTGAATTCCATGGTCCCTCCCTCAGGCCCAGACTCAGGGTATGAAATGCCTCAGGAACTATCATTGCAGCAGTTTCCAAACTGCCATGAACCAAAAGTTTCCAAAGACCCTCCATGGCAGTGTACAGCTTAGAAAGCCTGGCAGCAGGGCTGCAAGGAGTTTAAGAAGAATTTCTTCTCTCACAGCAGGACTGAAGACTGGAAAGCCACTAATGGGACAAATGCTTGCCAAATATTTCCCTCCCCCCCATAAGCAAGCCTTTAACACGTGCCAAAAAAAATAAAGGTTCCCCACACAGTCACTGTACAGCAACCACATATGACTAAGAGTAAACAGAGAGGAGTAACTCCTAACACAATCTGTTTGTCCAGACCAGATCATTGCATCACCTCAATATAACACATGATTTTAAAACTACAGCTTAAATCAGCTGGAGTTAACAATAAACTATCATGGCAACTATTATGTGGAGGTAAAGCTTTTACCGTGAAAATATTTTTTAAGAAAAAAAAAAATTAACCACCATTGCCCGTAAATGACACTAATGGACTCTTCCTCATTTCTTCTTGCAACTTCAGTCACCTATTTGTGTAATGCATTATTAAGCAGCAGCAATTCTGAATTATTAAAGTGTCATAGAATAAGTATGAAATACTTCAGGAACTGTTTCCTAATTCTTTAAAAATGCAAGATTTAGTTTCTTTACAGTTAAGAACCTGTTCTGCTGTCTATTGTCTATTACAATTCTGTGTACTACTCCATCTGTAAAGTATTTGTGACTTAGCAAGTGAATGCTCTGAATACATATCCCCATCTACACCGTTCATAGTGTGCTGTACACGTACATGACTTTGTTATAAAAAGAAAGAAGGCTGGGAAATGGAATGGTTTACCTGCCACAGCACAGTAAATTCTTTTCAAGACACTGCTATTGTATAAATTAACTTAAGGTCTCACCTAGCAAACATTAACCTTTAGAAAACATTTTACTTGCAAAGTAATATAGCTTCACTTACCTGAACAGTCGTTTATTTCATAGCAATAAAGTGATCTGTGCAAAAAGACTCACTTATGTACATTTTCAAGACGTGAGCTTCACGTGGTGTGGGGAAGCACAGAAGTGTAACTGTAGTGGTTCCAGAATGCAAAATACAATAATCGGCAAGAGATTTTTTCCTGGGCATGTGTATATCAAACACCTCTACATCAAACTATGTCCTTCTCCTACAGCAATAAAGAGAAAAAAAAGAAGAAATTTCCTCACCTGCGTGGCCTAGTTCTGGGAGACATCATCTCATTTCCAAGGATATGGTATCGCCTGGCTTCGTGCAGCAGCTGATAGCACTCCGGGGAATTCTGAATCAGCTGGTCCACTTCAACAGTCTGAACAAAGTAGTTTGGGTGTAACAACGGGAGCCTGACATGTGTCAAAAGTTCATGCAACACTGGTCTTCGCAACTCAACTGCCCGGTACACCCAGCGCATGACAGCTTCAAACACCATCTCTTCCTTACTGATCACCAGCTCATCACTGCAAATGTAATCAATAAGCTCATCTTTCCCCAGTTCGAGGAATTCTTCATGCTGGGACACATCCTCAAACGTCTGCAGCGCAAAATTCCTACACTTGGTGAACAGTGTCTTGAGCGAGTGCGTATCTGCAAAGCGCTGGATTCCCAGGCAATTGCAAGGATCCAGCTGTTCTTCCAGGAACTTGGCACAGGCGTCACGCAAAACACTAATCTGAAAGAGACTTGATGTTTCAAAGAGATACTGTACGTTCTCTGTAGTGATTTTCACCTTGCCAGTGTACACATACTGTAAAAAGCAATCCATAGCTTCAGCAAGAATGCCATTGATCTCCACTAACATCTCTCTGCTTTCTCTATGATCGTTGCAAAACATAGCTCTGAAGTAGCTGCTGCAGGCCGAGAGAACTGCTCGATGGCAGGGAAACTCCCTTCCTTCCACACAGATAATAACATCTGTGAACAACCGGCTGTCTCGAAATTCATTGAAGATCTGGAGAATGCTTTCAGCATGGGATGATCCCGAGGAGAAGTCGAAAAACTCTGGGCCTGACAACGATTTTGGGTCCATTTCAAAAACCTTCCGCTTAGTTGCAGGGGAATCTCGTATCCCACTATCCTCTCTATTCAGTCTGCGTCCCAATATTAGTACCATTGTTACATCAGTTGGCTATAGAGTCATTGAGAAAAGCTTGCAGAGTTTCTCCTTCGCAGTGCTACAGTCTGAAAAATTAGAACACTTCAGTATTCAGTCTGGTATATTCTTAATTTCATCACGAGAATTAGACAAGATACTTGTTTCATTACTCTAAGAATTGGTACAATTTTTGACCTTTACTAGAGATGACAGAGTATTACAGGGCAAATTACCATGCACCTTGCACAGGGCAATGTAGCATTATCTGCTACGCGTTAAATACAAAATACACCCATAGAACAGGTGTCATGGATGGCAAGTTCTGACAGACCCAGCATCACTGGCATTGCATTAGTGTTCAAGATAAAGTGAGATCTTGGCTCCAGCAAATCATCTGACTGACAGAAGCCAAAGACTTCCTGGATAAAGATCCAGAGCTTGGGCTTTTCTCATTTTTCAGTGTAATCCTCATTTCAGCTGGAGCCTCCAAGTACTACTGTAACAGCACTAGTCAAAGAGGGGAAAAAAAAGATGACAGAAATTTTCAAAATAAAAATTCAGTTGAGAAATCACTCCCTTTTCATTATAAAGTCTATCATAATGTAGCCTTATAACACTAGCGTTTAATAACATTGTTAGCTCAATGAATAACCTTGACCGTAAGTTTTTACCTGTTCATTCCTAGCATCTAAAAATTAGTTCACTGATAATCTAAGATTCAATTAAAAACTAATGTAAACTGCTAGCACATAAAACAGAATGAAGAAAGAATTACGTTTGTTTCTGTTAAACTACTGAAAATAAGAACCAAGGGCAACTTTACTGAGGACAGGGAGATCTTCTGTTTTCCAAAGTACTACTAGAAAAAACTTAGCAGAACTTTTTGCTCAAACACTTCCCAGTTTCAAATACAGAGTGTACGACGTTCCCCCCAGCATGCAAACACACACTCACATTATCAGAGCACTGAAGTTGCAAAAATCAAGTACTCAGATAGTCCATATGAGAGGCAACGCGATCAACCAGTGTAGCAGCAATAGGGCTTTTTGCCACCCCTGAGCTTCAAAATGAACTGGACGAATGTCCACCAAAACATACTGAGGCAGCAAGAGGCCGGGCAAAACACCCTCTTGGGTCTGACACAGGCATCATTCAGAATGCTTGTAATATTTATTTGTATGTCTAGAAGGACATGCACTGAATTATTTTAAAATTTATGGAAATTTTTTTCATGCTTCCAAGATGTTATATTCAGTTTCCCTCATTCCCCACTTATACAGTCAGTAAACGTCAGCTCCTCACAGCAATTTCATTTCCTGACGTGCTAGCATCTTCAGAGCTGCAATTACCCAATCCAAGCCTGGCTACATCATTGCTTAATATAGAACACAATGAACATGCTTTTTTTAAACAGCCTTTTTAACACAGCACCTTTAAAAGGCACCATCTTAAAGAGCAAAAAAAGAACACGTGTTGTACATTTACTCATTGAGAAAAGAGGTTTTAAAGCTGTCATTTTCCATATAAAATTTTTTACACATATTTACAAGATAGATTCTTGGTATGGCTCATTTACCCTACAAAATATTTAATTTTAATTTGAATTAAAATAAGATCAGTTGTCACTTTGATGCCTGAAAAACACTGCTGCAATGAGCCCATCTAATAACTGATTGCTTCAGAGAGATTTTAACGAGGCATAAACGGACAGTCTAATCTGTAGCCAATATTCTATCCGATGTATTTCACAACCATTTTACCCTGTAATGACGTAAGCTGGATAAAAACCAAACCCAACGACAACAACCACCACGACCTCACCAGCTCTGTTGCTAACACCCTAACCCTTATATTGAACTTTATCTGCCATTAATTCCATACTGCTCAGCACCAGAAAGTGGGCAGAAATGAAGCATCAGCAGTAGAAAAGGGAAATGTAACAATGAAAATATAAATATAAACCCTAAAGGTTTGATTCCAGTGTGACAGATTTAAATCAGAATAACTTCACTAAAGCTAATGGAGCTTTTCCAAAGCAAAGTTAGCCTGAAATCAGAAACGAGACACTGGCATATTGCACGAAATGGCAAAACACAGCAGCTAAGTAAAAAATGCTTCAAGATTAAATCTTTCTCATTATGTGAGAAGCTAAGACTTAAGAAGACACTATATTATGCAATCACTAATAAATGGAAATAAGTGCTCTGGGTTAAGACTGCTCACTGAAGGAAGCAATGTCTTCTTTATGCTTGGAACAACATGAAATTAGTGGTGAGCAATTTTTTTTTTTTAATGTCCCGATGGTTTAAAAAAGTGGGAGACTAAAACAATCCACGAAGCAGAAACTAATCAAGGGGATAAAATATTGCAAATTCACAAGTAAGAGAACAGAAATGAAGAACAATTACAATCCATTGCAGAAATTACTGCTTTTGAATATACTGTGCTTCAATTTCTATCCAGTTAATTACTCCTGTAGGTTTGCTTAAGCAAAGTAATTTTATAAGACTATCAGTAACACTACCAGACATACATATGGCCTTCTTGCAAATCTTGCTCTGACAGTTTTAAAATGTCACCACTTCCAGCTGCCTGCCCCATGTTTCAGCCCCAAAGACAGAAAGGCAGAGGAGAATCCCTGCCTGAAGCTGAGCTGTTTAGTGCGCAAAGGAGGGAAACGCAAGAGGATATACCTGTCTGCACCTTCCGTGTATATGCAGGTACTTACACATGCCTACGGACTCTGCATTATAAAGCACCAATCATTTAGAGAATTGAACACTGAGATCTCTTCAGTAAGTTTAAATGAAGCAAAAAACAAAAGAAATTTTTCCCAAGGGTAACTATTGGAAATGATTATATCAAACAAATACAAAATGCATTGGATTGCTTGCCTGAGCAAGGGCCAACAAGGACAGACCTTAAGCAAATCAGTCTACCCATTCAAAAAACTGGAAAGGAAAAACAAATCACACTTTCTATCAACAGGTTTTAAAAATGCTTTACAAATACAGATGCAGTTCCGACATGCATGTTACCTGCACGTGCACATCTCTAAATTAAGCTCGGTTCACCAGAAGACCAGGTTCCTCTATTTCCTTAACCTATATTGTCTGTAGGCTTGTCTACACAAGATGTTTCTCAGAAATAACGTAACTAAGAGCCCAATTCAGAGGCCAGTAAATGAGGTCTATAAAATGTTTGCCCTGACACCTTCCATCAGTAAATCCTCCTATGCAAATTGCTTTTATGTTGCACTAAACTCCTCCTTCCTACACTGCAACATCCTCATGTATTTTACCCTTCTCCCCGCATCGGCAGCTCTGGCAACAGCTAGCAACTTTCCGGTAGAGCTGTTTTTCTGTCACTTCTGCGTCACAGAGCTCCTCTGGTCCGTTAGCAGAACTGACAGAAAGCAGCAGAGGAGACACGCAGCCAGGGTCGGGGTGAGGCCCTTCGGTAACACCTAGTCATCAGGTGTGCCAGAGCTCTACCTCCAAAGCTCACCCTCAGGGTGTAGTTTCAAGAGTACCTGAAACTGAGCCGAGCTTCTGCTGCTGCCAGCGGAGGTGGCTTCCACCCTGCGCCCGTGCCCACTGCCGCCTCAGGTCAGCACCAGCACTTGCGTGGCGCGGCCGGACCGGTGACCGTCTGTAAAGGGAGAAAAGGAGTTGCTGGGAACAGGCAGCTGCCCTCGGGAAGGGCAGGAGCCAGCAGCAGGGCCCCAGCGCAGCCCTGTGGCAGCCCGGCACGCTCACGGCACAGGGGCACCGCCTGCGTGGCCAAGCCTGGCAGCCTGAGCTTGCAGACAACTCACGTCTACTATTACCTGGCACTACGGTATTAGCAACAGCACCCCATGGTAACGCAACCAGACTTAATACAATAAATGGTATTTTCATTCTGAAGCATGGGAACCATAACTCAGGTTTGGCCAATTCTAGTTATTTTATTTGTGATTTCAGATAACACGATCTGCAGATGTGCTTCATCTCAGATGTCTGGTTACCGCAAGAGTCAGAGAAAAACTCCCACTTGTATCTACTGCAACACACTGGCTAAACCACAACACGTGCTCTAGTTTTTTTTTCTTGTAAAGGAAGGGAGGGGTGTTGGGGGGGGGAAGCATAACCTTTCCCTCCACCAAAAAACAAACATAGCATTTATTTTTCCTTCTTTTTTCTTTGTGATATAAAAAAGGACCAAAAAGTTGTTGGTTTTGAAGGATCTTTTTAAAAAAAAAAAAATTTTGTTTTACAATAGACATTGAGGATTTGAATGCCTTTAAGATGAATGAAGTCTTTAACAATACCGAATAACTAGTAAACAAGAATTCAAAGCGAACAAGCTGATTGACATGGTAAGGAGTTAGTTGCACTGTAGAAGTTTTATTCTAATGTAAGACGCTATTTTGATTTAAAAAAAACAAAATACTCTGAATGCCAAAATTCAATAGTAAACAAGCTAATGACACACAAAAGCCCTAAGTGCCCTCAGAAATCACCCAGCAAAAACAGGAACTGATTCGGACATGAGTAAAACAAAACAAAAACAAGCAGCGAAAAGGAACACCTTTAACCTGTGCACCTTTAAAAGTCTTTAGGTAACCTTTCTGTAAGTGAAAAGGTCACCTAAAAGGGCACACACCCACTGGAGGGGAGAAAAAAAAAGGGCGCTGCATACTATCATTAATCTATGGGGAAGCGACTGTGAAGAAGTCAACATTCTTCCACCTTGGTTTCACTATCATTTTTACACATATTCACATTCGGATTAAAAAAAAAAAAAAAAAAACAAAAAACAGAACAAAAGCCCCGGTCATCGCACGCAACCTAACACTGTGTTTCAGGGACTTCCAGGGGGCTCAGCCGAGTGCCCGTAAAGCCCAAACTAAGGCACAAACAAATGGCAGCAACCACACGGCGCAGCAGCGGCCAGGCTGATACCACAGCCCAAAGGGATTGCTTTTACCTACAGGAACAGGGATTCTGAATACGTAACGATGTGGGAGACGGGACCAGTATGTAAACGCGGGCACCGGAAGCCCGTGCGTCACCACGGCCCCGCAGAGCAAGGCCGAGGCGGACACAGGCAGCAAACCCCGGCGCCAAGAGCCGGGCCCTCGCAGGCGGCCAGGCGCAGCCCCGGCCCCGCGCTCCCCGCCGCCGGGGACGGGCCCCGTTCTCACACGCGTGCCCCGGGGCCACGGCCTACGCGCGCGGTTTCATCCCAAAGCGCTCCCGAGTTGTTGCTACACCTCTTTGCTGTATAAGGGAAGGAAGCGTCATACAAACTTAAAAAAAAACCCAAGCCAACCCAGCAAAACAAACGCATTGAGGACGAGGCCGGCGCAGAGGGAGGCCCGCGGCTGTTTACTCGCGGGGCTGGCGGCGGCTGCACCAGCACAAAATGGCAGCGCCGGGCGGGAGCGGCCGCGGTTCCCAGCCCGGGGGAACCATCTGTACCCAGCGCGGCAGACACAGGGGAAACGACCGCCTCCCGCGGGCGCCCCGCACGGCGGGTACCGGTGAGGCCGGGGTTTAAGCTCGGTGCTGCAGCGGGCCGGCCCCACAGCCGCCAGGAGAACCCGGGCGCTCCACACCCGCGGGCCAGAGCCCCGGAGGCGGCAGCAGGCGAGGACCGGACGCCGCCGCGGCAGAACAACCCCCCGCCGCTCCCTCCCTCAGGGCCAACGGCCGCCGGCAGCCTGTCCGCCCCCCCCAACTGCGGACGGGGCGCGCACGCGCAGTGTCACCACCGCCTACCGGTCCGCTGCCGCCGCGCGCAGGCGCGCCCTCCAGCTCACCTTCACCCCGAGCCGCCCTAGCGACAGCCCCCCCCGCGCCCTGCCCAATCGGCGGGCGGCCCCGCGCCTCGGCCCCGCCTCCCCCCGCCTGCCCGCCCAATCCGCGGCCGCGGGACCCCCGCCGCCGCCGCCGCCCGGGGGTCACGGAGGGGCGCGGGGGAGACCCGCGTTACCGCACCGCGGCGGGAGGGCCGGTGCCACCCCGCGCCCCCAGCCCCGCTCCACCGGCCGGGCCAAACCGCACCGCCCGCCGAGCCCCGCTGCCCGCACGCAGGGGGGTCACACGCCGTACACAGCCCCCAGGTCCCGGGGCGCCGGCCCGCCAGCGGCCCTTCCCCGCCGAGGCACCGCCGCGGCTGTCGCTCCGCGCTGGCGGCAGGGCCGGGGACGCGCTGTCCCCACCGCGGCGGCTAACGGTCCCGGCCGGCCCCGCGTCCCGGCCCCGCAACAGCCGCGCCTCGGCGGGGCCCCGCGCCCTCCCCGGGGGCTCCCTGCCCGCCGCGGGGGCCCCGCCGCCGCCCCCGGGCCCCGCGCCCGCAGCGCGGCCCCGCGCCCCCGAGCCGCCCCGCCGCCCTGCACTCACAGGCGGGAACGGGCCCCTCCGCGCTGCGCCCCGCGGGAGCTGCCGCCCGGGGGGTCCGGTCGGGTGGGGAGCGGAGCGCGGCGAGCCGGTGCCGTGCGGTCCGGTGCGCTCGGGCCTCTCCGCCGCCGCCGGTCGCGCTGCCAGCGCCGCTCAAAACAAAGGGGCCGGCGGGGCATGTGACCTCCGAGCCACCGCACATGATGTCACGGCGGCTCGCGCGGCCCTGGGAGCTGTAGTCCCATCCCGCCGCCCCGCCCGGCTCCGCGCCCCGCCGCCGCCCGCAGGCGGGGGTCCCGCTGCCGGCCGGCGCGGCGGCCGCCCCGGGAGGGCTGGGAAGCCAAGGGTCTGCGACAGGTTGCGTCTGCGGCGGCGTCCCGGGAGCAGCCGGGGCCGTGGGAGCCCCCGAGAGCGCCGCAGCCGTTGTCACTGCGAGCCCCTACCGTTAGCCTTGCCTTGGCCGGGGCCACGGGGGACACGCACCCCCCGCGATTCCCGGCCCCGCGATTCCCGACCGGAGCCTCGTCGTGAGCGAGTGAAAGTTTAGGGCGAGGAGGAAGCGGTGCGTCGGGTGGCACCCTTCCCGCTGCCGCTCCTTTGCGCCAGCTCTGGGGAGCCCAACCAAAAACCCTCAACGAGAGCCGCCCCCCCTCTAAAGACTAAGGCACCAGCTCTCTGCCTAGCTCTTCAGTCTGCACGACCGAAATAGAAACCATGAGCGTACACAAAAAGAATCAATTGAAAGAGGATTAAGATCGTTGTCTACCTGAGCTACAGCTTCACCTGATTAATATTGAATTTCCAGCCGACAGAACTTTTCAGCAGTTCCTGGGTCAACAGTAACACAAAACGGGGTGCCCCTTTCCCTGCTAACTGGAGAAAGGCAAGGTTAGTTTCAAGCTGGGACACAACGGCCACTGCTGTCGCAGCTGGGGGTCGCAGCGGTGGCAGGCAGTCAACTGCAAATGTAAAAGCAGGACCCTGGTGTCATTGCCGTGCAATTTCAAGAGCAGGTCTGAGCCTGTCCTGGAGCCCAAATTCACTTCATATCCAAAGTATTTGGACACCGGCCCACGCTCCAACACAGGCTGATGGAACATGCCTGGGAGTATGGAAATTTATTTTTGCTCTGCCCTTTAGCGTAAGCAAACTTGCAAGTCCATAATGCAGAGTAGCAAGGCAAGGGCAGGGACATGCGTGCTTAAATTAAGTTCATTACCAGGTACTAAATGAGGCCTTATGCAACGCCGTGGAGCTGATGCAGGCAGGTAACTGGCTGCGTTCTCCTTCCTAGAAGGATGACCTCTCCCTCCTGCCCCTTACCGCCGAGGGAAAGGAAGAAGTATCAATTCTTCTATTAGCTGTCACCTACTTTGCTCTCCTAGATGTTAGATATCAATCCCAGGCATAATATATGTTTACCTTTTAGTGAACCTACACAACGTTCTGACCTCAGGATATTCCTTCTTTTGCCTCCTTAGGCCCTCCCCGGGAAGCGTACGCAGCCTTGTGCTCTTTGCAATAGCTCACGGTGCTCCTTCACTGAAACTGTTAGAAGAGCAGCATTTGCTTAAGACTCCAGGACTGATCCCCTCTGGAGCAAACCAGTCTCAGATTTTCATAGGTTAAACGCGCTCCGCTTTTCCCCGGGGTCAGGTAAATTGCAGCTTTGCAAAACAGTTAGAATTACTAATTAAAAGGCTAAGTTTCTGAAAACAGACTGAAAATGTCAATTGATTTTGCTATGTAAATTGGTTTCATGAGATCTTAAAAAATTGAAACCTTCAACCATTTTCCAGCTGAGCTAAAACTCGGAACTGCTTAACAGATTTCATTAGAAGTGAGACCATTCGGTCAATTTTTCATCCTCCGGCTGGAAGAGCAAGAAGGACCCCAAACAACATAAAGAGCAAAGAAAATCAACAGGCAGTTCACCTTGTATAGTGCAGTTGCGTTGCAATAACTTATTTCACCCACTGAATATAGAAAAGATCAAAAACCTGAAGCGTTACTTGTTACAAAGACATTAAATCTAAAAAGTATATGACCTAAGAAAAACGTTTTGCTTAAAATAGATCTCTTATCTGATATACCCTCTCGTCTGTCCCAGTCCTTTGAGTCTGTAACCTTGGGGTCAATACGACTGTGTAGAGTTCACTTCAGAACACATAAGCGGGATGAAAGGAATGAGTCATGGGAAGGAAAAAAATTAAAAGAGGGTCAAGATATCTCTGAACTGGCTTGAAGGAGCTGTCTGAAGGGAGTATGTTTACTCCAATAAAAACTGCACGTGGCAAAAATACCTTGTGTGAAGAGGGTAAATGGAGCATTTAAAAGGAAAATACTAATTAAAAATACTCATTGAGCAATCAATTGTTTCATAATGTGCACATGTATGTATGCAGTCACATCCAGGCACTTCCAGTTCTGAAAGCCAACGTCACCGAGGATGTCTGAAATTAAGGATACTTGAGTTGCCACTGCTTCCTATTGGTCTTCATTCCTCTGCTAGCAGGGGCATTGGCTGTTCTTTCTCAAGCTGCGCCGAGCATTTCTCTCAAAATAAGCAGTTGCACACTGCCTGAGAAGCTGAAGCCAATTATTAAAGATTACTCATTTCTATAAAGCTTTGTTAATACTTTTTTAACTATGTAAAGTACTTGTAAAGCATTTAGGCCAATATTTTCTGAAGAGGTCAGTGATTTTGGAGATTTTGAAGGCATCTTCGGGGCACTGGAAAGGTTAAAACCTAAAATTAGAAGCCTGCGTGAAGATTTTGGCATGCATCCACCAATGTTCATGTGTTTTTCTGGTGGTGTTGAATTTGAGTACCACCACCGTTGGGCACTTTTCAGACACATTTCAACGATGCCGTGTGCCACCTAAATGGGTCAGTGCATTCCTCCAAATAAAGACATTAACTATTTTGGGAAGTCGTGTGCCAGTGTGCTCCTGAGAATTTTCCTCTGCTGTGGGGAGCGTCTTAACCCCTTACTGGATTTTTCTAAAATTAAGCAAAACCCAGATGGTTTTCAAGTAGTTCATACACACAGAAAACAAACTCAAAGAAAGTCCATGATTTCTTTCAAGAGCTATTTACTGCTAATGGACACCTGTCCTAACCAGCCTGGGGAAGGGCTCGGAGCTGAATGAAGGAAGAGGTGAAGGTGAGCTGCAGCGACCGAGGGTGGGAAGCTGAAGAAGAATTCGAAGGGAGAGGACAGTCTAAGCACCACGTCCCTTACCCTGATCAGAGAGAAGAGAGCAACATTAAACAGTGAACAACACTGAAAACCCTGAATGCAACATGGGGATTGTATCACCGGATAAAAGAGAGAATTTAGACATTTGAGTTAAGACGAGGACGAGTGCAGGCTAATGACTGACAGTGAATACGCAACATAAGGAACATTATGAAGAACTGTGCCACGAAGGGAGCAGAGATGAAACAAATCCTTCTCAGCACAAGGAGGGAGAACAGATTCTGACATTGCTAGAAAAAAGTTTTAGTGGACAGAAAGCTTCAAAAAGAAAGAGGTGGTGTTGAGTGACAACATCATTGCAGATCCTGACACAAGTAGGCACAAAACATGATGACAGAAGCCGTTCAGCAGGATACAAACAATAGTCAGTACTGAGCAAAAGGAAAGGTGGCGTTAATAGAAATTTGTGAGGAAAAGCAGAAGAGTAAGTTCAGTAACTATTGAGGAATTTGCTTTTTGAGTATGCCAGGAAAAAGCGCTAAGGTGCAGTAAGCGAAAAGGAAGAGGTGTATGGAAATAGCATCAAAAAGAAGAGGCTGGATTTAACTGAGGATGAAAGTACAGCAAACTCTCTTCACGTGATAAAAGACCTCTCAGAGAAATGCAGAGAACACACCAAAACTTGCTAAAATCCTTCCCGTGACTTTGAACAGACTGTCACCATCACCCTGCCAAAAGCCCTGTGGGGCACACTGACTTGAGCTGGTCTGCTGGGATAATCAGCAGCTACAAGCATTTAGGGTGGAAGGCACTTTTCCAGGACCGGTCCCTTTCAGCCTCTTCTTTTCCCATCACCTGTTTGAAATGGCAGCCGCACCACGACACGTCATCTGCAACACAGACTGCTGCGCTGGTGGTTGAATAGCGAAGGGCCCTGGCAAACCAGTAGTCCCTCTCCCCAGACACCTCTTATTCATATTTTCCATTTTCACTGCCTCCTGGCTGACTCTGTAGATCCCTCTTTCCTCTGGCCCTGCACGCTGCACATCCTAACCCTTTGCGGCAATGCTTCCTTGGGTGTCTGTCTGCAGCAGTGAGGCAGCAGGACGAGTGCAGTCCCTGTCACGGGGAATGAAATGGGGCACCCTCTACAGCCAAACGCCGTGCTCGTCCCCGCACACCCAGTGCCGGGGCTGGGTGCCGTCCCACCGCCTGCACGCTCAGTGCTCACTCCTGCTCAGCCGGGATTACAGAGAATGTGTACTTGACTTATGCACAAAAACCACCTGGCAAAACATCAATAACGTTTACTGATTTGGCCCTGCAATTAGTATTGCATATCCCCCTCTACACTCCGGTCCTCACTTGGCCAGCCCATGTTCCTAGCCCATGCAAATCCCCTCTCTTCCCGCTCATCCCAGTAGCCGTTCACCGCTCTAAGTGTCTCAAAACAAGGCCCATGCCAATAGTGCTCCTGTGCAGAAAGTGTGTATCTGATTTTTCCGCCCAGTATCTCCCATCTCCTAAGCCTGGGAGATGACTATGGGAGTGTAACTGCAGAGCTGAGAAGAATGAACATTGCATCACTGCTGCTATAAACACTGAACTATTTCTTTTTTACAGCACTTGCAATATTGAGATACCATGAAACCAGTGCCTAACCAAGGGAGACAGAGTCTACTGGTGTTTGTCTGGTTCTTCTCTTCAGGGAGAAATAAGAAGCAAAGAAATAAAAGATGTTTGAGTTCTTTGGCTACACAGGTGAAGACTTGAAGGGAGTTGTTCTTGCAGAATGGCAGACAGACGACACGTGCAATCGCTAATCTAGCAAGAGTGAGGTAGATACCTGCAAAAACAGTTCCCCGAGCTGATGTTCCCACCCAGCCCTGTAACCTCAAGCCCAACCACAGCTCCACAATTGTTCGCATTAAGTATTTTCTCACAACAGTATTTTTTCATACATCGCTACACCACAGGCCTTCCCTTTATGCCATGCCACCGCAGAGCACCCTACTACAGAACTGCAGCTCTGCCCTTTGGCCACACGTAATAGCTCTCTCCTCAAACCGTTTGCCAATGGCAGGACCAATTAATAGGCAGGAGCATTGCACATCTTCACTCTGAGACCTTCAGGCGTTGCACAAGTTAAATGAATCCTTTCTCCAACCAAAGTAACCGTGAAAAGCTTTGTCTGCCAATGAAGCAGAGAAGAAGGCAGGTTTCAAATAAACGTTATTTTGAAGTGGCGTGTGCGTGCCACTCTCCTAGATTTGGGAATCTCAGACTTGCAAAGCTACCAGTGACCTCCATGCTTGCAGATCCATGCCACCAGCTACTTCTGGTGCAGTACACACCCCTCTGGCAATAGGCTGAGGAATAGATCCCAAGTTTACAAATTGGTTAGCTTGGACTAATAGCTGTGCTACCCCTAACAGTGACTGTGGGACAGCAAGCTGCCAGCTGCGGGACCAGCCATCCTGCATGCCAGGGAGGTCCTCACACTGGCGTGCTGCTGCTGTGCCTTAGAGGTGATGCGTGGGCAAATCTCCAGGTGACTTTTGCCATCTTATGATTTTGGCCACCCCTTCACTTTGGTCATCAACAAAGCTTCATCAGGTAAAGTTAATCCAGGAAGAGTTAGTTCACCAGGAGCTCCATGATTTCTTCCTCCTCCCCCTGCAGCCAGAGATGCTGAACGGCACAGCACCTGCTTTCTAAGACACATGCAGCTGCCTCTCCATTACCGGTACTGTGGTGCAAAGCGATTTCTCTCCAAGCTGACTGACAGGACTTGGCTCTCTCAGGAGGAATCATGGGATGCCAGAAGCACAACTGGCAAGTCTGTCCTCAAATCCCAGGCTTCCTGCACCCAGCAGAGCAGCACAGAAAAAAGCCCCTTGCTACCCAGAAATCACCGGGCCGGCATTCCCAGCCTGCATGCTGCTGCCTTGTCCAAGAGTGGTGGCTGCCTTGGGCATGGACAGTCGGGGAGGGCTGTGGAAACAGCTGCTGTGCCGATACAGCTGCTTTGGAGCGGCACCCAAAATCCCAGCCCAGATCAACACCCTGGTCACCCCCTCCTTTGTAAACAAGCTTTTGAGCACCTGCTCTGAGGTCTAAAATGGGACTGCTTCTGGACCTGAAATACTCCTATGGAAAAGAGTTGTGTGCTTCTCTAAGGAAAGCTCTCAGCCCTATTAAAATGCTAAGCCAGACTAAGGCAACTTCAGATCACCGGTCCTGGACAAAGATTTGTCATACGAAGACAGGAAAGGAAATGGTAGCCAAAGTAATCCCGGGAAAAACACACTTAATGAAGGTTTGCAGATTCCAGTGCAGTAGCTAAATCAACACGTTGTTTTGCCAAGAAAACATTGTGAAATCTGCCGTTTACTCTTTGATCCTAAGCCTTCCCTACCCATCTATTCATAAGCAGTATCATTAGGCAGAAATGACTGTAAAACTAAGATTGGTTAGTCGGTGAGCTTCCGATAATAAACAGATTGTTTTGTCACGTCATGGCCAGCTACTAGGCTTTTCTGGCATACATCAATATGGTACTGAACCTTGAAGAAAAAATGAAAGATGTAAAATATTACATATGGTATCATAGGCTTTCTTGGCCTTTTTAATTAACATTTTTATGTATAGGAGACAATATTTTGTAATTTTAAAAGGGGAGGAGAACTGAAATGAGGAACAGGTCATTACTGTAGGCAGGAAGCAATAAAAGGGCAAATACATGTCTCATTTCATTAGATGTTTGCTATATTTATATTGCTTATATTTTTTCCCTAAAATTAAATAAACCTAATAATGCTCACCTTTTTACTAACACAGAAACACACTAACAAGAGTATGAAATTCTGAAGCTCTTCTGTCTTTCCCTGGGGCAGATATCATGGAAATGGAAATCGCACTGGAATATTAAAATTCTCCATTCTCTTTTTAATGGGAAAATTAAGTTTTTTAAAATCAATATTGATTGGCAGAAAAATTAAACTAGCATTTCTAAAGTTAAAACTCTAAGATGAGAAGTGGCAAACTTTTAAAAGTTACCTGCTTTCTCAGGTCTAAGATGACTTCGGTCCCCTCTTTCTCCAGTGTCACACCTCCAAAATTTCACACACAGTCAGATGCACCTCGGCTCCCTCCCTGAAGCTCAGTAACACCTAACACAGCCGGCGAGCTGGGCTCCACCTCCCACCCCTGATACCAGCCAGCATAAGTATCTCTCACGGTTTCCAAATTCAAAGCGTTGCGGCATTCCCGAGCTCCTCGCCTGGCCTGGCGCAGCTGTCCCAATGCCCTACATTCCAGACAGCTTCCCTGATTGATTGATTGCACAGCCCCAGACCTGACAGCTACCGAGGCTCGCCGCTCCTGCCAGCCGCCAAGGTCCGCAGCAGCGATGCCTTAGGCTCTCAGGGTATGTCAGTACTCAAGTGAACTGGAGCCTGCCAGCTTGTGTAAGCACATCTTGCCCCGTGCTCTCGGAGCTTTCCCTGCACGCTCCTCTCCTAGGTAAAGCCCAGCTTACCGGCAGCGTGGCACAGCCAGTGCTGGCTCCCCAGGCTCTCTGGGCTGCCTGCCGGTGAGCGAAGCTAAAGCGTACGTGAGTCTTGGGGGGTCCAGCTGAGGAGCTTTCGGCCACACTTGGAGGCCCACCCGCAAGGCGGTCAGTGGGAGCCCACGCAGTGCCGGCGGCTGCCGGAGGACTGCCTGGACAGCCGGCTGGAGCCCTCGCTCCCCGGGAGCCTGGGGAGAGCACAGCCTGGGGCAAGGATTCTTACAGAGTGTGGGACTGCCTGGCCTACATCGCATGGGAGGAGGAAGGCTTGGTCTAGGAAATTGTAGCATGCTTTACTTGCCACAGCTGCTAGGAATCTGCTGTATTCATAAACAGAAAGTTATGGCTGTATTAAGCTAAGATTACCCTGATCAGCTTAAAAAACAAACTAGCAAAGTCACAGGCTCCTAACAGCGCACCACCTTCAAATTCGTTACACGGGCAGTTAAAGCATACTCAGATAATTTCCTTTCCTCATTGGGAAACACTACAACTTTTTCAGCACTTCCTCTTTTTATATTTTAAATCATTGCACTTCACGCAATACCTTTATTTGCATAAGGATATTAACAACTCACCTACGCTGTTTCTAACTTTAGGTCATTCATAATTCAGTTATGTAAAATGCAGTAACAATTTTTACTACTGGTAATAATTAGCAAAATGTACATTTCTACAGCATAATCTCTGCTCAGATTAATATTTTTCCACCTGCTCAGCTAGTTAGCTAACAATCTGTCAACTTAATTCCTCCACAGGCTGCAGGCAGCTGGAAGCTGTGAAGTAGGGCTCATTCACGTTCCTGAGCTCCCTGGCTCACACCGGACAGAGTTAAGGTTAAAGACCCTTCCTATATAACTAACGTCGAATTGTCTTGAAAGCTGTCTAACGATGCTGCCTAAAGACCAGTTTCACACAAGTTTAGATTTCTTGCAAAAGAGACAATTAAGACATCCTGCTGAAAAATTGCAAAAGCTCAATTTTTTAACAGTATTTTAAAACTTGCTGAAACTACAGCTGCTCTAACAATGACGCGGAACTAGCTGAGCACTGTAATAATTTTTTTTTAAACTAATGTTCAGGTTCATCAGACGTTCGCCATTCTTCTCACCATCAAACTGAAAGTTTAAAGGTTAGCTGTGAGCTAAACAAAACAGCTGTGGATGGAAAAAATAAACTGGAAATCAGACAGACATATGTACTGGCTTTGTACAGGAGAACACGTGTGGAGGTGTATTAAGTCAAATTGCACTTTGACCAAAAGTTATGTATTTATTTATTGAAAACATGTAAATTTCTGCTTCTTTCCAGTTTGCTTCTTTCCTCCAGACCGAGCACGGCTGAGCTTTCAGCAGTCAGCTGCCAGGGAGCCAACTGATTCTGCCCTTCATTATGTCAGAAAAGGAGACATAAGAATTAATTACATAAATTTTGGGTTTCCAGTGAAGAAGTCATGTTCCAAGAGTAGCAATATTTGCCAATGGCATCCTTTTTTTTTGGATAATTAGACAAGCTTGTAAATGACCCCACGTCAGCCAGCAGCAGGAACTATCTTGTACGGTGGTCAAAAGAAAAGACTGATTCTGTGAGCTGCTGGGTGCACCACACAAAATGTCAGCTCCCTCTTGTAAAGTGTCCTGCTCCCTTCCCCTGTTAACCATCTGTGGCAAAAAAATCTCATTTGGCTTCAGTCTGTTTAGTTTGGGCTTCACTTGAACATTTTCTTTTGCTTTGGGTCCATGCAGGTTTCTAGTCTGATAGACTTAGTCCTGCAGAGAAGGAAACAAAGGAGCCTGAGGCTAGTCAGCAAGCGGCGTGGATACAGAGCACACAGATCATCGCATTGGCTTTTCCTCTTATGGTCTTCCCAAGTAATAGGTTGAGAGTCTTTATGACCTGAGAAGGAAATCTGTGTTGCAAACTAGCAAAAACTCATCACAAGGAACATAAGGACCACACTGATTCTGGGGCCAGCATTTCTAAGCTTCAGGCAGTCTGAAAACCAAAGCAAAATTCGGTCACAGCTCTGGAGCATCACTCGGAGTGTGAACTCATCAGTTAGGTATGTGTGCACAAAACTGGCTGAGATCGACAAGCCAGCATTGCTTTAGATGTCAATAAGATCGGAGACTAGGTTTATTTCCCATGGTTTGGGCTCACACGCTCAGCATTTCACAGAGCCACTTAGCATATTCTATGAATAGACTCAAGAACTGAAGTTTCAGTCCAACCGATGTCTCTACCATTTATTAACCTCAAGCACACACTAAGACACAGACCTCCACGTAATTCACTATAAATGGCAGTTTCCTCCATTTCCCAGCTCTTGCCAAGCAGAACAGCTCTCCTTCATTTCAAGAGCTACTTTGGTGGTCGTGGTTTATCAAGCCATGGAATAAGTGCCTGAACTATAGCGCGGCTACTTCTTACCGAGGCTGCGTTTCTTACCTTGGCACGCCGGACACCAGAGCCTGGCTGCAGCAGAAGACGGAGGTGCATGAAGAATACAAGATCAAAATATCACTAAGGACACCAGGCCTCAGCTTCTTCTAGCATGGGCCTAGTTCCTTGTGTCCACTTATGGAGATCAAAGGTATAATTTACTTAGAGGAAGAATTATTTGTGCATAAACAGCCATTAACTAATAATACAGAGAAGATGCTTTTAAATTCAAATGGGTGGCACAGCAGCCAGCACTAGACAAGTGACCCAAGCATCTTACTACTTACATAAACTGAAGCAGGAGGGAGTCTGATGCTGATGACAAAACCTCTTTGTGAGTAACACTGGCAAAATCTTTTAGAGAGCAATTCAGGACTAAGTTAAAAGAAAATGGGGCACTTCTCTCCTAGTAGAAACTAACTTTAAGAATCACATTTCATTCCCTGTTTGCATACAACAGGGAATGGAAATAACTGCTGATATTTTGTTTCAAAAACTGATTATCATGAGCGGGGAAAAGGAAAAGCACTTGTCTTCTCATGAAAAACCTGTAGTAGCATAAGGTGTTGAAGAAAGAACATCCTTCTTCCAGGGAGAAGGAAAAGACTGTTCTGAATGGGGAAGGCTGGTTACAGCGCTTATCAACTACCATGCCCTGCACCCACTGCATTTCTTATGAGTCTAACCTTCAGCCCCATCCCTAGGCTTCAGTCCTTCCAGTTTTATTTGAGTGCATCTCATCTTGGGCTATAAGGTCTTAAAATACAGCGCTAAGTGATGTCTCAGCTTGTTCTGCCTGCAGCTTTGGGAGTGACCATACTGCACCCCCAGACTGCAATTCAGCTTCTTCAAGTAGAATAAACACTTATTTAAATAGTAGTCTTCCTCCACCACTCCCTCAAAAGCCTATGAGCAGGGGATCAAAGATTTCTCAAGCTCAAATGGCCCATCCACACGTCAGGGTTAAGGCTTACTGACCTCTATAGCCAATAACACACATGGGAGTAATATGATGAGGGTAACAACCAGACTTTGAATACTGAACCCAAATAATCTGGCATTAGCAGTTTGGTCAGCTGGGACCTCTCTTTTATACAAGGTGAAAACACAGTTTGGAGTCACTCATCTGGATTGTTAGCACAATGCCTGACTATCCCACTAACCGTAAGAGAACAATACATGGAAGCAGCAGTTATTCTAGAAACATCCAAGTGACTTAAAATACAAGCAAAAACATTCTGAGAGCAAAAGTTGGGAAGACAATAACTGCAGCACTAGCAGAGTAACATTGCAATACTCTCAAAATAGGAGGTGCTTTTCAAGAGTGAGGGGATGAGACAGGGTCCAACCTCACAAAATCATGGTTGTTTGCTGACTTTGAACAACTGCAGCTGCCCAGGGGGAGAGATGTGAGAAGGCTCAATGAGTAGCTTTTGAAATGGAAGGTGGTGCTGCTTCAGAAAAGCAAGTACAACTGTGATGAAACAAAGATGCCGACTTACAGTTTGTAGAAAATCTGATCCACAAATTCTGGATGTATTTTCAAAGACAAAAATCACACTTGTTTCCCCACAGCTAAAATAAGAACATGCTATTTTAAGCTAGTGAACATTATCCCAACGTACTGAAAACACAGACAAAAAATCCAGCAACTTTCCAGGCTTGTCAAGATTATCTTGGGCCTCAGCTATCTTTGCGCTGTGCTGGAAAATAGCTCATGATTAGATGAGCCCTGATATGTGTGTCCAGCTGTCCAGCTGCAGTCCCCATTCTGCTTCCACACAAAGGAACCGTCTCTGCATTAAGCAGTCAGCTGTGTGCCCCGCAGCAGGGTCCTCTGCTTTGTGAGGCTTTTTCTGCAGTATTTACCAGGTTGCACAGTGGAAGTGATTGAAGTGTTGGGACTTCAGGTGGAACTCAAAAACTTCCCAAGACTCCTCTTCTGCTGTTGTGTCCTCCTTCTGTTGGAGGCTAGCACCTTTAAACAGGCCACCTCAGATGAAAGAATGCTCCCTCCCACAACCATCAGGAAGCGTGTTGGTCTGAAGATGTAGCTGTCAATACATTGCTGGGTGGCTTCAGCTTTGCAAGTTATCTGCTTGCTCCTAGGCAGTCTGGTGATGATTTTTGCAGCACTGGGGGAAGTAGAAGGTGGAATAGCCACTTGGTCATGGATCACACATACCTGGAGCAACACTGGTGGTCATGAAATGCACGTGGTCTGGAATAAGAGGAAGAACAAACAGCAAGGATGCACTTTGTGGGAGCTCTGCAGTGACAGGACACTCATGGGAGAGTTTCCTGCCAGGTCAGAAATATGAAGTCATTGCCATCTGCAAGTTCAGCAACCTGCTCATTACCTAGAGTAGGAAGTTTCCAGATCCCAGTGTGATACCATGCTGGTTCAGCATCTTCTTTCTCAGTCCGGAAAACCTCCTGCCAGTCTTCATCTGGCCTCTTCCTTGAGGGAGCCACATGCTCTCATGTTTCTTTACTGGTCCCTCTCAGACTTGCTAGGTTTGTAAGGGCTCTGTTAGCTGTAGTACAAGGACTGTGGGAAGCAAAACAAGTAAGAAGAACTGTCAGAAATAATAGGTTTCTATGTTTCTGCCTTTGTTTTAAGAATGCCTCAGCTCCTTGCTCTTGATCCATTGTTGGTGGGTATCCCAGGTGTGATTTCTTCTGGCCCTCCTCTTAATCATGGCCTCATGCCCATGACTTTTCCTGGGGACTGCCTGAGTCTTTCACTCTCCAAGATAGGAACCAGGAACCCTGGCCAGTCTGGGCAGATTCACCTGGCATGGTCAAGCTTTACAGTACTGAAATGCCACAGTGGTGAGATGTTGCTTTCAGGAACAGACAGTTGAAAACGGTCTGGTGTTGGCTACAGATCAACATTTAAGCAGGGAGCATGATCAATGGGTAACAGAGGATGCAGAGGGAAGGAGGTCAGGGCAGGATGCAAAGCAGTCTCTGAACTCAGCTCGCCAAACACGTACAAAACAGAGACACATACATACCAGCAGTAGTCTGTGATGTTACGTAGTTCTGTAAACTTACTATTTGACAGAAGTGGTGGATATACATTATTTAGCCAGTAATTCCAGCCAGTTATCTCAAGCTGATACAGAATCGACATAGGTGGATTCATTATGTGTAAGCTAAAGACAATAGACAAACATGTCATGAACAGACAAGCCTTCAGCTCTTACCAGATTAAGTGGTTCAGTTAGCTAGCAGGTAATTCTTTAATGAAAACAGTGGGAGTGCAGCCAGAACAAGTTTCTAAAGGCCAAAAAGAGGAATGTATTTGGAAGCTGCTACCATAAAGTAACAAGCTGGATTTGCCCCAGGATTAAATAACGTGTTGCTGCTGCAGTCTTGGGTGATGGAGCAGCTCAGGCAAGCAGCTCCCTGATGTTGGATTTGTTCCCTTATACTTGCAAAGACACAACATTCACCTCAGTGCTGCCCTGGTGCTTGTCCAAATAATGAAACTAGCTACTACATTTGTACATTAATCCCCGAGCAAGGGATTCTGTAAATATTAGGCAGCCTATAAAAGCAGACCAATAGAAGAAGAAAGGAGGGGAGGTGCTTGGCAGAGAAAAAAATAATTTAAAGGGTTAAAAATACATGATATGGGTTGGCAATGGCACAGAAGGAGAGACAGACTGCAGATAGTGATCACTGCTACTACTAGTCAACACTTGCTTGAGCTACTAAGATCCTTTCTCCAGTGCAGTTAATGGGTAGCAGGCTGACAATACCACAGCTATCAACTGACCTAGTTACTGCAGGGTTTCCGTTCCCAGCACTCGCAGCCAATACAATCTTACTTCAACTTTCGCAACTATTAATGCTTTGTTTAAAGCTTCGGCAACTGGAATCAAGTGATCACTGCTGAATCTCAGCTTTCACTTAAACAGATAAAGAAAATATGAAACATCTCACCATCAGAGAAGAGCCTGATAAGATGAATTCGCTAAGGTCAAAAGTCATGACAATAAACAAAGAGAACCTAACCCAAGATAGGGTTAAAATATTGTGATTTTAAAAGCACACCTGGTATTTTGAGGGGTCTCCTTCATTTTCTGATTGTATTCCTGGAGAGTACTTGGTGGAAAGATGGGACTGGCTTTAGAAAAAGAAGCATTCATTACCAAAAGTTAGCACAAAAGGCAGCAGGAACACATTTACATCAGCTGGGAAAGGAAAAAGCCAAAGCGCTGCAGATACTACACAAAATGAAGAAAAACCCATTAAAAGGAGGTAGGGAAAAGCAGGAGGGAGATTTTTTGCTTTCCTTCCTCTTGATCATCCTATCCGATACAAGAACCCTCTAAATCTGGCTGTCTCTGAACGCCGTTTTCACCTCCCTCTTCTAAGCTAAGCTTCCCTTAACACTGTAAGTTCACCTATACAAGCTGGTGACAGAGGAAACCAAACACACAATAAAAACATGAGGATTGGCCAAATGAGAATTCCTAGAAATAAGTATCACAAAGGCAAGGTCGGTTAGCACTCAAGCTACCAAGGTTAGAGGTTAGCCCTGCATTTCTCTCGGGGGGAGAAAGAGAGGGTGTGATTTTCTCACTCCACAGCATGGCAGTTTCCTAAGTGAGCCAGGGGAGTGAGCCTGTTACTTTCAATAGGTTGTGTGGCTTATTATCTCAGTCAGCTTGGGTCAGCTTCTCAGCTAGGCGAGGTCCAAGTAGATCCAATTCAGTCTTAGGTGACAGTGAAACCTTCAGCCCTGTGCTCTGTGTGGTCCTATCACGCTGGAGGGTCAGCCCCGGCGCTCCCCTGCAGCGTCCCCACCGCCAGGTGCTCAGCCACGGTCCCACCGCCATCCATGTTTATCTTGGGGACTGCAAGTTAGATGTAGATGTGACGCACGCTACGTCCAGCAGTGGGGATGGTGGGGATGAGCATGCATACGCTGCTCGCTAGGCTCTCTCCTTTACCTTCCGCTATTAGCCAGAGTTGGTGGCATGGCACTGGCTGCACGGACCCCTGCGGGACATCACTGTGCCTGGCAGTGTGGCCTGAAGACCATCAGCTGCGAGATCTTTGATGCTGCTCCATGTCCTGGAGAGAGTTATGCCGATTTAGCCTTAAAGAAAAGCCATTCAATGTTTGTCAGCTAACATGTCATGAGGGACAGAAACGGCCACTTGGAGGGCTTCCTGAATATGTGAGCATATTATTAAAACCAAAAGCAAACCCCAAACCAGCTCAGTGATTAATAATCACATACCTGGAAAAAGAAATTTAAAATAATACCCTCTTCCCTTTAGCAGCCCCCTCTGCCAGGAGTGACTCGATAGCCATATGGTGCACCTATCACTACAACCAGCAGATCCGGATAACAGCGAGGGCCTGGCTTGAGGGTGGGGAGCAGGCCTTCCTTGTCACTTGTAATCTTCTCACATCCAGAGGCATCTTAAGTCCTTTCTAAACACGTTGATACTGCCTAAATTCACGGAAAAAAAACCAGCCTTTGTTTGTGTTAACAGGATGAGAAAGTGCAAGGCTTCCTGTTATGTGTGTGTGACAGCTATAGATAAGCGGAGACCTCTGGACAGGAAATCCGCCCAACTTCTGCAGTGTGATTCGTCTGAAGCTTAGGAGCTCTTTTCAGATCGAAGCACCAACAGAATGAGACAGCGCTGGCCAGAAAATGGGGGACACGCTGGAGAAGAGCTCTGAGGAGCCCGAGATCTCTTTGGACAATGAGCGCTCGACGACAATGGGGGACCTGGTGGAAGTCTCCAGCGGTGAAAAGGTCAAGTTTGATGATACGGGTCTCTCTCTGGTGCTCCAGAATGGCCTGGAGAACCTTCGGCTTGAAAATTCCCTTACAGATGTCATCCTGTGTGTGGACAGCAGGGAATTCTCCTGTCACCGAGTGGTCCTTGCTGCAGCAAGCAATTATTTCAGGTAAGGCACGTAAGAAACAAACCCAATAAACTTACTTTGCTTCTTAGGCGTGAACTGTAGATCTCCAAGGAGTGTAAACTTGGTACTAAACTCTGCAAATTTGCAGTGAGTCTGTAATTCCTGACACCTTTGAGCTCTTTTTTTGAAGTTGGAGACTTAAATAAGGCAGGTGCCAAGTTGTGGATTTGCCGGAGTTCTGATACCAGCACTCAGCAAGTCTGATGGGAGGCATGCACAGAAACGGAGAATGGTTGGCAGACAAGTGGATGAGAAAATGCTGTTTTAACCAAGTATCTGTAACCCCTTGTATTGTCCCTTTGGGATTCAGGCAAAGAGCAATATTCATTCAGATCGCACAGTATTTTTATTGAGATAGGAGTGGGTTTGTGGAACTTGATAATTTTTCCCATTATCATTCTGTGGTAAAAATATGTATTGCATAAAATTGTTGAGGAGGAAAGAAGGAATTTTCCATCTTTCCTAGGGTTACCAAAAATCATTTGCAATGGGAAATATCTCCTTGAAAGCAATTTTACCATTTCACCCCCTCCTTTTGGTCCTCTTAAATTTTTCATTCTTTCAATACTACAATAGATAGTCTATCTGAGACTACTGGCCAGCAAGAACAAATTTTAGACACATAGAGGAACTCGGTATCAGTTTTAACACAGATTTTCCATTATCGTTTAGACAATCACATTTGCATGGCTGGGATTTTTTTTTTCTTTCTCTTTTTACTGCTAAAGTGGTCAGATGACTGAATAGCTACAGAGGAAACATGAGAAAAAAGAACCTGTGACCACTTGTGACATGAGCAGAAAGCTAATTTTAATGGAGTCTAGTAAGCTTTGCTGGTAGTGCCTGGAAGAACAGTTCTGCTTTTATCATTTCATAATAGAGATTGTGTCTGTGAATATACAGAGATAGGTATTATTTCTACAGATAGACTATATGTATCGCATATGTGAAAATGTGCAACTAAAAGCAGGGATGCCCAAATATTTCTTACCAGCATTGCGTGCAGGAAGGAGAGCAGATGCACAAATTAAAATCAAAATTACCATAATGATACTGTGACAAAAAAAAGATTCCTCTTCCACTATGAGGAAAGGTCCTGCAATCAGAAGGGACTTCAACAGTTAAAAACAGGCAAGACAGTTTTCTGATAACTACTGTTGGCTGGTTTTCCACTAAGCCCTGAGTTACAGCCTGTCCCTTTGAAGGCAGGGGGATACCTGGCTGGAGGTCATCTCATCCCAAGGTAATGACACACATGCACAGGGTCTGCCCCCCTGGGTGCTTGTGTTTGGCCTGGCTTCCCACAGAGTTGAGATTTATTATATCACGCTGTCTGCCTGTCTGTCAGTGCCTCTCGTCATGACTCTCTGGCTTAGTTTCAATCACGTTTGTCAGAGGGTGGAAATATCAAAACTGAAGTTCCCACAAGTTGGATGGAAATCAGTAGGTAGGCAGAGGAGAGATGCTGGGGCTGGGATCCCACGGTGCTGCTCAGCTGGGTAACGAGCACCGTGTCCTGGCCAGCCAACACGCGCAGTGCCCAGAACCAGCCAAAGCACACGCTGCCCTTGCTCGGCCGGACGCAGGCAGCCAGCACAGAGCTGAGTGTCCTAAGCGGGACGGCGAAATGTGTGTGAGAGGAATAACGAGAGAGAATGGAGGGATTAGGAAGGGGAAGCTGAGGTTACTGTGAAGAGGGAAAGGAGGACACAAGTCTGCAAGGAACTGAGCTTGACTAGTTCTGCTGCTCACAAGGCGGCTTGTTTCATCTTGCCATCATTCACTAGAAGCTGCATGGGCCCAAAGAAAGACTAAATTCTTAAATCACACTATTCTGTGAGTACTTTCCATGCTGTTACAGGGCCTCTAACACCAGTGCACAGGAGCAAAGCAAAGGGACCCTGTGAATCATGGGCTTCATTCCCCTGCCACAGCATGTTACACAACCCCCTTCCTGAACGTTGGGTGTCATAATGCAAGCAATCCCTAGCAGCTGACTTAAACACAGCTAAACAAGGTTAACAACTTCTACTCCTTCCTTCAGCACTGTTTGAGAGTAGATAGACTAGTATTTCTGACGTGTCCTGCATCTACAGACATAAAAGCATTAACTCTCCATTTACCTGGATGAAGGTAACAAAGCAGAGAAGAGAAATACAAGCTGACCAAGGTGGAGCAGTAGTTCTTCACTCCTGCACTGCCCAAGGTAGTGGGAGAATGGGGCTGGGAGACGCTGAAGCAATATTTTCCAGAGCATCCCCAAACTCCAACACAGTTGTTTGAAGTCAGGTTCATAATTCCAAGCACAAGCACTCCAGAGTGGGTGGGTGCTTAAAAAGTGCTTCACAAACTGCAACGCCTCATTTATTTCATTGAGATTTCTCCCTGTTTTTTCTAAAGTTACCCATTTTTAGGTATCTAAATTTGGCCCTAGGCCCTCACTTCAGATGTGCATTTCTTAGAGTAAATGTTGGTTCAAAGGTTTAGTTTAGAATTACACAGGGACAGGAACCAGGGAAACAGGCAACGAAATTAGTGGCCACATCTGAAGGATCTAGAGCCCCAGAGAAAATGATCACACACCTCTCTGGGTAAGTACAGAATGGTTCAGAAGCAGCATTTTAATCCCCAGGATTGAAGCTCGGCCTGATCAGTCCTGAGTGGTGTCAGGGTGTTCCCTCCAGTCCGCACACAGGGTGGGAATGAGGTCCGCTCCATCTGAGCAGAAGGAAGGCCACTACACGAGTCAGCTCTCCTGGACAGCACTGCCCTATTGAGCCCTGCTGCCTTCTAGAGAGGAGTACTGGTGGGAGAGCACAGTGCTTTAGATGTGTGATTTTTGCAGGTTGCAGCCACGTTACATGAATCCGTACCCTACGAGATCAGGAGTGGATGGCAGCTCTAATGCAATTTCACAGATCAGGAGGCAGATAGGTGAAAGCACTTTGGCAAGATCTCTGTGCAAAGCCTCCACCAGAATCCCGAGGCTTGTTTCTGAGCAGCCTTGCAATGGTGTAACGCTGGGTATCTCTAGCTGACCTCCATCAAACACTCCAGCTTTGCGGGACGGAAGTGAGAGCTCTCACCTCCCCGACAGGGATGGTTAAAGGCAAGACTGGAGTCACCAGTTTAAGAGATAAAAGGAACAAGAGCAGACAACACCTGCGTCCTACAACGGCCTATTTCTCATTCAGATGAAGCATTCGGCACCTATCAATCCCGTGCAATTGAAACAGCTGTTTTGTACAAACCTCCCTCTCCGTGTTGTAACCCCATTCCCAGGGAGAAGTGGGTACTGAGGACTGTTGTTTTCAAATGGCCACCTGCCTGCATGCCCCAGACATGCAACATTTGACACTGCCAAAAGGGAGAGAAGCTAAAGAGAATCCCAGTCTTGCGCTCACTGAAGTTAAGGAGCATTTTGCCTTAATGCCTTTCAAATACTCTGATTTCAGTGGCAGCAGAAACTGGACCATGGAGCAGAGCAGTGAATCAAAAACCTCTAACGAGCTGAGATGAGTGAAGGGAAAATGAGAATTTAGGCTGAACATCTTTTCTGATAAGTAACTTCTCTGCCCAAGTTTTCTGCTCAAAAGTTAGGTCTCTTTATCCAAAAGACAGTTTTATACACTGAGATAACTAATACCAGCTCTCTCTTGCTGTAAAATCTCCGTTGAGGCAAGGAACAGGTAGCTCTTAGAGCAACAAGCAGCTGGTATTTTCCATCCATTTCCCATTCATCATGCCTAACTGCTTTGCAATAAAACTGTTTACATCTTGGTTCCAGTAAGATGTGTCAATCAGACAGCTGTATTCTGGCACTGCTTTTACAAGAAAAGCATGGCCTAAGACTCTGGACCTCTAGCCACTTCCAAGGTTGCACTGTCCTGTCAACATTGTACATGACTAATAAAGAAGGGCTTGGTATGCAGGGTAAACAGCGCTTCTAATTACACTTTAGATCTGCATATGTTTTTCACCAACGCAGTTACAAGTGGACTCATGTACTTCTAATCTGTTGAGCCAGATTCCAAATGATGTGAAATCTCGCTCACTGAATGCAGTGAACAAGACAGGACAGATCAAACTTCTAAATAAAAGCAAAAGCATTGGAAGAAATACTTAAAACTATGAATTGAAAATGCAGATGAAGATGCATGTGTTTGCCTTGCAGCTATCACAATGCAAAGTGGATTTAAATAGCTCTTAGAGAAATTTCTGATTTATATCACACGTGAAATATCTGACTAGTGTCAAAGGTGTGTGTGGTTGTCACCTTTCAAATGCAGTATTATCTACCAAAGAAAAGATGGTATCAACATGCATGAAATCACTGCATTTTCTGGCTAACAGTAGTTCCAATTCATGATTATTGAAGTACTTCTCTAGCTAAGAGGTACCAACTCTACAATCCTACCAGAAGCTCTCAAAGTTTAGCAGAGGAAAAGTCAGGCTCTTAATTAGAAGAAAATCCGTAAGCCATTCTCTCCTGGCCCACCCCTGGTATTAATGGGGTCAAAGATACGTTGGGAAGCTTAGAGGTGAGGCTGTCAGACATGTGGATCTGGTCTGGCCCCCAGAGCTCAGTCTAAGCAGCGTTCTGTAGCTCGGAAGCACAGGGGTATTGACCTTGCCAAGGATTATAAAGTACATGTCCTAAGTGCTAATGAAGTATGGAGAATGCCAGCGGCTTGGAGGATTGGGCTTAATGAGCTGGGCCTGTACTAGAAACAGAAGGAATCAGAGTCTGTAAGAGCCCATCAGGTGAGACATCACAACTGCTCTGCAGCATCAGTCCAGACACTCAGGGAAGGTCCCAGCTGCCTTTTGCTGCCACGGAGCTCTGGATCTACTGTAGAGTCCGGCTCTGGGGTGTGTGTATGTCTTATCAAACTCATGAGTAAAGAGGAATGAAAGCAACAAAAGGATTTTCCTTGTTACTTTGCTACAGGACTAATTGCATAAAATATGAAGCAATTGGAGTATTCTGTGTTGAAATCTATATAACCAAATGTTTTCAGAATGCCTCATCCTGGCTGGGATGCAGTAAGAGATAAACATCTGTCTTTTCAGGGCCATGTTCTGCAATGATTTAAGAGAGAAATATGAAGAGAAGATCATACTTAAAGGAGTTGACGCAGAAACTATGAATATACTCTTGGACTACACCTACACCAGCAAGATGCTCATCACAAAGCAAAACGTACAGAAAGTCTTGGAAGCCGCCAGCCTCTTTCAGGTACAGATGACTCAAATGCACTGATCCAGTCTTGTTGCTCTGGTAACACCATGTCTTACCCTGGCTAACACACTGCAAAATTCTCTGATTTCATGGTTTTTGGAAGCATTTTCCTTCATATTTACTTACATTGTGGTAAAAAATGGCAGTCGCAGCCATGTACTGGAATGCTGCTGTGCTGGGTGCTGTGCAACCAGGCAAATGGCCGGGCTCTGCCTCCAAGAGCTGCTCCCATGTGCCGCCTGCCAGGCAGCAGGGTTGTGTTGCTGGGAGAGTGCTCCCCAAGGCCCAGGTCAGCCTGTCAAGGCCGGTCACCCTCCAGCCCAAAAGAGTTAATGGGCAGTGGCTGGCATGGCCAGCCAGAGCAGGAAGCTAACTTTGTCTCTCCCTCTCCATTGCCTTGAGATGGAGGCTCACCAGCCAAAGGTAGCATCCTCCTTTGTAGGACTCTTGATGTAAAGGGTTTTAGTCATGACTTGTGGGAAGTCAGACTTGAGCAGCGTTACTCAGCCTTTGGTCCATGTGGTATGCACATGTCCTGTAAATCACCTGTGAGGTCTACCAAATTGCAGTCCCCGGCACCAAGCTGCAAATTGCTAACAAATTGCGACCAGCATAACCTGCCACGTGCCAATGTGCGTGCGTGTGTCCAGTCTTTTCATTAAGGAAGGCAAGAAACACATGACTCCATAATCATCGTGGTTCATTACGAACTTCAGATTCTTGAATCTTACACGGGAGGTTTTGCTCTGAAATGAACCTGTGGCCTTTGGGGTAATGGGAGCTCGTACTTGCTGTGGGGAGAGAAGGGAAAGTTATCACAAAGTGCTCCCCGAGGTAGCTCCGAAAAGGTGGTGTAGCTTTTATGTCGCCTGAGGCTGGAGTGCAGTAACTTACTGACATTTTCAGCAGACAAATACTGCAAAGTGGTAGCACTCAAAGGTTACTTTTGGTTCATTTTCAGGACACTTTTCTGTGTTCTTTTTGTTTTCTTCTGAACTTTTTTTTTCCTTAGGATCATTCCTCAGTTCTGGTTTTTTTTCCTGAAACCATCAGAAGTATAAATTTACATTGTTTTCCTTTCTCTTCCCTATTTTTCATTAAAATCAAGATTAAATTTGATTCCCAAGGCTGGTGCTTTAAGAAAATTATCAAACACTGTTAGAGTAATGATAAAATCACGAGGGTGCCATGAGCAAGAACAGTAAACTACAAAAACCTAGAAAACCAGCAATGTTCAACTAAAAGCAGCGATCCCAAGTCTTACTGCAACAGTCTTGGATACTATCAAGATTTATAAGGCCTTAAAGCCCCACATTATACACGGGTGAGGTTTTTGGCTGAAAATGTGTTTTGTGTAAAAAAGATTTAGTAACTACTAGCGTTCTGCCAGCTTGTCTCTGCTATTTATGCCGAAGAACAAACAGAAACAGTTGAAAGAGTCAAATGTTTCATTTCAATATATCAACAGCTGAAAAGATTAATTCTGCCATTTATTGTAACATTTTTGTTTGGGAAATTCTTTCCTTTCCCGTTATGTCATGTGAGAAAACCAAATTCCAAATAGAACTTTTTTATCTGACTAGCAACAATTTTTGGCAGTGCCTCTTTTCAATCTCTCAGACTTGACAAAGAACCAAAAAAGAAATAACTTGCACGGTTCTAGATATTCCAATATAGATACACCACTTTTTTCTATAAACTATTTTTGAAAAAGTTTTACATAATTATGCCTTCCCTTAGTCCCTTCCAATAAGTTTTGGCCAAATGCAGCCAGAGCTGACAGCAGGACGAGGTGGAAGGCTATTCAGAGAGAGCAGAAGTCCCCGCCACAGCGTGCTTTGTGCACAGAGATTTCCTCCTGGGGGAAGCAGGTGAAGGGTTTGGAACAGGGAGCTGCTGAACAGCTAAGCCTCGCCCTGAAGTGACCCAGACAAATTTTTTCCACCTAGAGCACAGTTGCAACATGAGTTCAATAGTCACCTCCTCTGTCTGGGCTGGTGGCTGCCCAGCCACCATGCTCGCAAGGCTGGTGTCCACCCTGGATCCAGCCCAGCACCCTCTGCCACCCGCACTGCCTGCGGAGCAGCGTATCGTTTCACCTCGTGGTAGGGCCAAGATCTCAGCTGCTTCTCAGGGCTGTGGCAGAGAGCTCTGCTTCCCCTGCAGTAATTCAACAACAACCTTCAGACCTGTCTACACCCCTCCTGCCCCCAGGAACCTCTGTATTACCCTACTCCCTCAGCATGGCTTGGGTGAGAGGCCACGTCAGCTGCTGTAGTGGAAGCAAAGAGATGGTTGGAGGGAAGCAAGCTCCTGAGCAGATGTAAAAGAAACAGTATTGTCACCAAGGGCTGTGATGACCACTGCCATGGAAATGCCAGCTGCAGTGGGAACAGTGGAGGATGCCCTCGAGCTGCCTCACTCTGACTGCTCTAAGGAGAGCAGGGCTGCTCTGCCACCAGGGCACGGCTGAAGCACCACCAGCCTGATGTTCTTACTGACTCCCAAAGCACCTGTCATCCGTGTGTTAATCCACTTTACATGAACAAGACACTATAACGAAAATACTTTGCCAAATATCTGAAAACCATCCTGTAGCCACTTAGCAGCGAATGGCCAGGGTGGCTGACGCAGGACAGTGGTAGTTACACCGCAGCCACTGCGCAGTGCCAGCCGTGCCAGCCAAGAAGGCACGATTTGCTAACGAAGGGCTTCTGGGCATCTCCAGGTCGGAGATGAGTTCTCAGGCTCAGAAAGCTGTCAGCTCCCCAGAGAGCCACCTGCAAGGGTCACTGTGCCCCTTCACTGCCCGTCTGGCTCCCTGCCGTGGGGCTCCCTTGGGATGCAGGTGTTACTGCTGAGCCGGGACGTGCTGGCCCTGCAGCCACAGGCAGAGCGGGTGGCCGAGGGCAGCGCAGCTGCAGGGTGCAGGATCTGACCCCAAAGTGTGCTGCATACAGAAAGGGATTATGAATAAGGGCCCTTTCAACCAGCGTTCCCTTCCCTTTCTGGGGGTTATAGCAGGAGGCAGGGCTGCTGGCACTGCTTACACTAGACAGTTGAATCAAAGCTGGGACAAGCAAGGACTTGAATGGGGAGAATAAATTTTATTATTCAGAGAGAAGGCCAAGTGGAGGCCAAGGAAACATATGGGATGTCTCTAGCAAGTAAGAACCTGGATTCAAAGGGGTATTAGGAGAAGGACCCAGTTATTGAAGAAACTGTTCCCAGGGAACAGGGCTTTTAAAATGCCTAGGGTGGCATTAGGAGGGGTATTTGCAGAAGGGAAAGAAGAAAATCTAGAGCTCTGCAAGAATAATCAGAGCAGATGAAGCAGAGGCTCAGGGGTGTCTCTCTCCTGGGGGCTCTCCTGAGTCACTTGCTCTCATGGGACTGACTGAAGCATGCCCAGCAAGTCTGAGGGAGTTTTGGGGGGAGTTTTGTCTCTAAATGAAGGGAGTGGTGAGGAGATAGTGCAGCACGGAGACAAGGAGCACAGCCAGGGAAAGTCCTGCCTTGACACACTGCCGAGCGGTCTGACCTCTCTGGTTAAGCCCTCGGTGGGGACCGTTTCTCACACCCACACCTCGCAGTTCCGCATTCGTCTGGCCACAAACGCAGCTACCCACCGCGATCAGTGGTGCCTGTGTGGCCGTTAGACCAGTGTGCACCGCCTGAGAGAAAACCCTCTGGTGTCATCTCATGAGTATCGCTCTTAACAAGCCATGTATAAATAATTAGAGCACTCTACAGTGGTTGGGCCACAGGCTGGTGCGAATGTCATTTTGGTGCCTGTTCCCAGATCTGTGGATGACTTGATGAGTGACCTTGGCAAATCCCAGATTTGTTTTTTTGCACCTCGTTACTGCCAACTTCCAAAGGGCTAATGCTTAACCTGCCTCAGGTCTGAGGACTACCTGATGTTGGCAGATTCTTTTCAGATCCTCAGGGAAATGCACTGGTGAGTTCAAAGTGTTAGCCTTGTGCTAGTCCAGAGAACAGGCAACGCGAGCGTGGCAGGCACCGAGAGGCCACCGAGCTCTGCCACGGAGCCACAGCGTGCCACTGACACTTTTACATCACAACGGCAGCAACATATTCTGAGACCTCGCGTACCCTTGTTCATCAGTCAGTTGCATTTCTCTAAACTCTTGACCACATCTAAATGTAAAACAGGAACCAGGTAGTCTGTATGCAGCGTCTGCGATCGCTCAGCTCTGGTAAACAGTCTAAATGTGTCAACACAACACCACTGGTTCTGGAAGATTCTACCCTAATTACTGAAACAAATCTACATACTACAGTGTTTAAAAATGTTTCGCTTCCTCTTTGCCCCTAAATTACTGTTGTGCAATTTTCCCCAGTGGGACAGAATGAGTTAAAATGGTTTGCTTGCTGATGCTGGATGGAAAAAGGACCCAAAAAGCATAGACAGAAATGCACAGCATCAGTTCTGACCCATCTTTCTGTATTTCGCTGTTTGCACTGCTCAGTGGCAAAACCAACACAAAATACTGATGCCCTATCCATCTCTGAAATCACAGAGGTGATAGAAAGCCCAGGATGAAGCACTGTAACTTATCAGTTCTACCCCAAATTGGTTCCCAGTTCCTGAATAATCACCAGCAACTCAGCTCACGTGGTAGTTCATGGCAAGTGCCCTGCAGACATCTGTGGTCCAAGCTCTGCACATTGGGGACCCTCAGGTGGGCCTATTGTGCAAAGGAAATTAATGAGAGTAGTTGTGATGCCCCATTGAACGCAAACATGGGAAGTTGTTTGATTAAGCAGATTCTGTTTGTAAAATGCAGATCTATGTTTTTTTGAACCAATGGTGATGCCAAGGAAAACAAAGGTCACTAAAACCTCCAAAGGCCTCCCCCACAACAGACGCTTGCCAGACAACCCTAGCTGTCAGGCAACTCAAAGATTTGCTGATGGTCATTCTCTTCCTGCCACGTCCCCCAGTACAGGACAGCATGCCCATACACTCTGGGGGGGACCGCATTTTGGCCCAAACCTGCCAGACCCCAGCACTCATTTTCCGCCACCCTTGCTAGGCCTCAGACACGTTCAGAATTTGGATGGTGGGGGCATAAGTGCAGACAGTGGAGCCACCTGCACTCCAAAACCAGACTCCCTTCTAGTTGATCTGAGCTGACATGCAAGATGAAGGAGGGTAAGCACATCTGAAGCCTGGGGACCTTATCTGTGCTTTGTAACTCCATGATTGCTAGTGCTTTGAGATCTCATGGAGGGAAGAGGAATGCTAGCAAACCCTCTACTTTTATGAAACAAATAAAATTCATAACTGTCACAGGTTTTCTGTGTCCTGCAAGAGGGAAAAGGAGCAATATGGATGCAGAGGGAGAAAAACAGCGGGAGGAAGAAATTTTCATTCCAGACTGCAGATTCTGGGAGATACCTGTCCTCGTATGACTGATCTCATCTTCCCCAGCTCTTTGCTGTACTGCGCATGGCTGGTTGGGACCCATCCCCAAAGCTCCATAGCTCTCCTGTGATACAGTCATACAAGTAACTGCCGTGTGCTTATACATGCTTTTTCTGTCCACAGTTCCTTCGCATGGTAGATGCTTGTGCCAGTTTCCTCACCGAAGCCCTCCAGCCGGAGAACTGCGTTGGCATCCTGAGGCTGGCTGATGCCCACTCCCTGCACAGCCTGAAACAGCAAGTGCAGAACTACATTATCCAGAACTTCACCCAGGTCCTGAACTACGAGGAGTTCCTGGAGCTGCCGGCCGACATTCTCTGCAGCACGCTGAAGAGTGATGACCTCTACGTCACGGAAGAGGCACAGGTGTTCGAAACTGTAATGAACTGGGTTCGTTACAAGGAGTCGGAAAGGTTTCCTCTCCTGCCGTATGTGCTGGAGAACGTCCGGCTGCCCCTCTTGGACCCCTGGTATTTTGTAGAGACTGTTGAAGCCGATCAACTCATTAGACAGTGTCCAGATGTCTTTCCTTTGCTCCAGGAAGCAAGAATGTACCATCTGTCAGGCAATGAGGTGAGTAAAAAAGGAAGATATTTGCTGCTCTTTCTAAATGTCTCATGATTCTGCTCAAAAGTTCCATCGGAAGGAGCAGTACCATGAGGCAGAAAAGGATATTCACATTGAAGTTTCACTAACTGGTGCTACTGAAAAGTCAAGGTGGGCCTCACCAGTTATCCTGCTGATTTAGAGAGTTTAGAAGCTTTTGGTAGGTTGTTTTAAAACAAAGTATATAGCTTCCTGTTTATGAACATCTGAGCTTGACCCTTCATACACACACTTGCACAGCTAAACAAAGACCCCAGGTAACTTCCCTAGTAAAAAGACAAATGGTGTTAGTCCTGACACCTCACCCTCTTAGCTATTATTTCAAGCCTAAGACAGGAAGAATAATTTTCCCACTAAACTGTGCCACAATCTGTAATGACTCTTTCAACTCTGAATATGCAACATCTCCATCTGTTACTTATGGTGGGAAATGTTTCAGAAAGAGAGAACCTCCCACGAAGAAGACGGTCTCTTCCCAGAGGAGAGGTCTGCCTATCTTTCTCATTTGCAGAGGTCCCTGCACCCAAAGAGACAGGTTCATCCTGACATCCAGTTGAGTCCTGTCCTGCCTGCTCAAGGTAGGCTGTGGTGGACCTCCAGTTCTTCAATTGCCCGTCCTCTTTGGAAAGTTAGGTATCATCAGTCACATTTCCTGGCCCAAAATATGGGGCAGAGGGGAAAGCAAGCAGAGGTCAGATTTCACAACAGGAGCAAAGGTATGTGAGCGTGCAAGGAAACGTGTGTGCCTCCTCAGTCAGAGAGTCAGGGGAAGGCAGGAGGCCTCAGGAGCATATTGTGGATCCATTGCTAACAGTGGATGTGTCACTGGCCAAGGGCTCTTTGTGCCGGTGACTGCGTAAGACAGTACACGACGACCTGGGGCAGTGCCAGGCCGTCTGGTGGGAACTCCTCGAGGAAGCTTTGCCCCACTCAGCAGTGCTGTCAGGTCCACACGGGATAGATAAAGGGAGTGTTGCTCAGGGCTGAACACTCATCTTCAAAGGGGCAGCCGTCAGAGGCAGCCCTGCCAGCTATCCTCCCCGGGGCTGACGCCTGGCAATGGCGACAGACGGGTTCAAAACGGAATTCTGAAAGCTGGCAAGTTCTGGGACAGATGTTTTAAAAAAAATTGCCTAATAATTTGCTACACATAGGGAAAACACAAGATTTATGTCTGTGTAACTAATATTTTTTAATATAGATAAATTATGCCAATTTATAGAAACATGTTAAAAGTAGAAGGAGAAATAAAACTGTAAGCAAGCTGCCTACTGTCACAGCATTTAACCTGTGGGTCCACGGAGTGCTTCTCTGGGGTATGCAGAAAGTAACAACTGCAATTACTGCAGGGGAATGCAGACCTCTCCCAGCAGACTTTCAGGGACTGCAAATTGGCAAATGCCCTGTGATATAGCATAAGCAGAGGAATGTGCTCCCCATGCCTTTTACACTGCATTTCTTCCAGTGTGAAAAACTGGGGGGTGGGGGAGGATAAAGAAGGTTATTCCTTCTATCCTTCAGCATAAAGCCAGCATACCTCGGGACACTAATGCACTCATTTCCACTTGCTTGCAAGTATTTCCTCCAAGCAGAACACAAGTTTCCAAGCACCCCACTGCATTCTTTGCTCCTGGTGAACATCTACCCGGGAAGTGACTTTTTCCAGTGTCCCTGAAACAAAGACCTGGTCAATAAAATGAGCCAACAGGCAGTAAATTAGAGCTAACCACATTTCAGAGCCTGGTGCTTGCTTTAAGTAAATCTTCTAATTTTGGCTTAAAATTAAGGCTTATAAACAAAGAAACAAATAAAAAACACCACAGTTGAGAATTGTTATTGCTTTGACACTTTAACATATCTCTTCAGGACAAATAATGAGAGCACTTATTTTCTGCTAGCGCTAACTGCAGTCTTGCTCTCTCCAAGCTCCCCAGGGCATACGCAAACCTTGGGGCCCTCCTACCTTGCCCTCTCTGTCAGCCCAAATAAAACCTGTCCCTTTCAGCTGCCTCACATGCACCCAGCCTTGACACTAGCACTCAGCTTCATAGTTCTTGGTGCCACTCTGGGAATTCCCAAGAGGATCTGAAAGGATCCTAGCGGGTAGGCAAAAGCAACTAAGTTCAATGTTGGAGAAATCCTGCCGAAAGAAGCATACAGCAACCTCTACTGAATGCTTCTAGGATGCTTTCCAGGCTTTCAACTTAGAGCGCATTTGATAATTGGTTCAGCTGATGTAAGCCAGTTGTGATTTGCAAAACAGGTAATCAGAAAAAAGGTCACCAGACCTTTCTGTAATTGTAAGTGCCCTGTGTACTCACTCTGCCTTGCTTGCATTTAGATTATTACAGAAAGAACCAAGCCCAGGATGCACGAGTTCCAGTCTGAGGTGTTTATGATCATAGGGGGCTGTACAAAAGATGAGAAGTTTGTAGCAGAAGTGACTTGCCTGGATCCTTTGAGGCGAAGCCGCCTGGAAGTAGCAAAATTACCAATCACAGAGCAGGAGACGGAGAATGAGAATAAAAAATGGGTGGAGTTTGCATGCATTACGCTAAAAAATGAAGTCTACATATCAGGTAAGGAACAAGACATTGGTAGTGGAAGAGGGGAGCAGAGGGTTCTCACAATTATTTTCAGCTTTTATCAAGAGCATGCTCGAGGCAGCTTTAGGAGAATTAAGCACTACAGGTATTTCTAATGCTTTGGCTTTGAACAGGCTCTAGAGAAGCACTGGATGTGTGAGGACACAGCTTAGCCCTGGTCTTAGCACAGGATTCCTTTTCAAACAATTTTAATCTATATGCATGGCTACTTGTGTGCAGCACCCTAAACGCTCAGTGACCGTGGTCACAGAAGGGCCCCTGAGAACAGTTTACCAAACATAAAATGAAGAATAACTGCTCCAGCATCTTCCTGTAACAAGACAGGAGTTTGCAGCTCCACATGCATAAGCAAAATCCTGCCAGAATCTGACTCACTCTGCAAGGATCAGTCAAGAAACTTTCAGGGAATAGTCACCGCTGTTTGGCTGCTACCTGAACACTCCACTTTCAGGAGCACTTCAACAGCGGATCAGACAGGACTCTAGAAGTGCCCACTTGCTAATGGCAATATTAACTGTCAAAGCCAGATGAAACCCAATGGTCCAGACACACAGCATGGGTCTGAACACATTTGCAGGCCCTCATCCTGAGAGCTTCAGGAAGCACATTTAACTTCCCACACAAATACAACTGAGCTCCATGTAGGGATTGATCCTGGAGCTACAAAGTTTTTACTTTGATAATCAAAAAGGTTAAAACTCAAGTTTGCTGGTCAGTTTGACAGCTGGTTTTGATGGCCTGTCAAAAACAAGTTTGGTGATCTTGTTCTGCTTTCCAAAGGAAAAGTGATAGCAAGCTGATAATCACTGTCACGTTACAGACCACAATACAGAGCAGTGCCTCCATGGGTAGGACACTTTTTCCCGCAAAATCATCCACCAAATTCTATGCTCACTTAAAACAGGACAGTAGAAAGGAGGAGGGAGGGCTAAAGTGTGAATGCTTTGCTTAAGTATGAATAGTGGTCCATTGCCTTTATTCAAATATCTTGCATTCTCCCTTTTGGGAATCCATGTATTTTTATCACCTCTTTCCAATTTAAAGTTTATTGAGTCTTTATCCTGGGATAAGAATTAGATTATTCCTTCCCTAGTTGGAAATAAAGGAGGTTTTTGCTTTCAGCCCACCATAGGGAGTTTCTTTTTACCCTGGCAGCAGACCCTCTGTTCAAAGTTAGCTGTAGAGGGGAACCTAAGTCAAACATCCCGAGTAGGGAACATCCCTCACACCTTCACACCCTTGAGTTGAGAGGTCTCTTTTCCATTTGCCTTTAATCTCTTACCCTTTCCTCTTTTTCAAGGTCACAGGCTTTTTGCTTTCTCTTATTCTTGACATCTTTTCCAGTGTCTCTTCTCTGCTTTTCTTTTATGCTCTATCCAGGCTACATCCAGGCCAGGCTAACCCCTCCCCTGCTATGGTAAGTCTAAGCTGGCTTTCCTCTTGCTGCTGTTCTCACAGGTCCTCTTTCTTCCTTCTCTGCTGATTTCCTATCTTTGACTCCCTCCTTCCATTCCTCTTAGCCTTTCTCCTATCTGGTTTTCACCCTTCCCACCCAAATAAAGGGCTGAGTGGACCAAAGTCAGTAGTTTCTTTCCAGCTAAACCAAATCAGTAGTGGCTCGATCCCGATCAAACATCGGCCTCCTCCTGCGTGTCCTTCTACTCTTGTTTTCTTTCTTTTAGGTCCTGTGACTCGGTTCTTTCCTGACTTGACCTCCCCTCCCACATGCTCTTTTCCCTCGGTATTTGGGTACCGTTTGGAGTCTTCCCTGCTCTTTTAGCATCTGAACAATGGAAAAGTTCTTTGCACAAGATAATGACTACTTTTAGATTGCCGTTTCCCTGAACAGTTTAAATGCTTTGACTGGATGGACTGAAACACTACATTTGTAGTGTAACTAAAAATGACATGAATTATCACTCGCCATTCTGTTACTTTTACTAATGTAGTTACAATTTTTCCTTAGATTGGAAAGAACTGTGATCTAGAAAAAGAACAGAAATAAAATAAACCTCCAGTGCTCTCAAAAATCTGTCCCTGCCCGCTGATGTGCAGCAAATTCACTCGCCTGGTCCAGCTCAGGCTCCTACCAGAGTTTCAGCCTGTGCAGGAAAGAACAAGCTCATGTAAAAGGGAAATTTCAAGGGAGGGTAAGGGGAACACCTGCAGTCTCTCAGCCCCATTGTAACCATGAATGCTGCATTCAGGCCCTTCAGCCACTTCAGCTATTTGAGTGCAAATAAAATTCAACGCATACATGTGAAAAATACTGAGACAAAAGCATTACAAACAACTCTTTCTAGCATGCTAATTATCTCCTATTCAATCTGCTATTTGGCCCAGAGATGAGCTCCATCACTTTGCAGTGATCTGGCTGCAGTACAGAATACCAATGAAGGCAGACACTTTCTCAATGGAATATGAATTCTCTTTTCAGTATATTCACCGGTGAAGCAAATGTTTAAGCAGGTTGCAGATGATGGAATAAGCTACTCAGTCTGTAAATGTGGTTACAGGCTTAACTAGTTCCATTTGTATTGCAGCTACACCAAAAATTGTATGCAAACAGAAGTGCTTGTTTAAAACACTGCTCTCCGCTTTAGCCTGAGTAAAGATTCACTTGCAAGTCAGCTCTAGAATGAGTTTGCAGGGTCCAATTCTGATCTTCAATCTATAAATATGAAGCAAATCCAAGTTAGTAGCAAAAGAGATCAGAAGGAGAGGTACAAAAACAAGATTCCAGCCATATGGTCCCAAGGTTGAATAGTAAAACTTCTAACATGTCATGCAGGACTATTATTGATTAGGAGTTCAGAGTCAGATCTCCTATTTTCTGATGTAAACCACTAGGCTAGCTGACTGGATCTACCCTGCGCAAACTGGCAGTTCCCCAGTGCGGGCCTGTCTTCTAGGGATTTGGCACTACCAATGGCAGCATCCTCCACTATCTTATATAAATCACATTTGTTTATTTATCACTTCCCAGCATCCTGCAAAGCTCTGGTGGTGCACAGAAATCGCCTGCATATCACCATGCTGTGTGCGGTTGGTCATGCACTCAGTATTAAAATGAAAGTGGTTGTGGTCTGGTCAAGTGGGGAACAGTGATTTATCTTTATTGAATACTTGGCTGTAAAATTGTTCAGAGTTTCCTTCACTATTAAGTAAACTAAATGCAGAAATTTTCTTCCTGTGTAACAGGGCCAGGCCATTGGTATAGGTAATTAAGAAGCTAATAATAAGGACCAATGATTTATTTTCTATTGTGAGAGAACATTTTAAAATTTAAACATATTGGAGATTTTGAGTAAATATAAGCTATGCTATCATATTTACATGTGTCATGTACACTGCAGGTGGCAAAGAAACAAAGCATGATGTCTGGAAGTACAACGCCTCCATCAACAAATGGATACAAATTGAGTATCTAAATATTGGGCGATGGAGGCATAAAATGGCTGTGTTGGGTGGCAAAGTATATGTCATTGGAGGGTTTGATGGCATGCAGAGAATCAACAGCATGGAAGCATATGATCCCTTTCATAACTGCTGGTCAGAGGTAAGATACTGCATCACATAACATTTTACTCATTTGGAACATTTTAATCAGCAAATGTTAGGGCTTTGAATCATAAAAATGAACAAGGCAGGATCTAGTACAATTCTTTTAAGTATTTCTGGTCTGTAACAACCCTAAATATTTTTCTATAGAAATACGTATCCTTCAGAAAGTAAAAATCACAGGATTGCCTGCCAATCATTGCCTGTGAGACATCTAATGCCTAACTTTCCTTTTCGTAGTTGGTTTTTAAAGCTAGTAGTCCATAAATCAACGAGTAAGAACATAGTATACATGAACCAGAGCACAGGCTGAAAACTACTGCTCTGATGGCTAAAATATATATAATGTGTATATCAACGTGCGAATCATATACACCATGGATTACACATTTAAGCTGAAAGTACAGGTTTCAAGGTAAACAGAATGGAAATAACCCAGTTCTACTAACTGTACTTCAAGCAATGAGGAGAATATTAAGCAGCCAATTAATCCATGAAATTAATGAGATTAGGCATTATAATGTCATATACAAACCCTAGTTTTTAGATGATGCAAAGCAATGCAGAGGAATCTAACAATCACAGCTGCAAGTAGAAAGATCAGTACAAGCAAGTTTCTTGTGTTTTTTCAATGTACATAAGTATATAAAGGAGATTTGGGGCATTTCTGACATTTCCTACCTTTTAAATTGTTGACAACATAATTTTAATAACAGCATTTGAACAGAGAATATTTTTATTAAGGGGTTTACAGTCTTAAGAAAAAGCTGAAACATACTTTTCCCTTATCCCTGGAAATGTTATCTTCTGAACCCTAATGATCATCTTAAAAAGGATGTCTGACTTAACCCACGGGCTCCCACCCCATAGGCATCAGTCTGAATACTTGAAATCAAAATGGTTACTAATGATTTTTTATGGTCACACAGGCTGCTCCCCTCATGGTCAACGTAAGCTCCTTTGCAGCAGCGAGCTACAAGAAGAAACTCTACGTGATTGGGGGAGGACCCAACGGGAAGCTGGCGACGGACAAGACTCAATGCTACGACCCTGCCACCAACACATGGAGCCTGAAAGCTGCCATGCCCGTAGAAGCCAAATGCATCAATGCCGCAAGTTTCCGTGACCACATTTATGTTGTGGGTAGGTGAAGCATTAATGTTCCTTCTTGTCTAGACACAGCAGGGCTTGTTTCTGCGTGTTAGTTGTACCCACAAACTCTCTGGAGTGTAATCAAATGGTCAGATGGCTCTTCCTATTGAGCTTAGTGAGGGATGGGAATCTAGTACATTCACAAATAGCAGTGAAGAGTCACCAAGTCAAAATCCATGTTAGCTTGGTAGGTATCTTGGAAAGCTGGAGCTAGCCCAGAGACAATGTGGGTGGGTTCATAGCGGCAAAGGCATGACTTGATGGCTACATCATGCCCCCTTTCCTCTCTAGGGGCATTACACAGTCCACTGCATACAGGATTTAGGTAGAGATGTGAGTACTAGGAGCAGGTCATGGGAGCAGAGCCACTGATACCCAAAGACCCAGACCTCTTCATTAGATCATGCTTGGGGTTAATTCAGTCAATTGCCAGAACTGGAGGCAAAGACGGAAGAGAAAGGGTTTAATGGTGGTGAGCTGAACTGTGGAGAAAGGAGGGAGCCTGCACGCATCTCCAGATGGTGCTGGAAAAACCAAAAGGAAGGAGGAAGATTTTTTCCAAAACAGGAGCTCTGAAGGGTTCCCCTGCCCTCAGTCCTGGCGCAGAAAGTTTCTCACTTGCAGAGGTGCTGAGGGCTGGCACAGACCCAGGGTATCACCAAATAGTTCTGAAGGGAGATTTATAACGTGCATATGTGTGCACGTATATATATGCATGCACCTTATGTGTATGTAAATACCTTGTGCTTCTCCTCAGCACAGGGATTGACATCACCCTCTTCGTACAAGATGAGAGACAGAAAGAGAAGGCACGACCTACGGGCTAGCTGATACAACTCCCGATAAAATTTGACACGATACTCCAGTTACATTCATTCAGCATCTTTCACCAGTAAACCTATTATTTCCCTATCTGAGAAACAAATCTAACTCAATCTGGATAGAAATCAGCCTCACCTGAGGTTTAAAAGATAAAAGAGCATTTGGTTACGGCATGCAAAGCAATCAAATTACCCAGACTGATGAATTACCAACTGCCAGATGCATCACTGTAACTAACATGTATGTTTTCAGTCTGCTCCAATTGGGAAATAAAACTTGTTTAAGTCACCTTGCAGTGACTTGATCATCCCTGAAGTACTGGATTAGTATTGTCAGAACCAATATTTATTATAACTACGATAGATAAATGCTCACTTTGCCAACAGGTAGGATCCCAGGCATTGTTGCAACTCATCAATAAGACCATGGCTTCAAGGTTTCCCCAGCCCTATTCTATACAGTTGAAGACAGACCCAGTCCCTGCAAATTTCAGAATAAGAACCATTCAGCTGTTGGTACTCTCAGGAGGAAATATATTTCCATAGCCTCTTGGGTAGTGTGGTATTGACCGTTTTTCAAAAGAAATGGACCCTGCAAAATTGGAAAGGTGCACAGAAAGTTTTGAGAATCACTGCAGATTTGGGAAACATGGAGAAATTGAAGGTCACTCTCTGTTTAGCTTACCCATAAGAAGATTACAAGTTCAGTCTGACAAACCCCTAAATGAGGAATTGGCTTTTGAAAATAGCGAGCTCCAGGCAGAAGGAGGTTTAATGGGTAGATGGACACTGAAGTTAGAGGAGTCAGTGAAGAAATCAAGTACCCATTTTTAATAGTAACAGCTTACCACACCTAGTCCTTCATGTTCTAAGCTCTTCTAAACAAGATTGTATTTTTCTGAAGTTGTGTCCTTAGCTGAAGCAGCAGGTATGAGAAAGGTCTGTTGCTGGGTGCACTGTGCTCTCACCCTGCATGACCACAGCAGTTTGTTCTGGCCTTAAATTCCACAGCCTTATGAGCGATAAGCGGCCTTCTGCGGACCTGGCTTTCAAAACAATAAAGTAGCCTGTGACCTTTTTTTTTTTTCTTAGCTTTGGGGCATAAATCATTCTTACGAATGTCAGGAATGGAGCCTTGTTGAAGGGGGTGGTTTAGTTAAAATCTCTTACAGGGATGGCCTGTGCAAACTGATATCCATTTCCTCTCCAGGTGGGGCAATGAAAGCGCTCTACTCCTACAGCCCGGAGGAAGACACATGGTGCCTGGTGACTCAGTTCACCCATGAGAGAGCCAGTTGTGGGATTTCTCCTTGCAACAACAAGCTGTTTATCACTGGGGGCCGAGATGAAAAGAACGAAGTCATTGCGACAGTGCTGTGCTGGGACCCTGAAACTCAGAAGCTGACAGAAGAGTGTGTCCTGCCTCGGGGGGTGTCTCATCACGGGAGCGTTACCCTCAGGAAGTCTTACACGCACATCCGTAGGATTGTGCCTGGAGCAGTTTCTGTCTGACCGTAGGAGAACTGCAAAGAAACCCAATACCTGCCATGCCCCTGTGGCACAGACTGCAATGATGATGTTTTTTAGCTGCAGGTAGCAATGGATGGAAATACCGCCACTAGGGTCCTCTGGGGAGTATCTGTATATATGCTCAGCCCTTGCATTTCCTCTGTACAGTATATCCTTAAATTATCTGAATTCCTTCCCTCCACAGAAAAAGAAAGGGACCAGCTGTAGTTTACTCCTGCCAACACAATGCCTCTGGTCAGGCAAAGAAATGTGATGTGTACATGGGGAATTTACTTCCCAGCTATATCTGCCCTGAAACGTGCTTGAACTGGCTCAGCCTGGTCCTGAAGTTTGTTCGACTATTTATTGTGTTAAGTTGGATTTGCAGCACCTACTAGTGAAAAGGAGACGATGGTTTTTGGAATGAAAGATATGTAACTTCGGTGAAATGTAATTTTGTTTCTTCCAAAGCTGTGCTTTTTTCCAGTGGTTGGCACATTAGATTAAGTTAAAACTGTTTTGTTTGTTTGTTTGTTTGCTTGAAGACACTTTGTTAATTTTTCAGTTCTGCGTGACCAAAAAAAAATCCATCTCAGTTTGCAAACTTTGCCGTCGTTCCCAAGAAAGAGACTGCATAGGCTGCAAATATAAATGAACGCTAATCTGGTTCCACTGAACATTCATTGTAGCTGTTTTCTAATAAAGCAGACCAAAACCTAGTTTCCCTTTTGTTCTGTTCTGGGGTGGTTTACTGTTCTGCCGGAAGGGCTTTCGCCTGTTGCTTTTTCGCTGTCGCTGCGCACAAGCGGAGTACCGGTGACCCGGGCTGCTCGCATCCCTGCCTCCCTCCCCACTGGGTGGCAGTGCTCTCCCAGGCTTTTTCTCACGGGCTTTGGTTTCCCGGAATGCAAACGGACAGAACAGGCTGCTGGAGAGAAAAACAGTTCCAGGTACTGTTCCCAGCCCGAGTCCTGGGACCATCACATGCTGTACCACAAGTGGCAAATGTTCAACAGGCCAGGGAGGCCCGAGTCTCAAGTCCCAGCATCTGGGTCAGTTACAGAGAAAGAAAAACAAACATTGAAGAGGTCACTCCCGGGACGCTCTGGGACACTCTTGGCCAAAGGCTGGGAACATATTCTCGTCCCTCCTCCCCTGCCTGGTTGCTGGAAAGAGCCAGCTCACTATTAAATCAAGACAGAAAACACTGTGCAAAACAAATCCGGCCAAGCAGAGAGCAGTGACTCCTTCCATCCTCTGTCCCTCTCCGTAATGTCTCCTTTTGCCTTATACAGTATTAAAAATAATATTTCCCTCATGTTGGGCTGAGAAAAGAACATGGGTTCCTGAATTTCAGCACACTAACGCCAGAGTGCTCAGCAGTACAGCAGAGCCCCAGACTGTACTGGTGAGTCTGCCGCAACCACGCGGGCTGAGCAGGGCAGATGCAGCCCGTGGGGTAGGTGCATGCCCCTCAACAGGTCTCCACCATGTCCTTCCCTCAGAAAGACTGCGAAAAATCCTGTCTCTTCTGCAATTTCCCCATGCCTTGAAACTCACTTCTGTAATTCCAGCCAATCCCCATCTAATCTTCCCACAGTCCTTCCATTTTCAACTATTTTTTAAATTGGTCCTCTTTCTTCTTAATGTTCCTCTTGTTCTGCAGGGTGCAGCACTTTTCACACTTCCCTGCTGGCCCAGATTATCCCATCCTGCTCTACTTTTCAGAGGGCATGAAGAAATGCCCTCTAAAAAGAGTATTTAATTTCAAAAGGTTTTCATGAAGAACAGTTACCAGCTTTGACTTGGCTAGCAGTACTGGCTGGTCTACAGGGACCGAGACGGTGGATGAATGGGGGTGGTCCCCCTTTCCCCTTGAGGAGCTACACTTCTGTATCTTCACCTGTTGCCGAAACTAATGATAGCAGCTGCTGAAGCTGACCAGTTCTTCCTACTGGGAATCATCCTAAAAACCAGTAGCTCTCAGGAACTGGTTGCCGATTTTCTCCCTGTGATGTCAGTAGCAAAACTTACATTTTTTTCTTGAGAAAAAAATAATCCACTGGCTTGGAAAAACGTTGTCCAAATAAACTTCTAAAGACAAATTCTTAACTCGTCGTAGCAGAGACAGAAAACAGCCTCTTGTCTCTCCTATGGCAGTTCTCCAGCCACACCTGCAGACCTTGGGCAAGCACGAGCCAGAGCATCCCTCACTGACAAACACGAGATGGCAGAACCATGGCTTGGCTCCTTTCCCTCTCCTAACTCATGAGACTCTCTCAAAAATTCTGACGTTTTAACAGGAGTTCACGAAGAGTTGGGTTTTTTTATTTGCCTCCCTTCTCTTTGTACCTTTCAGATTCAAGTTGCAATCTGAAGGACTACAAGCATATTGAAAAACAAAAACATTCGGGATCAGCAGTTTTATGAAGATGTCGAAAATCACGAGGCTTGTGAAAAAACGGCAAGAACTAGCAGTGCTGTGCCCTCAGTTACCAGCAGCGAGGTGGGGGTGGAGACAGGAGACAACAGAAATCAAGTTTCAAGGAAACTTGTGATTTCCTTTTCCTACCACGGGTTCTCTCTCATCTCTCATACATGCCCACCTCCCCCAGGGAATGGCCACAATCACAGTTTCTGTCCAAAGGACGTACAGTATCTCAGTGTACAAAACCAGCGACCAGCGAAGCAAAGAGCAGACGACTCCCTGCGGGAGCTGCGTGACGGGTCTCAGGGGCAGCCGGTGCTGTGCCCCAGCGCTGGGACACAGCCCTGGGATTCTCGGGGCTGCCTCGAGTGCAACCAGGCAAATGCCAGTTTCCTTCTGACCTATTACTATATTAAACTTCCCTTAGAAAATGACACAGCCAACTGATGGGGCAGGAGTAGACACTCTAATATTAATTACTAAAACTGCAGGAGGTTAATTAGTTTTACTGAATAATTACTCAAATGGACTAAACCCCAAATCCAAAGCTGTGTGCTTGTTTACCTGCCTAGAGATTCTTCGTATCTCGTGACACTGAAACTGATCTCATTTGAGATCCAGATTTAACTCCAGATTTAATCATTTCTCCAGTGCTGCATGGCACAGACCCAGCCCCTGGAATGAGGTTTGACTCCCTTCAGTCTGCAGGTTACAGACAGCAGTCAACTGCACTGTAAACCCAACTGAGAGAGGGAATAGAGCAGTGGTAAGTGAAGTGACAATGTTGGCATAAGAAAAGAGCGGAAAAACTGACCAGGAATATATTTAGGTGATAAATTATAATACCTTTAGTGATTCATGCTATTGCAATTTATTAAAGGATTACTGCCCCCAGCTGCCAAATCACATGTTAAAGTCAACTGCTCTCCATTACACTTTAAATTAAAATGCTGGGCAGGCACAGTGACATCCAAGAAGTTCACTTATGTGACCTCGGAGAGGTCGATAGCTGGGCTCTGGTAAATAGTCTCAGTTTGAATTTCCAGAGCTTATCTGGAGACATCCTTACAAGGTTGCTAATCGCTACAGCCATGAGGTTCTGGCAAATAAAGAAGCCTAACGATCTTTAAGACAAAACTCAAGACATTTATGAAAAGAATTATAGGAACCTAGTGCTTGTGACATTGACCTGGTGACTCCTTTGGTCCTATTCAGATAGACTGGGGAAATCCCCAAAGGCAAATGATTAGGATGTACGGTGTATTTCTTCTACGCATGATGTAACATGGTGCTTTTGTACCAAACAGCACAGTAATATTCCATGGTAAGAAGTTACCTACAAGCAGTCACGTAAGAAAAACTTACCGATCTAATGTTAAACCAATTTAAAGTGGATTAATAAAATATCATCAACTCGTAATGTAAATGACCTTTTTAGAATTCCATTCAACTTAACTAATTTCAGTTCAACTAAAAATCTTCCTTAGGCAAACACCCATTTTAGGGAACAGTTTCAAGGACATGAATAAGATTATTTCATTCATCTTTCTTAGAAGGTCATTTCCACAAAGCAATGTTTTGTTTGCTTGGTCCTTATGATATCACTGTAGACAGATTTCATACATACATAAACTTCCCCCGATCACCAGTTCACTTCCTCCGCCTTTCATTGTCCTTCTTTATGTCACCAAACTCCTAGCTGTCTCTAAATATATCCAGGGGATGTGTATGTAAGAAAAAGTTACAGAATTGGCAATATAATCCTATCCGAGTCTGTCCTGGAGATTAACTTCATAATTGACAAAGCAGGAAGATCAAACGCTACTAATCTGCGGCTATTCAAAGTCACCTATGGCTGTATATAGAACTACCTTGCTTTATACTATTTACACAGTTATATTTACTACTTAGCATGAAAATTTACAATATAGGTAAACTTCAGGTAATAAGGCTTGAAAGAAGTTTGCATGGAGAAAACAACCTGTAAGTTATCAGCATCATTGCCAACAGGCATTGGCATAAAGATGTGGCTCAGGATAGAAGCGGCCTGGGGAGTTATCAGTACCTCTTCCATTCTTGATCATACCGCATGCTAAAGGGATTTACCAGAAAGCACCTGATCTAGTATACAGACATTTTCCCCATCCTTTCTAGTGTTATGGAAGAGCCCTGTTATAGGCTGAAACCAAAGCCTTTATACAAACATAGCTTGTGTGCCAAGTGTCTACAGTACATTCATCTTGGACAAAAATAAAAGCAGCCAGTAAAAAGAAACTTTTAGGTCCTAATTTTTTATTGAAGAGGATTGAGAAGAAATATGGGTTTTTTTTCTGGAAAACAAAGCCATTTCTCAGGAATTTAATGTTCCTTTGGGTCAAAATAAGGGAAGCACAGAACCATGGTTAAAGCAAATACACAGTAATACAGGTTATTCGCCTGCAGCAGCTTTACCTTAAAGATGGTTTTACACAAGAAGTTCCCCTTAGAAGCAAAGCCTCTGAGATGTCTCTGCTCATTCCCACCTCTGAACTGCAATTTGGTACCCCCCTCAATTACGCTGGCACAGCTGTTTGCAGAACATGCTATAAAACAGATCACTGGGATAATCTTGGTAAAAATGAAAACGACACCACTTCTCTCTGGAGGGATATTTTTAACCTGCAACCCCAGAAGCAGTTGTATCAGCAAACTGGAGAGAGCAGACACTACAATGTGAGGAGAACTGAAAAGCAGTTTGGGAATGAGGAGAGAAAGAGATATGCAGGAACTTCTCAAACAGGCTTCACTGCCAAAAACCATCTCATGCAACCAGACACCTATCTCCTCCTGGCTCACACTTAGTGGAATTCTTCAGATTAGTGTGAAATACCAAAAGCCACATCCAGCACTTTCTATGTATTGCTTTAAGCAAACAGAAGGTGGAGAGAGTCTGCACACAAGCAAAATATTGCACAGGGTGAAAGCAAGGGCCATTTTCTAATGCCTTTTTTATTTTTTTTAAAGTCCAGTGTATTTTTGCATAAAAAGTAAGAAATTCTAAAAATATTATCTTTAGAAATACAAAAGCTCTTTTCTCAAACACTGCAATTTAAATTTCCCACACTAACATTTATGTCTAATGAAATTTTGCTTTCTTTAAAGATCAGAAATACATTTCACTCACCTTCTGTAGGTAGGTGGCTGATCTGGAAAACCTAAAATACTCTTACAAGATATCATCTTTCTTGCCCCTGAGTACATCAACAGGCTCTGCAGCCTCTCCTCCTGACCTTCCTAGGGGTTTGGTGGCAGGTGCCCAACAGCAGCTCTGATGTGGTGCAGCTATAACCTGGGATCAGGCTGCTGGAGAAGATCTATGTGAGACAGACCTGGGAAATGCCTCAGCAGAGGCTCAGGAACACCGTTTATGCTTAGTCCCTCACCCCGGGTCATGTCGGAGCTGTGCTACGGGTACACTTGTGCCCAGCCTTGCACCTCGCTGCTCCTGCCCTGCTGCCCCAGCTGCTGGGCTCAGCCTTGGCCTGGTCACATCAATACGGACCTAGCAGGGAATCGGGGCTCTGGGCTGACCCAGGCTCCCTGTGGCCTCCTGCTCGGCTCAGCCAGCACGGGCACAGCGGGATGGCACCCTGCAGGGAGGCACTGCCACTCGCTGCTCCTGCTTTCCCCCACCGAGCAGCCCATCTCTCTTACACCCTGACAGCATCACGTGCTGGGCTGCCCAACAGACACTGATCAAGGTGACCCCTATCAAACTGAGATTTTATAAAAAATTCAGAGTTTTGCAGATAGTCAGACAGAATCCATAAGGCAGCTAATATGCTAGCACCCTGCACAAGATGAAGCACAGCGTTTCACTGAATACAGCAGTTTCCAGAAGCACCTCTCAGTGTATGTTTTAAAGAACAGCACATTGGCTACCAACTTTGCAAGAATACACTGTGAGTTGAAAGAAATCGCTGTTGTGTTCACAGCATGTCTGGTCAAGGATCCTCTCTGTTGTAGGTGACACTGTCACAAGACCTGTGGTTACCCCCTTTGCTTTGCACCATCTGTTTTTCATTTTCTGTTTTCCAGAAAGGCATCTGCCACACATGGGTAAAAATGATCTTGATTCAATATCTCCTCCAAAAGATACTGCCCTGCCAGATCAGAACAAAGCTTAGAACTTCATCCAGGGTAGCATTCGCTGTATTCTCAGCTGTGACGTGACGAAAGATCTGTGGCCTTCTGGCACCAAGGAGGCAGAGCGATCAACCCGTCTTCTCTGACATGGGTTGATCACTTCTTCTTCAGATCCCTGCTGCTTTAGAAGAGTGATTGCCATCAGGCTTGCATGCTAACAAGGTAAGGACAACTCCTCTGCTGTGGCTGTGCTCTGCGTTGGCTCAGGATGGTGATGGAGCAGGTGACACCACGTGAAGATGTTTCCTTCTGACAATGGATCTGAGAGATGCTGAGATCTCTCTGTATCGAAGCCCATACAGAAAAGGGAACAAAACTTTAGGCAGAATCATCAGGACATTGCAGACTGTCAGGGAGACCCAGATTCCTGTTTGCAGTCTGACGATAATGTTAATGCACAAGAATGACTCTACAAAAAGGGCCAAGAGTGGAAAGAAGTAAAAAAATAACACAGTGTTGTGCATTAAGAACGTTACACTGGCTCTGGAGCAGATGCTCTCCCATATACCCGATCGTTTCGTTTTAAAATACAGAATAGCATAGCAACAAAATATTAGAGACAGGCAGAGAAAGATAACCGTGGTAGAAAGCCAGAAACAGAGCTTCACAGCATCAGTCCCATTTAGAGTTAATATTAGTATTACTGGAACTGAGCATATTTCCAGGACACAGGGCAGAAAGCTGTGAGTGCTCGATAGCACCAAAAAGAAAATCCCAGGGAAAGCCCCAGAACACATCCATAGTAATACAATAATTTTTTTAGCTCGTGAGGGAGGCAAAATAGCAATGTAGCGCAAAGGAAACAAAATAGCTATGTATGTGTCCAAGACTATTGCAGCAGCTGTGAACAATCCTCCACAGTAAGCCACTGCCAGCAAAAATAATAGGAGGACACAAGCTTCCTTTGGCAGATGTACATGTGCTGCGCTGAGAGCAGCTGACAGGGTGTAGAACAAAAGGTATGTCAGATCAGAAAGCAGAGCATTTCCCAGCAGCATGTACCTTGTTTCCTGACGGATGCTAAACCTAGAGAAGATCACAAACAAGATGGTAGGAATGATGAGGACACCTGCCACGAGGCAGACAACTGGAGGGATTAAAAACATTTTCATGTTTGTGCCTGATGAGTTGAGAGCCCATTCCTCCAGCAAAGAGTACAAAGAAGCGTCATCCAAATTTGAGGAACTGTTGAACTCCACCTCCCTGTGGTGGTATCCAGTTGCATTCGCTCTCTTTACTGAAGCGCAGCCAGAGAAGTCCATTTCCTTAGGATTTTGGGATGATTGTCTGACTTGGAGAAAGCAAGATCTTCTACACTGAGTCCTTAGAAAGGCAAATGAAGCAGAGGATGCAAAAAGCCTGTGGAAGCAAAGTGATTTCTGTAGCCAATTCTACCAGTTCTTCTCAAGGACAGAAAGTTGAAACTTGTAAGTGAATTCTGCAGTGCCAAAAGGTGGTTTTGCCTAAAGTGGAGACTTTCTTTTCTTTCTGCAAAATCTAATGTTTAGAAGAAGAGAATAAATCCTTGTGTGCTTTAAAAAAAACCTCTAAATCCCTCAGCTAGCTGTTTGATCAAAAATGAATGGGTTGATCATTTTCAGTAATTTGAGTTTGTTCTCATCACATTATCACTCCAACAAGGCAGATGAAATATTAGCTTGATTAAACAAATATGCGATGATACAGAACAACATTCCACGTGTACTGATGTAGGAGAGTCATAAATGTGATTGGGTGATGTTTTGTACCAATTTGTATGCAACAACACAATTGATTTGAAGTGATCAATAAAAATGGCTCTCAATCCTGTTGTAAAATTGTATCACAATGGCTCTAGTGAATGAAATTATCTTATTTATAGATGACAAACATTTTTGCTTCAGTGAACCAAATCATGTTATTTATAGATTCCTTCCCCTGCCTTTTTTAATGCACCATGTACAAATACTGAATTTCCATCTATTGCAGACTTATATCTGTGAATTGTCTGGGATAAGTGACATGCACTACAACATACTGACATAACCTACAGCAGACTGGGCATGACATTTCCAATGTCCATTTGGAGACCAAATCTTGGCTTGCTGGCCAGCACGCTGCTGCTGCATTGCTCAGCTTTTACTATCAGATCTCAGTATCAGACGTGGGGGTGCAATGAGAGAACTGTGAAGGATCTGGACTGCAGAGAGGAAACTCTTCAAGTTCTTCAAGGCATGGTCTGATCAGAAGAAAAGCTGGTGTTTTGTTTTGTTTTTTAATAGGCTCAACACTGGCTAATAATGCTTTAGTTTTAATCAAAAAGACTGTATTGATGCAGTTGTTCATCATCTTGTGTGATGCAAAGTGGGCATAGCAGCACTCTTTTATTTCCTGGCCTACACCCCCTGCAGTTGCTTACCCCTGCGTACACCGCACAAAGCAGCGCACCACTGCTACAACATCACACTAACTTTGCTGTTTACACAGGGCATAAGCAGCAAAGATGAGATCCACAGAATATGCAGCTTTGTCAAGAGCTCTGGGTGCTCTTCTCATTGGTGGTGCAGGGGTATCCTGGAGCTTTTTAAGTAATGATAAACACCAAAGGATTACTCCCAGTATCTGAAACACAGTGTGTGCACAAGCCAAAGGTCTATTAAAATAGTCAAAATAAGTAGTCAATTAAATCTGCTGGCTGCTCAGCTGTTTTGAAGTTACATTATTTATTTAGGTGCCTAAAAATAAAAATGTCTAAGTTGAGACAACCCTTTTGGCAGTCCTGACAAGTCTACCAGGACCTCCCATGTTCACCAGCATGGTCAAATCTTTAATTATTGTTTCAAGTATGATCTTCCTTCTCCTCTCAAGTAATATCGATTCTACTACTGACAATGCAAGAGCAGAGGGAACGTGGCTCCTTACTTAACATGGCATTGTCAAATTCATTATTTCCCCAGCACTACCAGCATGCTTGAACACTTTAACAGCATATAGAAATGCAGCATGCTTCCATCCATGGGAGACAGTGCACAGTCTCACCTCGCAGAAAGTCGTGCTGTGGCACGGACATGCTGTCTCAGGGCATGCCAAGTAACAAAGCAAACAGCTTTTGAAACTCGGCATCAGTCATCAAGTCTTGTGCACATTTCATTTCCTTACACACTGATAGCTGGCATCCATGGAGCTGTATGTTAAGACAGTTTGACAGGCTGCACCATATGGAACAAAGGGATAGGAGGAAAAAACAATGATAATTTTAAGCACAGCATTTCAGTTGCCGTGGTGCCCAGGTAGGCAAAACAGAAGGTGATTATTTTTGCTCACTCAATCCTGCATCCCCTGAAAAAAGTGTGTGAACAATATTGATGCAATTATACATTTGGCCTCAGGATCATGCTCCGCATCTATCAATGAGTCACAACACAGTTAATACCTTAAGTAGACAGTAGCACTCAAACACCCAAACTGTTGAATTATACTATTATTGAAAAATGGAAGGGAAGCTATGAAAACTCAAGTGTGTACAAATCGCTTCCAACCATAATTTCAGACCTCTGTTAATGGTGGAAGTGTTTGCTGCCTCCCAGCTCTTGGCATTCCAAGGACGTCCTATTAATGGGCAGATTCTCTGTTTTCCATATAAAAATCACAACTGTATTTTCCACCAGCTGGTTAGGATTAAATGTGAACAAACAAAAGTGTTCATTGTCATCTCAGCTGCAGAGTTTTGGCCGAAAGAAAAATAAATGCAAATACGTTATACAATAATTTGCTGGCATTTATAGGAGTGTCTAATGCAGCCAAGTATTTCACAGAGTGATGTTATACAGCACTGTAGTTCTGCAAAGATATATCTCAAGGGCTTGTTTATATATAGTTGTTCAATTAACAAATAGTTCTTATTTTTCAGTCTAATTATTTTTCTCCTGATGCCTGAAAACAACATCCTTATAGCAGAGCTATTTCTTCCTCTTGGATAAAAGAGCTGGTTATCATGGGCTAGAAGTCCCAGCTACATCTGGAGGGTAACAAAACACTGACATCCTCACTACTGAAAAGGACAAAGCAAAAGCGGTAACTCTAGCAACCTTCAACTGAACCACCTTTTAAAAATCCACTTCTATGGCCATAAAAGTGTAAATGTGAATAATGTAAGGTAAATAATGTGAAGGGTTAGCAAAGGTATGACCTTGCCAATTTTTCTGCAGTAGCTGGCTGCAGGTTCACTCTCAGCTCATAGATCCTCATGACAAATGCAAAGTAGCTCATGACTCTTATTTAGCCCGCATGCAAAGAGTACCACAGAGCCCATGATACATCACAAGTTTACAGGCTTGCTTATCCTGTGCTCAACTATTCATCTGCTACAGCCTATGATGGCAGAGTAAGCCCTATAGCATGAACTTGTGCAGCTTTAACTGTGCTACTCTAAAGTCTTAGGAGTGCAGGCAGGCTTTAGTTTTACAAAAATGGAAAATAGCAAATAACTGAAAGACAAATTCAACCCCATCAGACCTGGGCAAGTCCAGCCAAAGCCACTCCCCTCAGATTTCCACAGGGTCTTATAACTGTTCAGTATAGCTCTGCAAGATTTAAACATTTAAAAGGTTGGTGTCTTGGCACACTACTGATATATGCCCAGAATAGGTGGCTCTGGAGGATACCTGGCTGTTGTCTCTTTTCATTTTCTTGAGCTTAGGAGGCATTTCCACATCTGGACCATTTGCAAGGGGATGGCAGCTCTGAAGACCACTCCTGAGGATTCTGAACTGACAGCTCCTTGCCATTGCATCTCAGTCTTCAATATTTTGTGGTGCCAACCTGAATGATTCTCCTGCAATTTCCTGTAAACCTGGCCTTAATGCTCTAGTTATTGATTTTTTTAAAATGCTCTCTGGTAAATTTATGTTAGATGGATGCACTTTTTACATATCTTGCTGATTCAGACCTACAGTATTAGCAGCCCCTCTTCTGGCTCTTATTCTGGCTCAATACAGTCTGTATTGATTTTCAAACTAAATCACACACTGTTAAGTACTTTACTCATTTCTGCTTCAAACAACATCCCACTGAAAGCTTAGTTATCTTATCTGTTGAGTTTGGGAGATCTCAGAAAGCATGCATTCAGCCATACTGAACACTGTAAATCCAGCAAAGACTGTACTACATTATATTCTGTTAGTGACTATAAATAGGTATTGTCAAATTGAACAGAAAAGGTCAGAAATATTACTGCCTTACAGTAGTTGGTATGGACTTAACTGTGTACACCCATAGGGAAGCTTCCTATTTCACAAAGAGTTTAGTCTAACAGATTCAACAAATCAAAAAGCACACTGCTGCCATGACAGGGAAGCACCATAGAAGAAAGGGAAGCCAACCAGAATAATGCTAAGATTTCCCCAGCCCTTTATCCCAAGAGATTGTGTTAGGAGGGGATACCCAGAGGAAGTGCGTGACTAAATTGCATGCTCACATTCGCCTCTGAGATTCCCTGGGTGCCATCATGTCACTGGCCTCAGTATGAGCATGGAGTCTTTGACGTGGTTGCCTGTTCCAACATCACACACCAGGTCCTAGCCTAGAAAATGATACTGTGGTTTGGGTCTGCCCCAGAGACTGATCTGCCTGGCCAGGAGCCCAGGGAGAGCAGTGTAGAAAGGCTGCCTCAGAGTCCACCACAGCTCCTTGAACAGAAGTTTTTTGGATGATGCAATTGGGCTCAACAAATCAATATTTTCACTGGAACATTGCTTCATATGGATATTTCCAGCCATGTTTAGTAACAGAGCCTTGAGCTCAGGAGCCTTCATATGCTATTGCAGTTTCTTCAACTTCCTTCGAAGAATGTCCCCCTTCCTGGCTTATCTAGGTCCAGAAGGCATCTCTCTTGCTGGTGAAGCTCTCCCAGCCATGAATAGCCAAGTGCCTATGAGCAGGCCAGCTCCTCCCAGCAGGGCAGAGAACCAGCTGCAATTATTTCCTGCCTGTATCCATATTCTCACTCTGGGGAAATGAGCTGCTGTCAGTGAAAAAAACAGGTAATCAGAACAGTTTAACTGTACTGTTTTTCTGGTTGAGCTTTCCCTTTTTCTTCTCCTTTAGATAGTCAATTAAAAGACAACTTTTTTCTAAACTTTTAAGATCCCCTCTAAACTTTTCTGCCAGCCTCTTCAGGGTCAGGACCCGCAGGGGAGTGGTACAGCTTGACTGTCCTAGTCTCCATGCCTCAGCTATCTGTCTCCACTTGGCTCCAGAACTATTGTTCAGCACCTTGCTTGTTATTTACTATAGATAAGAGACATACCCATTGCTCTTGTAACTGTACAAAGTTCACAAATCAGACATAGCAATTACTAAAGTTAAGGAAGTAAAGAAATGGGTGTGAAAACTAAGCTCAGATTACAATGATTTTAAAGGTCAAATGAAAACTGAAACAAAAGAAAACAGGGATTAGGAAGTGCTGGTTTGAAGACATTTTGATGAAGCTATCAAACAAAAGAGAGGACATTGAGAGACTGGGAGGACTCGGCATTAAATCCCTGAATCACTTTTTCTATTTCCAATACCATCAGGCCATGGTGATCACAAAGTCAAGGTAAATTTTGTACCAAATCTGCCCAGCAGGTGCAATATTGAGAATTAAGCTGGATGTCAAAAGAACAGAATTTTGGAATATTTGATGAATATTTCAACAAAAGGTTAGAAAAGTAACACAACCTGAGAAAAAGAAGTGCCTGTAAGTCCCAGACGCCACGTACTTTTCAGCAGGTCACTGCTTGGCCCTGACTGCTGTGAGCGGCAGCTAGCAGAACTCACCCGTTTTCATTTCCTGAGCCTGGCAAGACAAAGCAATACAAGTTTTCCTCTTCTGCCACAGTGCCTCTTTCGTGCTGAAAGGACTTACATGATTCATCCACTAACATGTTTTCATGTGACAAGCTGCAGATATGACCAGGGATTTATGGCAAACAACTGCTAATTTACATGGTCATTTACGGACAGATTCGTGGGACAACAAGAGAAGCCATCCCAGACTATTCCTTAGATTTAATGATCTCTCCTGCCTACCTGCTTTTCAGAACAATGCATTTGTGAAACAGGAGAAATGGCCTACTAAATAAGGCCTTTTTAAAAAATATCAGCCTTCTTTCCTAAAGCAGTTTAATTTGTGAGGAACCTTTTAAAAGAATTTCAAACACTATACAACATCAGCACTAACAGGAGTTACCTGCGGAAATCTAAGGCCTTGAGTAAAGAACAATACCATATCACTCTTGTCTGAGGATTTAGCAACTATCAGAAGAGATTTAACCCACATTCAATATCACACAGAGTCACAGGCAGAACTAGAAATATACACCTGAATTTGTGGCTCCTTGACTCCTCCTTTAAGTCAGGGACAAAGCTCCTTCTCCTAAGAGAAAGCTGCTCAAATGGAGAAGCTATATACATCCACCAACATCCTAAGAGCATCCTTCCATCTCAGGCTCTCTGTCTTTCTGGTCATGGCTGGCACTGAAAATTTTCAGTCTCTGTCCTGTCTCATCAGCAATGATCTCCAACATCGCCTAGGAAGGACTACTGTATGCAGGCAGAAGCAGAAGTTGTCTGGCTATGTCCCTGTCTTAACATGTTTTGTCTCATATAAAAGCCAGGCAGTACAGGAGAGGTTTAGCATGGTATTTCCTTGAAGGATGATTTGATGAGAAGGGAGACAGATGGCTGCAGAGTGTAAAGTGCAAGACAAAATGAAATACCAGAAGAGAGATGGAAGGAAAAAAGTGTAGAAGAGACAGGTTGGCACACACAGGCAGGGGCTTTAATGGTGATGCAGCAGACAGGAGGACCCCAGCCACAGCTGTACAGTGTCACAGTTCCTCCATGACAGCTGGGAAGCTTTCGCCTGCACTGTACAAGTGGGGGGCAAAGACAATATAGGAATCAAGACGGGAGGAAACATGCTAGAAGTGGAGTAGAAACAGAGAAAAGGGAGGAAAAAAGCAGTGTGAAAGAAAATACATGTTATCTCTTCCTATTCATGCCTTTTGATGACAGACTGTGGACGAATGGATGCAATCTGTACGCAGCACAGGCTAGCACAAGGCACAGCACCACCCCTGGAAAGAAGGAGCCTCACTGCCAAAGTTAAGATGCTCCTTCCCAGCTCCCAGCACTGTACCCAGGAACGGCAGTCATTCCCGGGTGGCAAAGACGCTGAAGCAACATTGATTCTCTGAAATACCTCTGCCCACAGGGAGATGCTGACCTTATCTCACACTGATGAAGCAGGTGCCAGGCACAGCCGCCATATGGCAGAGAGATTAACTGCCAGCATGTGCTGAATAAGAGTCACAATCTCTTATTAGCCAAGCGGGGGATATGCTGTGGGTCGCATACACAGTGCCATTCACAAGCTCTGTTGTCCCTTCCCAGCAGCTCCTTTGTTACTTATTCAGCACAGGTGCTTAAAAATTAGATTTTCTCCACATGAGGCCTGGCTCTGCCTTGTCCTCCTAACAGCAGCTTTGTACTGCTCCCACTCATTTCCATAGCAATACACTGTCCTCTCACATGGGAGATTCGGACTTCATTGCAGGAAAGCAATGTTAGGGAGGGAGCAGGAACACGAATGTTGGAACACAAATGCTCCAAACTTGTAAAGAAAAGATTTCTTTTTTTTTTTAGGCAAGACTACCAGTGTTTGGGTTATGTAAGCCCACATCAGTCTCACTCTCCTGGTGACCTCCACAGACACAAGGCAGAGGGCACATCACCCCCTGATATGCCCAGAACTTCTCACTAAATTGGCGGAGTTACAGCCTAAAACAGGGAGAGACTGAGGCATGGAGAGAACCTTGCTGAAGGCAGCCAGGAAGCTGGGATCTTCACTAAACACAGTCAATTTTATTTCTAGTTTAATTATTTGTTTCTTTCTTCTCCAGTCCAAATTCCAGCTCATTAAAGGATGTGCATGAGGAGCACCAGAGAAGATATATCCTCTCTTTTTCTTTGCTATTGTCCTCGGCAGCGCCTAGAGCCAGCAAAGGCTCTGTGAATAAAGGTACAATGGTACCTGATGAAGAACTGAGGCTGGATGTATTTTTCAGCAATTCAACACAAATCATACTGAAAAGCAATGGCAGAGCCAGAAATTAGAATTTCATCTCCTGAGTCTTGGTTCAGGACCAAACATATCCCACTCCCTTTTCAGGCTCTCTATGCTTTCATAAGCATTGCTACCTACTAGCACAGTAGCCAGCTCCAAACTGCTTCCAGGTAGCTCAGATATAGCTCAGCTATCCACAGACAAATGCCCGTCTGATAAGACTTAATTGTATTTACACCTACTGGGTGCAATTAGAGAATAAACAATTTCTCTAACCCATTCTCAGCGTTTTCCCAGGAATTCCTAGGTCCTTTTAATTGAGCTGCTTTTTCCTCCCATGAAGCAGCAGTTTCTTGCTCCAAAGAAAACATGTCAGTGCCAGCCCAGCACAATGGGTAGCAACTAAGAGGAATATAAAGATGCACAAAACTGCTATAGATCACAAAAGCTGCAAGACAACATATACAGGAAGAAAACTTAAATGAATTAGCAACCCATTTTAATAAGGCATTTTAACCAGCTGTGAGTTGAATCAGATCAGAGCTGCACCAGTCCCCCCCACTGAAGTCCCCAGCCATGCTCTGAGGCAGCTCAGGGGCACACACCCCTGCGCAGCTCCCCTTCCTGGAAGCGCTACCACCATCGGATGTTCTGGTGGTCACCCCGATACTAGCTGCTCCATGACTCATTCCCCTTTCAAGCACTTGGCTTCCCTGCGAAGCACACAATATTCTCTTGTTTTTGGATATTGCCCGAGCTGTATTCAAACCAGCGCTGTTACATCAGTGCCAGCTACAGCTCTAGCACAGCAGCTGTGGAATTATGCGTGCCGTCCCCCAGGACACCACCTCAACCCCTGCCGCTGTGTCTCTTCATTTCCTGCCAAGTATCAGGCCAATTTCTTCCGCATCAATTTCTGAGCTGAGATTGCCTCTCTACTTATTTCTTTCTCCTGCCTGCTATCGGAGATCGAAGTGATGGTGAAAACAAGATGCATAATGCCACTTTTCATCCTCAGCTATCTGTCCTGAAAGTCTCCTACACTGTCTGTATGTGAACCACTTCAGCTCCTGGCAACACCCTCTGTGAGGCAGTTCCTGATATGCATCACTGAGCCCCACTTTTAGTCAAAGCAACCATGCATCTAAGGCTGTTTCTGCTGCTGGCAGCCTGAGAAGCTGAGGACTCAGCGTAAGGGGATGCCCCTCTGCTCCCATAGCCTCCAATCTGCACCACCAGCAGTACAGGCTTTTCACATAAACCAAATGTTCTTGAACTGCCGTCTGCTTGGGCTGGCATAGGAGCTGCCTGCTACGTGGTCTACATTCAGTTTCACAGCAAGCGTCTCACCTTGACACTTTGCTAAAAACATTACAGAAGCCGTGACGTCAGCCCTGAAGTGAGAGAAATGGCACGTAAGGACAGACCAAAGGAAGGTAAGGGCCCTGGAGGCTACACCCCAAGCCGCTGACTGGCAAGATTCCCAGTCCCACCTGTCCTGTTCGCAAAATAGAGAGAGGTCTGTCCCCCGATTAGCCATCAATAAACACCAGCCTGGGGACTTTCCCCCCACCAAGCAAAGTCTTTCAACATGCCAGAGAGCAGCTTGCAGCGGGTTAACTCTCTCTTTGACTCAAGATAGGGTCCTTGGAGCCTCACAGGGTGTCTGCAGGGATGCAGAATTATAAAAAAGTATTTGGTTTTGTAAATGAACTGGAGAAGGGTCAGCTCCTCCTACCCACCCTTCATACTGTCCTGTCTGGTTTTAGCATGCTATAAATGACCAGCTTATCTGATAATTTATGCATAATCAGGACTGATTGCCAGCAACAGACCCAACAAAAGCAGCTCTGAACTACTAAGTAATTCACTATTTTTGTTTTCAGTTAATATAGTAGCCTAGGAACAAGCAGCCTGTGTCCTTTGTTTAGGCACAAGAAGATCTCTAACCTGACAGAGAGCCGATCAAAGGTTAGGCAGCATCTAGTCTGCTGAAGAGTGGAAAGAAACATTCCTACACTCATGCACCTTACTTTTCTAAGGATCCCTCCTAATCTGGAATTTTTTCCCCATTTTTCATCTGCTCTGGCATTTCCTTCTTCTGCCTCCTTTCCTCTTCTCAGGGAAATATCAAACCTGCCCTGAGCTTTTACTTGGTTGGCTTGTTCTTTTCTTTTTGGGGGGGTGGAGGGAAGGGCTTTTCTGTACAAGCCTGTCCTAGGATCTGATCAGCCCAGACCTCCTGCGTCTCCATGCAGTCCCAGTGAAGACAGCAATAAATGCAATAAGCCTATGTATGATCCCTCTGAATCCATGCAGAAATTAAGCCCAATATGAGAGGATGTGCAGAGGAGAGATTATGGCTGTCTCATTCAGTATGCTTGGGGCTCTTAGGCCAAACGGAGCGTGGAAGACAACTCTATCTGATCTACTTGTATTTCTGCACTATGATTTTTTGTGGGAAGTGGACATTAGGGGATTATGGCTGCTGTGAACAGCACAGAAAAGCCACTAAAGTTTCATCCCATGCTACATGCATTTTCCCCGCTCCAGGCTGGAGCAGAGACGTTCTTGCTACTGGACCCCAGCAGAGTTGTGACTGGCACCTCCAAGACTCAGCTGGCATGCTGAGGTGCACTTTGAACCACACTGAAAAGGATGGGCCAGCCTGGCTTGGACTGGGAACAGTTTGGCTCAGGATAACCTTTTGTTAAACAGATCTAGCCTAGGCTTGGCTCTACTACAGTATGAACATAATTACATTTATTATGGCGAGCTATGGCTGTGTACAGGCACCTTTTTCCCAGACTCTACTACCATAATTACAAAAAAGTTGGATTAATCCTGAAGCTTGCCTTTTCCTTCACGAATTCACACTGGTAGCGACCCTTAAAATTGTCTTATCTGCAACCCACATGCCCACGTCTCTTCTCAGCTTCTGGTCCCAGCCTTGAGGTTGTCCAGATTGTCCCTTTGTCCTTTTAAGACCTCTGTACTAACCACACTAATCCTCAGTAAGCAATCAAATCTCCCCATCTGTGCTTTTACTATTTCCCTTGGCACCACAGTATGACTTCTCTATTTTAATTAACTCAAGCTGGATACCTTGTCAAGACTTAGCTGCTCAGATTTCTCATTATGTTATCATAATACCATTTAGCAACACCACCCTTCTCAGCAAGGGAAACTGATTCCAGCCCCTTGAAGGCAGCACAGTGAAACAAAGAGCACTCACCAGGGCCTACAGCAATATTCATTCACATTCTTGTTAACTTGCTGCATTTCCTTCCCAATGTACCAGTTCTTGCTCACTTACAAAAGCACATTTTATAAGTGTGCTTTCTTATTTTGTTTTTAATTGTCAAGTTCAATTAATTTTAACTTTTTAATCACTCTGTGCATTGCTCAGTGAAAACCCCCTACATGTACTTTACTAGTGACAATTTTAATTTACTTATTACCAGCATCAGTTGTTAGTACCCCGCACCATTGTTTGCTCTTCTCCTGCCAAGCAACTTATTACTTCAAATTGTCCTAAGCCCATTTCATATTTTGCAGCAGTTTAAGGCCCAAAGTCCATAGGTCACTTCACAAACTGAGAAGGAAGACTTTTGCTTTTATTTCAGTACAGACATTTCCAAACCTGCTTAGTTGGGGTACCATTACTAGCAGCAGCAACTCAGAGGACAGCAATAGCACCCAGCTCTGCAATGGGCTATATGCACTGCACTGAGGCAGGACACAAAATTCTTCTATCCCCTCCTTTTGTTCAGTCCCCAACCCCTTCCTTACCCAAACCTGAAATAGTCTCAGCAATACCTTACCTTAGGTCTCACTCTCTTCCTTAGGTCTGTTTCCATCTCTTAAATTGCTGTGCGGTTCCTGCAGGTGCTGTGAGTTGCCATTTGTGCACAAAGCATCAGGTTAGCACCAGTGACCTGTTTCGCATTAACTCCTGGTCAGTGACTTGGTGAAACTCCCTTTGTAAGCACCTGTGCACCAGCAGAATTAGACACAGTCTCTGCTACACATCAGGCTCATTTATAAAGCTCTGGAGTGGTTGTGTACCACTAATGGTGTGTGAGTCGTCCTCTGGGAACAACTAGCACTGGAAAGAGCTGTGTGTGAAAGGAGTTTACCTACATGGAGCTCATGGCAGGAAGATGAGGCTTGTGCCAAGCATCCTGCAATTTAACACTAGGCAGCATGAGCAAAACATAAGCAGCACAGGAAGGTGTTATTTAAACAAACAGCAGTGACCTGGAGGAACAAATACAAGGAAGTATTCTCTGCTACACTCCAAGGAAGAAACCTCCAAAAATGGCCTCCTGTTGGCTTGTCATAGGCAGAATAATCAGAGGGGATCTCTCTCAATTCCTTGACCAAAGCCGAATCTGAGGTTGATTAATGCAATTCTTTAAATTTTAATAAATGTCAGTTTACATCCTCTGAGAGTTTAGTTCTGTGTTTTTTCCCCCTTAGGAAACCTTGCCAGGTGTAAAAATTTTAAGCAGAACAGGTGCAAGAAGACAAATGACAAGGCTGTAATAGCAGTGCTTTCTCTTTTGTTCATGAACATGCATGACAACCTTTGCCACCTTAGGTCTCAGACGTCATTTTGTTATACGTGGATAAAAAGAACATTTAAAAGCCACTTATATAGCTCCCACATAGGAAAAGTCAGGATTTTAAGCGTACATATTCTGAGTACAGGTTGACAGTAAAAAAAGACAAGGTATTTTAATGTAGGTATTGGGTTGCAGGAATAGGGCTGCCCACTTTCAGGACTGGAGAAGGCTTGAGTTTGACCTACGTGAGTCATGGGACAGAAAGTTTGTTGACAAAGCTTAAAGTGAAATTCAAAGCCAAGAAATTGTTTCCATGTTTACATGGAAACATATTTAATGTTTGAAGTGGAGGGCCATCTAGTGGAAAGTCTCTTTGTTTACAACAACAGCCCAAACAGTATTTTACAGCAGTCTGAACAAAGGCATCTTTGCCTGTTAATATCTCAGAAATGCATTTTATGAGCTTTTCTTTTCAGACGGAAGGCTTCCCTGCTGAGACACTACAGCATCCACAGGACAGCCTTCGGAACAAGAAATCAAGCCTGTCTTGCTGCAGGATCGTTTGCAACAAACTGTGCATTTACTAAAATTAATTTCCTTTGACTAATGACTTCGGGAAGCTTTCCTCAAAAAAAAGGAAACAACAAAAACACCCCCACCCCAAAACGCAGTTTCAGTTTTTGTTCTCTTTAATACAAGTTCAAAAAAGACTCAGCGGCACTATCAGGCAGCACACTGTGATGGTGCACAAAGGCATTAGTATATATGTAACATTGTATCTCTGGTATTTGACTGAATTAATCAGATATCTGTGCTGGCTGATACTCATTATTTTTTCACAGAAATATTGAGTGTTCTGAGTGAGATTCTCTAGTCAAATGACTGTGATGATGACCCAGAAAATACTGCAGTCACTTCAGAGATGTTCAGATTAATTCACCCAGCTACCCATCTGTGCGGTGAGGAGGGTGAGAAATGGGTTTTACAGAAGTTGTAGGGTTACCTGTAAATCCCACTGTCAATCTGGAAAACAACTAGGATTTCCAAAAGCATGGAAAAATCTCTCATATTTAGGTTTTTACCATTTTCTCTTATTTACTACTGCATTAAAGCTTATAAACAATTGCTGCTTAACAGAGGGTTTTTTTTCCCCACAGATTTATTTATAAAGTAAATAGTTCAAGCACTGTAACACAGTCTACTTTCCTGGGACCTTGTAATCTGTCACTGATTAACTACTTTTGGTATCCGAGAGGTTTACCTGCCTGCAATGCTGCTTTTTTGATTTCTAATAAAAGCTGAGTTTCTTTTCCAGCCTTTTTCACCAGTGGAAGTACTTACATGGCCCCTCTCTGCTAGCTTGCCACCTAGTTTCATGAAACCTTTAAAAAAAGACAGTATTTTCTGAGAGGTCTCTCACTATCTCAAGCTCACTAATAGGTGTAGAAGTTATTTAAAGGCAGGGACAAGTAGGCAGGTACAAACAACAAGATTTCATAAATCTTGCTGATCTGGAAATTAAGCTAAAAAGAAGTTACAATATTGTTTTAAATTTTCCTGCTAAAAATGCTTTAAGAGTGTGCAACCAATTACTTCATTCCATGAAAGCTGACTTTGGATATTTATTTCTTCATTACTATGCAGCAAATTTAAACACAGTTATATTAAATATATTAAATAAGAATATGCAGTGTCTGAGAGTGTAGTTTGGACTGCTCTCTAACGAACCAGCATCTCTCTTATAAGTACAATACTTAATACAAGTTATGCCTAATTTAGGAAAAGGAAAAAGCCCAAAGAACTAATGGGAACAATAAATCCTTACATTTTTTCTGTCGAGAAATATTTCAAATGCTTATGAAACAAGAGCTATTCCTCCTGGTTCCTTTTGACTCCACTTTCCTTCTCTTCTTTTGTTGCACAAGTGCACTGTATACACACTGCCCACCAACCAGGGAGAAGACAAAAGAGACCCTAGAGCTGCTCTGTGGCCTTTTGCAGCCCTCTTGCTGCAGCACCAACCGCAGGCAGCGCCTGCAGACCACCGAGGCCCCAGCTGTAGACGCAGCAGCAGCTGTGCTCCCCTTCCCCTGCCTCCTGTCCTTGGCCATGTCACTGCACAGCCGGGCTGTCACCAGCACGTTACCCACAGCTCTGAATGGCGGTGCTGGAGTACAGACAATAATCTATTGCTGGGGTGCTAAAAAGCAGTGTCATTAGGCCTGTTTGCTTCAGCGGTGGATCTGGTCTCCCTTGTCTCGCAGAAAATGCTGATGATTGCCATAGTCTGACAGGCACATCATCTCCACGGAAGGCTTTTGTCCTTCTATGAACAGCCAAAGATGAGAACTCTGAAATAAAACACACATTGCTGATCTGCTCATCCCACACCCTTGAACACTGAAGGGATGTGACAGGCTAGCACCTTAATAATCAGAAATACATCAGATGTTTCAGGTGGAAACAGCAGCACATATCAGGTAGATCTGGCAAAAAAATCACAACTTCAAATACCTGTTTAGGTGTTGAAGAAAGATCTTTAAGGGACAGGGAAAATAATATTATTATCAGAGAACCTAGGAGCCCTGATCAGGGTGCCTTGGGAGCACTGTGCCAGGCACCGGGCACACACTCACCTGGGAGCTGCTGCTGGGAGAGCAGGCGATTCCTGACCGCCTGGCTGCCCACTCCTCCCCTCACCGCTGCGGGCAGCAGCACTTGTGGGAAGAGGACCACAGCAGTTAAGAGCTAGCCTCCTCCCTGACTCATGTTTCTCTGCATATTACTTGGGCTCTTCCACTACCTAGGTATTGCGGCACCTTGTTATTTTGGGTAATTTCTAATTACTGGGGCACTGTTTCCCAATCTGGAGCAGACTAACCTGGGTTTAATCCATGCTGGCATTAGGGAAAACATCTGTAACAGGAAACAGCCAAAGGCAGAGAAATCTGCCTTCTCCAGCTCCAACCTGGCACTCCTGTGACTGATCTGCAGGGTTTCCACCACAGACCCCCTGCCCTACACAGTGTGAGGAGATGCAGAAACATTTCTTGTACAAAAAACTTCAGGCTAAAGCAACCAATGAGGAAATCAAGGTCCCCATCCCTCTGTCATTCTCACACCATTTCTGTGACACCACATGTACCTATGTGTGAATCCAGACTTCATTCTTGACTGGGCAACTCATTTAATGAGCTGAGGAAGAAGTTAACTTATTTTGTGGCTGGCTTCTGTCCATTCTGGGATACCACTCTCAGTTAGCTCTGAATGGATCAGGCTCTTTGAAACACTGTCAAGCTTCAAATGACTGACCATATAGCTATGACCGTGCAGTCAGCAGCTCTCCCCACTTCATACTCTTTCCTACACCTTCCACTCAAGCTCTGCGAACTCATCAGTCTCCTGCTGCTTTTTTTCACAGCAAAATCCCAACGTATAAAGGGCTTTGAAGCGCCTTAAGGTGTCTGATTTTCAAGAAGAGCTGGACTCCCTGTCAGGTGTTTCAAACCAGGAGCCTAGAAACAGAGGTATTTAAAAAAACACTAGTCCTTTTCAGAAGTGCAGGTTGTAGTAGTGTGTCTGCAGGGCAAGAAATTGCCATCTCTGTATTAAAGCTCAAGAATAATTTCTGAATTGCTTTTCCCAAATGAAGGCGCCCTGTTTCACAGGCTTACCACCCCCCTCAGCACACAGCAACACAGAACAGAGCAGCCACCCTACCATAACACAGCGCCACTTGCATGGCCCCAGCTGAGCTCGGCTCCCAGCTTTCTGTCCTCAAACACACTGTTCCTCTGTCGCCCAGCCACCACACCACCCCGGCTTGCACTGGCACTTGGCTACTGGTTGGAAAATGGCTACTGCATACTTGTAAGAGAAATATGTAACAGTTTAATAAGCTTGAGTACTGCCTAGGCACTTCATCTGGCTTAGAAACGTTAATAACTCCTCTGTGAAAAAAATCAAACAGCTGGGAGAGATTGTTTTGTTGCAGAGCTATGGTAACAGCCAAAGCCATGAAGGGATAAAGCCCAAAGAATAGTGCTCAACAAATCACCCCTGTCTAAATAGCCTGTGAGCTAGAAGACCCATAAAATACCGTATTTTAAAACCTGCTGGTAATTAGTGTTGCTGCAAACCAAACGACGACCTTGGCGTTGTCAATACTCATGATACATTAATGGAGCACTTTGTCAGAAGCTGAGTTCTTTCAGTTTTACTGCTTTATTTACTATAACTGCAAAAAGATATTAATGGTCGTATTTCACCACCATAAGACCCTTGCTTGTAATACCATACTCCTACCACAAACATCATTTAATGACTTCAAGGAACACGGTCAGAGGTTTCACCTTCCAGCTGCGATGGCAGTTAAGGCAGCAGCAGGCAGCAAGCTTCTGGAGTTAGCCACTGCCACCCAGCACACAGGAGGTAGGAAAACAAGAGAAACAAACACCACCAAACATTATCTCTAGGTCTGCTAGCAAGATGCATTTAATAGCCAGTATATTATTCTCTTCAATGTTGCACAACTTGCTGCTTTAAAATGAAATTTGGCTATGACATTACCACCAACAATATAAATCCAACACACAGATTTGTTTCCAAAATATATGTTTGATTGAGTAAATCAACCATAAGCATTTCTAACTGCATTGCTACCAACTGCACTGCTGGTGATTTCAAAGGCTTCATTTTTCATCCAAATGTCCTTTTATTTGCCTGTTTTTAAAAACCAACTGGCAAACAAGTGGGATTTTACATACAGCAAGATGCTACTTGTTGCAGTTAGCAAACTGGCTGTAGTGCTCTTCTTCCTCGAGGTCCCACCAACTATACACTCAGCCAAGAGGTTTCTTCCCTCAGAACAGGATTTGTGATTTGGTTCATGGCCCCCATACCACCCGTGAGGACTCCTTTCCAAGACCCTGTGACAAGTACATTCTGCCGTGTGAACAAGCCAGTGTCTCTGTGCATCTCTTGATTTATTTTTTCACTGAGATACAAAATAAAAGCATACAAAAAGTGAAAGGTAGAAGTGGGAGCAGCAACCTGTCATGCTCACAGCTCAGTATCCCCGTCTGTGCATGTAGATCTCAACCTACTGTGCTTTTGAGCTCAGCCTCACTAACTTTATCTAATTACTCACTTCTCTCCTATCTAGGTCTTTTTGGGTTTAGCCCTCCTTTGATCCCAGCTTTAGCGTTTGAAAGACTATGCCATTAGAGCCACTGAAACAGTTTCTCCTTCACCGATGGTCTTTCTCTGGTGTTTGAAGCTGTGTATCTATGGCTACTTCCATCTGTATCTCTTTTTAGATTTCCTGACTGAGCCTTTAACAAAGCCTTCAGAGCACTTAATTGTATGTACTCAGGCAGACAACAATATAAAATTAACCAGGGAAACTGAGTCGTACAAAACAGTCATTAAAAATTTCCTATAACCTTCCCTGAAGTCATCACACTAGCATCTTCCTCAGCAGAAGCCAAGAAAATTTTGCTTAGAAGTTGTACTGGGATATCTGCAGAATAGTGCATTTTGCCATCCCCCATGCTGAATGATTATTTTGCCTTTGAGACAGGGAGCGTCTGTTAATGACAGTAGCAGTTCAATAAACTGGAGGTATTCTTGCCTCATCTGGACAGATGTCTATGACACACAGACATATCTGGAATGGAAAAACTTCTGAATATGTGCCTTGGAAATTTGTATTTAAACATTTCTGTAGTCAGGTCCCTGAGGTGTTATGTCCCTCCCAGGTGGTGTCTCTGTTCTCTAGAGCCTTGGAGATCTTCATGATTTGGTGAAACAATTCTTCTGGAGTAGTTCTTCATAGCATTTAATGCAGCTCATTTTTCCCACATTGGTTTTACAGGTAAGCATTTATTACCTGAGAGCTTTTTGTTTAAAGCAGAAAGTTTAAGGGCAGCCCCTATTCTAACATGAGCAGCTGGAGAAATGTCCTTATTTTCTTTTTTCTCAAAATCCTTTTTCATTCTTTTTTGAGGCAACAAGCAGTTCACAGTCAGTCATCCGTAGTCCCCAGAATAGCAATACTGAGAACGTGATCAGTCCCATCCTGGAGGCACTCAGCACTCCTTCCTGCCCTCAAGGGCATTATTATTGGCACTCCGAGGGCTGGCTGGCAGGCAGGACAGCCAAGCTTTTTAATACCAGTACTGAATGGGGCTCTTGCAACCCTACCTGCTCCACCTCACCCCCTTGGCAGCAAATACGGCAACAACAGTGCCTTACAGGGAAGACAGGCAGGAGATGTTGAGGTGGAATACACTTACAGAAATCTGTGGATAAAAATCCTTCTATTTTCTTTGCTAAGTACTGATGTTATTAACAGCAATTCACAATCCTAAATTTTGCAGCAGACACTAGCTCACCAGTAGCTGAGAAGGGAGTAGCAATTAACTTAATGTAAGACCTGGGAAGCAGTCAGATAAGTAGCAAAGATTGTTCCCTTCAACCTAGGGCAGTCTTCTGCTACCAATCTGGAGAAAAAGAGCTCCATATCCCATTACCAATTCTCTACAACATGCAAAACTAAGAAATACTGATAAGAATCCATGAATAATTAAGTTTAAGCTGATGTTAGCAGAAAGCTCAGCTGGATTGGGGATGTTAGACTCTTCATTAGTTCACTGGCAGGAAATAGCCTGGGTCAAATTCATTCTGTAAGTAATTCCTTGGAAACAAATAGAGCTATCTCAGCAAACGGCTTTGTTCTGAGTCTCAGGGTTAAAGAATCTGCTACATTTTTCCATGACAGAAAATTAAAAAATAGTATAGTTTGCTTTTTGTGAGTTGCTCATGCTAATATTTGGCTTGATGCAAACATTTGCTACCCCACACTGGGGGAGATGCAGGCTTCCAACTTCTGGCAGGCTGGGCCTGCTTCATCTAAAAACTTGCTCCCTGTGTTTCCATACCACCCCTCATGTGGATTTTCCTCCTCCTTTCCCCAGGCCTCCTCACTGGATACCAAGGGTCCCTGCTACCCTACTCTTGCCACACCAGGGACTTTACATTCCTTAGTCCCTCTTCTCTCAAGGGCCCTCTTCTTACTCCCCATGCCAAGGGCTGTGTGCTTCTGCTAAACAGATGGCAGCTGTTCCATGTGCCCCTCATTTACAGTTTTCTGATTTCCCTTTCCTTTTATGCCCACTGATGCCCAAAACAATTCTGGACAGACTGAATTAATCAGAGAGGATGATTAGATTCTCCAAGAAACAACCTTTTGAACGAAGCTGATCAACAGCCACAGTGAAATAGCCTGAAATGAAGTGACAGCAGAAAAGGATAGTTCAGGGAACTACAAGTTGAGAACTATTTAGGAAGAAAAAAAAGCTCTATTGCAATGCATAAAGGCTACCATGGTTCAGCTGCTATTCAACATACTGTGCATTTACCAGTGCATGCAATGAGATTGTGATTTAGGACAATGCAGGCTATGGCTATGGATGGCTATGGCCATAGATGGCTATGGATGGCTATGGTTATGGATGGCCAATGGATTTAGGCCACTTCCCTTGACGAAGGGAAATAAAAGGCCCTAAAGTTGGAAATGTTTGTTCATATGGACATCCTAAAGTAAACATCCTAAAACCTGGAGTTCTCTCATTACAGGAGCTGCTTTACCTGATTCACCATGAACAGATTTGGGTATTTCATCCACGTCAAGAGTGATCTCCTCTAACTCGTACAGCAAAGAGACAACAGGTGCCATTTATTAGAAACAGGAACGTCTATACAAAAACTTTCCCGGTTCCTGAGGAGCAGCAACAGACTGTCCTGGAGACAGCAGGTATGAGAACTACCTGAAACACTACTGGAGCTAAGAGCTTCTCCTTGGCAAGATTTTCTTCTCTAAATCTTTGAGGATGGCTTGTCTTATTGAGCTTGAGTTGAACATGCAGTAGGCTTCAAATGCGATTTTAAGTGATCTCTGTTGTTTATTTCCTTCTCCACATGGCATATTTGGGTACGTCTTTTCTGATGTACCTTTACCTTTAATGCCTACACTTCAGAGTTCAGAAACTCAGCTCAGAAATTGGGTGCATAAATAATTTTCAAATAAAAAAATCTAAACCCCTAGTTTTGCTAGGTTTGCTCAGACAATACCAACATCAGCCATCAGCCTTGAATCAGCACCAGAAGTGACCTCTGATTGGCTCTCATGTCTATCAGCATTTCTAACAAGTCTTGGTGTTACTTTGAACAAATAAGGACTTCAAAGTTTTAAAGGCTCCCTCCTTCCAAAACAGAGTGCACAAAGTGGAGGCTCTCAAAAGCAACATCACTGCAGAGCAAGGATGTACTACCTGAAAACTTGGTGGCTTCATATACACATCATGAAGAAAGGCTTCCTCCTATATTAATACATATATTTAATGCAGAGTAAAAACCATCAAATGTATTTCTAATTAATGTATTTTCTCTCATGATTGGTCTTAATCTACTTGTCAGAGCTACTAGGATTCATCCACAGCCTGTTCTTTCCTCCCGCCAGTCTTTCGGTAGAGTCACACAAGGGCTTTCTACTTGTTGCAGGTTGGACTGAACCCAGGGTGTTTTCCAAGATGCAACTTTCCAGTCTCTACCATTGGGAACACCTGAGGGGTGTTGGGAACCCTGAGAGGGTTACTCGTTGGCACTCAGAGCAGGAGCACTCTGTTCTGCCTCCTTTACGGTGAACTGGCTGTTTTTTTCAGCTTTAGAAGATTAGACAGCACAAAAGTTTAAGCTCCTTGCCTCCCCTATCTCCAAGGTTCAGCTAAAGCACGCTGTGAAAAGGAAGATGAGAACAGGTAGCAGGTTAAGGCTTTTGTTCCCTTTCTGCTGTCATGTGGGGACAGAAGAGATCAGCTCCAGTTGTGAAGGAAAGCTCATCTTCACTTCATACAGAGCTGGACGATTTTCTAAATACCTGCACAGATTGGACCTGTCTGAACTTGCTGTGTCTCACTCAATTATCTGAGAGCTGCCTGTTCACTACTGTAGAGGAACCGTGATGTTAGTCCCTACATCAGAAGGGTAAACTGTCCGCAGGTGTGCCAGTCTGTACACAAACTACTGCATTATCCTAGAGTGCAGCTCTAAACTGCAGCTCACAGGAGAGCTGCTGAAGTGGATTAAGCCAGTGCTTCATGGCATACACTTTTGCTTTTAAGAGGCTCCTATCATGCCCCTGACAGAGGTGTTTCAACAAGCAGGAAGGAGAAGGCCAAGGGTTTGAGAGACTGATGTAAAGGACTCAGAGCAGAGTTAACGGGGAGGGACAATCAAGATATGATCAGGTTGGAAGCCCTTGACAGGGAGAGGGCTGGGACAAGGATGCCAGCTTTTGGCTTTTGTGAAATTAAAGCTCTGGTGTTTGTGACGGTAACAAACTCATCTATGTAATGAAGAATGATGTTGTAACATCAGATGTTGACTTCACTGCACACTGACGCAGAAGTTTGACTGACTGTAAGGAGAATTTGACAAATCATGTTTGATGAAGGCAATATGAGGCTGACACCAGGCACTCTAGCTTTGGGCAGCAGAAATACTCACTCTCTCCCCTTATACCACTTTGCTCCCACATGAAATCCCCTCTAACTACAGCATTAACAAAAGCCGTACAAAGGGTGGCACAGTGCAATAATCTGCATACATTGCACAGTGAAGCATCTCACTAACCTAAGAATATGTTAGGACTGCTTTTCCTGAATCCTAGTCAGAAACAAAAAAACATGTGAGAAATGAAATTAATTTGGATGTGTTCCTCCCTTTTTAATAAGCAGTCATATAGAGAGGAACCAAAATACTGGCTCAGGACTCCTGAGCTTACCTTCTGGGCTTTTATGCCCCAGCAATGGAGGCATTTCCATGGCATCAAGCAGATGGCTGAAATAAGCATCTTTCCTAAATCGAGCTACATGTGGAAGCCTAGAATCTATGTAAGGTATGAAAAAGCTACAAGCAGGAGGAATGAGGGGGTGGGGATGAAGGAAGAAGGAGGAGGAAAAGACAGGGGGTGGAGAGTAACACTGGAGAGCAGCAGTGGTCCAGCCCCTCAGAATCTGAAAAGCATCACAGGAGCCTCTGGATAAAGACCAGCCTCAGTAGCAAGGCTAGGAGACAGAGGATTTCTGCTCAGTGATAAAACATGGTGAGTAGGATTTTTGTGATCTGCCTTATTGTCTGGTCTGGTGCAATGGCATTTGCTTTGCTCTGACACTCACAGTGACTCTGAGGGACTATTATTTTGGGATGACTGCTCGTTTTTGAAGCATTGTTTTTTACTTGTTTTTCCATACATCTGACAAGTGTGTGCCTGTATTTATATAAATGCATGTCCTATCTCCTTTTAAAGCAATAAATTACTGAAAACAGCCAAAGCTGACAGCCTTAACACTGTGCTGTCTGGTACGAACAGGCTGCTGGTCAGGGCAAGTAAAAAATGCCCTGTTTCCTTCTCAGGTACCCAGCGGAAATTTCTGCTCAGCTGCCTTCTCCTAGCAGTAGAGTGATGATTCGATAGCTCCCTGTGCAGGAGTTTATGTTGCCCTTTTACATGGTGTAATTGGAACATTTCAAGCAGTTACATTTCTTTCAGCTGCAGGTATAGAAGAAAACCGAGTGAGGGGTGCAGAGGTTTTTTCAGCGAAGGAGCCTCCTTTTGTCATGGTCTCAGCCTCCTTTTGCCCTGCCACACACCCCACGCTGGGCTGGGGGAAGCAGTGGGTGCTGCTGTTCCCTCAGGGATCCCTCCTGTCGGCACACGGCAGGACAGTATGCTGGGAGTAGAAACGTGGTTAATTTTACTATGAAAAATCCTGAGCTCCACAGAAGAGTTGGCAGGGCTTAAAGGAAGGTTCAGGCTTCCTTATAGCACATTGCTAATAAGATTAAGCATTTAACTACACATCCTTCTAGTATTCTGCTGGGGAGTATAAGATTTTACTTTGTGTGCTCCGTGGAATTATGGTTGAAGAAAAACACACCAATGTGCTTTTTGCTGGCTCTTCGTGAGAAAGCCATTGCCTGACCTAAATGTATATGCAAATAATTAGGCATCCTGGGTTACCCAAGAGAGACAAATGATTAAGGGGAATGATAAGATACAGCCGCTAACGATGATGAGAGGAGTACTCCTAACACGAGGCGTCATCTCAACGCAGGTTTGTGTGCCACACAGGGGTCTTCAAAAACAAACATTCTTCTGTTTCCTGAATCATGACTGTCCCTGATTACATCCTCCATCCTTTCCACCCTGCTCTTTTCTGTTTTCTAATGGAGATGAGATACTAGCAGAGTAATCAGTTTAAGTAAGAAGATGAGCCCTGCTTTAAAATCCTCTTTGGTTTTCACTCTAAGAACTGTTATGTTTACTTGCTTACTAGAAACAGTGCTACGATAACTGCAGACAGGATATCACTACCCTCTAGCAAGAAAGCATTTTATTGTTTTGTAATTAAAAATCAATTTAACAGAATGGAATATATGCTCATGATTATTAGTAACTATTTCCGTTATTAACTTTTATCTTCTGAGATAGAGCGTTAAGGTTTTTGACCATAAACAAACAGTCTTATTCCAAAAATACCCCCCCCACACACTTTACTAGGAGCACCAGCTGTTCTTTATGCATTGCTAATTGATTAGATCCTAAGCATTAAAAATTAGTATTGTCCATTGACTTTAAAAATAGCTGAGGCTCTCACCACATGCTTGTTTTTGCATTTTAGGACTTCCAACTGGTGCCCAGCAAAAATCCTCCCGAGGTTAACTAGGAATAGGAAGGGAGAGCCTCCCAAGGCGCTCTGCTCTTTTTCCCTTTCCCATTATACAATTTCTCAAGAAATATTTTAAAAAACATTTCATCTTAAAGTGCATCCCTTTTAAGCATAATACACATCCAAATGCCCAAACCAGATATATGTTTTCAAGAAATTTAATTATAGTACCATTTTTGTTTGGAAAGCAGGGGTAACATTTTCAAAGGTAACTCTGATGCTCAGGATCTTAAGTCTGATTGATATGAAGCCACTTATGGAAAAGGGATTTTGGACTCACTCCAAACTTGTATCCTAAAACATAAAAGCAGTCCAAACACAGCTTTTTCTTTCTTTTCAAATTAAAAAACCTGAAAGAGTATGCAATGTTTATCAACTCTTTCATTTAATAAAAGGAAAACGCTTGGAGGGAGGTGAAATTAAGACTCCAAGTGGCATGCAGAATTCTGCTTAGCAAGAGACAGCAAGGTACCATCTCCACAACCTGCCAATTTTAAGAATGAACTAAACATAAAGAAGCAGAAAGAGCAGTCCTATCTCCCCTGCAAAACAGCAACTGTATTCTGAATTTTATTTATTTCTATCTCCAAGAGAGACAATTATATATCAATTACACATCAAACAAGGAAGTAAGAGTGTCCAAGCCAGACAGCTGATAAGATTTTCAAATAAATGAACCTTAATTATTTTTTTTTCCTACTTAGGCAAAAGTAATTTTGAGCCAAACTTGCTGAAGCCAGAGAGTTCATCTAAATTTTGTCTTCGTAATAATATTATTTCTATCCATGGAATCTCACTGAAGCAGATACTTCTGCTTTCCCAGTAGGATGATCTTCCTATAGTTACATTCAAGAAGACTGCTATTTTAGCTACTGACACATTAAAGCACAATCTGTTTTACCTTTTCTTAGAAGATAACCTAAACAAGCCTTTCCACTGTGAGATAACCTATTAAGATATAAGATAATAACTTTGACACCAGCCCAAAAACCAAAGCAAGTCTTCCCCCATTCCTCCAGAGAGGGAAAACTGTAGACAGCTCAGCCTGGCAGAAAGCTTTGGGACCCATGGGCAGAGGCAAGTATGACCCCTTTCTTCTTGGACCCACACGTCAAAGGCAGTATTTGGACAGTTTGAATCCTGCCTCCACCCATCTTCCTCCTGCTCTAATGAATATCCAGTCCAGTTCCACTGCACCCCTCTTTGGCCTCCTTCTCTGTTGACCTGGACTTAGGTAGAATTTAGGCCATCTGAACGTGGCTCTTATTAACCAGAACAGTTACCTAACTCAGTCTTGTTCAGGTCCTCATAACACAGGACTATAAGCAATTGCTTTGACTGTCCTCAAACCACATCTCCTCAGCCCACAGGAATGTGTTCACCTTCCCATTCTAAAGCTGTAATTTACTTTTAGATGAATCACAGACACAGTAAAACCTTCTGTGTTTATGAAAAGGCTGTCAGTCACCCTGCACAGATAGTATATGTTTTAGCATGAAGTATCTCTGCATTTTATGAGAAATATTATCCAAATTTAAACCAAAACCTTATTTCCATTATAGTATAGGCCCAAAATCTGGATCTAATTGCCTGCTTAGACACTTGTGAAATCCTAAAAGTGAGCAGCTGGTATGATCAAGACAGATGAAAGTACTGTTTGCTGTAGATGGGAAGTCTCAATGCTTCTGCACCTAAGATCATTGTAAATGACAATTAAACTGTAGCATAGTATAAGATTCAAGGGTGTCCTCTATTTAAACATGTGTTCCATAAGTAATTTCACAGATATTAAGAAAAGAGGTCAAGTAACATATTAATGAAGAAAACATCCAGAGCCTGTTGAAAACAGAACAATCTAGCCTTTGTAGACTGACTGCTAGTTTCCACAGGTTTCTGTTCTTTACAGTGATTTTTAATTGCAAAATATATTTCCTTTGCAAAGGTGGAAATCAGTCCCTCATATGCCCTTTATCCCTGTGGAAGAAGAGGTATACTGGAAGTTAAGTCCAAGAGGAGAATAATTAAAAAGGAGCAGAGACAGGCAATAGTGTAGCTGAGTGCATGGGTCAAGAAATCCCAGAGAAGATGTAGAATGCCTAGAATCATTTTTCACAGAATTTTGATTAGCTTTACATAACCACTGGAGGGTAACTTTCCCTTATAGCACTTCAATCAGTTTCTAACTTCACTTGTACAACTTCTGGGGTCAGAGATATAACTTATGTCCCTTGCAGAGAGGGAAAAAGGTATCATGGTATAGTCCATTACAACCAAAAGTGCTAAAAGTATTAATAGATATAGAAAGAGAGAGGCATCACATAAATATTTCTGTTCTATATTTGGAAAGAAGCTCATTGATAATTTATATTATATGAAGATGAAGAGGAACTCATAGTATGGGAAGTTACAAAACACCTGAGACGAGTATTTTAAAAAATCTGCAGACTCTGGTAGTCTGCCCTTAAGAGCCCTCAAAGAGTTGACTGAGGAGATCTTCCCTTTCTTGGTGTTCATTTTTAATAGCATTTTTAATGGAGAAGATTCCCAAAGCTGTGCCAGTGTTCAAACAGGATAAGCAGGATGACACAATGAACTAGATACTAATTAGTCTGGCATGAATCCTGGGGGAAAATGAAAAAAAGAATATATGGGATTAAATAGACACATTAAACAATTAGAATACAAAGTTGGTGATTATATGTATAGTAGATCTTTTTTTGGAAAAAAAAAAAGAAAAAACAAAAAAACCCCAAACTGAAACCAAACACCTAACTTTTTCCTCATCAGAGGAAACTGAAAAGGTAGCATAGGCTACCATCAGTGTATCTTACATTATTATACTACATATATTCTCAGTACAGATGTTATTCAGGCCATTTGGGCTTTCATGTTAAAGCTGTTCATCTAATCTATAAAAAAAGACAGAAGAACAAGCCTTGACATTTCTAGACCCAGTTATCAAACTGGTAGTCCATTGTTTTTCTTATCAAGGAGATACAATTCAGATCAAAGATTTCTTTATTCAAAAGATTATCTAATGATGTCCTGAATTCTTAGCTTTAATAAGTTTCATACTTGATAATAAAACAAATCGACCTCTAAAAGCCTTTTTAATGCATCTACAGAACAACTTCCCAAGTATGCAATTTCCTACAAAGATGACGCTTGCTTAATACTCAGAATGGGCAGAAGCAGCTGCAGGACGTCAGAGAGTCCTACATAACATTGTTATAATGCTAGCATTTGCCATGTCACAGACTTCTAAGGAGCGTCTCAGCAGCAGGACTTCCCACAGGGACACAGTACCTACTTCTACAATTGCAAAGGACTGAGGTGTCAGACACTATTTTTGGGATATTAATAATTGATCATTTTCACAACTCTGCTGGAGTTCTGTGCGCTGAATTTCTTCACAATCACACCTTGTTTTTCAGAAAAGGAGTGTAATCATGTCCCAGTGACCTATTTCTATATATGCAAAACAAGTTTCCTGTAGCATTGGTGAACTCCAGATACCTGACAGTGTAGTAAAATGTTTACTGGCTTTCATTAGGAATGCTCTGCAATACTCACATGCAACCCCCAATGTAAATAAATGTGCCAACATTTCAATCATCCTGATAGATGCCCATCTATCACCACCCACCATGTTTTCCATAGCATCCATACTCTTCATATCAAATATTCACACTTTACCCTTACGTTTTCTACCATTTGTCACTGACTTACATTTACTTGTAAATACCGCTAATCACCTGCCAGTTTGGAGCTTCTATGAGACACAGGCTGTCCCTGATCCGCCTGCTGGAGAAGTGCTGCAGGTGACAGAACTCCCAGGTACACAGACCCGTATCTTGTGAGGTGTTGGTCAGAGTGTTGCTGTTCCCAGCAAGCCCTGGCAACAGGAAAGCCTCTGGAGGCTACAGACAGCTGTTATAGCTCAAGGTAGAGTAAAGACTGCTTTAAGTTGTACTTTAAGGTGTACAAAGGCTAGGCTTGGTGCTGAATTTTAAAATCTCCCTGGCTGTCTTTGTACTGGGTGCAGGTCTGGATCCAGGGATCTGATCTGAGATTGTTCTGGAGGGAGCATTGGTAATCTTTCATTTCACCAGAGGTTTTACATACAATTGTCAAGGACTGCTAGAGACAGCACTGTGGTGTGTGGGTGTGTTGCAGAGTTCAATGGCTCTAAGTGGTTTTAGTTACGTCTACACAACACAAGACAAGATAAATCATTAACTGAGGTCTCATTAAGGAAAGATCCAAGTGCATTCTTTCAAGAACAGGACTCGAGAGTTTTTGTCCTGCTTCCCATCCAGTAAAAATCTGGTTTCTCTAACAGCTTCTAGGAAGTGCTCGCTTCTTCCCTGACCTACCTTTACATAAGTCCATTGACTTACTCAATATTCAAGTTGATGTAAGGCAGGAAAGGATCAGATGTGCCCATGAAATAACTACTGGAAAACTGAAAGTGTCATGGCTAAAATAATTACTGACTAATTAAATGTATGAAAACCTAAACCAGATTCAATTCTAAATCATATAGGCAGAGGCCAAAATTGGCGCTGATGCAGGTAATAGAGTATTTCTAGAAACAGCTAATAAATGCACAATGAAGATTCAATATGGCAATGCCTTCGAGTACTACACTGGTCTTTGTAAATTGGAAATGTCGCTTCTGTCATAATTAACAGTGATTTTCAATGTGGCATTTTTAACTTTTTACAATAAAAGTAGTAGTGCAGAAAATTATACATTATGCTCAGGAGGAATCAAAAACAGTAATTCAGTTTCAGCATGCTTCCCAGGGTAGTACCAAGGTTTATGGATTTTCTATTCATGGGTAAGTATTATTTTAATATAAAGTGAGCATCATGTGTCAAATGTTTGATACATTTTCTCAGGAGATTTCCCACCTTGAGCTCTTTGTCCTCCTCAAAGGTACAGATTTATGAACTGCTGCCTCCCTGATGCACACACATGTTAAAGTTCCTCAGGCATTGCTTTTCACTGATGTCTCTTCTACCTTCAGAACAGAACCTCTATCTTGTTAAAAGCCATCCTGAAGTCATAATCCTAGATCCAAACCGCCTCATTTCTAACAGACAAAATGTTCTCTGAGTTTCAGGTACCAACCCATAATGTGTACTGTCTTCTCCTTGCTGGATCTTCCAGCCATTGCCAATATACCTTCAGTTTCACTTGATCTGTTTCTCATGCAATACCATGGCTCAGTGATGGAAACTTCTGGTGACAAACAAAACTAATGGTATAATGCTTAATATCTGTCCTTTTGTTCTCTGGTTGTTTTCAAAGTTTACAAGTGCTAGCCACCAACCCCACAATATTTTTATTCTGCCCTTTTCTTTACAGAAACAGATGTGAGGAAGCAGTATGGAGCTCAAGAGAGGAAAGACCTTCATAAAATCCAGTGTGCAACATGAGAAAGTGCCACCAGTGCACACAGTTCCTATCAACAAAGATGATATGGGGAAAGACAAAAAGGCAACTCTGGAGGGAAACCAAAGTGTAGCTGAAGTCCAGCTGGCATGTTTGGCTACGCACAAGAACTACAGATTTTCCACCAGAGGAGCAAGGAATGGGGCTGGTGACAACTGCCCGGAAAAATCATCTGGGTCCTCCTACAAACTTGTAAGGAAGAGTAAAACCCATGACTGCGTTACTGAGGCAGACAAAACAGAGCACTGCAGCCCCAGCAGCGGGATTTGTGAGGAAGGCTTTTCTGGAAAGGGTAAGGGCCGACTTGTCAATAGCATCAGCTTTTCAGGGATGTCCAGCTCCAGCAGTAAGAAGGAGTGTGTGGTCAGCCCCAGCCCATCTGCGTGCAGCAGTCAGATGATTGATTACAGGAACTTTGTGCCACAGATGCCTTTTGTACCAGCTGTCGCAAAAACCATTCCCAGGAAGAGGATTTCCCTCAAGAGATCTAAGAAAGGGCTCAGAGATATATTTCATATTAAAAAAAATAAACCAGAGAGCCTCACATTCCTGGTTGAGAAGGACAAGAATCTGTCCTCTCCAGGCTGCAAGAGTGAGTTGTCTGGGCGTCTTGCAAAGTATCTTTTCAAAACTGGAGAAACATTTGCAGCTGATTGCTTGTCACAAGACTGCTCAGACAGCGAACTGCAGTCTGACTCTTCCTATGACTGCTGCAACACCCTGTGTGAAGATGTCGCTTCACTGAAGAGCTTTGATTCCCTCACTGGCTGTGGGGAAATCTTTGCTGATGAGAGCTCTGCTCACCTGGAGCTGGAGAACAGCAAAGAAGTTCTGCTGAGACGAAGCAAACACAAAGACAGCCCCGTTATGGGCTCTTTCCAAGGGGGTGTGGAGCAGCTGGCCTCTCCTGGCCAGAATGAGGCCGTTGAATTTGCAAAGTTTTGGGACAACATCAACAAATCCGTGAGGCTACATCAGAGTGCTCTGTTTGATAAGAAGTTACTGAAGATACCTGGTCCTGAGGTGGAAAAGGCTAGAAGCCAGGCTGCTGCATTTGTGACAGACCCCCAGGTGTCACCTGATAAAGAGGGTGACAATTCCAAAGAGAGCTCCACAGAAACAGAAACGCCAAAAAGTGACAACCAGGAATCCACATCCACAAGTGATGAAGGCTACTATGATTCATTCTCTCCTGGACAAGATGATGAAATGAAGGAAGCTCAGACCCCTGGGGTCCCAGGTAGATTTCCAAGAGACAGCTACAGCGGAGATGCCCTTTATGAGCTCTTCTATGACCCAAACGAAGTCAAAATAAACCCAGTCCTAGACGATGACTTGTGCACATCTGAAAGCGTTTCAGAACAAGCCATTGAAATCCCTTTGTCCATTTACAGCTTTCATGTTGGAGCTGAGGAGAACATGGCTTCCCAACCAGCTCTAGACATTATCAGCCAGGGTTTTTTCCACAGCACATGGAAAGGCAAAGAATGTTTGCTAAAGCTCTGTGATACCGAGCTTTCACTGACCATGGGGATAATAAACTGGCTGCGAAAACACTCGGGACTCGTTTCCTCCCCTGACTCTCTTCAGAGTCCTCAGTCACAGCCAGAAAAGTCTAATGATTCATCGATCCCGCCCAGCCCCAGTCCAGAGCAGAAAGTGAGCACAGAAGCTCAGCAGGAAAAACCAAGCAAGGAAGAATCTAATACATTTAACCTATGTGTGTCTTCGGATGAAAGCAAACATGCAACCCAGGCCTCTTCAGTAAATGCTGCCGAAAGAGACCACAGCCTGGACTCTTGCCCTAACACATCTAATTTGGATTTCCAAGGAAGGGAAGGGAGTCACCACAAGGATTCATCTACAGTACCTGGGACTGTGGAAACCACCAGAGCATCAAGTTATGCACCACAATCAGAGGCTAACGGAGACAATCTGCAGACATCTTCAACTGATAATGAGGAGACGACAATTTCAGAAGGATGTGAGACATCCGGAGATAAAAACCCACTGCCAGACAAGCTGAACAGAGAGAGTGGCTCCCAGAGCTCTGAAAACCCTTCATTAGATGATAATCACGAAGTAGAATCATGTTACTCCTACAAGACTGCTGCAACCTCACTCCTGGATCCCCTCGAGAGGGAGGACAGAAATAAACCAATGTATCGCTCACTCTCTATTTCCTGTGACAAACCGCTGCAGCCTTTTACTCTCAGACACTTCCAGAGCTACATTAGCCCCACACCAACGGAGAGCAGCACTAACATAGTGCAGCTCTTAGAGCGCTGTGTAACACAAGTGGCATCATTAAAAATCAACTATGAAAACAAGCACCTGGAAGACAAATGCATTGGGAATGAAATGAACAACATCATTCGTAAGATGTCTCAGTACAAAAACAAGTTATTGTTGCAAAATGAATGCAACTGCATGGCCCCAAATCCAGAATACTCCAGTATTCCTAGCACAAACCAACACAACTATGAGACAAGTTTCCAATCCAGCAGTCTGTATCATTTGAAGAAAAATGGGGAGCAAATTTGCTCTGAAGATCAGAAAAGTAGAGCAAAAATCCTAGATGAGGTCACTAGAAGGAAGATAGATTTTGAATATGCCCAGCTAAATAATCAAGCGCTCTCCTATTTAAAAGACCTTACATTTGATCTCAGTCCCAGTGACTCTGCCCCGGCTGCAACTCTTAGCAGACCAACATTTTTACCTCTCTTTAACTCTGTCTGCTCAGACATACCTGCTACTTTTTCACAAGCTTCATACAGCACCACCGTCTCTCTAGCTGACTCCCTGCAGCTTAAGGAGGCCAAGCAGTGCAGCGCAGGGCCATGGAGTTACGCAGAGACCCCCTGCAGGGGCCTGGCTGGAGGCAGCACGCTGTCCCCTCACCCAGAGGCAGTGACCCCGGACACAGCAGTGACAGGGACGAACCACCAGTAACACACCTGCATTGAGAAGGTGAGTGCTTATGGAATGTGTGAAATTAAATGTGAAATAAGTAACACCTGTTCCCTTTTCACAGAGGGACACTTATGGCAGTGGAGTCTGATATATACTCAGGGTTTCTCAGTTTTTCAGATTCATTGTTCTTAACCTTCACTTAAGTGTGGTAGTTAAGAGTAATCAGAATTTAAATTACACTATTGTCCAAACCAGGGGCCGTGTTTAGCAGGTGTCCCATTCACTGAGTCTTACAAGTCCCATACAAAGGCTGAAGCCCCATCTTCCACCCAGGTGCAACAGTTTTCATACCAGCTGTAGCAGGGAAAATTTTTCCTTCTCCCACTCCAGGATCTGCCATGTTTGGAACAGCGTGGTGGATATGACTGCCTGGCCACAGACTGCCAGCGACATTCAGCTCAGATTCCTCACTACCAGCTCATGAAATCCTCTTGCTATGTAATGACAGCCTAAAAATTATGCCCTTCTTCCCCTCTGGATATTAGACAGAGCTCTCTACTGGAGTCCTGATGTGTGAGCTGCTACGCAGGGGGGTCACAGGAGAAAGCCAGAGATCTACAATGTTAAGTCACGGGGCAGACAGACATACCCTGTCCTGCAGTTACATACATGTGATGCGCCCTCAAACACAAGGGAAAGCCCACAATACTGTGCTGCTGCTGCTAAGTGTACCAAAAGGATGCTCTTCCTTTTTGCAAGCCTGATGTCTCTCTTCAGCAAGTACATTTGGTCTCTGGCCAAACTGCGCTGTGGCAGAGCAAGAGCTGAAGCCAAGGCATGTTCCACGTGCAAGGCTTGATGGGATTCTCAAGAGAGCGATTACAGGGTCTGTGCTGCACCTCAAGCTTTTGAAAATCCTTGAGCCACATTTACGTAGTATAGGGAGACCCAGAACTTGGTCTCTGACATAGGGTAAGAAACACCTCTGCTTTAAAACAGAAAGAGCTAATCAAGTACACTGCCATTGTGCTGGTTCAGATCTGCCTGTCACACAAGGCTTTAGGCCAGAGCGGATACTATCTGTTCAGACTGCTCTAACTTTGTGCCGGCTGAGAAATCCTCTGTCCTCCAGTTACTGAGAGGAATCTGTCGTAGAAGTATAAAACTTGTGTAAATTCTCTATCATGTGCCCTGCCAAATCTGACAGATTGGCTGGACTCTGCCCAGCCCTGGCACTCTGAGAAGGAGCCTTTGGAGGTGGTGGAAGATGGAGAGCAGGCTGCAGCAAGGGCCAGGATAGAGAATTAAGGAACAGCTCATTATTGAACGAGGGACCCAGGGAACACAACACTTCTCTGGCTCTTGTTGCTCACAGCAGTGTGACTGCTTTCTGGTCATCTCTAAAGGCTTCCCAAGCAGCACAAACTAAAAAGGACAGTGTTTCTCTCTGCATGAGGCAAAAACACCCTTACATTTTCAAGTCTTGGGAGATTCAGCCACCAGCTTTGCTATTTACATCTTTGTGAAAGAGCCCTTCCCCACTGACAAGTCTCCCATTGCAGGGAGGGATATTTTTCAGGGGTCTGCATGAAGTTAAGGGCCAGGGACTGTCAGTCTTCAATACCCTTTACTAACACATCATCTAGTTATAACTCGTTCATCAGTGGACTAGGTCTTCCTCTAGTAAAAGAAGCGGTTTTGGTTTTTTCCATTTTTGTTGCTAACAATGCTGCAAACAATGCTGACTAGCAAGCCACCTTCTTGTGTCACCAGATTTTTGGGCAGAACTTGCCATTCAAGGACACACCATAGTCCTTAGAATTACTTGCATCTTTTAGATTATTTCTGAAATTAAAAATTCAGTACAGGCAAGGAAAGGTTTGTGGTCACAGCTAGTATGTGTAAGAAACCAGTGGCAGGCACAGCTTTTTAGGGTGAGAACAGCAGATCAATGTATGCATTGGCCTGATATTTTTAGTTTGTTGTGAATATTAATCCACAGGGTACTGCTAAGAATATCCCTGCCTTCGCAGGCTAGGAACTTAAAGGCATTCTAATTTTGAGGAGTCACTTGCTTTCTGGTAGGAACGGAGAACGGAGTCATAGCTGCCGTGACTGTCAGAAGTGGTAACAGACTGTATCTTTATACTGTACAAGACATATTGCAAGTAGACATTACTGGACTTGGGGCACTTTCTACTGCATTGTATCAAACGGCAGCTGCTGTATGCCACCATGTGTCAGCACCGATAATACCTGCAGTGTCAGGAATGTGACGCAGTTCACATGCTGTCACCTGAGTCCCAGAGAGAAGACAATTCAAGCTTTTTCCAAAAGGGATCTGATGATTTTTGATAGAGGTTTCTCTAACAGTAAAATGAATAGCATTTTAAAATATAGATGGGATTTCATAGAATCATAGAATCATTAAGGTTGGAAAAGACCTCTGAGATCATTGAGTCCAACCGTTAACCTAACTGCCTGGTCCACCTTTAAACCATGTGCCTAAGCACCACATCCACACGTTTTTTGAACACTTCCAGGGACTGTGATTGCACCACTTCCCTGGGCAGTCTGTTCCAATGCCTAACCACTCTCTCCGTGAGGAAATTTTTCCTAATATCTAATTTAAATCTTCCCTGGCACAACTTGAGCCCATTTCCTTGTGTCCTATCACTTGTCACTAGGGAGAAGAGACCGACCCCCACCTTGCTACAACCTTCTTTCTGGTAGTTGTAGAGAGCAATAAGGTCTCCCCTCAGCCTCCTCTTCTCCAGACTAAACAACCCCAGCTCCCTCAGCCGCTCCTCATAAGACTTGTGCTCCAGACCCTTCACCAGCTTTGTTGCCCTTCTCTGGACACGCTCCAGCACCTCGATGTCCTTCTTGTAGTGAGGGGCCCAAAACGGAACGCAGTACGCGAGGTGCGGCCTCACCAGTGCTGAGTACAGGGACACTATCACCTCCCTGGTCCTGCTGGCCACACTATTCCTGATACAAGCCAGGATGCCATTGGCCCTCTTGGCCAATTTGCATATTCATAAAGTGACTTTGATGAATGGTCTTATTTCAAGGAATCATTTCACTACAGGCTTTCTGTTTGTTAAAATTTCTTACAGAAAAAGAATTTAGACAATAATTAAAATGGCATTTAACATGGTTAAAAGAAATGGCTGTGGTGACAGATATAAACACTGCCATGTGACTGAGTTTTCCTACCCAGTATTTTCTTGCCTGCCCACATCAACAGATGGACTACAGGTTTGCCGGAAATTTTAATTTTTTTTGAAGATGGCTCAGGATTTTTGCCTTAATCACGGGGGTGGTAGTGTAAGAGAGGCAACATACAAACATGGTGTCACCTCTGAATCCATGGAGACAGACATCATCGAGAAACACTCCTACGCTGGACATGACTGTGCAAACCCCAAGAGCTTATACATGAAGAATGCTCCAAGGTTCACTGTTTTAAAATGCCACACTTGGGAGCTGTGAGAGAAGTGACAGATCCAGAGGCGGCTCCTGCTTTGTCCCTCAGAACAAGTGCTGCATAAGCAGCTCCAATGCAGCCCCTGTTCCTCCCATGGACTCCCAGGCCTGACCTGGAGGAGCTGGGAAGGACAAAGTCAACTTTCTTGCCATTATCATGGGGCAGAGGAAAAGCTGATATCAAAAGCCATTAAAATCTGCAGGTTTTGGCACCCCATCTCCACATGTCCCAGTACCCACAGTAACAAATAAGCCAACCCTCTCTGCTCCAACTAGTGTGTAGGGTTCCCCTGAGCCATGCCTGGTCTCTGGGGCGTTCGCTACCCTACTGAACACAGACGCACAACTGTGATGAAGAATGGTACAAGAAATGCCAGTCCCAGCTCCTCTTCCATTTCTCCCATCCCTGGCATTTTAGAGAGAAATTTGCAAGTGCCTCATACCAGGAATTTGAACCCTGGTGGTAAAGGAACCCCAGTGGCAAATGGCATCCTTGCATGGGGATATAGAAGGGTTACGTAGAAGGTGGAAATTACCAGTAGGAAGTGCAATGAAAGGCATAATTTTCATTCTTCAGTATCGAAAGGCTAGGACTTAGGAAGTGAATGCAGTCCATCCCCTGAATATGGGGAGGATTCCTAGATTTGTATATTCATGGACCATAAAAACCAAGCTGCAGAAGTTTGTGCCTTTCGATTGGATGTTTTCCAGCAGGAAACTCTTCATCCTCGACAAGGGAACACTGTCCTAGAGAAGTGAGTTGGGATGTCTTTTCCTGCCCATGAAAATCTCTGGAACTGACCAAACAAACTGACAACACTGCATGTCACAGCAACTGGACACACGTAGAACAAAGCACTCTCTGCCAACAACAGCGTTTCAGACCACTGAGCCATTTCTACCACTTAATATGGTTTGAACTGCATTAACTACCGTTAACTGGTAGACGTGGCAGAACAACAAAAACCACGTGTGCTCCCAACAATATGTGCTCACTTCATTCAAATGCTGAACCACCACATTATGCACCAGTTGAAGCTTTTGGATGTGTTTCAGTGATAGCACTAAGAGGAGCGCATTGCAATAAGCTTGCCCTCAGGTCAGAAAAAAATAGATAACTGTCAATCAAAGAGGGATTGCCATAATAGATAGGGCAGCTGTAGATAAAAGAAGACAGTATGGCATACGCAATTGCTGTTATCAAGGAACTGAGATTCAGAAGTAGATAAAATACAGCCTAGACACTGCAAAGTGACAGAGGAATGTGTATCTGATCCTCACCAAGTGAAGGGCTACTCACAGTCTAGGCAATTTCTGTAATGCTTTTTATCCCCTCCTGGTTCAACTTTATTCCCTCTGTCTTAAATAAGGTTGCATTTCTCCCAGACATATAGTTCTCTATCTGCCAGGCACAGGGAAGGCAGACTGCAGTATTTGGATTTGATAAAAAGGAAAAGCAGAATGGAGCCTCTTCGGCATACAGGCAATTGTCTGATAAAGTATGGTATTATTTCTCGAAATGGCCAGAGAGGTGCCTTAATAGGTGAAAAAATAAAGGCAGAATCCCTGTGCGCACAGCAGGGAAAGACTATGGTAACACCTTCAAAGCCTGCGGTAAGAAATCCATGTATTTCCATGCTCCCTCCATGGCATAGGAAAGAGGTCCTCTCTCAAGTCTCACATGATGAAACGTAAAAACAATGAAGTGCAGAGACAGCCAGCATGTTTTCTGCATTGGAAATGCCTCTGGCTCTGAAACATACACCTCTATAATGTGAATTGCCCAGATCATCTTGCACTGAACCAGGTATTGAAATCTCATCTGATAGTCCACCGGCCACACGCACACACACATGCAAGCACATACACACACGCTCCTGTTCAGACAAATGCATCACAAAGTACAAATGTACTGTTTGTCACATATGGTACCACAGAAGCAAGGAGCAGGGAGACGGAGGTGACAGGCCACTGCCTCTGCTAATACATTTGAGTGTTAGTCACCACGTGCCCAGATACTTGGGCTAAATGCTAAATTAAACAATTTTCTCCTTCATTAAACACTGTTGCTTCTGGACTTGGCTCTGTCTCACTGTACTGGCTTCATGGGACTTTGTCATCAATGCTTAGTCTACCCAAAATCAGAATTCTATCAGGAGGAAAAAATGTTCTTGCCAGCTTATTTGCTAGAGAAGGCGTTTTCAACACAGTTATCAGCACAGATGATCTCTTAAATGGCAGATGCACTATAATGTTGTTAAATGTGTTTCATTTTAAAACTGAAGAAATTGATTTGCTGCTTTACCCGCTGTTGCAGTAGGATGGTTTCCATGGATACAGTCTTATAGCGACTCTATTTTTCCCCTGTTGACAACAGTACAGAAAGCTAAATTCTCATCTTCATTGCACCAGCATAAATTTGAAGCCAGGGGAACGATTCCCAGATTTAACACTGAGAGCAGAAGTTGGCTCCCAGTCTCCTTCAGCCTTGAATCTGAGATTTTCAGGGGGATGGCAATGGAGGGAAAAAAGAAAAGGAAAACAGTTTCTGTGGACAGCAGCATGGGCTGAGGGACAGGACACATGAAACAAACACAGTGCCTTTGTGTGAGAAACGGGGAGAAGTCAAGGGAGAATGCAAATAAATTAACTGCTTATTCAGAGGCTTAGTGTCTTTCCTGACACTTAACTGCGAAAATACAAGTCAGGTTTCGGCTATAGAAGTTTGGCTATGGAAGACCTTATAATAGAAGGGGGAAGCGAGAGACTAGTATCCAGTTACAGAGCAGGCTTCTTCATTCAAACAGAAGAGAATCTTGCCCCACCTGGAGAACAGTCATGGAGACACTGAATGCAGAGCAGATCCTCAGCTCAAGAATGCTCTGTACAAATCTGATGGCATTTATACTCACCAGTCAGCAAGTAAAAAAGAATAGGAGGAAGAGCCTAGTAATCTCAGTTTTTTGAACCTCTAGTATAAAATCTCTAGTTTTGTTCCCCCCATCAGAACATGCAGACAGGGGCAGAACCAGAGTCCTCCAAACAACACTGCATCCTACCTCTGCCAATGGGCTGCAGTAGGTGCTTGGAAAAGGAGTGTCAGAAACAGGGCAAACGGAGAATTTTGAAACCTGAAACAATCAACCTCCCATCTTCTGGCAACCAGCACTCTCTGAGCTAGACAGTGGCTCCTCCTGGACGTCTGGGTTTAGTGCTCCCTTTTCCAAACTCACTTAAGCATATGAATTTCAAAGCCTTCTCATTTGTGTTATGAACCTTTAGTTTGTTTAGTGTGTGTCTTTCAGGTACCTCTTAAAATCTGATGTATATTGTGCTGTACATATCAATTTTGCTTTGTAAAACTTCCAAAATATTCCTTTTGAATTTCCTCCTTTTCTGACATCTATTTGCCTCCAAAACAGGCACTGTCCCTTCTGTGGCCTGGCCACAGTTGGGAGATTATGGACACTGTTGTGATTGTATATTCAGGGCAGAGGCCATGCTCCAGTATGTAAGTCTGGGGTCTCTGTGTAAACAAAGACTGATAGTCCAGGGAGATAGAAAGCACAGAAATCCTCAGCACCAGTAGATTTTCTGCATTTTTTGTCAAAAAAACCCTCCAAACAAACAAAAAACCCAACCCAACCAAAACATTCTAAATCTGGCTAAAGTAAGAGCAAAAAATTTGACCATCACAGTGAAAGGCATGAAGCACTGTTGTCATGAGCCAGTACTCATGAACAGTAGCACAGGGAGCCTGCACTCTTAAGGAAATGTCCAAAATGAACAGAGTTCCCCATCAGGTCTTATGGAAGGCTGTTCTGTTTTAAGCAAACTCTCCTTGTCAGTTCTTCAAGAAAGGCTAGACTGTACACATCTGGTGTGGTGAGTTTCTTATGCCGTTCACATCATGGGGACTGCATCTCATTTACAACATTTGAAGGTGAGAAAGATGTTCGCAGTTCTTGGACAGCAATACAGCTCAGGATAGAGAGAAGCAAAAAAGTACTGTACGTTAGGTTTTTCCTGTGGAGTAAGGCATTAAATCTAAGCCTCTCTCTACATGCACTGTGGCAGGCCTATTCAGGTAAACCTTAAAAGATCTTGTGGCATTTAATGATAGTGGCAGCCAGTGATGACAACTGCACAAATGATACCATGATATTGCAGCCAGCAAGTTTCTCTCTTCCCACAATCAGCTATCCTCTCCTTTAAGGTGATTATATCATCCAAAGGGAAACTGTCGGTCTGCAGGTCAAAATACTGGGAAGATTACTGGAGATCTAAGAAAAAGGAAGGTCCTCTTTGTCCTTATTTCTGATTGAATGATTCTTTTCACAACAGAGAGCAAGGTAGGAAAATGCAGATTGTATTGCCCCATCTCCTCTTTACTAGTCTTCTCTAACCGTGATATTTTCCTTTCCGAATCTACCTCTTTTTCCCTTCATGACCACTTTCCCTCTAACTTGTCCCAAACAGGCTCAACTCTTTCCACTCACACGCTGTACATTTCTTCTGCTTCCTCTTGATGACCAAACCTACTTCAAAAGGCCTTGCCCTTTCCCACATGCCTGCCAAGCTGACACCTCCTCATAGCTCATTACCCTTCCCAGACAATTCTCCCCATCCTCAAGAGCCTGGAAACCCCTCTTCAGACAGGCAGCCTCCTCCCCAGACTCATAAGATCCCTGCATCCCCACTTCACTGGCTGAGCCTGAAGCAGTGGGGAACAGCTGGGAAAGGCATTTCACACAAAGGAAGCAAAGCCGTAATTTAGAACTGGCCCTTTGCTATCACGGGCTCCTCGCCTCCTCACTGCTCATTCTGCAAAGGAAATGTGCTGACTCTGCAGAATCCCAACCTGCAGTATGTTGTAAATGATTATGCACAAAATGAAAATCGAGTGCTCAGCACACTGTGAGAAAAGACAGGCTTGCACAGCACCCACAGTTCCATGCACATAGAAGCCAGTCAAGCTCTGTTTAACTCCAACAGCTGCCACAGAACTGAGCCTTGGGTTCTGTGCTTTGGTCACATTAATAGAGGTGCAGATGGTGACTGAAGGACACAGAAATGGGAGAATCACAACCTAAGATTAGGCAGGATTAAGGATTTTTGTTGTCCGCCCCCAACCCCTTTGTTGTGTTTTTCCACCTTACAACCAACAGAGGGGAAAAAAGTCAAGCCAAGGTGGCTTCTGGGCTGTGATACACAACCAGGGAGATGTTTGCAGAGAAATCAATGGCAAAACAAATTCCATCTGACTTCAGTAAAGATGGAGAGGGAGCCTTGTTTACAGCAGGAGACATCAGACAAAACACCGCATCAGAAATTTTCACAGCTCCAGCTTTTCAAGAGAGAGCGTGCCCTCTGTTTTCAGCTGCACTTTTAGGAAATATTCGATTGGGTGTTAGCCTTAATTAACCCTGGTGCAGTTGCATTTCTGAAATAAGGGAAGGTTGTATTTTACACAAACATCAAATGGGGCTCGTCAGCAGCAGGAAAAACATTGAGGAAAAGGAGCAGCTCTCCTGTCTGCATACTTTAAATAGAGGATGCTGCAATTTGTGGCTCTTAGGGAAATACAAGCTCAATCTCCCTTCCTTATCCATTCTGTCTTCCCTCAAACATACAGGCAAGTTGGGTTTTGCTCTGAAAAAAGCATTAAGTAGACTGTTGCTATAGCAACCAACTCCCTGAAACCCGTTTATAATTAAGATGGTGGTCTAACCACCTACAAAATACATCTTGCAAAGCCCCCAAGTTTACAGCTTCACGAGAACAACTGAAAGTTTTTACAGTGAGTCTACCTGATCAGGGCAAGGTTGGTTAGGTTAGTTTGCAAGTGATTAGGTATTTGGAAGTAGTTTGCTACTGAGATAGCAAAAAGATGACAGGAAAGAGCAGGGTTGCAATTTAAGGCTTTTTTTGCTAGATTTCTTAAAGCTTCAATCAATAACGAGACAGTGCTTGAATCATCTCAGCTCTTCAACTACAATCTGTAAAATTTTGGAACACCTAGAGAATCATACTTACAAATTTAAAAATGCCCTTAGCTTTTTTTCACAATTCAAAAGCTGTTTTACTTAAAAATCATGTAATAAAGCTAATAAATAATTTTTCTGTTAAAGAAAGGCATGTTAGTTTTCCCTTCAGTGTTTATTAAAAGAGATGACAGCTAGACTGTATGATTGAGTGTAATCCTTGAAACACAAATTAAGAATGGATGAGGTTCATTTAAAAATGACATTTATTGCCAATTGAGGGTTGTATGATGCAAATGATAGAAACGTGAAGGCTTTACATTATGAGATTTTATAGACATAAGCATATGTACAAAAAATTAAAAGGAAGAATTCTCTCTGTTGCTCCCTTGACCTCTGAACGTTGTGCATTTCATGTTATTAAAGATAAAGATAGTGTACCCATCAGTGTAGATAGAAATTGTAATGCCCTTGACCCACAGTGGTTCAATCAAATAGCCATGAAACTATACAAACATAAAATGCTGGGGCAGCTTATTGTTTCTCAAGTAAGACTAGTCTCTATTGCAGCATGTTTCAAACTTACTTAATTAAAGGACCATTTAGCCTTTGAAATATTAATAGAAATCCACAGATGAAGCAGGCTTTTAAAAGAAGTCCAGAGACCAGGCAACTTTCTTTAATTAATAAATAAATTAATAAACTAATTAATTACTAAAATTAATAAATTAATAAAGTTTAGTCTAAATATTGATTGTTCATACTTTACTTCCATTTTCCCATTTTTTGTTTGTCCTCTTGGGAAAAAAAAAAAGTTTTTCTCTTTATTTTCTCAATAGTTTTACTAGCCATGTTCTAATGTTTATAGACCAGTAGTAACCTCAGAACCCCAAACTGCAAACTGCTGCTCTGCAGTGTAATTCTGAGCCCTCCAAAAATTCTAAATTTCATGATCGGGAAAGGAAGGTTCCACCTTTCTAGTCACCTTCCAATAAAAGCTTCTTCTTTCTAGCTTGGTTCTGCCCCTTATCAGTCACCATTGTCTACTGTAACACCGTTCCCATTCTGCTGTTCCTCTCTCTGCCTTAATTGTGGTTTAGGGAAGCTGTATTTTTGCAAGGCCAAATCCTATAGTTCATTTTCAGCCTAATAACCAGTAAGCACCATTAGGAATTTTGATTGATTTAAACTGATAGGATACTGCTCTTAATACCTGTGGGATTTCCTCAGAAATCAATTTCACTAATCCCCATCATGTGTACACTCATGTGAACCATGCTGCACTGAGCTATGTTCTGTCTTCCCCGATCAGCAGGGTAGGATTCTTCCCTGAGCTGAAATGTGACCTATGTCAGGAGGTATGCTATCTTCCTTTATTTGCTAAAGAAAAAATTAAAAAGTCTATAATTGCAGCAACTATTATTGGATACTAACTATTATTGGCCTAATCCTGAGTAGCAGAGTGACCTTAGCTGTATTTTGGCTTCTCTACCAGATAGATGATTGAACTTCCAAGTTGCCCACACTCTCAGACAGTGCTGGCAAAAAAAAAAAAAAAAAAGAAAAGAATAACAACCAGTTTCTCCATTTTTTTTATCTAATGTTATACCTAACAGTCTACCAAAGTGGATGGAAAATGAGGCAAATCAAATGAATGTACATAAATCACCTGGCTGGGTAGAGACCATAATTATGATTTTTCATCTAGCAAACATAAAAATCTTTATGCTGAAAGTCAATAGTGAATAATAAATCATTACATTTACCCTGGTTATATGCTTTAGAGATAAATTCTTGCAAAGTACAACCAGTCTCCTGTAGGAATGCACTCTAAAACTACATACTTTACTGCTGCCACCCAGAAAAGGCCTGGGGGATAAGGGCGGGAGACAACCATAACAGAACAGCTCGGTTATTCTTCACCTGTAGTGAGAACCAAGCCAGCCAGCAATGAGCAATCAGCAAAGAGAGGAACACAATTCCCTGCTGGCCAGCACCACTTCACTTGGGCAGGATGAATGTTGTATACCAGATGGCCCTTTTGGCAATTCAGGAAGCCATGATACAATTCCAAAATGGAGGTGGTGGCCAGACCTCCTGCACTGAGCTACAGTTACTGTAGCTGAGCTGACACTGAGGAAGGAAGTTAAAGGAATGTTGCAACCTGTATAATCTTAAAAAGGGCAATGAAAATTTTTATGAAGTACAGGTATCTGCGAAACCTACAAGTGAAACATTGGCAACAACCTAAGCAGCACAATTTAGCTATCCTAGGCACTATAGGCACTTCTTTTGTTATACTTCTCAAGATCACATACCTCTTCCCTGCATATGCCCAGGATACACAGGCAGTGGCAAGACAGCTGGTCCTCCTCAGTCAACATAGCATCTGTTTCTGTGTTCCTATGAGGCGTAGGTTTCTTCAAGTGCTGACAGCTCTCCATTATTTGGGCTTTTCAGTGAGCTGGAAAGACCTGGATAGTGGAAAAAACCTAGATAATATGGGCTCTCAGGAGGGCACTGCAGTAGGACCAAAAGTTTTTTGCATGGAACAGCTTCCATCTGGCCTGGCCTGCTATAGCAGCTAAGAAATCCAGACAAACCTACATTCTGGGAGAACATAGGTTCTGTCTACATCAGACATGGTACGTTCCCACGCATTTACATTGTGAGGCACCTTAGCTAGCCCTGTGTGCACAGTCTGCTTAATCCACAATCTGAGTAACTGCCCACGGATCATGGAGCATTAACTGTAATTGCAAATCCACTGGTCACCTCTGACTCCATGCAGTGATTTGCTGAAAGGCGCTGTTCCCTGCAGTGCACAGGCCATGCACCATCCTTTCACATCCCCTTTTCACAATCTGCTTCACTGCCCAGCCGTCTCATAGTTCTTCATGCTAGCATGTCTGTGAGAGACAGTGGGCACAGCCTTTGGCCCAAGAATCGCACTGCTCAAATCAGCTGAATTGTTTAGTCTTTGAGGCCGGTTCTATTAATAAATGCACTGTTAGTCACTGTGATTTCTGATGGGATGCTACATGTGTTAAAAGAATGAATGCTTCATGTATCTTCCAATTAGCTTGGAAATGTTTTCTGGTTCTTTGCCTAGAAGGACTCAGACAACAGTAGCATTGTTAGCAATGAACTGCCACCTCCTAATGTTGAGTTACAAGAATTAGTGGCTTAGTAAACTACCACTGACCTTCTTCTACTATTTTTTTTAATTACTCATGAAGCTTTTGAAAAATGCTATAAAAAGATATTTTAAATTAAGAGAAATTGGGACAGTATGTATTTAGAATAGCTGAGTTTATTTGCAACTCTGTGGCACCGAACTATTATTCAGGAAAAAAAACGACAGGATTCCCAAATATGTTTTAGACTGGCTTCCCCATTGGTCTGTAACAGATCAGTTCAGCAAAACCAGTCTTTTTAAAGAAAACCACCTTTTGGCAATTGTAGACCCTGAGCACTCTCCATTAGGGTGTGGTACCAAATTTTCTTACTTCTAATCACCAGATTCAACCTCTTCAGAATTCTGTGCTATTGCCCTGCTTCTGCTGCCTCTTTCACCTTTCTTAGCACTGATTCCTTTCCGCAGGAGGGGAAGAGATGCAGGCGTCAAGATAACATTGCTAGAAGCAGCATTAACTTTATGTGCTGTCCCCAGGAAAGAGGTTGCGGAGGGAATGGTTCCCTATCCACCTCCCTCTGTCTTTCCTTGTATGTTGTTTGGACACAAAGCCGCAAGACTTCCAGGAAGGTCTTCCAGGAAGGGACTCCCAGACGCTCTTCTGCTGCTCCTGGTGCATCTGCACTCCTCTTAACTCTATGTCTCTTTGCCTCAAAGCAGAGAGTGCACCTGACCCTTAACCTGACCAGCAGGCATTGTGATGTTGCCTCAGTCCTTATTTTATTTATTCAGCTCAGGAAATCTATAGAAAGTATTCTGTTGTCTAATAAGAACATCATGTGGCAATCATCCATAGAATATAAATCAATAAACTTCCCCTAACAGCAATTTATCACTAATCATATCATGCAGCAGTCCACTTAGTATTATAATTAAAGGCAGAAAAATTTGAAGTGAGCACAATACAATGATGAATAATGGCCCATTACAAAATATTTCATAGTGGAAAAAAATCCTTCCATAAAGAGAGCTCTCTCAAGCACCCAGGAAGAAAATCCTTAAGTTGATTAAGGCCCTAACTATTATCAAGTTAAGCGACATGAACATTGCAAACTTTGCTTTACGATGCTTTCTGACAGGCAATTCCTGACTTTTTACAAGAAATACTTACTTAGTTCCTTATCCAAGGCAGCATAATCAACTGAAAAAATTTCTACTAAGTTACAAATTGGCACACAGTTTATTTCTTCATGGCTTTGGGGCACACCTGAATAATGCATCTTAGTGAAAATAAAAATTTGTGCGTTCGTCAACAAAATCAGGAAAGTCCATTGCTGTTAACTTTAATTTTTTTCTTCACTTTTTCACCTGTGCAGTTCCCATATTACAGTACTGGGAAGATAATAGGTAAAGTCTCGTTATTAGAACACTTGCCAATTTTTCAGGTATGCTTTCAAATTTCCCTTCCATTAATTGGCAAAACTAGTAATTTCCCCAACTGCAACTGAAAATTAGGGATTTCTCAAGTGGCTTATTTAATGGGCAGTGGTGTTATATCTGCTTCTTCAAGAAAACTCGGTTCCTGTGACTTTCCTGTGACTACTGTTCGATCTCTCTTCATGCAGGTTTCCACATTTGAAGTTGCTACTGGTAATGGACTAAACTCACTTCTACTGAACAATGCTAAAGATCAATCCAATGTTAGGGAAAAGCATAGACCAACCAATGCTGGCCAGCAACGGATCTGAGTTTGCTTAAAGCTCTCAGGCCTTTCTTTGAACATAGTCTCTTAAAATGGGAAGGGATCATACTGTCAAATACCTTCTAAAGTGGCTACTCTGAACTCTCCAATAATTTATAACTTGGTATTACTTCTTAACCACATTTCCACAAACATAAATACCTAAGAGTATAAAGCGTACTGAATGATGTCCTTCACTGATTTCTGGAAGCCTTTGTGCTTTTTATGCCGTGGGAGCTAACTGAAAACATTCAAAAAATCTTTGTGAAATTTTTATCAAAATTGAAAATTTGGAAAACCTCTGCTCATGTCATCCATGGTATCAGTGAGGTTCACTTCAACAGGTTTTACAGAATACCAAGGCATGAAGGCTTAGACTCAATTTGTAACAAAATGTTGTAACAGAAATGACAAGATTCCAGAATTTCTTTGCAGTATTTCACAAGGCTGAACTTACACCTTCCATAATTCAAGAGTCTTCCTGAGGAATTCTGTTCTCATAAATGAGAGAGGTAGAGAGATGGAGACAGTTATGACAAAGAGAAATAGACAGATTTTTAGGATGGATACTTTTATTAATAGATTTGACACTAAACTGTTGCATTTATGTGAATATCCAAAACATCCATATTGGAGCAGATGAAAGCCCCATTTACCTTCTCCCCACTAATGACCAGGAGTGAATGCTTATGGAAGAGAATAAAAATAGGGTAATCAGTGGTATTAAGCTATCTAAGCTCCTTAGCTTAGGGCAAGCAATATTCATGCCATTGTATTTAATAAACAGACCTATCTTCCATTACCTATTTAATCTCATTTTGAACCAATACATACTTTTGGCCTCTATGACATTCTGTGCTAATGAATTCTATAGTTTAATTTTGCATCGTATGGGAGAAAAAAATATGTACTTTACATCTAGTGCCTCATCAATATTCAGGAGCCTATTATCCCTGTATTCTGTGAAATAATGAATCATTGCTTTTTCACCAATTGTGTACCATTCATGGATTATGTTCACATTCCTAACAGTCATCTTTCTGAAGTAATACACAAACGTACATACAACAGGAATATTGACTATTCTCCCAGGAACTTACACAATTTACTTATACATGTATCCTAATATTTTTCACCAGGTCATGAGAGCATAGCAGTATGCTATGTACTAGTGGAACTGAGGTGTCAGATGATATCACTTTCTCTTCTTTCTTCTCCAACTTTTTATTAGAAATTTTAGCCATAAAATATAGAAAACTTAATTCTGCTCGCTGTGTCCTTCTAACCTCCAAAGGGAATGCAAATGGAAACTTGAAAATGCGACAAATTATTCATTTATGATGTCTAAGTAGCCACTTTTCATCTTCTAAATAAAACAGGATGTCCACATACTGTGTAGATCTGCTTTTACAATGTAGTGGCCTTTTAACTGATTCTTCTGCAAGAATACAAATGCTTACTAAACAGAAATTATTATAACTGTGTTAGTCATCTGCCTTTATCAAGTAGAGTTTCCCTTCCCCAGAAGGTAAGGAGCAAGAAGAATGCCATATTCAGCTGATCATGTTGCAGTTGGGCACCCTCAAATTTAATCTCCCAGATACTCCAACCCATTCTACATTCACATCATTTAATGGACACACAAGTTTACAATAAACTGCATCCTAATTTTTGGACATGGTGGGGAAGGGCAGCAAAAGAGTCTGTGCTGTGGTTATGAGATGAAAACAGGTCAGTGATTCAACATTTTCTGACAAAGTACTGGGTGAGCAGCCTTAATGAGCAGTCAAGATGATGGTAAATCACATGACAGATTCTTAGGTTTGATTAAGGATTTTAAATCCAGTGGATCCTCTCTCCAAAGACTGCCTGTGTGGAAAGGGAATACCTGAATGGCTAAGAAAATGCATTCAACAGGATTCTAAAAAATGAGCAACATTTCTGTGTCACACATTCATATTGGCCGATCTCCACTTGGCAAAGCAACTCTATAGGATCTGAAACAAGAGAGCATCAGAGCAGCCTGTGTCAATGACTGAAATAGAGGAATGGAAAGATGACACAGAAATAGTCTTCTCCGTTCAGTGCAGTGCTGGGCACAGCTTGAGTGTTACTGCAGAAAACTTAGCTGCAGTTGTGCTTCCATCTTTTCATTTACCTCTGGGTTGAGCCTGCTTTTAGAGCAGGTCCAGTAACACTAGTAGTACCTTGAGTGCTTTCCGTCATTATCCAAGCAGATCTGCCTGGATTCAACATCTGTGGCTCACTCTACCAGGCTCCAGGTAATAACTGTTAACTGAAAGACCCGCCAGTCTTCACACAGAGATGCCGTGTTTAACATTTAGTGTTAGAAAAAAAGCATAATGTCTGAAAAGAAGTATGTTAAACCACAGAAGGGTTTGTAGAATATCTAACTTCACATGAGGTTTTCATCTAGCAGAAAAGCCAGGGATGGCTTAACTTCTTTAGCACTCTACAGGAGTCTGTAGCTCATCTCTCAACATAAAATCTGCTCCACAGTTCATAGCCCTTGTGATCTGTTATACCCCATCACTGGCAATACAAGCTACTCAACCTGGCAGGAACCTAGAAGTTATGAAGCCCAAAGGAAATAATTTGGGCATTTGCCCTTTGCCTACCCTGAGGTGTTTGCCAAGGCATGTCCTAGACTGACTTACTGGTTTTTCTTCCTGTTTTGCAAAGAGGCTGCTATTAAGTTAAACCCATATAGCCATACAGCCAGTTCTAAATAACAGGGTCATAAAACTTAAAGAACTTACTATAGTGTGGATCAATTGCTGTTTTTACGTCATGAACACTGTTAAACATAGCACAGGAAGACTTCCTTCTCCCCTCCTCCCCACCCCACGCATGGCTGACAGCTACATTTATCAGATTCCCAGCCCTGACAGTTAAAAAAAGAATTTAGGTTCCAAAATTAAAATCACCTCCTTCAGCAATGTGAGCAGTCACTTATACTAGTTAAGATGTAACTCTATATTCATCTCTCTAGTTACCTGCATGACATATACTGAACCTAAAAGCAAGTTTTGAAAAGAAATCTTCTTAAAATACACTAAAAAAAATGAAATTCTTAGAATAAAATCTTAGTTTTAGTGGGATCACCATTTGCTTTTTTAGCTTGTCAGAGTCAACTGACTTTCTTTAACGAAGAAAAGCATGACCTATTGCTGGAGTTTGTCTAACAATATAAAAACCAAAAATACAATGCCAATACTTTAGAATCCTGCAGAAACTGTCTTTTAAAAACCACGCTACTAAACTGCAAGCTCAAAGCACAAGACTTTAGCACCATCAGTGCTTTTCCTTATAGACCTTATCAGACCGTGCAGACTAAAATTTACAGTCTTGTGTGCCTAAATTTAGATTTTAAAAGCAGATCCAAAATTCTGACTCAGCCTATATATTTCAGCTGTACATATTCTGTTGGGTCAGAACATCAGGCTATAAAACAGGGAAATTCTAATTACTTTAGTCCAGAAATGAAGGAATAGTGGAAATCATCCTGCCATTAAACTAACTACAGGCAACAAGAAGGGCATTAAGTAGATCAGCTCATCAATAATGGAATATGGAGACTTCCAACACTAAGCAGGTCAGTGGTACACATTTCTATTTTACCCTCGGATAGTCACTCAGCAGCCTGCTCACAGTGAACTCAGGCTGGCTCGTTTCTCTTCTTACCAGCCAGCCTTCAGCATCACAAAATTTACCAAATCCTCCCATCCCTGTTGAGAACTCATGATCTGAAAATGCATGGGGATTGAAGCTGGATAGTTGAAGGCTCTCATCCAGGAAGGTTGTGTTGAGAAGTGCATTGATATTGCTTATTCTGTATCAGCTAGGAGTGTGTAAGTAAACAAGACTGTATGGCTGCTAAAAGGGACAATTCTGCATAAATCTAATCCTGATTTGCTGTATTAAATGGAATGCCTCCCGTCAACAGACATTGCAGAAACTGCTGCAAATCCAGGGAGATTTTTCCAGAGATTTCAGTGGGTTCTAAATCAATACCTAACATGACTGAAACATAACATTTTGAGATACTTACATGAAGCAATACTGATAGCTGTGTTACTTTTGATTCTTTGACTAAGAAAATACCAACAGAAGAATGGAAATTAACTATTTTGGAAGTCCCACTTTTCTGTAGAGACTGTAATGAATGAATTTGAATGATTTCAGTTAAAGGAAACTTGCTTTGTCTTTTTCAAATTGTTGCCAAAGGGCTGTAAGTAGAAAGCTGCCCAGTCAGCCCACCAGATATTCGCTGAGTCTGTGCTGAAAAAATTTCAAAGCTGATAGAAAAGGAGCTGTCCAGTTCAAAGTCAACATCACCCAGCCCTGCAGGAGAGTAGCACAAGTGGAAATGCAAAAGCAACTATCTATTCAAAATTCAGGGCAACCATGACATCTAATACCTTCAGTAAGAATGCTGTTGATTGATTAACGGAAATCTGCAACAAATTTCTTGCTGGGTAGATTAAAAACCAGCCAGGAAATCTGATAGCCAAAGGCAGTGCAGAAAGCCAAACAGATTATTAATCCCTGAAAAGATTTAATAGGCATTATTTTTACTGCAACAAAACTAAACAGGAAAAGCAAAATCAAACAAACTTACTTCTCTAGGGCTACACAGATGGTGACATCTCAGTGTGGCATACCACACATAAGAAGACTGAGGGATTCAATAACATAATAATTATAAAGACCAGATATTAGTCAGTCTGGTAATTTCAACTGTTAAATAACATTTTTTATTTGGGTTAGCATGGGTACCAGCTAATACAGAACACATCAGTTGTTCCCTATTGATAAATTTTACTGATAGTATCATAGTTACATTCAGGGAAAACGAAGTATATTCCTATCTCCTAAATTATACAAAACATTCCTTATGACTTCTGTTAAATCAAAACATTTATTGGAAAATACATCCAAAATGAATAAATACTCTACAACATAAACATTCTAAGTCTAATATATTTGCCACCCCAGGGCACTTTTCACTTGTTCTCCTCACTCTTTTTAACTGAACAAGTAATCTACGTGAGTAATGAAAATAATCTTATTGTGCAGCTTTTAATCTATTATTCAATAGCTAAAAGGAAAGTAAAAATCACCCTTTCTATCAATAATTCAGCTTCAGTGCTCATGCAGCCATTCAGCTGCCCCTCTCACCAGGGCCCCATACATTTTTAATGCTTAGGCTCTTTGTTAGGAGGTCAAATGTGTGAATTGTGGTTAGAAACACAGTTACCAGGTGTGGTAAGGTCAACTAAAGAAAATATTCCTATTGCCAACAAAACAAATTAGACTGGCAGGACTGTAAAGGAAAACTGCATGGTAGAGTCCTCAATGCCTGACTTTGCTGAAGATCAGAAAGATAAAGTCCAGCTGCCAATGCTGCCCCGACAGCGCTGGTTGGTAAAGAACCTGGAGCTCTCAGCAGTCCCAGTGAAGTGCTAAACACACTTCAGCCAGCTTTGTCTGATGGTGCGATAAAGTGCGTGTCCTAATTCAGCCTCTCCTGCAGTCCCTGTTAGTTAGTCTCTCTGAATCCAAATCCAGACGCTGGGACAGGTGCTCTCTCCAGACCACTGTATACAAAGGTCAAGGATCTGATGACAGCAGTATTTCCTTCATAGCCAAATTTTCACTGGTTTAGATGGTACTGTAATTTGGATACCTGTCACTAAACCTCAGGCCTGGACTACCTCGACCAGATCTCGGCGTGTAACAAATCTAGCTGGTTTCTTTAGCTTTACTTCCAGAGAGGCATTTTTAGAGAATTGCTCTTTAAACCCACAACAGTTTTTAGAGAGCCAGAGGTGTAGACGGCTTCCTCAGTCTACCTTTCCTGCAACGTGTGAATCAGGCACTTGCAAGAAAAACAAGAACTTTGTTCGCAAGGCTTTTTCATCTGTTAATAACTCCCTTTGAGAGTGCAATTATTTCCTCTAATAGTACAGTTATCTTCTTTGGAAAAGATTAGTATGTCAAAAAGTCTCTTCATGAGGGCTCCACAACCCCTGAGCTCAGACAGGCACCATCTCCTCTCAAGGGTGGCACAAGAAAACTCCTCTGAGTTGACACTAGAGAGACTTATGAACTTCTAGACCTCTCCCATGAAGCAGTGCATGTGAGCTGGCATCAAGGACGTGCTATTATCTTTGCATGCCTTCCCATTCTGTTGGATGGAGGAGTTCTGGTACAGAGATGGGACCCTTCCATATGTTCCTGGAATAAAATATTCCTCCCTCACTATGAGAGGCTGCCCCAGTCAGTCTCATTCCTCTGCTGAAGGGTCGACAAGTCAGCTGAAGTTCTGTACTGGAAACGGTTCCATTTTATTTTTACCTCTTTGAAAACTCTACATGACCCAACACTTTTTATGACAGAAAAAGTGAAGGATTTGCCTTATTTCATCATGGCTCAAAGTGAAGCCAATAAAATTGTATGTAACGCTTGGCAATTTCTCTCTAGCTCTCTTTCTTCCTGTCTGGCCTTCTTCAATAAGAGGAATTGAAATTCATTTGTTCCGGAGCATTGTAAACATTAATTTTAAATCTGGAATTGTTCTAGATGGAAAATTAGGCTTGCTCCTCTGTGTGTCACATCCCTGCTTCATGTAGATTTCCATTCCAGTGAAGCTTAGCAAAAACTTATATAGATCTATATAATGGTTGCTTACTACCAAAACAGTATCACAACAATTGGCCTTATAAATACACTAAAGAGGTAAAAATGAGCAGGACTTTGTAAGCTATAGCATCGAGGTTGGTTGGTCATAGAGAATATCCAGGCAAGAGTCAATTTCAATTTCAGTTTTGCAAAATCAAAGAATAAAGATAATGTAATCATTTCTGTTGCTGCCATACCCACATATTCCAGACCCAGATGTCTGACTTCCTTCCCCATTACCCTCCTTCTCCCCTCATGTTAAGTGCTGTATAAACAAAGATCAGTTTTGGGGTCTGTACTCGAAAGACCTAGAAATGATGTCTAGAAATGACCATGCAAAGCAAATGCCCACAGATGGATACGGACAGATGGTAGAGTACAAGGAACAATGAGAGAGTACCAGTTGGCCCATCAGAAACAGAAGTGTCATCTAGTGTTATCATACTTCTAGGGATGGACTTCAAAGCACAAGAAGCCCCATAGGACAAAACATTAAATTCCTTCTTTGGAAATGTAACAAGGAAATAATGCAGGCTGGTATTGTTGACTAATCATAAACAAGAATCAATATTTAGGTAGACTAGGATACAACTGACAGGATAGAGACGGGCCTTCAAAAGCCTTGGAAGGGAGGTCAACTACCAAATGATTGGTGTTAATTAGAGTAAGAGAAATAAGGGAAAACACACAAAGCAACAGGTATTTGGGTTAGTATAACCAGACAGAAAAATACCATCTTTGTTATAACAGTCTGAGTGGATATGAACAGGCAAGACTGTGTTTATCAAGGCTAGAGAAAAGGGAAGTTTTGATATCTTGGAAGCAAAATGAACAGAACATGAATTAGAGCCTTAGTCATATGGATAAAAGGATTTCATGCACAGAATAGACCAGATGCAGACACAGTCTGGATGTCAGAACAGAGAGATAATTTTGAGTCAAAGAACACTGCAGTGACTTGCAGGGTGGTGGGCTGTACCCAGCAAAAGAAAAAGAGTTGACTCAGGAAAATTAATTGCAAACATACTTAGACCAGTTTGGTACTTACTAATGATTGCTAGGGTCTTGTTTGCTGACCCTAAGTTTAGCCAGTCAGCAAATATACCACAGATGTGCAACACAAAGATGACACAGGATTCACTGCAATCCAGACTGACTGTGCCCTGCAGACACAGCCAGCTTGCACTTAACAATCAATGAGCCAGATGCAACTGTAACACTGCTAACTGCCTGTAAATTATATCTTTTTTTAAAACTGAAGAATTTGAGAGACTGTATTGCATTCATTACCATTTCAATCAACAGCAGCACAATGCAGCACTGACAAGATTCAAATGACTATCCAATATAAATAATCTGAAAGGCTCATGATATCTAGGGGAAGAGATTATTTACAGGCTATTTTACTATAGGTTTCTTATTTGGCAAAGATTTTGCACATGTGAACTTGTCCCATGCATCAGACATAGGTCTGTGCAGGCAGCTCTTTCATAAAGAGATAAGAAAAGAAATAAGGTTGAGGAAGGCATAATGAAGGCATGGAAAATCGATTTTCAGATTGTCTGTGACCTTGACTCAGAGGCTGAATGTGAGCTGTGAAACAGACAATGAGGATGGGAAGAAACCGCAGACAGCAAACCTGCAAACTTTGGAATCAGAGATTACAGACAAATTCTGACAGCCTGACCCTGCCCCCATAATCAGCTGCACCAAGCATGTGATGATATTTTAACTTGCAGGGACAGTTGGGTACTTACAAAAGCACACCAGAGCTCAGACACTATTCCTCTCAGAGGTAACATTTTAGAAGGATGTTATTCAAGTCACTTGTGATAAAAAAAGAAAAGAAAAGGAAGATAAATTTCTATACAATATATCAGTTATTTTATCACATTGTGATAATTCCATTTGTTCACATGGTCATGAAATACTTCCACTAATTCACCTTTTTGCCTGAAATTTTTTAGGATGGGTCTGCAGACATGAAAAGATTCAAAGAAAGAATGTAGTCATGAAGGTAGAGAAAAACACTGGTCTCTGGTAAACTACATGTGATGCAGTTAAGAAAGGCAGGGAAGAGTGGCTGCCTAGGATTTCCAGTTTGTCACTGAATTATGGGGACAGATACAAACTGATCTGAACAGTTCGTTCAGAACTGCAGAACAACCAGGGACACCATTACTACTATATGACTATGTTTCTCCAGCAAGAAACAGTTCAAGAGGCTCTGTCTTTTTTTTTCTTTCTGTGCCTTTTCTGTTGTGTAGCCTGGGGAAAGGAGAGGCTAGCAGGTTAGGCTAGGTCCACGCTCAGAGTGCTTTGTCAGCACAGGTCTTATGTATTATAATATTATGCTGTATATTATGCTGGCATAGCATTCTAAGGCAGATGCATCTTACAACAGCAAAAAAAGTTTTTACAGTATAATTTCTTGATTCCCTGGGAGTGACAAGTCAATGTTTTTACACAGGTGGCTTCTGACAACATTACTGTTTGTCAGGTCACACCCCGTCGTGCTGATCTGTGTGTAACTGCGTCATAGCGAAATCTGTAGTACAGTCCTGCCCTTTGAGCTATGGAGTAACCTCTGCTCTACCTAGAAAACACTGCTTTGGGTTCTTAAGACCTCTAGGGTGGCATATAAAAGCTGGAGAAGGACAGGGAGTGTGCACTGGATTTCTTCCCTGTTTAAAGCTCATTCTGACTCAGGCTGAGAATTTGAGTTCTACAAGCAAGCAAAAATGCACAGTGTTCAGAGATATAATATTACATAAAGGACCGATTTACAACATCAAGATCCTTTGGCCCTGGTGCAGAGTTCCTCTTAACTCACAGGGCACCAGCACGGCTGCACTCTTTCTGTGTGGGTGATCAGTCTTCAGCAGGACTGAAATCCAACCTAGTACTGCCAGTAGTATTGGGAGTTTCCTGCAAAATGTGCTTCTGAATAGAAATCATAGTACTTCTTTTTTGTTAGCGTGCAACAGTGTGCTCAAGGCACCATTCAGAAATGATACATACCCTGAGAAGCTGAGGTGACTGGGAAATGAAAGCCCTTCCTGCAAAATATTTTGTTTTTAAAAAATTGGGCCAATTCATGATTACAGTGTTTTAAAACCATATTCTTCATGGAAAGGGAGTTTCTGAATATCTCCATGGCAGACCGCTGAGATAGATTATCTGTCTGTTTTGTGCATGCTGCTTATGATCAATTCTGTTCTACTAATTGGCAAATCTTCTAGGCAATGAGGCATTTTTCCTATTTTCCCAGAAGGATTTTTTTGTTCCAGTAAAACTGAATTTTCACAAAGATATTTAAACTTTTGAAAAGTAGTGTATTCCCCACTTGAAAATCATTTCATCAGAAAATTCCCAGCTAACTTCTAATCTACACAACCAGCTGGAGCAATTAGCTCTGCGTGATAATGCTAAAGCAGAGCTATTAAATAACCTTGTCATCAAGGTTACAGAAATTCAATGGCCAGGCTAGACAAAGAATGCTTCAGGGCATTCCCTCATGGTAGAAACTGCTCCTGCAAAGAGCCTGCCTCAATTTCCCTTTCCCCCTTTCCCAGTGTCTACTTAAATCAAGTTCATCAGTTTTCTTTTTTATTTTTTTTTTGGGGGGGGGGGGGGCGGGGAGGAACATTGGGGTCTCTATTGATCTCTTAACTTACGCTGTTATTAGGTTTCCAGTCCTGACTTCTTTGATTTAGCATCTCCTCCTCCTGTTCCCCTTCAACTGCCATCAGCAGGCTTTTCTCCTAGCTTGGGGAGTCCATATTAGCCCAGTCTTTCTTCAGATACATGGTTACCTTCACTCTAATCACTCTCAGTTCTGAGGCTGATAACACAGACATATCTTTGTCCCAGATGAGAGAAGGAGAAACCTTATAATGCCATACTACAAGATTCCTCATCCCAGGCCCTTAAGGGACCAGTGGCCCTACATTCTAACTTGCCCCTGACATTAATAGCTCCCAAGACACTCTTCTCTCTAGCAAAGGCCACATCAAATATTTTTAAACAGATTTCCTTAGGCATATGAGCAACTGATCTTGCAAAACATCCCTTCTGGCCTTAAAGGGCCAGTGTTCTGCTGCAGTGAACAAAAGATTAGAATATGTTCCTTAGGTAACCTCTAGAAAACTGTATAATGCAAAAAGAAAAATAACCGAAAAATACAAAGCATGTACTACAAGGCTTAGAAATTCAACTGTTAAAAGAAGAAGTCACACCAGAAACAAGAAAAATCTTCAAATATGCTTGTAGGAGGAAGGAGCTGAGAGTCAGGACATCACAGTTTTAATTTGCAGGTACAGCTGAGATGTCATGAAAACTGCATCATAAAAGGGGAGCTGCTAGAAGGAACTGATTAATTAAATAATGCCAGTAAAGGCTGAGCTGATATTTGCCCATAAATTCTAGGGAATCGGCAGATGAAATGACTGAGCTGCCTAGGAAATATTAAAAAGTCAGACATTCCACCAGAGAACTGGACTTAGCTGTAAGGATGGCGAGCTCAGAAATTACAGGCTGCAGAGCCCTGCTGCGCTGCCAGGCACGTTGTCAGGACCCGAAAAGCCAGCTACCAGACCTGCCGCCCCGCTGCCACCCTTTCTTGTCCTACCGACTGGTACTCCTGCTCTGCTGTGCCACCTTGTGCTCGCCAGCTGACAACACACTGCTTCAGGAAATCAGTTAACTGCACAAGTGATATAATCATTAAAGTCCTCCTGGCTTAAACTTTCTGAGACCAAAATACTGTACACGGCAGTCTATGCCAGGTGACACAGCTATAAACAGGACACAAGAATACTGGAATGCTGTACTATCAAAATCCTTTCTGCCTTCTTGTGAAGGCCAAGATGCTCACAGATGTTTTCAGATTTTTCAGTGATTACAGGCTGAGTTTTGAGTTCATAGCAATTCAGGTCGTCAGGTAAGATCTCATTTCTCACAATTGGATATGTGAGCATTTCTCACAGTTGCTACCAGAGCAATTGTATTGTCTCTGTCCTTGTCCTCTGGGCTGTCAAGAAGCATGTCCCAGGGCCCAGAGCAGGGGACACACATTAAGAACTTCCCTACCCTGTTACCAACTCTGATACTGACATGTAGTATTTTGAATAAGCAAATCACCACCCTGAGTCTTTTACTTACCTCACTGTAAAATGGATACGACATTTATTTCACCGGGGTGACAGGGCTTTGGTGTGATTTTTCACATCAGATGGGACTTTAGAGATCTGCAAACTGCATTACTTTATAAGCTGACAGAAACACCTTTCTGAAGACAGGATACACACTGGGAGCTTAGCAGAGTACATTCAACAGAAGGAAGTCACAGCAATCCAAACAGCTCAAGAAGGCCTTTACACTTAGCAGCTCTTCGTATCCTTTTTCCAGGCACATGCTAAATCTCTTTGCTTTTTCAGGGACCACCAACATTCAGGTTACATGGGGATTTTCACGTGCCAAAACTCTCTCATTTTTGGCAAGCATCCTGAATGACTTGGGGCATGGCAAAGAAACTGTGCTTGTTAGCAAAAAATCTTAGGAACGACACAACTTGGGAGTCTACCTGATAAATCCCTCACTGCAGTCGACCTGGCCTCATCAATCCTGGCATACAAAGCCCAACCACGGAAATATATCTATTATGCAAAAACATTGCAGTAAGGACCCGGCTGCCTGAGGCTGCCCTAGCAGAGCCTCTCAGAGGTAACGTGCCCAGGGCCTGGGAGCCGAGGCACCGCTAGGTGTCAGAGCTCCCCCGGCAGTCCCGCCGCCTCGCCCCCGCGGGGCACCCGGCGTCCCGGCACCGGGAGCCGGCAGCTTCCAGGCTGTGCCGCACCGTGCGAGAGGCGGCAAACTGGTTCATCGGACACTTTCAACCCGTGGAAAAACAGCCTCCAGATCAAGGAAAATAAACTGTAGTAAGCTTATGAATATCACAAATTCCTGTGCTGGCCTGCCAAATACCGCTGCAGTATTTGTGTTTGAGATTCCCGAAGGATTAGGCCTCCTCCCTGCTTGGGAAGCGTGCCTGGGTCAGGGCGGCAGGCAGGAACGCCGCTGTTCCCAGCCACTTTGAACGTGGGTACAAACTGGGGAGCCACTTGTGCTGCTGCCTAGGGAAGCTGACAGACTGGTTGTGTACGGGAGACCCTAAACATGAGTTTATGAGTAAGAACAACCATTTAAGTATTGAAGGAGTACAGAGGTGTCTTCCTTTTATATAAACTGAAATGTAAATAAAGATAGTATGAGGGCAATGACTGTTTTTTACTTAAAAGCTTGCACTGAGAACATGTTAAGAGTGAGCTTCTGCTGATACAGAGGTGACTCTGGTGAACGTGTCCCCTCACGGGAATGCCCTGCCCTGTTCATCAGGCAGGCTGCCCTCCTCTGCCTGCCCAGTCACTTTTCTGTTCCCTCCTCCTCACAATGGGCAGAGGTTAGCGGCTGGCACAAGGGAATCGAGACTCCAGCAATAGCCATCCTCTGAACTATGTCTACAAGAGCTCCTAAGTCTCAACAGACCAGAGAGGTCCATCCCAGCTGATTTGATATTATTTTTTAGGAGTACCTAAGGCAGGTCCTTAGCAAGAACTGTCTGGGGGAAGAGTAGACATATTCTTTCCTCTATTGCCTCATTCAACATCTAATCCTGGACTTCTTTAAATTAGTGCCTTCCAACCCATGAAGCAAGTCACTTAGATGAGCAGGTAGTGTTTTCCTCCATCCCGTCAGTAGCCGGGAGGCATATGGAAAGGAACAGGAAGACCCATCTCATCAACACGTGGCTCAGAGGCTGGTGCCAGCAGTGGAATTTTGGTTTTTTCAATCATGGGGCAGTTTACATGGCACCGGGCCTCCTGGAGACAGGTGGGGTTCACCTGTCACAAAGGGGGAAAAGGATTCTGGCTCAGGAGGAAGGGAAAAGGATTCTGGCTCTTCTCAATAAGAGAGCTCAGGCTCTCTTATTGAGAGAGCTTTCAACTAGATTCGAAGGGGGAAGGGGATAAAACCAGGCTTGCTAGGGAAGAGCCTAGGGGTGGCATGCCTGTGTTGGAGAAGAGATCAATAGCCCAGCTGAAGTGCATTTACACCAATGCACGCAGCATGGGCAATAAGCAGGAGGAGCTGGAAGCCATTGTGTGGCAGGAAAACTATGATGTGGTCGCCATCATGGAAACATGGTGGGATGACTCACACAACTGGAGTGCTGCAATGGATGGCTACAAGCTCTTTAGAAGGGACAGGCAAGGAAGGAGAGGTGGTGGGGTAGCCTTGTACGTTAGAGAATGTTTTGACTGTCTAGAACTCGACGACGGTAATGATAAGGTTGAGTGCTTATGGGTAAAGATCAGCGGGAAGCCTAATAAGGCAGATGTCCTGGTGGGAGTCTGTTATAGACCACCCAACCAGGATGAGGAAACAGACGAAGTATTCTACAAGCGGTTGGCACAATCTCTAGCCCTTGTTCTCGTCCGAGACTTCAACTTACCAGATATCTGCTGGAAATACAACACAGCAGAGAGGAAACAGTCTCGGAGGTTCCTGGAGTGTGTGGGAGATAATTTCCTGATGCAGCTGGTAAGCGAGCCAACCAGGGGAGGTGCCCCGCTGGACCTGCTGTTTACGAACAGAGAAGACCTGGTGGGCGATGTGGCAGTCGGAGGATGGCTTGGGCTCAGCGACCATGACACGACAGAGTTTTCAGTTCTTGGAGAAGTAAGGAGGGTCAGCAAAACCACTACCCTGAACTTTAGAAGGGCAGACTTTGGATTGTTTAGGACCCTGGTTAACAGAGACCCTTGGGAGGCAGTCCTGAAGGGCAAAGGAGCCCAGGAAGGCTGGATGTTATTCAAGAAGAAAATCTCAGAGGCACAGGAGCAGGCTGTCCCCACGTACCGTAAGTCGAGCAGGTGGGGAAGGAGACCGGCCTGGCTGAACAGAGAGCTTTGGCTAGAACTCAGGAAAAAAAAGGAGAGCTTACCACCTTTGGAAGAAGGGGCAGGTGACTCAGGAGGACTACAAGGATGTTGTGAGGTTATGCAGGGAGAAGATTAGAAAGGCAAAGGCCCAGCTAGAACTTAAACTGGCCACTGCCGTTAAAGATAACAAAAAATGTTTTTACAAATATATCAGCGACAAAAGGAGGGCCAGGGAGAATCTAATAGTCAGACTGGTCATCCTCGGGGTTTTCAGGCCCCTGAGCTGGGAGATGGAGATAGGATGCAGAATGAAGCCCCAGTTGTCGAAGAGGTGGCAGTCACTGACCTGCTCCTCCACCTGAATGCTCACAAGCCCATGGGGCCAGACGAGATCCACCCGAGGATACTGAGGGAGCTGGCAGAGGAGCTTGCCAAGCCACTCTCCATCATCATATATCAGCAGTCCTGGTCAACCGGGGAGGTCCCAGATGACTGGAAGTTAGCAAATGTGACGCCCATCTACAAGAAGGGTCGGACGGAGGATCTGGGGAACTACAGGCCTGTCAGCCTGACCTCGGTGCCGGGAAAGGTCATGGAGCAGATCATCTTGAGTGCCATTACGCAGCACGTGCGGGACAACCGGGGGATCAGGCCCAGCCAGCATGGGTTTATGAAAGGGAGGTCCTGCTTCATTACCCTGGTCTCCTTCTATGACAAGGTGACCCGCTTAATGGATGAGGGGAAGGCTGTGGATGTTGTCTACTTGGACTTTAGTAAGGCCTTTGACACTGTCTCCCACAGCATTCTCCTGGAGAAGCTGGCTGCACATGGCTTGGATAAGTGCACTCTGCACTGTGTTAAAAACTGGCTGGATGGCTGAGCCCAGAGAGTGGTGGTTAATGGAGTCAAATCCAGTTGGCGGCCGGTCATGAGTGGTGTTCCCCAGGGCTCAGTGTTGGGGCTGGTCCTGTTCAATATCTTCACTGATGATCTGGATGAGGGGATCGAGTGCACCCTCAGTAAGTTTGCAGATGACACCAAGTTGGGTGAAGTGTCGACCTGCTGGAGGGTAGGAAGGCCCTGCAGAGGGACCTGGACAGGCTGGATCATTGGGCCGGGGCCAACTGTATGAGATTCAACAAGGCTCAGTGCCAGGTCCTGCCCTTCAGTCACAACAACCCTATGCAATGCTACAGGCTGGGGGAGGAGTGGCTGGAGAGCTGTCTGGCAGAAAAGGACCTGGGGGTGTTGGTTGGCAGCTGCTGAACATGAGCCAGCAGTGTGCCTAGGTGGCCAAGAGGGCCAATGGCATCCTGGCTTGTATCAGGAATAGTGTGGCCAGCAGGACCAGGGAGGTGATAGTGCCCCTGTACTCGGCACTGGTGAGGCCGCACCTTGAGTACTGCGTTCCATTTTCGGCCCCTCACTACAAGAAGGACATTGCTGGAGCGTGTCCAGAGAAGGGCAATGAAGCTGGTGAAGGGTCTAGAGCACAAGTCTTATGAGGAGCAGCTGAGGGAGCTGGGGTTGTTTAGTCTGGAGAAGAGGAGGCTGAGGGGAGACCTTATTGCTCTCTACAACTACCTGAAAGAAGGTTGTAGCGAGGTGGGGGTCTGTCTCTTCTCCCTAGTAACGAGTGATAGGACGAGAGGAAACAGCCTCAAGCTGTGCCAGGGGAAGTTTAGGTTGGATATTAGGAAAAACTTCTTCACCGAAAGGGTGAAAGGTATTGGAACAGGCTGCCCAGGGAAGTGGTTGAGTCTCCATCCCTGGAGGTATTTAAAAGAAGGGTAGATGTGGTGCTTGAGGACATGGTTTAGTGGTGGACTTGGCAGTGCTAGGTTAATGGTTGGACTCGATGATCTTAAGGGTCTTTTCCAACCTTAACGATTCTATGATTCTATGAAGAAGGGAAGGCTGAGGTCTGGGCTGGGTAGGGGGGGCAATGGGAAAGCTGCAGTTGGTGGGAGAATACTAAAGCCAAACAGAACTGATCGCAAATCTCCAGCACTGTGGTTTCATAGGAAACCACTGAGCTGCATCACTGGGAAGAATCATGAAAAACATATAACCACATTTTTAGGAGTGGTAAGGGCCCTGGGGAGTGTTTTACTTATTTCATGAAAATTCAGAAGCTTAATGACAAAACTCCCGCTAAAAAGACACTTGCAGGTAGATGCAGATGGCATATGGTACAAAGTTGGCAAGTTACTCTAGACTTGTTTATCCTCACCAGCATGGAAGGCATATTTCTTATTCCACAAAGAGTCATAGAATCATAGAATCGTCAAGGTTGGAAAAGACCCTTAAGATCATCGAGTCACCTCAAGTAGCTTTGAAGTGCGCAGGAGCTTGTGACTTGAACTTTGAAAAAGGGACAAAACGAGAGCGAGAGCTGGCATCTGGCTGGGGGGGGGGGGGGGGGGAACGACACTCCTTTAATTTATTATGCCACAACTCAAGGCAATGACACTGTTCACAGCATTTGCACCCTCTGCTCTGTAAGAGTATTCTCGATGTGTTATGGAAGTGGATACCTTGATGCTCATCGAGTAACAGATTTACTGGAGTTCCAGGAAGAGATGGATTTTGATGCTAAGCACTGCAGTATTCTGTGACTGAAACAGTGTTTACTTTGAATCAACAAAACAGGAAATTCTTAGGTCATTGCTAATCTGGTCCTGGTTGCACTCTGGTGGTAGCCAGTTTCTATTTCTGGTTTTAGTTATTTTCCTTTGTTCACTCTTTCAACAATATATTGTTAAATAAAAACCTGAAATAAATATGTGAACACTTAAGATGTTTTTGCTTATATTGCAGGTGCAACACTGAAGAATCCACTTGTAGATATGGATGCTGCCCCCCTCCCATGTGTAATATAGCATGACATAGTTCCATGATGTTACATCGATGTCACAATCAACGAGGATTTCTCTGTAGAGATCCCACTAGAGATGCTGCAGCAGAAAATCATGCTAGTCTGTCTAACTGATTAATATAGTTAGGAGTTCCTGACAACCAGACAGCCCTGAAGCCATGTTTGCAGATGGGTGGTAACTAATACTCTTTTAAAAAAAAAAAACAAAACACCTTCCGTAGGGTTTTGAAAAAAGTTATGCCATGACAAGAAGGTTTAAGAAAAAAAGACAGCATATTTCTGTCACATTGTGCCACACAACAACTGAAAATACCACTGTATGTTTAAAACAAACGTATGTGCAGAATGAGTAGTCACTTGGGTAGTTGTTATGAAGAGGTAAAATTGTTTTCTGTTGTACTAATTTTTCTTGAATTTTACAGAAATACTTTATATATTTTATGGCAACTGTTTAACCATCTTAAAGCACCACGGTTCTAGACTGCAGATTACATTAGTATGGCAAGATTTACTGCCTGGGGAAAGGTATTTTGTAAACATACAAATAAAAATATCATGAAGCATAATATAGTGCTTTGAGTCTTTGGCCCTATATTGTCCAAAGACATGTATTTATCATGTAGCAGAAATGGTGAATAGGTTAAAGAGGTATACTTGAAAATCACCATCAAAAAGATAACTTCTTTGATCCTCTTTTTAAAGGAGAGAAAACATGCTGTTTATATCCATGATAATGGCTGTACTTAATCTTATACAAAATCATCTTTTTCCAATTTAAAAAACGGTCTCAAAGTACTAGGTAGGATACATCGTTAACCCAGTTTTAATTTTTTTGTGCCATCCTTGGAGTGAGCTTAACAGAACAGCCATACCTCAGTTCGAATCTGGACTTGGCTGTCTTATACTCTGAGAATAAATTGAAAAAAACAGCTGTGCTTTGGAGATGGAACCAGATGATCTAATGGTCCCATTTGGCCATGGTATGTTTGAAGAGATCTTAACGACCTCCTCATCTAGTATCCTGCCTCAGACAGTATCTTTGCCCTGAGATTTGCTGTCTCAGGGAAAAGTGGAAGAAGGACCTACGAGGCTGGGGACTGAAGCAAGGCAAAAAATAATTCCTTCCTGACTCAACAGTGAGCTCACACCTTGGTACAGAAGAAGGTAACCTTATTCCTAAAATTCACTGAAGTGGCAAGGAATTAATCTCATTTAGCTTTATTCATCAACGTAAATATGTGTACTTTATCTATAGCAAACAGAAGAAGACAAATAACTACAGAGGTTGATGAAAGACTCTCTGGCAATACTCCACTCTCTCTATTGACAATATAAGGCTACGAGACAAATGCCTTGGATTAGATGCTTGAATTTTGATGTCTGAAGTTAGGATGATTTCTACCTTAAATCATTTATAAGGGCAAGAATATATAACCACAGTATTTAAATGATGTCTGCATTTTGCAGAATCTGGATTTTAAAAAGCATAATGCATCAAGACTATGATGCTGTAAGATGAAATCACATGCCCTAGATATGGTATGCACTTTCTCAGTATTACTCTATGATTACCAAAAAGAGAGAGGTTCTCTCTCCAACACGCAAGACTGCCAATACAAGTCAACTTTCAGAATGCAGTCAATTTACCACAAGTATCTCCTTAAAATATAGATTATAGGTGCCCAAGGCCCTCTTCCATAGCATAAAACTATGTCTCTGAAAAATGCTAAGAATTCGCTGTTATAAAAGCCTGAAATGCCAAGCAGTTCATCATACAAACATTCCTTCCTGAAATACGAAATGACACATTAGATTTGGGCTAATCAAATAATAATAAACATAGGGCTTAACATTCCAGCAAGAGACAGAGTCTGTACAAAAACTAGTTGTTCTTCACACAAGTGATCCCTTTCCTTTTATAATTACTACACTAGCCTCCTTCACTACCTTCACTCACCAACAGTATCTTGTAACAGAGTGCACAGAGCCTCGAAGGAGCAGAGAAGCAGAACTTCTCAACCCTGTAGAGTACTACACATCTCTTCCCTGGATTTCAGGTTGAGCGACCAATGTCATGGAGGAAAAGAAAGGCACCAGAAGGAGAAAAGTCACTTTGCTGCCACACAGCAAAGGAGACAGTATTGCAAAGGAGACTATTATTTCTCCTGCCTTACAGGCACAGAGCAACAAATGATTTGTCTGACATTATTTATCTCCCAAATTGGTGTCTTCTTTCTCCTGCTCCTGCTCTTTTCCCTGTAAGTCCTACTTATCTGTCAGAGCTACCCAGTCCCTGCTGCTGCTTACATTAAAAGTACCCAGATCTCCTCTTTTGTGGTCTCTGCCCTTCACGCAGAGGGAAGCAAACAGCTTCCCTCTGTATGACTTCTTCTGCTCTCCTCATGGTCTTTAAAGCTGGGCTCTGTGGCACTGTCAGTGCCCGGACGGTGGTTCCGTTGTGATACAAACCACAGGGAACGACTGCAGACAGGAAAGATGGGCTTTTACTCCTCTTATACAGGCCCAGGATTGACACACACAGCCCACAGTTTCACATGCACACTCTTCTGTTGGGAGCAGCAGGGAGGCACGTAGATTTATGAGTCACCTGCAGCCGTTGAGCTTATGGACACATCTAGTTCTAGCAATAAATGTATTGCACTCTGAGATTCAGAGGTCCTGGGTTCAATCCATGCTGCCAAAAGAACAACTGTGGATCTGCATTACACACCACGGAAAAAATGCCTGTGGGTAGTCTATTCTAGTTCTCCCCGTGGAGTTGCATGACTGCTATAGCAATGTTGGGGGAAGCTCAAAAATCTTCAGGGCTTAATCATTTTCCATTTAAAGAACTAACAGAAAATCTACCTCCTCAAGATCATATTGAATAAGGTGTTTACCAAGATTGGCTGTAAACTAGTTTGGAGGAAAATCTTTAGCTTAAACTCATTATATTACATGAGCGATGTCTCCTTAGGAAATCAAGGCATGCTGGTGAAATGAATCCATACATGTGAATACTCAATTTCTCATGCAGTGCGTAGCTGTGAGAACAAGTTCCTTCAGCCTGCTTTCAGTCTAACATACTGTCATTCCCCTTTGGTGTTAGATGGCTTTTTAACTTTTAAATGTATAATACAGAAAATTAAGATAAATTATGAAAAACTTTGCACAGACTTTTGTGGCTACAAAATTTCAGATCAGCTTCTATAAACTGCTCATCTATTTCATGTCCTGTTTTTACAAGAATGGAAGCAGTGACCAGCTGTGTCCACACATAAGATCAGAATAATAATTAAAAGAAGAACAATACCTTTGTGCTAAAGACAACCTCCAAAGAAGAAAAAAGATTTTTTTCCCCTTCTCATGGTTCACTAAAATGTAGAAAAATGTTCTGGAAAAAATATTTTTAAAAAGCTATATTCTGCTAAAGACATCAATCCTTGACATTTCTTCTTTTAATGCACAGTTCACTAGAGTTTCAGAGGTGTTTTGGGAACTCCCAGAACACAGACCAGGTACTTGAGTACCCTTAATAAAACCCCACTTACTGCTTTGAATGGAGAGAGCACTCACCACTTTACAGAACTGGAGTGTAAGTAATCTGAAACTAGTAAAAGTGTCTGGAAAAAATGTAGGAAGAATTATCAGATCCATTTGAACTGTCAGGTAAGTGTTCCTTCCAGAAGCAAAGTATTAAAATGGCATTCAGGTATTCCAATCAAATGTAAGTGATGTGAACTTAGCAACAAGTCCTAGAGTAATAGTTTGCTTCACTTAGAACAATGAAATATTCTAAGTAAGTTGCAGCGTTTGGTGGCAAGATATTGTAAATGCTGCAGCAAATGCACAGGATGCACAATAAAGTTGCAGGTAAACAGCAGGATATTTAAGAGAGAGCAATGTTACATATTCTGGCTTCTACTTAATGAAAAGGATACAGACCAGTGGTACTCTTGGATGGACAATGTATGTGTGTGGTACATATACACGTACATGCATAAAGAGTGTGTATGCATACCTAAAAAGAGGGTTTATGCAAACTTGTTAAGTTCAAGAATAGGGAAGAAATCTGAAGCCATTTAAAAATCTGAGTAGCAGATTAATAAAATTTTCAGTACATATATGATTTATTATGTAACTAAGATACATGCATTTATATGCTGTTTAACATATTTTGTTAACTATTTTTCATATATGTCATATCTGATGTACATATGCTTTATGTATTATATTTTAGTTACCATATTCTACATTACATATTAAAGTCACTTGGATTCGATGTTATGTTTGGTCTCTAATCAACATCACTTTATTGTTTTACATGACCTTAATGAATCACTATTTTCCAGCATTGCAAATTCATTACTCAGCAAAAAAAACCCTACTGCTTATGAAGAATTTGTTTATTTTTTTTAAATTCCCAGCCTATATCTGAGGCTTAAAGAGGCAAAATTCACTATTTCTCTAATTCTTCTCCTCTGTGTAGGAGAACTTGGCTTATCAGTCAATCAGTACTGGGAGAATCAGAATACTGAGATCAAAATACTACCTACTGTAATCTTATCCTGAGGAAGTTAGTAGATTATCAAGTGTATGTCATTTGGAAAATGGATTAGTTTCTAAACATAGCCACTTACTGCTTTGAGAAGTGCCATGCTTAAGAAGGGAAGTTCTGGCCTCTCTGTGGAATTAGTCCTGATCTAACTATGTAACAAAAGCTCATCCCTATCTTTTACAACATCGTTTATAAATTAGCTGGTCGACTCCTTGAAGGAAGTACTAATTTCCAGGCACATCTTAAAGTGTCCCATCTTCATAAGTCTTAACTGTCTGAAGAAATAAAGAAAATAAATTAGAAGTTAAATCTGGCATAAGAAAGCACAGACTAGAGTTTGAAGCTTAATGCTCACTAAGTATATATGCACATTATATTTCCCTTGTCTTTCTAACTGGGAAACCATGTAAGTAAAAGGATATTTGCAAACACTTCAAAACTTCAGCAAGATAAAGATGCATCATTTTTCAAGTTGAAAAAACACACTTCTCAATTTAGTTTTCTGTAGCCATGTTTTAAATATATCTACTGACCTCTCATAGCTTTATAAATACTTCAACACAATGCAAAAAGAGCTAGCAGAAAAGTTCCTTCAAATGGTACCACAAAGGGACTATTTAAAACAAAATTTTTACACTACTATAAAACTATTTTTAATCCATATTCTACCATAGTTTCAGATTCATTTATATCCAGACATAACAGTCCAAGTGCCACCTGACCTTGTATAGCATAGTATATTTTCCAGCCTGAGAACTCCAAACTGACTCTGTGTGGTGCTGATCACCACAGCATTTCCACTCGAAAGTCAATGAGTACTCATGATGCTAAGCAGGTCCCTGAATAATAACTTTGGTCTTATATTGAGTATTTAAATGGATTCGGTCATAAGCATCTGCCACTCAATTACAAGGGCTTTTTAAAGCAATGATGTGCTTAATGTTAATGTAATTGTATCTATGCATTAATGCTCTTAAGAAGAAAATTGCAGAAAGGGAAGGAAGAAGGCCAGTCTTTCCGTGATGCTTTCCAATACGCTGAAAGCTGCTACAACCTGAAATGAAATAGTAATCACTCAAATGGAAGAAAGTACTAAACCACACATTCCTATCAGTGGGCCTTTAGCAGGAGCTGAGAACCCCTCATCTTGAAAAATGAGGAAGGTAATGACAGGCATGATAACACAAATGAGAGGGCCACAATTCAGTTGACAATACATTAAAAAGCAGCACCTTTCTTAATACCGCATGGACAAAGAAAGGCATATTGCTGTGATCACAGAAATAAGCAGAACAGCAGGAATGTGTGTGTGGTGACACACCAGGTAACAACCCATGATGCTCTTACGTACTTTGTCTGTGACTATGGGTATTAAGGGTGTCAGGGCGCGGGCAGACCAAGGCGCTGAGCGCAAGCGGCCTGCTGATGTGCTCACCAGGTGGCTGCAGGCACCTGCTCTGCTCTGCTCTGCTCTGCTCCCCGACGCGGGTTCCTGGGGGTCCCCACATGAGTTCAGCCCATGGAGCGCTCACCTGTTACACACACACACAAACAGCTTCAATCCCTGACGCACACTGTTGCAAACAAACAGCCTCAATTACTTTCAGATGAGCAGCTTGTTATGCCTCAGGCTTCAACGTTTACCACTGCACCCATTATCTAGCGGGTGCTCGCAAGCGGCAAGCACAGCTTTGCCCTCGCGTGGTTTAAACGCAGCACGGCGAGGGGCTTCGCGAGGCTGCGGAGAACACCGCCAGCGCCTGACAGTTTGCCACGCTGCTGCAGACAGCTGTGCCGCCAACATGTTCCCCTAAGGCAAACACCGCTTCCTACGGTCTCTCAGCCCCAGCCCCGCACCAAATAACCCGAGTCCTTTCCGCTCCTTGCGATTGACCTGCGCGGCACCTGTAACCGCCCGCCCCCCACGTCGGTCACCCGGCGGGCTGCTGCTCCCGCCCGCCGGCGGCTCCTCAGCGGCAGCAGCCGCCCGCCCTCACCCCCCGCCAAGTCCCCAAAGGCCGGGGCAGCGAGGCGGGCTGCGGTGGGGAATGTACCCGGCCAGCCGCCCGCTCGCCGCCGGCGCCCCCGCCCCGCGGGAACGGCCCCGGGGGAGGGAGGCGCAGGGCTGTAGAAGCGCCTCCTCAGCACCCTGGGTGCGGCGCGGCTATAGGGTCCTGCCCGCCGCGGGGCTGCTCTGAGAGGAAAGCCGGCGAGCCCCGTGGCGGCCCGGGTGAAACGGGGACCGCGTCGCCTTGGCTGGTGAGGGCTGTGAGAGGGCCGGGGGGCGCCGACCTGCCTTTGCCGCCCGGCCCTCGAGGGAGGATGCAGCCCCGAGCTGGCGGTGGTTGCTGCAGCTGGGCAGCCCAGCCTCCCGCCTCGCTGTGGAGAGGCAGGCCCCGGGCCGGCGCGGCCCAGCGGAGGTGGCGTTGGAGGGAGAGGACTGGGCTCTTCCCTGGCCGTCAGCAGGGAGCAAGGTTCCCTTCACAGACCCCTCTGGGGGCTACGCGGGCACCCATCAGCAAGGCGGAGGGTGATCGTTCTGGAAAGCCCCGTGAGGGGCACAGAGCTGAGCTGGGGTAAGGCTCTTGGGGTGCAGGCGGTATCTGTGCAGGCACTTTTTTCCAGAGAGCCCTGCTCCAGTGTGCCCAGGGCTGGAGCACAAGAGCTGTGTAGTGCAGCTTGGAGACCCTGAGGCAAAATGGGGTGAGGCTTTTGGGCAGAGCCTCAGCAACATGTGTGAAAACCCACTTGCCTTTCCCCTCTCTCCAGGGGTATATAGCAAAGACTTCAAGCCTATCTAAAACAGAGAACAAAGCATGTATTTACTGCCACTCCTCCTCACCAAATCCCAGGGCACTTCTAATAAGCTAGGAACAAGGATGAATGCTCGAGCAGGTGGCCAGAGATCTCCCAAAGAAGAGTAATGCTCGTGCAGGGTGTTTACATGCTGCTATGAACTAGAATAGCCTCTTTCATGCCAAACCGCAAGCTGCTGGTTGAAACCTGAGCTGAACTTCCTTGATGATCAGAGGAGCCTGGTTAACTTTCAGCACAGCCAGTTTTCATTTTCACACCTCTCCACACTTGCTGGGACGAGAACCAGATGTATGAGAATACAGTGAGCTCCTGTTCTTGGGACATTGCTGACCCAATCCCAAGCAGCATGTATCAGAGAGTACACTAGAAAAAGGTTGCTTTCTCTCAAAAGATTGCCTGTTTTGGGTTTTTTTTGAGGCTTGTGTCATCTGTGTGGTTCACATAAATGCTACATTTTTGGCCATCTACATTTAGCTAAACCAAAGTTCTGAATCCTTTCACATATAGGCCTTCATGCGAGAAAGCCTCGTATTCTTCATGTGATCCACTTTTTCCCCTTAATATAAGGCAAAATGTTGCTTCAATGTGCACAAAGGCTGCATATTCCCCAGAATGTAGTGCGTAGTGATCTGCCTGTCCTGGCTTTTCTCTCACTGATACCAGTGTCGTATCTACATGCATGCTGGCTACCAGATTAATTTCAAAGCTCCTCAGTGTTTTTTGTACAGCCTAAGCTGAAGTCCGTAGCTTTACTGCTATTGGCATGCCAGCTCGTTAACTAGCAGTAGCTTGGGTGCGTTTACATGTACTATAGTCACACCTTCAGTTCCAGTGCAGACATCTGTCTACTGTTTATATCCCAGTGGAGGTTTTAATGGATGGCTGTCCAGCAATGACTAACTCATGCAAGAAACGGCTCTAAATACTGCAGTGCATTTGTAGTAGGAAGTGTTACAAAGCTCAGAACAGTATGCTGGGAAATAGTCCAGCCAGATGGAAATAGTCCATCAAATACTGCAAGAAACCCAGTTGCTTATCGTGCATCCCTTGGTCGCTGTGCAGATTAGGGAGGCTTTTCTGTCTTAGATGAGGAATGAATCTCTAAGCACTGATGCAGGATTGCCAGCAGGTTCAAAACAAAAGTATCATGTGTCCTGGCCTATTTTGGAGGATTGCTCAGACAGTTGAAGAATTCTGCTCAGTGCCCTGTAGCTCTTTTTAGGATTCCTGGTAGCCAAGATGCTATTTGCAGTACTAGTAGCACTGGAGTTTTGAGTAAGACAAATGAAACAAAGCAAAACTGTGATCTTTTAGCAAAAGGCAGTGAGAAGGGCAGGGAAGACAGCAGCTTTCCAGTAGGTTAGCTCCATCCTGTTTCCTTAAGGCATGTTAAGCTTCCTTAAAGAAAGGGGAGAGAGGACTAGGACAAGACTGGAGGATGGCAGGTCCTGGAATCTCAAGAGTTGTGGGATAGTACTCCCTAGCTGCAGAAATACTGGAAGGAGTATGGAGGACCAGTGCTCTTCACTCATGATAAAACTCATCTCTCCAAACAACATTATCTGTCTTAATGCCTCCCTATCTATAGTCAAGCGATTTATGAGGAGCCAAGGATCTCATTTTAAACAGATTTCTAACCATCACAGTCCTGGAGGAAATCTTGGGAGCAGGCATAAAATGCTCTGAAATATGGATTCAAGAAACTCCCTTCTGGTGGTGGGAGGGGAAGCCTTACTCTCCCAATTCTGAAGCTCGACTTGTGGGCACTGGGTACTTGAGAGTGGGTCATTGACTGTGAACAGGAAAGGGCAATACTCTGGCAGTTAGTAAAGAAGTGAAGTCTTCATCAGGAAGAGGCAAGTTCACGTTCTGTTTCAGGTCCTGAGCTGTCTCATCCTGTAAGGATTTATTCCAGTCTTTCCCCTGTACCTATACCATAACAATGAAAGCAAAAGGTTCTTCCAGGTAAAAAAAAATGCAAACAAGCAGAAAAATCCTCATTGTGCTAATGACAGAATAACTTGCAGTGAGAGGTGGCATGATTTAAGTAGAGTTATTTTTTGCAAACCTTCTAGGTACCATTAATATTAGTGCCAGCTTTAAAAGCATCTGATTGCTACTGTTGTTGCTAGAGACAAGTCTGATAAAAGGAGTAATCAGTCATGATAGGACTGAAATGGGCTATACCCCATTTGAAGATTTTATATATATAGATTCTAAACAGTTTATAGGACTTTAAAATGCTCTTTATTGCCATTTCAGTGGGCCTTTCGACTGTGCATTAGTGGAGCCTGTGACCGTCAATTACTCATCTGAAACCTGCTTGTATCAGCTACATGCATATGGTAAGTAGTGTAAATATATCGAAAGTATATACATAAAAACTCAAATTGTACTCTATATGCAACTAGATATTTACTATAAACCATTCTGAACTGGAGCTTTAATATGATACACAACCACAAGATATCCGCTTAAGCTATCTGGGCCCTCAGGGGGAACATCAGGCTTGAGCAGTGTTCTGGGTAAAGTCAAGGTTAACTGCATTCCCAGGGCTCTAAGATTTAATTAAGTAAAATTGCTGGAGCCTTTGAAGGTGGGAAGTGTAGTGTCAATGCTGAGTATTCTCTTCCCCACTTCCTAAAGGTATCGCTGTAGAATCTGGCAGGCAAAGCGTAAGATTTAAACAACTCAATTCACTCATTGTGTGACGTCAGTTTCTCTCATCACATAACTTAAGAAGTCATCCCAGTACTGTCACCAATTTGTCCGTCATAACTGGAACAGTTTCTCAACTGCATTACATCATGTTACCTTGTGTCTGCAAATTCTCTGTTACCTTGCATTTCAATTCATTAGCTCTTAGCAGCTTGCCCTTCAAAAATCCCATTCTTCTGAAATTTCTCAGCTTCCTCTATACAGCCTCTAATTACTTTTTATTATGGAATTATGACAATTTTGTTGTCAAACATGTTTGATCTCTTAAATACCTCAGACTGTAGTTACTGAATGCTACAGTAATACTGAATGTATTAACAGATCAGGGATAGATTGCCCAAGAATGGAAGCAAAAAACACTGGCTTGAAGATTATCAAAGTTAGTTTCTGAGCCCAGTTTGCAGAAAGTCTTCTTATAATATGCTTAGAAACACATGGGAAAATGAGGTGGAGGTGAGGATAGTAGAAATAAAAAGTGTGGAGTGGTTTGGGAGGTTTTTTGTTTTTTTTTTCTGGGGAGAGGATTGGTTGTTTTTAAATCTTGGGAGGGAGACTCATAGTCCTATCTAGAGCTCTTGTAAGCAGCTGTTCTTCAAGCTGGGCAGAACTGGACAGGGAACTGGATATGACCTGCCAGGAGCTTACACACACTCCTCTGGAGCATAACGTCATGCTTCTATGAGTAATTTTTAATTTAAAATACCAAAACAAACCCCCCGGACCCATTCTTCTACAGTACACTTTGTGCTGAAGAAGCTGGGGGCACTGCACGGTAATCACATCTGGCAAAAAAAGGCTGTCTCCAATATGAATCAATAGTCCAACACAAAACAAAAATTGGACTTGTGATTACAGGCTGTGGAGAGAAAATTATCTGTCACAGCGGGGCACTAAAATAAATTCTTCATAATTGCATTGATTTCTCATCAAGTTATAACAAAAAGTTACTATTTGGGAAATTTGTTTTATCTTAAGACTTTGAAGCCATGTCAGATACTGGACTTTACTAAGACAAGCAAAGACCCAAAGACCTGGGCACTGCAGGCAGACTGCTTTTTAATTCACTTTCTACAAGTCGTTGTGATTTTGTTTCATGTTGGAAATTCCTGAAAAGATGTTGTAGGTTAAAGAGCTGGCCTGCTGAGGGATAGAAAATGGGACTAGAGAAGTGATACTACCACTGTTTGAGGCAACAGGAAATTACTATAAGGAGTAAAGGGATTTTATACTTTTAAAAGGATGATGAAAATTTGGAAGGAATTCAGGACTTACAACTATTTAAAGACTTTAGGTAGTTTTCAGTTTGTAGTGTGCATATTCAAGAGAACCCTAGTGCTCTAAAGTTGCTTTTTAAGTTCCAAAATAGGCACTTGTACAACTTAGTGTCGTGGTTTAACCCCAGCCAGCAACTATGAACCACACAGCCGCTCACTCACTCCCCCCCAATGGGGTGGGGGAGAGAATTGGAAGGGTGAAAGTCAGACAACTCCTGGGTTGAGATAAGAACAGTTTAATAATTGAAGTAAAATAAAATAGAATGATAGTAGTAGTGGTAATAATAATAATAATAATAATAATAATAATAATAATATAATACAATAATAATGTACCAAGCAAGTGATATACGACACAATTGCTCACCACCCCCTGACTGATGCCCAGCCTGTTCCCGAGCAGCAATCCCTTCCCCCCCGGCCAACTCGCCCCAGTTATATACTGAGCATGACGTCATATGGTGTGGAATAGCCCTGTGGCCAATGTGGGTCAGGCCCCCTGGCTGTGCCCCCTCCCAGCTTCTTGTACGCCATGCAGAGCATGGGAAGCTGAAAAGTCCTTGACTGGTGTAACCACTACTTAGCAACAACTAAAACATCAGTGTGTTATCAACATTATTCTCATACTAAATCCAAAACACAGCACTATACCAGCTACTAAGAAGAAAATTAACTCTATCCCAGCTGAAACCAGGACACTTAGTCATAAAATCTCTCTCCCTGGAAAAGTGAGAGAAGACATCTAATCAGATATGAGGGAACACAGAAATACACGTTTACCTGCACGAAAATTTTAAAGCTGAAGATCAAGTGTGTACCGCATGATAGTGCAGGGCTAGCTTCTTTTGATCTAAATCCCAAGGCATCCACTTAGCACTTATCTGGACAAGCTGAAAATGACCATATTAACTACAGCAAAGTGTAAGAACTCCAGATCAAGGAGCTTTAAGGCTTGGTCCAAGTCTATATGACTTATTCTCCTAAAATTGCTAAGACCTGCTATCATGGCTTCTGCTCAGGATAGAAATGCTGGGAATGTTGGCTATCTGAGGGGTGTGAGTGGTTCTTATTTTAACTACCATTTCATTTGCACTTACAAGGGCCAGAAAATAGCTCAGGTAGACTTGTCTTTGTTGATTCATATGTCGTTATTCACATCAAAAATGGCAAGGATTAGAGAAGAAATATAGGCGTAAAAATATCTCATGTAGAAACTCCTTAGTGGTCAGAGTCAAAGAATTGGGAGGCAATGGAAAGATGAAAATAATATGACTTTGCCAGTATGTGACAATGTCATGTCCTTATGGGAATAGACTAAGAGAAAGTACCTTAGTAATATATGCAGTTTTCATCTGCATCGACTCTTGTAATTTTAAGCTGAGCTGACAGTGTTCTACAAGTTTATAAGCTAGCTCAATTACTTGCTTCCTGACATTTCTTTGATTTGACTTCTCCTTCCCTGTCATTTTCTATGACAAGCGTTCTTCAACTGTGTTTAAAATTGGCAGCAATGGTGATACAGGCTTTTGGCGTGGCCACAGTTGCTTTCAAACAAAGATAGCAGGCTACTCACCTCTAGGGACAAGAGAGCAGGCAAGAGTTGCGAAACTTTCCTCCACAAGAACTAGTTTGCTTTCATTGCTTTCATGCCCCGGAGCGAGGAGCGCTAGCTTGCCCCCGTGCAGAGGAGACTACCACACAAAAGCTATGGTAGCTGTCTGCTGACGTCTGAAGCTCCATAAGCAGTACCCTAATCAGCTGCAGGTGGAAAAAGGTAGGAGCTGCTGCTGAGGATTACTCAAAAGTTGTCTTATATCAGTGTAAGCATCGTGTGGGAATTGCAGGCACATGTTGTTGGCAGCAGAGAGATATGGCTAGGAGGAGCGAACGCTGGGATGCTATCCAGCTCCTTTGCAATTGCTAGAGCCAGCTTGCCTTCAACATCTGTACTCAAGATTGCTTGCAGGAATGATGCTCTGTGTTATTACAGCAAGCTATCACAGGAAGGTTTGGCTCTGTAATTCATTGTATTTTCTCTTTCTCAAATTTGTGTGAACATGAAAAGAGAGGGAAGTAGTGGCAGCTGTACCCATCAGAGGAACCAGGTGAGCCAGACACCTTGCAAAATATATCAGACAAAAGAAATGTGTTAGGTTTTCTGCATTTCATTTGCCATTTCTTGTGGACAGACCGTGTATGGGTGTGTACCTGCTTTGTTTTTATCTTTTATATTCTGAAACACCCATTCTAACAATACAATATATAACTCACAGGTAGTCCTATGAAAATCATTGAGATTAGGTCAAGGTGGTATTTAATATGATATAAGATCATAAAATTGGATGTTAAGCATTTAATGAATAACTGCCATGTCTGATGCCTAAGAGTGGTTCAAGGTGATGGAATCTTTAGTTATTAGGTCCTCCATATGTTAAAAAGTGCAATGTTTCAAGATATCGGAGCTTTTGATTAGTTTTTCAGCAAACCGCAGTGATCTCCTCCTTTCCTTGAATATCCCCCTGTGTAGGGGGGAAATAGTTTGAAGAAAGCATAACTTTCTGCATGAAGTTACCAGTAAAGTTAATCCTATTGATTACAATTATGTATTTTAGTTGTTGATGCTGTTGAATTCTTATAATAGATACAATTAAACCTAAACCTTTAGGTCTTTTCTAACTAAGAGTAGGCTAAAGGTCTTTAAAATTGTTCTTAACGTACAAATTTTAGCTGTCACAAGGCACAGATGAGCTGCTTAATGTTTAGCTGAAAATTACTTAGTTAATCTCTTGCATATTTTCTTCATATTTTGGCCTATGGAAGGGCTATTTGTTATTTCAAAATGTCTTGGCTCTAGTCCATCTGTGAGACCTCATTTATTCTTTTGAAATTTGTAGCCTTCACAAGCTTGGCATCTGCGATATCACAGACAATGAATTACTGTGGCTAGAAGTCTCTGGAATTAAAAAACCCCTCCTCCATAAGAACATAATTTTTTTAAATAGAATTGGGATTTGTTCTGAGGAAGCACAGTTGGCAAAAAAAAAAAAAGTTTTCAAAGATAACAGATTTTTCATCCTTTTTTCCCCCTGCGAATGAACAAGGGAGTACTGATGCCGGGGACTTGCTCTTTAAATAAATGGAATCTTTCTTTTCTCTCTTGGCAACGGCAGGAGTATTCTTGTGCTGTATGACAAGGCTAGCTGGTGCTATATTTATCTTGTAGCTGTACACACATTTGCAAGAGGTCGTTCAATAAGAGAAAGGCAAAGAGCCAATGTAGTTTAAAGAAAGTTTGTTCTACCATAGTCTTAATTTTCTGGGTTGGCTTAAAGACAAGGCTACATACTTCTGGAGGATCAGGGAGTATGATTACTGATATGAAATAAAAACTTGCCTGAGTTGTCTCTGGAAAGATCAAGGCTTTGTGGAGAAGGGGGAAAAAACATTTTTAAAATGGAGTTCAATAGATGTTTGGGTGCAACAGCAGAAGAGGAGAAAGGAAGACAAGAGGATGGGGAAGATGATAATAATAATGCTAGCAGTAGTGTTATCCATGAAGAGCTGGTACAAATATATCCTACCTATTTGCCTGAAAGATATATGAAAGCGAAATTAACTCTGACAGCGTACCTGACGTGCTGGCTGTTGCTGAAGCTCTACAAGGTAAGAAATTTTAGTACAAACATGAGATTTTTAGTTAACTTCCTATGTGCTTAAAAGACAAATTGATCGAAGTCTCTGCTGAAGCATTTCATAAACTTGTAGGGCCTACTAATGGAATACTACACAAAGCAATACACTAGTAATTGCTGGCCAGTTTATCTCTGTATACTGTTACGTAGTTGCACGGGATTTCAGATTATTTTAGGTTAATTTCTAGGTGAAATTTCTTGTAGTGCTCTTCATTGGTTTACATTCATCTCTTGTGTTGGATGAGCAACAGAATGTATTTTAGTCCTGAAAATGTGAATATTATAAAAGAAAAGAATTGGGTGTTTGGAACATTTTGTTAAATATAATGGAGAATCAGTTTTGAAGCTGCGGTGGGACTTATTTTGAATACGATCTGGGCACATCTGATTAAAATACTTTTGCCTAGTGTGTTAGTGGGTAGGGAAGAAACAAGGCATTGAACCAGGTATAAATGCTGTAGTTCATTCTATTTCACCTTGCGGAAAGCTGCTTTAGTATTCAGATCCAAGTAAGGAAAGATTCAGTTCTACAAAAGTGATAGGTCTAAGGTTTTAGATTTAAGCAGAGCAGCACTGAGACACTTGAGCTTAAAATGCTGGTGTTTTTATGCATAACAATGCTGTATTAGTAAATTTAGACTGTGTAGTATGTCTTCCTTTGCCTCTCTATTACTACATTCAAGTCTTACTCTTGTAGGCGTTTAGCTGATGGGCAGATCACCAGATAGATGAAAACAAATGTCAAAGCAACATTTGCTAGCTGTTTTTTCTTCTGAAGTATGTGATAGATAGATAGGAAATACATGATGATGGGGTGGAGACCACAGGTGTGGGGCCAGATGGTGCCTCAGCAGCAACAAGCCCTCTCCTACGGGCACCTCTACATGTGTGGCAGTTTTGTGGCAGTAGCTACATCATGTTTTTGCCAGCATAACTATGCAAAACTGTAATGTAAAAATGTAACCTGAACAGCACTAACAGTTTTATCTGTTAGATTGCTAGATAGCTTTGTTTCCATATATATTCCATATTTGTAGTGCCTTTGCTCTTGTCTGTGTGTAGGGTTTATCATGTGGTGCCAATTCCTTGCATTAGGGGGCAGATACAGACACTTTTCATATGAGTTTTCCTTGTAATCTTTCTTCTTGCTTACTGATGGGATCTTTTGTGAGGTTGACTGAAAGGGGTAGGAATCCATACAGCTATGTTGACGGAGTAAATAGCCCTAGGGCAGATGTCAGAGCCGTCATGTGAGGCAGACTGCTGGGGCAACACACACTTCCTAATGGTTTTGCAGAGTGCTGATTCAGGGTGGGGAAGGTTGCACCTTGACTGGTTTCTAATTGGTTTGATTGGTTTTATTGTGGTTTGACCTATTTGCAACCATTTAATTTGTAGGTTTTAAGAGCCATACCTGTGTTACAGAATGAGCAAGAGCCTAGTGGGTGTACATCTAGTAGTCAGTCTGGGTGTGTGCAACAACTTCAATACCTTGGACTCACTGCCAATGCCTAATTTTTTTTTATGCATTGTGATGTGTGCAGGAAACATTGAGTGGCGTGCACACAATGGTCTTGTGCACACATGTTATCCTTTAGGATAAATGGTTGTTTTTAAACCTGACAAGTGGCTAATAAAATGTTTGGGGTTGGACTGTTACAAAAAAGCTACAGCTTGATGCAAGGAAAAACATGAAATGTCACTACCAGCATGGAAGCAGGAACTGACAGTGTGTAACAGAGGAGGCCTAATGCTCGCTCAGCTCCTTCTGCAAGTAAGCTCATACCTATACAAAGTTCTCCATGTGGACTAAACCATAAATTACACAGTATCATTCAATACTTTGTTTAGATGCATATGTCTGAAGTATGCTATGGTTGCTCCATTTCTGTGTGGATACTATTTCTTAAATGACAGGAAGAGTTATTAAAATACATAAACTAGGAGAGGTGTTTCTGTCTGTGATTGTATCTGCTTGTGTATAGCATTGTATTTGCATAGTGCATATAAGTCCTTCGAGTCGGGAAGAAACAATTCATACTGCATGAAAGCAGAGAGAAGAGAGGTAATGTAGCTTCTGTTAAAATCACAAATTTCTTCAGAAAGTTCTCTGAGAACCTTACAATGCCCCCTCTAAGCTGAGAGGATAACTTAAACCTCTTTATTATAGCAACATCTAATAATTTATTAATGTTTTTTTCTTGCTGAGCTTTCCTAAAGACTGTTCAAATTTGAGACCCCATTTTCTTATTTCCTGACACTCTTCCAAGTCTTCAGTCTCTTCCAAGTCCTAATCCATTCAAAAAGTGCTAATTTTTCTCCTTCCCCCTCACAACAACAAAAGCAGTACAGTGTTGCTTTTTCTCAGGTTCTGCAGCTTGGCAGAACCTCGCAAGCCTGCCCTAGTGGGAGGGGAGGGAAGGCCAGCAGCACTGTAATGGCGCTGCTGTGTTACTGAGGCACCCTTTGTAACAGCCTGTGTACATTCCCTATACATCAAAATTATTCCAGTTCTTCGCTACAGATTGGGCTCCAGGTGCTTATGACTTGGAAAATATCAGGAGCTCCCTATAACTCGTTACCAGCGCTACCCCAAAAGGGGAAATAGAGTTATGTGGCCTTTCTGCAAGTGGTGTGGAGAGAGCCCCATAGCCCACCCAGTCTTCTGCAGGCTGCCATCTGGGAAACTTCTCACTCATGTGTCCCCAAGGTAGGCTTCAGTTTTTAGGGGTCACCACAACTTGAGGGGATGCAAGAAAAGACTGAATCTTTCTAGAAGTTCCACATGCCACAAAGGTTATCCTTTCAGTCAGTTCTCCTTTTCAAGCCCCATTTGTGAATACCATACAGTTGCAGAGAAAGGACAGTTAGACACTCATTTATAGATGCCTGTGAACAAGTTAAGCTTTTCGCTGCTGTACAAAGATGCATTTGGCTAAATATTACAGCTTGTCTGTAAATGAAGCTTTTCTTATCTTCCATATGTTAGCAAAGGTAGTTGTTTTCAAGCTGTCTCATGAAATGGTGAGATTCTCTTCTTGGGCTAACAGGTTTCACACCCAGTAGCCCTTACTCATAATGAAACCCCTTGGATCTATAAGGTTGAGTTGCAAACCTTGTGAGGGCAAGTCTGCTGCCAGATCTCAGACTTGGGCAGTGCTTCCCTGACATTTTTATTACATGTGTTGCTATTGTGCACAGGTGGACTTCGATTATTTTGTAACTTGATTTCTTGTGTTGAACTGCGTGAGAGTACACACAGATTGGTGTCTAGGTTCTCACCAGCTAAACACAGTCTCTCCTCATTCTATTAATGTTGGTCCTTCCCATGATAAATAATCTCTTCATTTTCCAGTTCGTGGCTGCTTACCTGTATTGTGTCCAAAGATCCTTGCTCAACAAAGAAACAAACAGCTTTATAAACTTGAGAAAAGTTTTAGAAATATATGCTTAAATTAGTGAAGTCTCCTGTGGGCAATTCCCTTTTTATGTATAAGAATGATTTATATTGATTTAAATAAGCTGATGCCTTTCTAGCTTGAATAAAACTGTTAAAATAAAGAGTTCTGAGACACTTTGAAACAAAAGGTAGCCACAAAGGGAGATGGACATCATGTTCCATACTGATTTCAGGTCACACCAACTTTTCAAAACAGACAATAGTTAACAGGTTAAGCTCGCGTGAAAGAGAGTAAACAACAAAACCCCCTTAAAATAAAAGCAGGCTGTAATTCAGATTTAACATAAATTTAGTTGAATTGATTCTCTCTTCAGTAATACCCAGTACCTCTGAATATCAGAAACAGTTGATTAATGCATGTGATTTCCTTGTTACTCACTATACCTTAAGCATTTTCTGTCAGCTTACCTGGTATTCTTTTAACAGTCTAAAATCCATACAAAGGGCAACATAATGATGACGCACATCTGTAATCTAATTTCGTGTCTGTGTGCATACTTTTGAGTATTGGGTTCTAAGGAGCTTTCAGCTGCTGTTGCTGCATAACGACTTGAATACTATGAACTTGTATGTGCTACATAAACCTACCAGAATGAATCCCAAATGAAAAATAAAAGTACTTAAACCATTGTCCTATGGTTTAGGGCATGAGGGCTTAATTCTCAGCTATGCAGCTGATTTATTACTCTGTATTCATAATCTTACTGTCCTTGGCTCAGCTCATTGCCTGTAAAGGGGATAACAAATTTGTTTGATTATTTTTATTTTTTTTTTAAATTTTGATTTTTACTTCCGATTATAAACATTGTAGGGCTGGATTATCTTTTTGTATGTATGTGGCAGTGGTAAGGGCAGCCTGTTCAACTGTATAGGATGAATCCCTTTCGAGGGAAAAGAGGACACTGGTTTTCCTATACTGAGAATGAATTTTCTAGTCATTAGGTTGCGATCACAAGGAAGTGTGGAGGCACTGCCTGCTTTTGCCATCCATTTGAGGGGAAAAAAGGATGCAGAGAGGCAATCTTTAGCCTTTTCTTATTTGCTGTCTTCTAAAAGATCTTCAGTGAAAGTGTGGCCCCTTTTGGAGATGTCGCTTATGTATTCCATACCTTATTTCTCATCCCAGGATCTGCAGACAACAGGTTGGAAGCTAAAGACGTAGGTAGTTTCTTCAGGAGAGGGATCTCTCTTTGGATTCCAAACAACAACCCCTAGAAAAGCTGTCTAGTGAAGGGGGAAAGGGGTTTCAGATACATCTTGTTGTCACTATTTTATAGTCATTAGATACGATTGTTGCCTGCCAAACATGCTGTTACTCTTTTTTAACAGTGTTTTTAACACTCTCCGTGTACTCTATTGAGAATACTTAACTATTATAAGTTTTAAGCACCAAAAAGCTGGCTCTGGAAAACCCATTTTGAGGTTCCTAGCTCTTTTGTTTGTTTGTTTGTTCCCAACATAACTCACTGTGGTCCCAGAAAGATTTTGACAGAGGAGAGAGCTGAAGCTTGATATATAGAGTGCGAGAGAGGGGCTTAACCAGTGGACTGTCCTGCCTGTCCTGTCCTCGTAGGTGGCAGGTGGATCAAAAAATGAAAATACTGCAATGGGAACTGGCTGGCTCCCTTCACAGTGATTTTCCAGCTACCTTAACATAAGAGTCTTTTGGAAATTACAAGATTTTTTTGTTGCTGCTGTTATTTGATATGCTTACATGATCATACTGTGTCTATAACTCCTCCCTAATAACTTTTGAACACGCTGGCCAATCTCAGCAGAATTTCAGTGAGGTAGAAGTTAGCTAATGCCCCTCCTGAGGTAAAGGCTCCTGTATAAATGTATCCCTTATTAAACATCAGAAAAATTGTAAAATGTTTCCATTTACACACTGGAGAACTGCAGATCTGTAGGAAACAGGGCTATGTTGGTCCAGCTGCTTGCAGAAATACGTGTTTTCTCAGTAAAGTGTTTTTTACTTAGCTGTTAATGTAACTCCACTGAAGCTTACTGTTAGCCTTCAGTCCCCAGAGTAAAAGCCAAGATTTTTAAGAAATGCAACTTGAGACAACTAAAGAGGGATGTTTTTCAGGAAGCCCTAAACGTTCCTTCCCCTCTCCCCTTGGAACGCTGACTTTTTAAGATGTGTCAGCCAGAATACTCAATCTCCTTTCACTTATTTGGTCAAAACTGCCAATATTTTATTTAGGGTCAAGCTGCTAGGGTGAGCAGTCTGATTAGGTACACTCCTAACTCCTGAAACATCATAAGCTGTTCTATGGGGTTTATTTTGTTCAGGGGAAATATTTCTGGTTCAGTTTTCCTTTAATTTATTTCCTTTAATTTTATGGATTCATTTGGGCCAGAAATATTAAAGCAGCCTATTTGATATTGGAATAGTACTTACAGCGCTGGGTAGGACCAAGTGCTGTAGAGAGACAAAGCAATGGAAATGGAAAACAGTGGAGGGAAAATTGGAATTTATTGAACCTGACAGCGAGCTTGGTTCAGATTGGTTTCGCATTCTGGGCAGAGATTCAGTTCTTTATGGGCAGTCTAAATCATTCAACATGTGCTGGGGAGTTTGACTTCCTCCTTTCCCCACTCCAAAAAGCCAAGAATTGAAATTTTTCCAGTATCTTTAGTATTCATCAAGCCATCTCCTGGATCCAGCTCTGAGCTACAACCAGTGTGTTCAGAGAGTGCAGGGTGCGAAAGACTGATATGCAGAACAATTCTGAAGCATTCTTTATAAAGCCTGGGGAATGATTGCTGGAAAAGCCAGCTGCATCCCTTTTTTACAGCCTCATTCTCTTAGAATTACCACACCTTCATTTGTGCGGGGGAATGTATGTTTGTGTTCAGTAGCCACTTTCTGTGAAGCTGTCTTTCTCAGCTATCACAGTTCTTAAAAAACCACTATCAATCAAAGCTGTATTATTTTCTTTATGCTATTAATTTAAGCCCAGTTCCTGCAATGAACCTGAAGACTTCTGCAGCACTGGAGCTCATGAATCAGAGAACTTTGTTGCTAAATTGTGACTTTATGATTAGGTTAAAAAAAAATTGACTGAAATCCTGCATGACTAGTGGAGTACACGGGGTGGATTAAGAACCTCTAAATAGATGACTGAGAACAAATTACTTCTTCTTGTGCACACTGGAATATTTTATGCTCTTCCTAGAAAGTTTCTCATTATTACAGACATCTAAGAAGGTGCTGTATTTTTTTTTCTCCTCCTGGTATTATCTGTTGCAAGAAAAGCAGAGCTGGTGTTGGACAGAAAAACCTCTCACTTGATGCTTCAAGTATGGCGCTCCAAGTGTGATTATTTACAAAACTGGATGAAAACTGGCAAATATTGAAGAATTTGTGGTGTTACAGCTGCGTAATAAAAGCAAGCCTTGAATAAGATGTTGCCAGATAACACGATATATAAATAGCCACAAAAATGGTTGGGCAGGACTGTTTTACAAGTTAGCTAGATCACTCTGCTGTTCAGGAACAAGGAGTGAAATAAAATTTGAACTTCCAAATATCAACAAACTTATCCTTTCCACACACTTGACTGATTTATTTGGAAACTTGCATTTGCACTGAGGAAGAGTGTGTCTCAGTGTGAAAAAACTCTTCTTTGTAGGGCCATCGACCTTCAATCGTACGACCCCAATTCCTGTAAAAGTGATGTAAAATAATATGGATAATTAAAAACAAAAAACAGAAAGCAAGCTATCCCTTTGCTTTGCGTTTTAATAGATATATTGCCTCTTTTCCTTAGCCAAAAGCAGGCTTTGTTCTTTAACTCTCAGCTTGGCTTTTGGATGGAATCAGTGGTTTATTTGTAGATTAGAGAAAATAGTATAATTTTGATTATGGTCATTATAAGTGGACTGTCATTTTGATTCTGGCAAAAGAAAATGGCAGGATAAACCTTGGTAGCTCACCTTTTTTGTCCTTATGCAATAGATGAGATTGTAGTGTTGGGATTTAGAGAACTTCCAGGTAATAGAGGAATCAAGACAGAATTATTTACCATAGTTCAGGTGCAAGCTCTGAGCACAGACACAAGTTCACAGGCAGATTTTCAAGAAATGTTTGTCCAGGTTTACCACTCCAAATTCTCCTATCCGCACTCTGCCAGTGGATACTGCTTCTGCCACAGGGGCAGTACAATAGGATGTGAATCTGCCACCCTGAACTGCTGTTTTTAATGTCCAGATATGTTAACATAAACTGAAGTCAGCATTGTTTTCTTTAGCCACTGCAGCTGACTCTCCACGTTAATGTAAGCAAGATGCACTAAGTCAGACAAGGTCAGTGTTACATCCATTTATATTGTACAGACGATATGAATCTATCCCTTGGACATCATCTGGAAAACTGGGCTAGTAAGTTGTGTTGCAAAGTTAGTTACTAAAATTTATATATACTGATTAGTAACACACTGTGGTGGCATTGTCTGAGACATGAAATTAACATCATAAAAGGTACAGCTTTATTTATAACTCCTTCTGTATTTTCTTCACCTCTTCCTGGTAATTATATTTGATGTTATTCCCCAGAAAGCAATATAAATGCCCTGTATTGATTATGTGAGAAACAATGTCATAGTCTTTGTTATATTTTTTTGTCTGTGTGTTCCTGCAGAGCTAAACTGAAAAGAACTGGGGCGGGGGGGGGGGGGAACAACAACCTCCTAGTATTTGGAAACATTTTTCAAATGTTTCTCTGCTGCCAAAGCAGACAGATAACTTTTGTGCTCAGACAGAAAGTTATGGGGTGGGGCAGGCAAAAGGGATTAATGCTGTTTCCATATGAATAAGTGGGGTTTTTTTTGGTATTATTTGCTATAATCCTATCAGCAAAATGGACAACCCTAGTACAGTTTGGGTAGTCAGTCTCTTCCTGCTGAAAAAGAGACCAAGCCCTTAAGGTGTGGTGAGAAGCGCGTGGGTGATAAACTAGAATGTGGAAGAAATATTAATGTCAATGCTCAGGAGAAAATAGCTTTCGTAATGTTGGCAGTTAAAGTTTTCGAATTGGAATTTTTCCTCTTAAAGCCCCAGCTCCTGGAGGCAAGTGACTGCATGAGTGTCTGATTTAAAAAAAAAAAAAAACCAAACAAAACCCCAAAAGTTTTCATATGCTATAATTGCAGAGGAAAACTGAAACACCAGTTTGTAACGGAAAGTTCTCAAACAATGAATCTTTCATCCTTGGAATTGCCAGTCATCTTGCAAGTGTTCTAGAGCTTGGATCAACTTGTAAAAAATGCTGATTGTAATAGCTGCTGGATTGACTTTTGTTCTTTGCTTAGTCCAAATAAAAATTCTAAATGGCATGAGTATAGCAGTGTTCATCTGAAAAGTGCAGGCTTTCATTTCGCATCCCACATAAACAACCAGCCAGGATGCCCAGCAGAGAGAGAGTGCAGGGGGACTGACATCAGCAAAACATATTGGAAGCAGGGGAAAGCCTCCTAAAAAAAACCGAAACCAAACCCAAAATTGCATTTAAGCTGCTGGAAACAGGCAAAGGCTCCCAGAGCAAATCCGCGCACAAGACGTCATGGGAACTTCAGTGGTCAGAAATGGTGGAATGTTTCACATTGTCCAGAAAACATGGGTTTGCCGCTCTCCTAAGGAGAAGGCATGCCTGTTGAATTGCCGCTGTTTCTTTCATCACATCAGTGCACTTTAGAAAGTGTCTTAGCTGGAGTACCTCTTTGTTAGAGAGGTGAGGATGACAACATATGGTAGCAACAATAAAAAAAAAAAAAGTGATCTCAGTGTGATCTCACAGTCTTTCCAATCTTACTGAAACTAAGGCTCTGCATACATCTTTGTTTTCATGGACACGTGGTCTTTTTCATCCTGTTTACTTCCAAATATCTGTCAACCCTAAGAGAATGGCACCTCTGATTTAATTGTCTTATGTTCAGAAATCCTGTGCGGGAGTGACGTTTGTTTGTGTTCGTGGGGACTACTAACATAGATCCCCAGGGGAACAGCAACCTGGCTGGAGCCAGTGCTTGTGCAAACCCTGATCTCCAGAAACTTACACTGTGGGTTGATGTCCATCCCAACAACACCATCTTATTGTATGTGCTCAAACCAGCTTTACACTTCCAATATAGTAGATTTCATCCTTTCCAGATTTAGAAATGTGCACGACCCTGTGTGAAGACGCTGAAGATCTGTGTTCACTCCTGTTTCTGCTTGAAGCTCCCAGTAGGGCCTTGGATAAACTGCTTCATTTCTGCATCAGTTCTTCATCTTACAGGGAATACTTGCTTATTCCCACCAGGAAGTACACAGCTCTTTGGGAGAAAGGATGTGTCTATGTGCCCTGCATAGCAAGTCTTCAATTCGGGAAGTGGCCTGTAGCTATGACTGCATTATAGACAAATAGCAGACGGAAGAGGAGAAGGCCTACTTGTTAGTGGGAGAGAAGAACTGGAATTTGAATGACATCTGCAATTTGTAAGTTAAAAAGCATCTAAAATTAATGGAACATTTGAGTTTTCGGATTTATTTTAGAGCTGTGTAATAAAAAAATGGTAGGACATTGCTGAGAAACTTTCGCAACTGTTTTTGGCTTTTAACTGGGTTTTTTTTGGTGATATTCATGCCTTGAGAAGTTCCAACCCCTAACTGCTTGTTTATTAATCCATTTCTTCCCCCTACGCACACACTTGTACCAACACTACTCTTAGTGGGATGCACAATGAAACAAGTCAAGGTGTGGATACGTCTGAAAACTTCCCCTCTCTCCTGCTTGCCCCAGTTAATTTTCACTTCCATGGAAGTGCCATGTTTCAGAGCATAGTCCCACAAACAGTGCAGAACCAGGCATGGATGTTGGTCAGCTGGAATTTCCGTACGCTGTCATTGCCACAAGAGCATGGGACTGTACTCTACCACATTCTTATTAGCTGTCAAAGTCTTTCTGAGAAAACCAAACGTACCTAAAGAAGGTCAGGACCTGTGTTGGAAAATATACGCCAAATATGAAAAGATTCAGGGAAGATCCTGTTAAATTATCAGAGAGAAATCATTGTTTCAGTAGATCACAGGAGAAACCTCAGTGGCTCATGGTTATTTACATGTTGTGTTTGATCCTGCTATTACTTTGCTCTTCCCTTGAGCAACAGCAGAAGTGGATTATCATCAGATGAAAAAGAAAAGGTTAGAGACAGGAACTATATTTACTTGCCAGTTCTTCAGGTTAAGTGCAAAACTCAAGAAGTGACTACGCAATGCCTTATAGAAATAGAAATGTGCAGAATCAAAACTGTATTTTTCAGGAATCTGATAACTCATTTGTTTTCAAATATGCAATCCTTGGTAATGTGAAATGGTTTAGAAGAAGTTAGTAGTGAGGGGTTTTGTTAGTTTTTTTCATTTTCAGAATATCAGAGTGAGGTTTGCATAAGCTGATTTTTGAAATGTTTTAATACTGCCACTACAAAAATGGTAATTCTTTGTAAAAAATAGGGAGTTACATAAAAAAATGAGCTGACAATTAGAACAGGTTAAAATTGAGCATGGAGAAAAGTGGATAGTGTTGAAGGCTATTCTAGGACAAGTTTCAGTAAGCTTCATTGTTCAGGGATAAACTGGTCTTGCTTTAAATTGAATCCTATTTATTTAAACAGTTGGAGCTTCAAGAGTTGCATATAGTAACAGATGGTTCACTCTCCCTTCTTCCCACCTTTACAAACTGCTTTGCAGTTTATCGTAAAGCTCCCCAGGCCTGCAGTGCTTGTTCTAAGACAGAGGTTTTAAGTGGGTGTGTTAAAAATGGATATTAAAACTGAGGGGAAGTACCACATTGAGAAGAACATGAACTCATCCAGAAAAACAGTGGGGCACTTGCTGCTGGCAAAATTCAAAGCTGCCATAACTTGTGGTGAATAACAAAGGGCTATATATATAACAGACTAATAAATAAAGGCACATAATGGAATCTGTGAAGCTAAACTTGGAATTACTACCACTGACAGGACCATGATCACTTTTTGAAGTTTTATATTATTTTATGACTTTCCTTAAAATTGAAAGTAACTTTTCATTTGGCCTTGGAAAACCTTTAAGGACGCGGTGTTATTACTTAAGTAAGTTTTTTGGGATGGAGGAATTTTACTCCTGTGAGTGAAAGAATTATGCATAGCTTACAGTGTTTCTGTAGCTGGGGATCTTCTTCCTTGTCTTAAACATCATAGTTTCTGTGAAGCTGATGAGGTGGGAGAAATCCTTAGACGTACAGAAAAGGAAATTGGGGAAAGTACATATGAAGAATGGGATTTGGGATTACTGTGTAGAATAGAACACCAATTATTTTTTAATAAGGCATCAGTATTGGAGATGGGCAAAATGTTGTAAGGCAGAACCTTCAACTTGAAAGTTTTATTTTACTTTTTCATTTCCAATGCAAAGTTCAGGGCAAGTTCACTAAAGTTTGTGAACCCTTCAGCAACAGTTGGCTAAGTTTCAAGCAAGCCTGAAATGGTATATGGTTTGGGTGCAAATCAGGATGGGTTTGATCCCAAGCCACTTGAAACACAGCACTTTTGGCTGCCTGCAGCTTTGTATGTCAGCTTTCATTGCAGCCCAGACCTAGACTCGCCCAGAGTGAAGCTTTTGCGTAAAGCCCTGTGAATGGAACCTGCTGTACTTTTCACTGATTTAGTACTTGCAGAGTACATCTAGCCGTGGCATCTTGGTAGTGCACAGAAATGGTGAGCATTATATACTTGTCTTGGATGGATGCCTTAGGTTCCAGTTCAGCTAGATGGTCATTATAGACACATCCATATGTCTCAACTTCAAAGTTAATGAGGCAACATGTGGGTCTCATCCGGTTTTCTACAGGTAGTTTCGTTCAGAACAAACTCACTCCTGGGGCTACACTAAGGCTCTGGAGAAAGGCAAGCTAATTCCAAAGGGTGCACATTGGCGCTCTTCCTAAGCATTACTTCTGGTTTAATTAGTCCAAATGAATTTTTAAAAAATTAATCCTTAAAGACTTTTTGACCTCTAGAAGTAGATTCCTTCACGTAAGTCTAAAAGGTTTCTCAGTTCTGTTCTGTGTAGTGCAAGGTCTGGGGAAAATTTCTTGCAGAAGCCACATGTTGGTTCCTGCAGCTCTCATGGATTTCTTTGTGCCAGTAGTCACAATATGACTGCCTGCCATGATGGCAGGGTCAAACCTTAGATAATGCAAAATGAGCAAATGATGGCCCTTTCTTTGTAAAAGACTTTGACATCTGTGGAGTTGAATAGCTAGCTAAGATGTTATTAATAATTATTAATATAATAATTTATTGTTATAAATGCTGGGAAGACTTTTACAAAGGCTGTTATGGAGTGACTATATTTTGCTGCAAAGTAGTTGTATATTATTATTTTACTACATCGGGTATCCGTTCCTCTTCGTTACACTGAATTGAACAACTTTGAAACTCCAGCTGAGCAAGCCTCCAACCTTTCTGAATTTTCATGGAATGACGATGCCTTGTTGGGAGTTTTCTGACATGGTAATGTCTGTTCATGTCCTTTGCTGGCTTTCTTTCCTCTCTGTGAAGGGCAAGTTCATTAATAAGACAAGTGGGAAATAAATGCAAGAACCTTGTAAATAATAACATTAGGAGTAAGTTCACAGCTCTTATGGCAAAGTTTTAAAGGGTTGCCATGTAATCACTTCCTTCAGAGTCAGCTCCTGTTAGAGAATTCCTGGGATATGGTGTGTATGTGAGATGCCAAACCCTGGGGCCCAGGTGAGGCAGAGGTTTTGGCTCTGGTTCACTAGTGAGAAATGGATAGATTACTTTCCCTGTCATTTCGACACAGTCATCACTGGCTACTCCCCAATACCTTGTGTCCATTGTCACTTCCAGACCTCAAATGCCTGCCTCCCTTGCCCATCTGGGTGTTGGTTATCTAAGGATTTTTTTTCAAGTTATTTTCAAACACAAATACTTCTAAACAGGGCGTGGATTATACACATTCTGCTGGCAGATTCTGCCAAAGCTCTAGGCAGAAGTGTAATATTCCTGCTGGACTTTGTTACATCCAAGACAGTGTTAGTGGGAGCAGTAAACGCTTGCAAGATAAACAGAATTTCTTCTCAGAGGCAAAATGACTTGCACCATGCATTGCCAATCACTCTAAGCTAATCTGCTAAGCAATGAGGTTTTCCTGTGGTAGCACCATATAAACATGATTACTGTTTTAGAAGGCTTGTAATCTTAAAGAGAAAGGGTAAGTGAAAGGATCAAAGCATACAAACTAACTGGGATAATGCTAGGCAGGAATTTTACTAGCGTCTTTTTTTTGCACTGTGTGTCTGTAAAGCCTCCTCTCCTCCCTCTTATGCTGGACTCCTCTCTAAGTAACTGTTAGATTTTCCTGTTCTGTTTTAACTGTTAGCTTTTCCCTCTCTTCATTTAACCCACTCTCTCAGAAAGAGCCCTGAGTACATAAAAAGCTTTTGCAATGTGCCCTGAAGCATGTATACTGATGAAGCACATACAATGTAATTATGGATAGCACAATGCAACATCATGAAGTGCTTTTGTTTACAGCTTCTCTATCATGAGAGTATAATGAACGGATTCACTGAGGAAATGCAAAAGTAGATGCCTTTGGCTGGCTCCTGTTGTTCTCTTTTTGGCAAAGACAGAGGGACGAATCTACCCTGGGACAGCCCCACTGAAGTCAGATGAGTTACACCAGGCAGGAACTGGAACTTTTTTCTTTTCTTCTTTCTTCTTCTTTTTTTTTTTTTTTTTTTAAAAGAACACAGTTTCCAGATCTCTTTCCCCTGACTGTTGCAATTTCTCTCCACAGAAAGCCTATGAGAAAAGACCCTCTGCTTCTAAAAAGGTAGGATAACCTTTTAGTCACTAGTATCTAATTTCCTCAGCAGTGTAAGTTCTATGTGTATCTACCAATGCCAGTAATCATAAAATTAATATCTAACTGTTTATAGAGAAAAGAAATACACTAAAATCCTAAAATCATATTTATTGAATGGGACAGTAAGAACAGAGAGTACTGTGAGAGGGATGGAGTACTAACACACAGGTGTGCTGCTTCAAGTGCATGAAGTATGCTTAGAGCTGGCCTAGGTATCAGCATACAGTATCACCTTGAACTGTATAGACGTACCCTGCATGTACTGAGGTGTAACATTGGACAAAGCTTCTGTCTGTGAAAGCACCCCATTTCACGTGTCTGTGAAATCTTTAAGGAAGAGGAACCTGAGGCAACTCATAGTATCATGCATATTTGCAAGTGACTATCTTTAAAACAAGTTTATTAGGGCAAACCTGGGATTGTACTTCATAGCACAGTATAATAACAAAAGTTAGCAGGACTACTGATGCTTTGTGCTTGCTAGTGCTGTGGCCATACTTTTTGGGTTTTTTTTTTTCCTCTACTGGGGGCCTGAATGGTGCCTCTCATATAAAACCTGCCATTTACAATTCGCCTTTTGCTGAGGCCTCTTTTGTGTTCACACAAGGCAGCTGGCAGGAGTGCTGACCTCCCCGGATCAGAGCCTTGCCAGTGCTAGCTAATCAATATTCAGTAGAGTCAGCTGCTCATTACAAAGCCATTATCTCTGGAAGGTTACTTCCCCTGTGTGTGTGTCATTTTTCAGTCTCTTCCCTTTACCACCCCTCCACGCCCCCATCCCAGTACTCTGTCCTCTTGAGAGTCTGGGATGGAAATGAGGTTCCCTTTCAGGATCTGAATAGTTTGTCGTCAGATGTCAAAACAGTCTTTGGAAAGGTGATTTCCCCGCTGCCAGGTTTTTGTTTATACCAGGTTTGTACTTTTAAGTTCTGGGATATTTCTAATGATTGCAAGCTGTTGCACTTGATGTGTTTGTTGTATTTAACTTAAGGAGGTTGCATTAGTTACACTGAGCCTCGGTCTCCTGTGACCGAAGAAGAAAACCCCATGTCTTTTGCACAGCTGTAGCTGACCTGTCTGACTTCTTGCACAGAAGGGGAGAGCCATGGTTTCATATTCCATGCTATTCACAAACAAAGGGACAGGGAGGCTCATGGAGAAGTAAAAACATGGTGCAAGCCCTCATCTGCTGGCGTGCTCTGCTCAGAGTATACCCACATACAGTACACAGTCAATTCCTCGTCTCTAACACAAGAGGAGAGGCTAGTGAGGTTTGTGTGGGACAATACCTGCCCATTACCCTGAAGTCAGTTTGGCAAAAATCATAACAAAATCTCTTCTTTTAAATGTGAATTGTCCACTTAAGAGTGTATTCAGTCATCAACACAGCAGTAGAGAACTGTGAGATAAATATGCAAGTCTAAACACTCTAATTTATTAGGAGTGATAGAGTAGATGCCAGATATATAGACTGATACAAAAGACTTACTAAAGCAGTTGTTTTGGTTAGTTTGATTTGGTTACTTTGATTGTAAATATAGCATTAACAATCACAGCAGAGATTACAGGTCAAAAAGGCAAGGTCTGAGGTCTCAAAGGAGGGGATCAGGCAGCTGGAGCTAAGAGACAGATGGGTAAAAGAAAGGCAGTTGGCAGACAATACAGTACTTATCTCCATTAAACTACTCAGTTCAAGTTAGCACCTTCTCGAAAGAGCAGAAACTACACTGTGCTGTGACCATCTACCTTACGGAGTGACTCCATTAGCAGAACAATTGAACTTGCAGTTGATGGGTAGTAATTCAGTGTCCAACCTTCTGTTTGTAATAAGGGGATTGAAAGTCAACAGCTCTCAAGCTTTATCCTGCTTGTTTCTTCTCAGCTTGTATTTAAGGCGTCACTAAATTCAAGCTAGATGCTTCTATCTGAATGGGAGTAGAGTCAACAATGTAAGTCAAAGCACAATGGAAGTTATTAACTCAGTGAAGATGAGCATCTTTTCTTCTCCTGCCCTTAGCACTGAAGGAGGAGCTGTTGGTGCATGGAGAGCAGACCTGCTGTCTGCTTCTGATGTTATAGAAAGTGCTGTATTGCTAGGGAATGGAAAGCCAGAGAATGCATTAATGCCATGGGACTCCTGTAGTGGATGGCACTGTTGATGGAACAAAACATAGACCATACCTGGTTAGCACCTTGCATTGGTGCATCTTGGTACATCTCACAGAGTGGTCTGTGGTTTGTCAGGTGCTGATGATGTAGCCTCTGTCTCCAAGGGATAGTTCAGAAGCCAGCTCTGTGACTGGTGCCAGCAATTTGATCTTGTCCAGGCATTAGCACATACCAGAGAGAAGATGACAGGGATGTGAAAAATGACAAGCTGGCATTAATGGGTTTGTTTAGCCAAGGGGGTTTCCTGTCAGCTCCTTGTCTTCCTGATCGAGGCATGTGACACAATGGATCTGTCTGACTGCCAGAGAAAGTTTGGTGAAGCGTAAATCAGGAGTTGAAGTAAGAGTGGGCAAGGGAGAGAGAGTTCCTCAGCTGACAGAAAGGGAGCTGTCCGTGGCATGGGAGAAGAGCGACTCCACGTGCCATCCTGTTTGTCAGGAAGTACTTCCTTTCTAGTGTCAGTTGTCAGCCCACTGGCATTAATTAGCATTTTGGCTATTTTCTGCAAAAAGGCTGTGTTGCTACTCAAGGGAGAGGATCCCTGAGATATGGTTTTGTAATAAGCTCAGAACAGATGTCATTTACATCCAGTTTGGCTTTCAGCTGTCTTTAACACACCTGAGACGTATTTCAAGGATGAGGCGAAGGACGAATGTTATGCCTCGGTCAGAGAATATTATCAGTGTATTACACAGGACATACTGTTCCCATTCCTCTGTTAGGCAGAATTCTTCCTGTCCCATTTATATTGACATTACCCTGTAGTAATCATTGCGGTCCTAGAGGAAAATACTGAATTGAATGTGTTTCTAGCTATTCCAACAGATGGAGTAAAGGAAGTTAGCATGTTGGGACCAAACAGCTCACACCAATTGCCAGCAAATCTGTCTGATGCAGCACAAACATCTGTCCTCTCTATCTCCTTTTCTTATTGTTCATACCATTTGTGCTTGGGGTGTAGTAAGTTCTTAGGGAAGCAGAGTCCTCTCAGGGGTGCAGTGACAGCCAGTGGGTTGAAGAGCAGTGACCTCTTTGTGAAACACTGTATGAAAAACCTCTGTGTGAAATGTGAAACGCCTCTGAAGCCATCTTATATGTTTGGCAAGTGAAATTTAACCACAGAGTACATTCACATTTTTCCTTCTGAATTTTCATTATGCTGATTATGCCTTCTAGCTGCACAATGACATTTAAAGTAACAGAAAAGAAAGATCCCATATAAATAATGATGTCCCGAGTGTGTATTATATTGAATATGAGAAGCTTGCATTTGTTTCAAGCATGTTTTTTAGTGGAGAAAGAATATGTGTTCCTGTCTTGGCAGCAAACATGGGAGGAGATACACAGAGATTAACTGTGTAAAGATTTTTTGTGAAATCTTATGCGTCAGTGTGGTCATACAGTCAAAATAACTGTAGGACTGACCTCCACAAGTGGTGGGTACAGAGCATGAGTTCTCATATTTGCAGTGAAGCAAATGAAATATCCTTTGGAATTCATGAGTGTAGAATAAAATTTTGAAAGATCAAGAAGGCTTTTGGTGAGAATGTTATTCTTGCATTTTTGAAAATCCCTCCCTTAAGGAACATGGATGTGAAGTAATGACTGATATTTTGGGCTATGCAGATTCTCAGAGCAACTGTGTGTTGTGTGGCTAACAGTCTACAGACTTCTCAGACTACTTTGATGTGGGTCTGAACCATTGAGTCTGTTCATATTGGAGATAGCTATGGTCACTGAACCCATATGGACCTCATTTTATTAGGGGACTCCATAAAAAAACCCTTAATATAGCACTGTCTGGAAGTAATAAAACTCTAGCATCCAGAATCATATGGGAGGCCATGCAGACTTTACTAGCAGGTATGCCAGTTCAGACACTGCTGTGTACTTACCTCTAAAATGACTGGCGAGAAAGTATTGTCAGTAATCCTTGCCTCCAGCCAGCAGGCTGTGTGACCATTTGTGCAAAAGTCAGCATTTCACATTACAGGTGAAATACATTTCTATTAGATAGAGGTGAGCTCTTACCCTGCATCATCAAATACTGTCTTCTGGTTTTTTTGTCTTTGATTAAATACCAGTAAAAAGGCCTGCTAAGTAATCTGTCTTGTGTGTTTGTTACCTGAATTATGATTACGAAGGTGCTACAGATCTCTATTGCTTTCCATGTTGGAGTTGTGCCAAGTATTTTCTCCTGAATTGATGAAGCATAATGTTGGTTATTCTCTGTTTGCTGTCAGTGCAAGCTCTGAAAGCAAAGATAGAATCTGGATTCATTTGTCTGCAATTAGATCTTGCTTTTGTTCTGGTACTTCAAAGGCTGTTGTAGAAGAGTACACTGGTGATATGTGTTTGTTAGTACATGACAGCTGAAATTGTTGCATGCAATGATTGTACTTCTCAGATACTTGCTCTGCAGTCAAGAGAATGAGTTTGTGTCATTGGCCAAACTTCGTTTAAACATGGAATTGGTAAGTAATAAATTCACCGTTAGCTTTCTGATAACTTGTGTTAACTTTTAATGTAAAGAAGCACTTAGAAGATGACTATGTACTTTGCAAAGAAGGAAAAGAGAATGATAAAAAAGAATTTGTTACTTTGCAAATGATGAAGATTTTTTATGGTAAAGAACAAAAACCGAAAGAGCTTGGAGGAGGAGACCTTTCAGGAGAAACATAGTTTATAGAGTCAGAGCAGCATTATCTTTTCCTTTAAATATGCCTGTACTTTTTTTTGTATAGAACTTATCACCATGGTGTCTGAGTGCCTTCTGCATGAATTCAGTCTTCCAGTATCTTTTGTGATGTAGCAAAAGGAGACTGAGGGGTGGATACAGTGAATTATTTGCTCAAGGTCATTCAGAAAGTCTGAGACCCAGCAAAGAACTGAATGCAGATAACTAACACTCATATAATATCTATCCTTCTTTATTTTAGGAATGAATGAATCCCAAAGATTGAAAGTAACCCACAATATTATTTCCTATAACTATTTTCAGTTTAGATTGACTCAAACCCAGGCTTTTCCTTGGCATCCGTTCAAAGTAGTAGATATAAGGCAGATGTATTCAACAGTAAACCCCTGTTTACAGCATGACATTTCAGGTTGCATCACTGTAGCCTCTTTTTTTGTTCTAACATTTCTGTGCAGTGTCGTCTTTGCCTGCCTGGTGCAGAGCATCACTTCCTATAGAAACTGGCTTGTAAACCCCTGGGCTCACAGTCAGTGAGAACAAGGAGTTAGCCTGAGGAGAGCATAGAGCTACTTCCTTTACGTATGGCTGCTCTGGCTTTCTTCAGTCATTTGTGAAATGTTCCCTCTTGTTGCAGGTTATGCAAACAGTAACTCCTGTTCAGGGTGAACCTGGCCTAGCTTGTCCTAGCTCAGCATGGGGTTTAAATGCATTTCAGTATCTCCATTTTACATTAGTGTTGACGTCTCTGTTTGTGGCTGTGCTAGGCACTATATAAAGAGCACTGGGATGCTTGTAAAGCTACTTCCTTCATGGTAGATGCCTGCTTCTGGTGGTGGTTTTCTTACTCTCTAGAGTTTGTAGCAAGACTCAGTTGTTTAACAGTATGGAGGCCCAACTTGTTTGTCTTTCCATCTCAGTGTCCCTCAGTGAGGGCAAAGTTCATGTCTTAAAGACATCCCTCATCCCCTCAATGCTGTGCTGACTTGGGAGTCCAAAGTCTTTCATTTCTTGTTTCCTGAACTCAGTTCCTGTCTTCTTTCAGGTGACAAAGTGAACAGGTCCCTGGGGAAGTTATGCTCCCATCAGGTGCTTTACCTGACCCAGTATGATTTCAAATCAGAATTTGTCCACTAACTTTGGAGTTAGGTGGCAGGGTCCATTGCAAGTCAGACTGCTGAGGAGTATGACTGCACTGTACGTGGAACCTACAATTTCTACCTATTGCCCCAGTGACTCAAGATTATCAGCTTCAGTCTCCCTTTAAAATAAAACTAAAATTGGTCTATGGGTTGCATTCAGAGAAGCGGAAACAATGAGGAATGGGATATCGGAAATTTCTTGGTTAGGTGAAATTGATGAATAATTTCATACCCACTGTTAGTTCCCACTGGGGACTCTTAGTGCAGATTCAGGATCATAATCATAATTAAGATGCATATTCTGCAGGATATATTGCTTTTTAAGTCAAATACATGGAGCTATCCAACTGTTACTTTCACCAGGTTTTCTTGGAGAGACATTTTGTGAGACTTTGGACTGTACACAGCATGTATGTGAAAGTATGTGAGGTACTTGAAATCATAATAAGGAAAAACTGAGCTCAGACCTTGGAAGATGAAGTGCTAAAGCATACATTTCATATGATATTTGCTTGTTTGTAGCAAGTATGCTGCAGTCTGTGCAATTATTCACACTATGTTATAAAGAGAATAGGGAATCTGCTCTCCAAACATGTTTGCAGTCCAGCAAACACTTCTGATTTAGTGTACAGCATGAGATATATCAGGAAACCAGACTTAATCATCACCACGCAGATGAAAACATTTCGAAGGATCGAAAGTAATGCAGAAGTCCTAGATCCATTTCATTGTAGAGAGATTTCATTAGAACAATTGATGTCACCAGTTTGCAGTATTGACCTGGAAGATTCTGCTGCAATAAGCCTGTATCTGGTGAGCATACTCATACTTTTTATACCTTGTTTATGTTTATTCATTACGTGCTGATGTCTGCAGCATATCTGTGTAACAAATAAATTCAGACTGTGGTACTGCAACAGACACTGCAGCAAATATATGAAGGTGTACAAAGTTAACTCGCTCAATCATTTGACAAAGAGAATCCCTAAGAATCCAGTGCTCTCTCTCTCTCCAACACCTAGTTTAAGGTATTATGTACTTGAAATGGCCACTGCCCAGCCTTTCTAACTGACATACTAAGCACAACACACACATTTCACAGATCTCTGTACACCACTTTCTGCTCTTTCAAACTGCCCAATCCTTGCTTGACACTCACTGAAAGTATTTGAGTGTTCAGAGTTTAGTGGGATCTTTTCCCATGTGGGGTTGGAATACTTTTTATCAAAATCTGCATCCCTGGAGGCTATGGATGTGTTTCTGTCCTTACTTGTATACTGATCCATGGAAACTTAAGCTCTGCTGCCATCATATCTGTGAAAGGAGTGGGTTATTGGGAGTCCTGTCTGTCCCAAAATGGGCAATGAGGGAATGCGATTGTAGCCAGTATTGGAGTGAACACTCTAACTTCTGAAGTGGCAAAGGACCATCTTTTACAGTCCTGTTTATAAGTTTTTAGCTTAATTCCTAAGAGAATGAGGCAATTGAGAGACCTATGTCTGTCTGTCTCCCTGCAGGTAACTTTTGAAACTATGAACAATTTTTAACCAAATTCAAAAAAGCAGCGGAAGTATCAAAGCTTCCTGCAAGTTTCATGAGCGCTGGCAGGTCAGTAAAAGGGGAATGTCCAAATTAGTGCTCTTACCAAGGGAACTCTTCTAATGTGTCTTTTTATAGACAAGCCCCGTCTGGCCAGTCAGCATTTATGTATTGATAGGACAATGTGTAAGGAGTATGTGTGGGAACAGAGCTAATATGTGGTGAGTGGAGGGTATATTAGGGGACAAAACTCTGTAGGAAACCAAGCTTCATCAGTTCTGCCTCTTGGGGAACAAGCTGTTGTTTAGCAGAGCACGGAGATGCTGCATAGATGCAAAACCTCAGTTACGGTTTAGCTTTTGTTTTTTAGTAACAGAGTATAATGTGTAAAGACTCTTTCAACATTTGGACAGTGGAGCTGAACAAAAAGAGACCATTATATGCAATATCTGTCAAGACTGGAGACTGGTCTGTGCTAGCCTGCCAAATGCAAATGAGGATTATCCATTCATTTAGTCCCAAAGAGAAAATGATATAATTTCTTTGGTTCAATTAGTTTATTGTGACAAATAAACAAGGAGAGGACTCCAATATGGCAAATGTTCAACTTCACATAGCTTTAAAGGCTGTAGAAGTCATACTGCCCTGATGGTATGCCTTATTTTACATTCCTTGCCCAGACATAGTACCTAGATCTTCAAAGTGGTTTACATACTTTTGTTTTTCTTTTTCTTTTTTTTTTTTTTTTTTTCCTAAGTAGAGAATCTTGTAGAAGAATTGAGACCCAAGTCTCACTTATTTGCCTTGGACTTTTGAGGCAAGGGTACACTCATCTTGGTTGGACTGTGGGTTGTTCTCAACCACCCTGAGCTACCTGATTTACTCCCTGCTGTATTAAGTTTAGTTAAAGCATTAATGCAATTTTGTACATCTCTGTCACGAAGTAGAGACATTCCAGATATTTGTTTGCAAACTGCTGGTCTGTACCCATGGGTGAGAGCGAAGGGACCTGGGGGATGTGGAGCTGAAATGTGCTGGCTGGTTTCTAGTGTACAAGTCCCAGGCACTTTGCAGACAGAGGCCACAAGGAAAGGGTTCAGTTGCTCCTCTGCACTTCAGCTGAGTTTGTGAGACTCACCTGAGGAGTTGATAAGGCTCTGGGAAAAAGATGGGCAGGCTAGAGGGGAAGCAAGCATGCCTTTGTGGTTGGTGTTAAGGTTGACCCTAACTGTCAGTGATGGGCATGGTATGAAACAGCTGGAGCGCTCTGGTTGAGCACCTCCAAAGCGGCAAGTTGGATGCCATTGTGGAGCACTCTGCTGGCCATTCTCTGTTGACAAGAGATGGCGGTCCCCTCTCGCTGTGGGGGTTGACCAGCAAGCTGAAAGACTGTGCCTGTACACCCACAGGCATGCTAGGAAATTTTCTGCAAGATGATGGGTCAGATTCAGCCCAGAGGTCAACAGACTACTACAAAAGCAGACTGTCAGGAGTGACCTTCCCCCACAAGCTGGAGCTTTCTTGGCAAAGTAGCTGTGATTCCTGGCAAAGCCTCACGTCACCACCAGCACCATGTTATGGTTGGTTGCTCAGCACAAAACCCTCTTGTGCATCATATAGAGACCCCAGATCTTCAGTACCTAAAGCTTCAAGCAGATCTCATTGTTACCCTTTCACTAAGTCTCAGCGACCTGGTTTAGAAATATAAAAAATGAGAAGGTTTGCAACCTTTGTCTCCCAAGAATGTTTTTTAGAAAGGTAACGGACTACATGGGTTGAAATAGGGTCATTCTAGGAGCCCGATTTGGAGGGACTCTTGATGTTTGGTTCATCTTTGTCTCTCCCTCCCTAGGCAACACTGGCAGGTTACTGTCTTTCCCCCAGCCTCAGCTCAGTCCAAAAATGTATTTGCTCAGCTGTATTTGAAGAAAATGGGAAGCGTGAAGCGGTGGCCGGGAGAGGGGTCCCCGGTGCCGGGGCTGGAGCGCGGGCAGCTTGCCCTCTGGTGGCCGCGGGCAGCGAGGCGGCCCGGTGCGGAGTGAACCGCTTCGGCGGCACGGCAGTGGCTTTCCGAGCTGAACTCGTGATCTGGCCGGTCCTGCTGGAATATAAACTGATTAGACCCAAATGAGTGTCGACATAAAAGCTTCTTCTTTAAAGTGACTGCAAGGAAGTGGAGTTGTCTATCTACACATCAGCATGAGCAGTAGCATAATTGTCCTCAGATTTGAACTTGAACCATCAGGTGTCAGCCTAGTTCTGTCTCAAGGGTTTTCAGTGCTGGGTTATACCAGTTATCTTCCTCCCTAGAAGCTCCCTTTCTTTGCTCCATCATACAGACACGACAGAGGGACAAGTGCTCCCAGTGAAGTCCACAGTACCTTCATATTCCATTGGAGAGAAAAAATAAATAAAGGGATAGGTGGATAACTCAAGAACAGCCGGAACTGCTTTGTGCATGCTGAAGTGTGTTGCTGTCTTTTATGAGAAGGCACAACACAGATGCTGTGCTCTCCTTCTGCTCCTTTCACTGGTTGCAGGGAAGGTAACAAGGGCGGCACGGTCCCTCCCAGAGCTCTGCTGTGCACTGAGGGTTGTATACACCTTGTGCTTCCATACTCAAACCTGTCCACCCTACAGCTTCTCTGTCCTTGTGAATTGGTTCTTCAGCACCCCGAATTTGTTTTGCCATGTCCTACTGTCAAAAAGAAAAGCTGTTTCTATACCCCTTATATTTCATGTTTGGATGTTAATCCTGACATTCTTTACCCAAATCCAAATAATATGCATTGCCTTTCCAGTTCTAAAGGAAAAATACTTGTCTTGGATCTTAAATGCTTAATTGCATCTGATTAAACAAAGTCTTCTTAAAATAGACCCCAAAAGGAAAAGATCCAATTGTCGGCCAGTTAAATGCCAAAATAAAACAAAACCCTGAGGAAATGAATGGGTAGCAGTCAATGGTGTTACAGTTGCTTAGGGACTGATAGTAAGAAAAGTGGCAAATGTCCAGAAGAGGCCCACAGCAGAGAGAGAAATCCTCTGTCTCACAGGGAGAGTGGAATAAGGCAGTGCAGAGACTGATTTATATTTGCAAGTGAAATTTAAGAGACAAGTGTGTATATATTTTATAGTTTGAAGACTATTCATGAAATAATGTGAAAGAAAGTAAAGAAGAAAGTAACTATGATGACAAGAAACAACTCAAAACACTACTGTATTTTTTCTTTAGCTCCCTGAAGACTGCAGGTCTTTGTGTTTCAATGCATAAACTACTGTTTGGCAGGTTTCCTGAACCACTTTGTCTATTCACTTCTTGCTAATGTGAAAGTGCCCAGACTCCCTGGAAAGACGGCTTTGTTGGAAACCTTTCATTATCAAGGATTAGCTGTTTGGTAAACCTGTGTCCCCTTTAACAGTCTGACAGGAAGTGCCGGCTAATGAAGGGCTCATTGTGGTGGTGTTGTGAGTGTGGGACTTGAGTCCATTTTATTGCTCAGATTGCGAGGCAGGCTTCTTTGTGCTCCCAAGGACTGAAGGGAAACTGAGTCACGCCCTTTGGTTCTGCTGAAAATGTGTGGTGAAGAATATGCTTTTCTTTCTCAGTACTCTTGCCATGTTTGTGGTCTAAAGGCTTTATGTAGCAGGGAATTTTGTTCATATGTTATAGAAGTATGTGTGTAGATTTAAAAAGTGTTATGTCAATGCCTGGGGACAGCTTACTTGAAACATTCCCATATAGTACCAACATGAAAAACTGAAATAATACAAACTATTAAGTGCCTTTATCACTTCACAGTGTAGTTGTAAAGCTCTTGGAAAAACCAAATCTGAACATCCTCATCCCACCTCTAGTCCGGTAGAAGGTGTGGAAAACAAGTATAGGATTTTCTTCTTCACTGAGAAACTTCCATAAATGTTTTAAATCTCAAGAGAGATTTACCAAAATCCTTCATGAAAGTAATGTACTAGAAATCCATTCTCTGTGAAAAGTATTCCAGTACAACTTAAATCATGAAGAAATACTTCTGCAAATCATCATCAGAGTCTGTGATGTCAAACAGGATTCTTTTATCTCTACAATAAATCTCCCTCATTGAAACTCCCAAGCCACGCACAACCCCAGGGATGCCCAGTGCCTCCAAATGTAGGGGGGCGAAGAAAGGCAGCCTTGTAAAACCATCGGGAAAGAAAAGAAAGCACTACCCAAACCCCCAGTCAGGCTTCATGTGTTTGGGGAGGGGCGTGTAAAGGGACCCAGGGAACTGTTAAAGATCCAGAGACTGTTAAGCACCAATGCTTTTGGGTGGAGGGGCCAGCAGGTGAGTGTGAAACTGCTGGTATTAAATTCAGTGGAGGGCCCAAGCACATGGTTTGGATTTTGCTCTTCCCCTCTGTTACAGCTAATTAGGCCAAGTGCAGAGAGTGTCCCTACTGATCCCAAACACATATGTGACAGAAGCGGTTCCTTCCAAAGGGAATCGTCTCTGGGAGAGTGTTATTAGCTCTGTCTGGGCAGGAAGGGCAATTAGGTAGCCCAGGGATATGTGTGTGTGTGAGGAAGAGATTATGTTTTAATGAAGAATTTTGAACTCATTATCTGGCCTGCATTCAAAGACTGCAAGAACACTAATCACGTGCGTAAATGTGTGTGGTGGCAAGTGACTGGAGAGTGGCCGAGAATATGGAGGTTACTGCAACCCACATTTTGCACTCCCGCTCTCCAAGCACTGCCTGACCTCTCGGCTCTGCGTGGTTCTGCCCGTCTGGTTGTATGGGACTGTGGGAACACATGGGGACTGTGTTACTTTTTAACTTGTGATCCTACAGTAGTTTTTCACCATAAGCTTTTTATGTCTAGATGCCAAAGTGGCTCCATACCACTCATAAAGGGATGAGACGTAGTGCTACTTTTATATCTTTTTGGTGTAGATATCTAAGTGGGCATAGGACACCAGTTCCCAGAACAGTTTAGGACTTTGTGGTGGTGCAGGGGGACATGGCACCACCAGGACGCAGGACAGGAGCTGTGGTGCTGCTGGCGACTGGTGACACCAGTGCAAACCGGGCCCACCCTCTCCAAAACTAAACACTCACCTGCCTCTTTATTCTGGTAGTCCTTCTGTCCCCCAGTAAACGTGTGCAACATAACTCCCCATTTCTAAGATGCACCTAGGTGGAAGAAATACTATATTCCTCCAACAGCCTGTGGCTTGACTAAGCTGAAGATTGGATGTAGGATCATTTTAACAGACACAAATCTCATTCCCTGGGTAAAACTCTGGCCCAAGCCTCTTCCCCTGCTGCTGCAAAGCCAAGCGTGGCCCATGGGAGGCCCCACAGGCACCAAAACCTGGTCCAGATCTCAGCCCCAGCAGTTTCTCCAGGAGCACAGCACCTTGGTACCATGGTGGGATGCTGAGGTGACAGCTCTCCACTGAGCACCCTAAGACCATTCCCACATCCAGAGGCTTACGGTGCTCTCCCATTTGCAGCAGTTAGATAACCAAGACTGGAGCCACGTGCTGAGACAGGCCAACAGAAAGTGACACATTTTTTTCCCTCTGCTTTGCAGCAGCAAAACAAGGCACCTAATTCCCACCAGCCTCTTGGGTGTTTCCCCAGAGGGGGAGCTCATGCGGGGTTTGGGCCTCCAGGGAGGTGGAGGAGCGTGGCTGACCCCGCCAAAGGTGACACTGCCAGGGTGCACCCTGGGAAGGTGCTGGTTCCAGCAGGATGTGATGCTGGGCAGTCTGCTCCAGCCAGTCCTTCTTGGAGCAGGGGGCTGGACTCAGTGATCCTTTCCCACCACAGTGAGTCTGTTATTCCTCCTGCCATGTCAAGTGCCATCTGAGCTGTCCCCTTGCTGCTGTTTTTTTTCCTCTGTCTTGCTTGGCCTTGCTCTTATATTTTTTTTTCCTCTCTCCTGTTTCTAATGGAGCAAAAATTTATAGAACCATAACATGCAGAGACGGAAAATGGCCTATTGCCCCATGCAGCCCAGCCTCTCTGCCAGTGGCAAGCCATTCCCTTCAAACATCCTGGGTGACTTGTCTAGACCAAGCATGAACCACTCCAGCATTGGTGCTTCCAGCACTTCCTGGAGAAGATTATTCCATGGTCTAATTGACCTTGTAGCTAGGAAATTTTTCCTGATGTCTTGCCTCAAATGCTTCTGTGCTAAGTTTGAGCTTATTGCTTGGTTACCTGTCCTTGCTCTGTCCTGAGCACCCATCCCTTTGCCTTGCATGGCCGTGCCTTTTGCCTGCAGACTTGGCATGCCCCTGGGCAGCGTTATCATCCTGTGTTTTGTTGCTTCCTTTGCTCTGGATTTAGCTTCTGTGGTTTTCCTGAGACACAACCCCACAATCATCACCTGTGCAGAGAGGATGGGGATGGACTGGTGAGTGACTCGAGTTTGGAGCACCAAGCATGGAGCTCCCCAAACAGAGTTTTTATTGGTCTCTCTGAAGATGAAATAGTACCAGCATGTAGCATAACTCTGAGTGAAGGCAGTAAGAAGAATTAAATTTAATTGCAATAATAATTATTATAATATAATGATTGCAACTAGAGAGCCCCTTTCTGGTTAACATGGAGACCTTACTTTAAAGCTTTGCAAACATGATTCTGATCAAAGTTTTAGAAGTCTTGGACAGCAAGTGCTGTCTACCCACTTGTCAGAAACTAGGTGACCACATAAAGAAAGATGCTGTGCTAAAGGGGTGTCAACCACTCTAGCTCAGCCTAGTGAAGCTCTCCTGCCCCTGGGCAGAGGACATCTGCTCAGGGTTTGTTCCTCATAATTTGGTCCCTCCTGGCTTAACTCACAAGTGGCCCATCCATAACCAAAGCCTGATTTTCCAGTGAAGTGAAGCAGAAACGTGGAAGACACCTGTGGCCTTCATCTGGCCTGTGCACAGCACCAGGGTTTTCCTGCCTGGGGCTGTTCTGCAGAACCATCTTCCACCAGAGGGCAGCTGGTAAAAGGAGTATGATGGGCTTGTCTGGCTCAAGATGAGACAGGAGCTAATTTGATGCTAATTATTATGGTTGTAATTTCCTCCCTAACCAGATGCAATCCCCTTCAGCCATCTCCAATGGGGTTATGCTTAGGGAATGCTTCCCACAATAAAAGCAAAGGCAGTGTTCTTTCCCAGTTGCCTACAAGATCCATCCTCAGCCTTAATCTGAGCTAGACATAGTACAATTAGTTATTTGTGTTCCTGAACTAGCAAAAGACTAAGCTCTAAAAATCCAATAATGCGTCAGAAAGATGTATTTGCAATCAGTTTATCCCTGAGCTCCCTTCATTGCAGATCTGGCACACTTTCTGCAGTCTAAGGTGGAAGGAGCAGAGGAAGTCGGCAGCTATTTACAGAGAGCTCAGCACTGCATCTTCTCCCTTTATGAATGGTATGGAGCCACTTTGACGTCTGGACATAAAAAGCCTGTGATGAAAAACTATTGTAGAATTACAAGGAAAAACAAGTGACAACTGCTTCCTGATGTAGTCGTACATGAAGAATATAGGGAATGAAGAAAAACTACTTGTGCTAAGTACTTATTTTGCCTTTCCTTGTGATAAAAGAAGACTGCAGTAGGAAATCAGCTACCAGACTTGGGATCCATCTGTGCTAGCATATGCCACACTCCCTGTGGTCGTGATGTGCACTTTTACTGTTACAAGTTTCAGATAATCACTGAAGACAGAGATGAGAGTTTCAGTGTTTTTCAAATAGAGACAAGTAGCAGCTCTGACCACCCCGTAATGACTAAGCTCAGTCTAATTGCATTTCTTGCTTTTCATCTTTTCTCTTTCACATTTTCTTTCACTTTGCCTTTTACGTATGCTGTTACTTTCTCTGGGGAGAGAGATTTGCTCCTCTATCTCATGTTGAGGCTGAATTCCGCTGAAGTCAGTGAGGTCTCTACTGCACAAACAGCAATTCTTCCTGTGGATATAAATGGGACTTCAGAGAAGTTGGAGCTTGACGATGCTTGCAGTTGAAATATTATTTTGTTTTGGTGTTGTAAACAATCATATTGCATAAACAAACCAAGTGAGAAATCTCCACAGTACAAGCCTGGAGGATGGGAACACAAATGCATGACCTTCGCCCTCATCAGATGCTCACAGAAGTCATTTTCCATGATAGACCAGACACTGAGAGTTTCTTCTTTGGCCAGATGATAAACTCCACCCACTATATTAATCTCCCACAGAGACAGTAAAACCTTACTTATGACTAGTTCCTCTCCCTCCAGAGATGCCACTCATGTCAAACCTGAATGTTTGTCATTATTTCCGAAGTTTTCATTAAGCCTTTGCATTGAACCGAGAGGGGGTATGTACTCTCAGTGCTGAAGGCATTCTGCCGCTTGTTGCCTTCTTTTCAGGTTTTGACTGGGAACTTCACATTTACATACCCCTGATCCCTCTTGGTTTGTGTGGCTGGTGTCTGATGATCAGGACAAACATGGGAGGCAGAGGGCAGCAACATTATCTCCAGATGACTACAGGTTGAGGACAGATGGGATATGGGAAGAGCTGAGGGATAAGAAGACAAAAGAAGGACCAGTTAACCTCTAAGGCATGCAGAAGAGTGCCTGCATAGTGAGGATGTGAGTTGCCAGAGCTATAAATGGCAGAAACTTCTCTCCTTCTGGAAATCCATAGTGGTACCCAAATGAAGTCACAGCTGTCTGCTGGCAAGGGAGCATGGGCTGTGCTCTTCTTCCCCACCAGCATGCCTTCAGTTCTCTGTAGCACACAAGGCTATAGAGACATTTTGGTGCCTAATGCAGTTGCTTCTTCCCTCTTCTTTGTACCCTGAACAATGATGATAAAGCCAAGTATTAAGTGAGTATTGCCCGTTCCTGTGTTGAGTAAAGCATGGAATTTTTGAAAAACCCTTTATGTTATATAATTAAAGACTGTACTCAAATACATAAGGGAACTGCTTTAGTGTCACACAAGTAATCTTAATTCTGGTGATTCTTAATGTTTGAGAGTTTGATTTTGCAACCAGAGTGATGTTCCTTTAACCCTATTTTATATTTTTTACTTAATTTTATATTTTTTTCCTGTGGGTGGGCAAACTGAAAGCAATAGTACTGATGGCTCCTTGTCCCCTCAAGGTTGAAATGATTGTTGTTTTTTTTTCTTTCCTTTCTGTATCTCTGCACAGGAGTGCCAAAGAAGTGCTGTGAGGAGGACTGCTGGAGAAACAGAAGAGGGTAATTCTGAGAAGAGGGAGTTCCACATCCAGGTGCAGAGTCACTTCTATTTGAGTTGGGAACATGTTTTCATTCATGGTATAGTCAAAAGGGCTCTTTGTATCTGCAGGGACTGGAACTAATCATCTGTGTTCTACCAGTTTAAAACAAATTCTGGCTTCTTTAAGTGGGAATATTTGAGCATCAGAAGAAAACGTGCAGAAAAATCTATTTCAGCATGGTCCATAGCAGGTGCTAGCTTGTAGTCCTTACCGCTGTCTTTAAAGAAATTTCAGGAACATCATTTTAATGGAAAGCTAATTTTATAGCATAATCATTTTACCAAGCTCTGACAATACCAAGTATACAATTGTAAGTTCACTCATTCCTCTTATGTATTATGATACTGAATTATGATAGATTTTTAATTATATGACAGTACACTAAATATATACAGTATAACAGAATGTAATTTGATGATTCATCTGAAGACAATGTGACCTAAAGGTGTTCAGCCCTTCCTAGGATTGTGTCCCACATATGTACAATAACTACAGCTCAAAAGCTCAAAGCAGCAGTGTAAATTTTTTTTTTTTGCATAATTATGAGCTATGAGGAATTAACTATTGTTTGGTTCTGTCAAACTATGAGTTTCCAGAACTGAATCCTTTTTTCATATTAAACAGAGTTGATCTTGGATAAGTCAATGTCTCAAACCTTGTACTTGAAGCCCTGTTTGATGCTAATTTTACTAGTTCATTTCATTAATTTTCCTGGTATTATGTAGACCTGTTTTATGAAGGTTAATAATGCTCTCAGAATCCTCACAACTTTGTATATAATTTGTGTGCCTCCACTGTCATAGGATGTGAGTGCCTTGCATTCTTTGTGTTTGCTGTTCCATTATAGCAACTCAGAGAGGCTTTTCCTTGAGGAAAAGCTAAGGAATTGGGAGAGTAGAAGTCAAATGCTACATCCAGAGAAGTCTTAGGTAGAAATAAATACCTGAGTCCAAGATATAAATCCTCAGAACTTCTGCTCAGTTACTGTGCAGCTGGGGTTGCTTGGTAAGTTCCCCAGTTCCTCAGTATATAGTGGAATTAGTAAACTATACATTCTTCTGTTCATCTTACCTGAGGTGCTTTATCTGGTCAATATTTTTATGGATTTGGGCTTTGCATACAGTGAAAGATGAGGTAGGCGATGGTGGTTTCACTTTCTATACAATAGCTCAGTAGTTGGAACACTCAGTCAGGACCCAGGACATTTACCTTTCATTTCTTTTCACCATGCAAGGGTTAAAACCCATGTTTCTTACTCTTTGGAAGAGTTTTCTTGCCCCCCATGGCTTAACTATGTGTTGAACTGTCTTGCGGTAGGAGTGTTCTTGTGCCTTCCCATTGAAACGGTTCTACTCTCCATGGTATAATAAAGGATCAGCTGAAATGAGAAAGATCAAAAGATAACATTACTCTTTAGTTGTTAGGACAGTGGAGTGGAAAGGAGGTGCAACAGCTACAATACGGCTTGTCTCTGCTCTGTCTTTTCACATAATTGCTCTTCTTAAAAGCTCGGTCTAATATCTCCCATTTTGCTTCTTCTCTGTTTCTTATTTATTACATCTCCATTCTTGCCAAAGTCATAAAGTACCTCAGTTTCCATACATGTATCTTTCCTACTTCCTCTAATCTGGCTTTTGTCTATTTGCTGCCAAAAGTGTGGCATATAAACTGGAGCCAAGCTTCCTAGCTATAAAAGAGACTTACGAGAGCATCTTGTGTATTCTTCTTCTAATTCGAAATAAATGAACTTTACAGCAAACAAAATGGCAGTGAAAGTGGCAATGCAAGTGGGACCATAAAAGCATCTGGCCACTGAAGCTCCTGTCTGCCAGGTTCCCTTCCTTCCGAAGCCTGCCCATGGAGGAGTTCACACATCATTTCTTGCAAATGTTTCCTCTGTAGCTAAAACTGACTCATCATATAAGGCAAATTACTCTGTTTAGGGAGGAGCAAGTCAAAGGGCTGTATTTGTGCTTGTGTGTGGTTCTGTGTGAGAGTCTTGGGGGGATGCTTAAGTTGAGAAGAAGCCCAATTTAGAACACAATTAAAAGTGAAAAATAAACCTATTCACTTAATTCCAAGTAAGGCTGAGAGGAAAGCTTGATAGCCAGTGCTGTCAGTGGCCTGTTTGCCAGCTTATGTCCTTTTCTAGCAAGCACCAATTTAAAGTGATTAATACGCAGTCTCTTCATTTGAGTGAAATTTAAACAGCATGCAATTTTCTCTGTCAGTTTAATACATGTGAAATATTCTGCCAAACTCTGGAATTTTGTGCTACAGATGCACAAATGTATCCCCTTCCCTGTGTTCTCCTAACAAGAACAAGAAAACCAGACAACACCCTGTACATACTTACCTTTGAAAGACAGAATGGCAAAACTGGTTTCATAGAGTTCCTGTCTAAGAGAACACCATTCTTCAAACATCCTGGATATTAAATGTTTCTGCTTGCTCCCTGGGAAATTAAGTAGTAAAACAAGCTTGTGTGTATGTGAAACCAGTTATAGAAGGCTTCCAGCTGAAAGTGAGTTGCCGCCTTATAAGCAGTCTTAAAAGTGTGGGGTTTTTTCACATAATGAAGTAATTTCTGTTTGCTTTTAACATGGGAGCTGATGATCCTTTCCTGTTGGAAAGGTATAGCAAGTGTTTGGGAAGATGAGGGCCTCAGTGTTTCAAAAGCTGAACAGCTTCTGCTCACTTCCTTTACCTGATCAGGAAGGTGCTGACTTATAAGCAAGTTCAGATCTTGCAAACAGCATTGAGAATCCCTTGAGCTCAAAGGGAATATTTGCACTTTCTGACATCTCAAGAGTGGAGTAGGAGACTGTTCCCAGTGAGAGCTGCACACCATATTTAAAATCCTAAACATTTTATGAGTCCTGATCCCTGTTTGAAAATCGGCGTCCTAAAAGCAAACTGTGAAATGACAGTTGAGATGATCAGCTGCTTAGTATAGATTTAAGAGCCTGTCTTTAGTAGTCCTGTTTGAAAATTTTGGCTGATACTTACAGTCTCTACAGATTTCTCTCCTCGCAAAAAGAAATTAGGTATTAATTCAAACCCACCATGGATGTTTATGGTTTACCAAAGTTAGGATTCGTATGGAAACTATGCTTTCATTTATATTTAGGGCTCTCTAAGCAAGCATGTTTTCCTGGGGTAATGCTGATTACCAGTGGAACCTTATATGAAAATTTATGTTTGCTGAAACCATATCTGATATCCTCATATCCTTTTCATTGATTTATAGGAAATGGAGGGCATGGGCTTCAGCAATAGCTCAAAGATGAGATGTGCCACATAGGCTTATGTGATATAGAAAAGGTTGTGGAGGAAATTGTATTGTTTTCCAGTCCTCATTTTCCTAGTCGTTCAAGTGGATGTTACCTACAAAACCTGGGATCCCTGGAAGTAAAAGTACAAATGCTATTACTTAAGCTAAGCCTTGCATGGAGTTAAAATGGAAGCAAATCAGTCTCGTGTGTGGTTTGAACTACTGGTAGGAGAATAAAAAGCCTTATAAAAAGCTGTGCTGTGGTTGCTGACATAAAAATGGTTAGGGTATAGAAAAGTGTAATACAGACAGCTTTACTACTCCTCTAATGTTGCCTTCATTAGAAAATAGGTATACTGAGTGAGTTACTTGGAGATAGCATCTAAGTGGGGATGTAGTTGCTTGAAGATTTCAAACAAAATAGCAGATTTAGAGCAAGGAAAGAGTTATCCACAACTAAAATGGATTTGTTTGCTTGAGGAAAGGGTCCTAGCATTAGATGACTGGAAGGTATTTAATTTAATGAGACGGAAGACACAGATGTTTTTCTAGGTAGATTTATGACCTTGGTCAATTTGCAAATCAGAATCAGTTTTCCCAGTTTGAAATTGGAAGTATCTAGGATTCATTTCATCTTGAATGACTTAGGTCAAATATATGAAAGCCTTTATTTACTACTATACAGTAGCTCAGCACAACAGTTGATAGAAGAGTTTTAAGTATTATTATCTTAATAGCTGGCATAGTGTTGTCAAGACATGAAGCAGTATGGTACTTTCCTGATGTATCAACACTGTCCTAAAGTGAACTTCTATTTGTAGAAGGATTGCTGGGGTGAGATTTTCCTAAAAAACAGCACATAGCTTAGGTGAGAAAAAAGCAAGAAAATACTGTTAATATTAATTTGCACTGAGGGAAAGAAAGCAAATGGGGAATACGGCAAAAAGGAAGTTGGCTTCTTTCCATGACACTCTATGGCTTTCACTGTCGTGGAGCTGTGCAACTGGTTTTGTGTGCATGGAGCAGATGGGATATGACAGGCTTAATCTTGTTTTATTTGATGTTGATGACTCACCTGATCTTTAGTACATGTGATTTGAAGGCCAGTGTTTAAACTGCAAGGACTGAAAGGGCGTAAGGTATGACATAGCCTCTAAGTCAGTGGAGTGCTGTTTCCAGCATGGTTTGTTATATAGCTGACAGCCTGAGAAAATCAGCTCTTCTAATTTGATATCTTCTGCAAGCACATGAGTGTTTTCTTGGAACCATTTTAGTCTGTATCACACTTTGTAGGAAAGAACTGGTTTTGTGGTGAGCCAAAGGGAGCATCTGGCAGGCTATTAAACTAGTAGCTAACCCTTAATGACTCAGAAGAAAGCTTCATGTCCTGCCTTGATTTACTGCTAAATCATAGACAATCAATCTGGCTTTCAGTCCAATTACTAATGCCAGGCATATACAAATGACATAAACGCTGGGGTGCAGTGACATCTTCACAGTTTGAAACATTTTCATTTGTTGCCTGAACTGCACTTTTTGGGGCAGCGTTCTCCCTTATCTCCATCTTCCCTGCTTTTGTTGCTGATTGGAAAGAGATTTTTGTGGGTTACTTCTGCAAGATAGGCCCAGTGTAGTGGACAGGAGGAGAAATAATGATCAAAGCAGGCTTAGTACTTACAGATGGGTGTGTGCAAGCTTGAACTTGCAAGTACATAGCACTGTGTTAGTGCATAGGCAAAGGCAAGCCAAAATATTTGCATTGTCTTACACACACACAGTGTAAAATTTGGCCCATTACTGTAAAAACATTTTTAAACTATTCTTCATGGGATAACATGGTTGAATTTCTTTTCCTTATGCCTTGAACTCTCAAAGGGATCTAAAACATTCAATAGCAGTGTTTGGCAAAAAATAAAATGCAATGAGTCTTTTACACTTGGCCCATTTTAGAACATAGAATTGCCAGATCTTCAGCTTTTTTTCTAACAAAGTGCTGCTGTTCAGGGAGTTTAGCCAGAGAGTATCATCACCTATTTTTTTTCTGTCATTGGTGTCTGGGTTCTTTGGGCTGTGCAGACAAAACAGCCTGGCAAATGTGAGTTCATTCAAGTGTATAATGCTCTGGGTTTCTGACTTTCTTCACTGCTTAGATCATCCAGATCCAGTTTTCCTCTCTGGAGACGTCGTAACTATTTTACTTTTGTCTCACTGTCAGCTTTTCTTAGATTTTCCATTTCTTGTCATGGAAAGTTGCTATGAGAAGGTCTCAGAATTACAATGTAATTATTGTAGCTCTTTTGGGAAGCCAAAAAATGAAGGGTTTTGTAGGTTGAAAAATGAAATTAGTTTTTTAGTTTTTATTGTTCCAAACCTTTTCCCTGCTTACTCCTGAGCTCTTCAAGCACAAGGACTCTGTTTTTGGAAAAGTTACGACACTGTAAATGGAATTCTGTGATATGTGCATCTCAATGAGAATCATCAGTTGGTAAACGTAGCAAGTTACTGTGTTGTTTTTTCTCCCCTCCAATGCTGAAATCCACCGTTATTGTAGAACTGCTTACCTCAAAGAACAGGAATGGTAGTTACCTGATTATGGTATCCCTTTTCAATTGTCTCTCGTTGTTTGTGGGGACATTGTGCCATTTGGGCCCTTCTGGACAGGTTGTTCAATGTGTTGATAGCAGAATGTAACAGTGAACATAAATCATATCTTACTCTGCTTTACCATTAAAGAGTGAGCAAATAGTTGGAGTCCTGTAGTATCCAGAAGAAAGAACCAATGTTTCTGGCCCTCTAGGTGTAGTAATTGTCTTCTAAAGCTTTCCTCACCACCCTGAATGAAGCTTTCAAGTTTTGGGGGAGAGGTTAAAATTTTAAGCAGCCACGTTTGTAGCTGTATACATCCATTAGTGAACTTTCTCTTTTCTGGCAATTGCAGCTGCCTTGGGCAAGATTTTATCCCTCTCAAAGTTAGTGTGACAAGCCTGGGTATTTGGCCAGTGACTGGGATGTCACTTGACCCATGGTGTATGTGAAAAATTACTATCTGAAACACCTCAGATGCATGAATCTAAAAAGATCTTACTGTGAATAGATATAGAAAGGTACATGAGTTCTTATGATTACCCAAACTTTTTCTGTTCACCCAAACTTGACAATATTTTACCAAACTGAAAGTAATCTACGTAAAACTCAACAACGCAAATAACTGGGAAGGCAGTGAATGCCAGCTGCAGGTCAGGAATGTCATTTTGTCTGTTGCTTTGTGCTTGGCATTCAACAGGTGCAAATATATGTTGGACTTAAGCAGGCAGAATTAACAATACAATGACAGGGCCTTATGATCTGAGTAAAATGCAAGTGACAATAAAAGAAGACAAAACTAACAAAATTCCTACACTGCAAAACCTGAGTGTATAGAGACATGATGTTCTGGGGCAAAAGCTGAGTACATCATAGAGACACGATGTTCTGGGGCAACTGCATACTCAGGGTGCAGCTTCGCAGTGTAGAATTGTGTGATAGTTTTGGCACTATGATGAACGTGCTGTTCTGAAATCTGAGCAGGAATGGATGTATCTGTTTTCAGGTGACTCTGCTTGTCCAAGTTCTGTCCATAAACATGCAGAGATGCTTCTGTTAGCTTGTAGTTCATAATGTACCTGGAAGCATTACATGGTCAGCGCAAACCTCTCCGTATTAATTCTTGGGTCTAGCAGCAGGCAGGAAGCAGGCCTTTGCTGAACTCACTGGGACTCCATGATAAAGCCTTGCCTCTCATCAGAGAGCATGACCTGCCTGAGGAGGGAGTGGTGAACATGAGCCAACAGTGTGCCCTGGCAGCCAGGAGGGCCAACCATGTCCTGGGGTGCATCAAGCACTGTATTGCTAGCCAGTTGAGGGAGGTGATTGTCCTGCTCTACTCTGCACTGGTGCGGCCTCATTTTGAGTACTCTGTGCAGTTTTGGGCGCCACAGTACAAAAAGGATACAAAGCTACTAGAGAGTGTCCAGAGGAGAGCCATGAAGATGGTGAAGGGTTTAGAGGGGAAGCCATATGAGGAGCGGCTGAAGTCACTTGGTCTGTTCAGCCTGGAGAAGAGGAGACTGAGGGGAGACCTCATCGCGGTCTACAGATTCCTCACGCAGGAAGGAGGAGGGGCAGACGCTGATCTCTTCTCCCTGACGACCAGTGGTAGGACCCGAGGGAATGGCACGAAGATATGCCAGGGAGGTTTAGGTTGGATATTAGGAAAAGGTTCTTCACCCAAAGGGTGGTGGAGCACTGGAACAGGCTTCCCAGGGAGGCAGTCACGGTGCCAAGCCTGACAACATTTAAGAAGCATTTGGACAATGCCCTCAGACATATGGTGTGATTTTTGGGGTTGTCCTATGCAGGGACAGGAGTTGGACTCAATGATCCATGTGCGTCCCTTCCAACTCAGGACACTCTATGATTCTATGATTCTATCTGTGACTCTTGCCACCTCTGGAAAGCAGCACATGCTGAACTGTCTAAGGTATGGAGAACTGTAAAGTATCACAAGACTTTGCAGGACTTACTTACATTACTTCTTAAAGCCGTAGTCATTTGAACTGGGATTATATGAAGAATTTTGATTTACTTTGGAAAACATTTCTGTTCCTTACTGTTGTCCAGAGTGGAGAAAGGCCAAAAGCTAAAATTAGGAAGGTGACTAGATCGAACCTGTATTTTGTTTCTTATAGTACGGGGACCAGGCTAATGGTCTTTACACCTGAGCAGAAGTTGGCAACTATATGTATCTCTGTTCCTTCCATAGGGCTAGGTGTCACACAGCAAGCACTCTCAGCTTGTTTTGATTTGTACATGCCCCGGCTTTTCTTAGCCACCTTGAAAACTAGAGCTGTGTAGAACCAGATCAACATCCCCAAGCTGTGCCTTTTGCAGAAATCATTCAAAGTGCCTGTATGCATTGCAGCTACAACAGAGGTTGGCTATATATGGTAGCTTTATCCAACTGGAATAAATAATAGCCATGAAAATGCAGCTGTCTGATATCATCCTGAGTTTACCAGTGGACTTGTACAGGTCGTGCTGAAGTGCATGTAGTCTCATCTTTATTATTATTGCAGCATCAGTATAGGCTCATAAATAGTGCAACTCTACTGGCATATAAAGCAGGCCAGTATTACAAACACTGAGTAGAGGCCTTAGTATTTGATTTGGCTTCTTTTAACAGATGTGCTCATTTTTCTAAGATTCATCTAGCATCAACATGTCCCATAGAGGAAATAGAGGAAGAGTAAAATTCCTGCTGGGGTGAAAGATTAGCAGCACTATATGTGGTTACAGTTAGTCTCTTTCCGTTCCACACATGCATTGCTTGTTAATACTCCAGGTGCAACATGGACTTCTGCAGTCCCCAACCATATCACCCAAGTGGATACACAAATGCTTTAGGCACAGAAAGCTGAAAATCAGCAGTTGAGATGCACCTCCAATACCAGTTATGTCCCCTATTAATAAATACATTGCAAGTCTTGTGGTACTGATCAGTGGCTAAGGTTGAATTCTTAGGTATTAATTTAATAGATACCAGCTGCAGAGTCAATACACACACAGTTAATCCTTGGAACACATATTAAATATATAACAGTGACTTGGAACAGCTCAAAAATAAATAGCATGAGGTTTTGGTGCCTGAGCCAGAGATCCCAATGGATGGTCTAGTGCAGTATCAGATCTGCAGCTGTAACTGCATTTGTCCAGCTTAATCCACTCACTAATGGAGCTTTATTTTTGTTTCAGAAATTGTTACTTTTGTCTTGAATACAGAACCGAGGAAATTATGGCTACAGGAGAAAGCTAAGCTGGTAGTCTGTGAACTTCACCCTCCCTTCTCACTGCACGTTGCAGTTCAAGCCTGCAGCAGCTTCTGTTGTTCCAGCTGTAATCTTCCTTTCTCCTGTCTCAGTCATTTGCACTCCACAGAGTGCATTACAGTCCTGTGACATGAACTAATGAGAGTTGCTTGAGACTGTTCTGCCTGACAAGTTCAGCATTCCAAAATACTCGAGTTAATGTGATTTTGGGGGCTTTTGACACCTGCCCATGGAGGTGTTGCTGTCTGCCATCTGTAGTATGACTCAAATACCAGGTCATGGCTTGCATAACAACTGGTAATAAGCTGCCAGAAGGAATTAATGCTAGTAACTATGTGTCTTTAAATCTTGCCAAGTGCCATGCCATGCTAGGAACGAGATGCATGCTTTCTTATTTTAATGTGACACTTTCTCATCTTTATTGGACCATTTTTGTCTAGGGAGTTTCCAAGAAAAGAGCTATTGGTAGAGGCTGAGCAACACCTGGGTTTTCCAGTGGTGGGTAAATAACAATGCCAACCAACAAGTATGCAGCTATGAGGTGGGGCGTGCCCAGTTCTTAGACACAGAGCTAGTTCTGTAGAAGGGTGGAAACTAGAAGCATGGGACTTGAACACCTATCGCTTGGATTCTGTGTCAATAGAACAAACTGTTGAGTTCTCTCCTATAGAACAAAGTGATTGCAAGACAAGATTTTAAAGATATTTGTGGAAAAATGACCTACTTAAAAGAGCCAAATCTAACATGGAGAAGTAAAAACCAGAACACCCAGGAAATCATATAGATGATACAATACTGCAGGAAAAACACATGCAAGAGGGCAAACACAGTGAATGGATGTTGAAGATAGTATAGGAAATGTATGCCATGATTTCCTGGAGGAAGGAGTGCTGCCAGATCAACAAGGCGGGAAGCAGGAAAGCAAGTTGGTTCGTCATTCTGTATTAAAAATGCAGAGGAATATTGTTTCTTATGCCTGTATACACAACACTTCGGACTGTGCGCTTACAGGCTCAAAGATTTGATCTGCATTTCATATTTTCCACTGTAAAGTATAGCAATATATGACAATAATGGCATACTTTGTCTATGGCTATACAATCTATTGTGTATTGTGTAGCTATTTTCTATGTATGCACAATCTACTTATACTACAAGTGAAAGCGCACTATTGCTGACAACACCTTGGTTGAAAACATGTTCGTTAACAAGAACAGTATTTATATGTTAATCAAAGGAATAATTGTACCAAGAGTACAAGTACTTTGTTTTTTTCTCAGTTTTGAAGTAGTTCTTGACTGAAGAACTGGCTCCATCTCAAATAACTAACCTTGTGATGTCACCTGCTTGGGAAGAAAGCTCTAGACTTTCTCGCTCCCCAGTAATCAGCTGCGGGATCTCATCAGAGAGGGAGACAGCAGTTTGTGGGAATTTCTCTGTTGTGCATGCGCTGCCTATTCATGGAATGGTTTCCAAAGAGCTTTTCCTACAGACAAACCTCTCCATAAAGTACTCTGCCTCTGCCATGCACATTAAACTTTCTGGATTAGAAATCTGAATGTCATGAGCCCTTGAAATAGTATCATTGTCCTAACCAGAATCTATCACCTAATTAAAGAGTCTTGTCTTACTCCCTGTCTCATCAGATCTCCCCAGAGGCCTGCTTTGATCAGTTCCAGTAGAGTCAGGCCCTCAAAGTGGGACAAGGACGCTAACCTGAACGCAATTTTTTCATAGCCTTGATACTGGCTGTTTTAACTTTCAGTCTTCCATCAGCTTGATAGTATCTAGTGCTGGTTTATGTCTCTTTCTGTCCATGCACCTAATGGCTTGACATTTTAGCATTAGCACTTCTACTGGTATCACTGCATCTCACCTTACTGTGAGTGCCAGCACTTTCTGTATATCTGGGACTGGTGCAAAGACATGAAAATGGATTTTATGTCCAGTGTAGGGTACATTGAGAGTGATGGCTTGGATTCTCATTTGCACCACAGTAATATTTCCAACCAGGTGGAGGAGGTTTTAATGTCAGACTTAAATCTGAAATAATGGTTATAACTTTGAGACAGTTGTCATGAGTTTCTGAATAACTTTAAGAAAAAAAATAGTGGAACTCTACTTCATTACTCCCTGTCATTTTCATCATCTGCATGTGATAGCACCCCTCTGCCATCCACCTGGTCCAGAGATCATGGAGAATAGTAGGTGGAGAAGCCAGTCATGCATGTTGTACTGAGCATATTAGAGGGCAGAAGTGTAGTTTGGGACCTCAGTACTCCCACTCTGGACTTTCTCTGGACCCAGAAAATTATTTCTAGAAATTCTGTTTGGAATTCATTTCACTGGCTTTATTAGGGTCAAAGGCAACTATTAGCCAGTTGTTTTATAGCTCTCTTACTGCAGGGGATTTTTAAAGGAACATGAATAAGATATTTTCTAAACCCATAGCAAGAGCTCCCTATTGGACTAGACTACCAGGCATCTAATTCTGTCTTACCTATGCCTCTAGCTTAGAAGAGAACTTTGGAGGTCTAACTAGCTCTGAATTAATCTTGCAAGATTCATAGCAAGGCTGCTGTATCTCATGGTCTGGGCTCAGTCTTGGATGGAGGTGTGTCGTGGTTTAACCCCAGCCAGCAACCAAGCACCACACAGCCGCTCGCTCACCCTCTCCCCCCTCCCTGGAGGGGGGAGAGAATTGGAAGAGCAAAAGTAAGAAAACTCATGGGTTGAGATAAGAACAGTTTAATAATTGAATAATAATAATAATAATAACAATAATAATAATACATAGTCATGAAAAGGAAAACACTGAGAGAGAGAGGAGAGAGAGAAGCAAAGCCCAGGAAAAACAAGTGATGCAACCGCTCACCACCAGCTGACCGATGCCCAGCCTGTCCAACTCCCCCAGTTTCTATACTGAGCATGACGCCATACGGTATGGCCTAGCCCTTTGGCCAGTCTGGGTCAGCTGTCCGGGCTGTGCCCCCTCCCAGCTTCTGGTGCACCTGGCAGAGCATGGGAAGCTGAAAAGTCCTTGACTAGTGTAAGCACTACTTAGCAACAACTAAAACATCAGTGTGTTATCAACATTATTCTCATACTAAATCCAAAACACAGCACTATACCAGCTACTAGGAAGAAAATTAACTCTGTCCCAGCCGAAATCAGGACAAGATGTCAAACTGGAGTAAAAATATCTTCATCTGTCTGTGGGTAGGGGACTGAGCACGTGGTGACAGCAGTGACATTTCTTCTCCTTGTGGCAGCACCAGCAACTCCCCATACATGCTTTGACAGAAATCAATGCTGGTGCCATTACTGACCAAATTCCTCTCCAGGTTCGATCCATGGCTTTTGCTGCTCAGATTTTCTTTATTATTATTCTTCAGAAGCTCATAATTAAAACCAGCTCTTAAACTGTCCTGTCATTTAAAGCATAGTCTGAGAAGTTCTAAGTTAGAACAGTTCTAACTAAATTGCTGTTTGCTGATGTCCAGAAGTAATGGGATTTTGTTGGACAATGGTGGCCAGTGTTGGTGCACAGAGATTTCTGACTCAGCAGCACAAATGTTTACCCAGCTGAGAGCTGAGGCTGTAGTAAAGCACAGAAATACCTATATCTCAGCTCCCAAAGGTGCAGTTTCCCATTATAAGCCCAGAATCTCTTATCTTCTGTGAAGACAGAAAACTTAAATGCTTTGATTACAGGAGGGAAATTCAGAAGGATTTGAAGAGTACTTGAACCAACATGTTAGGCTGCATCAAGAGGTATATTTTTATGATAATGGGAATCAAATGAACTGCCTAAGGGCAAATAAGCAATTACACCAGAGATGTACGTGTCTGACATGATCACTCAGAAATTAGACCTGTTTGGTCACTTAAGTCATCTTGCTCAGGCAGTTAGTGATGGCTGCCTGCAGCATGTCCCTTACTGCCCAGGTCAGGGTGGGTGACAGCTTAAAGTCTTCATTGCTGGGTCTTTTTGTCTCAAATTGAAGTATTTCCAAATATGAGAGTCTGGGGATATAAACTGGCTTCCACTGAGCCATATTCAATGCCTTTTTTAATAGAGGATGGCTAAGTCTTTACTGACATGAAAACAATTAAATCTCTAGGCTTTGTACTCTAAAGGGAAGACAACATAGGGCAAAAGTTGTTCCTTGGAGGAATCTTACAGAAGCATATGATGCTCTCAGAAGAGGCAAGAATGCAGGTCCGGTCCCCGTCCTCACTTTAACCTATGCAGTATGCACACAAGACTTCTCTTGTTTGACCTTTGCAGCCATAAAGCTGGAATAACCTCAGCATATTTTCTAACATTTAGTTGGTTTGGAAGCCAACATGATGCAATCTACATAATACCTAGCGATGTTAAACTAACCCTAGTGAATGGTACATGAAGTAGCTGAAAAGTTGAATTCATGGGAAGAAAAACATTGCACTAGTACAGTAGTGGAGTTTCAGTGCCACTTTAGGGAATCGGAGTCTCAATGCTCCGCAAGGTTTTGGTACCTAACTTTAGACAGATGTTTTTGGTTCAAGCACCCCATAGTGCCTAATCTGCTGAAGGCAGTGTCAGTTTAAACAGTAATTTTTGGCTGCAGTGGCAAAAGGCAAAATGGACTTTTTGTTCTATGATTCAGTGACAGCTTTCAGCTGCTGTTCTTTAAAAAGCAGAAAAGGCATGTAGATTTAGATAGTATATCAGTAAGAAAAATGTCAACAGTGGCTGGCCTTGGGTACTTGAGGATTAACAGCTCTGTGCCTGTACCGAAGAGAAGAAATCCTCATTGACCAAATGAAACCTCAGAATCATACACTGAAAAAAATGACCACCACGGTTTTGCAAGTGAAGTTTATGTTAAGTGATAAACTCCTCACTCTGAAAACAGACTTGGTAGTAGTGAACTCCTGGGAACCTATTGTTTGCTTTTAAGGCGAGGGGGAAAATCTGTGAAAGGTTGGCTATGATAAGAAACAGTCTAGCGGCAGTAGGCTGCTGTTCTAGAAAAGGCAAAATTTTGGGTGTCAGAAAGCTTTTTATAGATATACAAATCAACATTACTATCAGGGACTTCTTCATTAGACATAGGATAAAGGGGGAAGAGAGATCTCTTAGATGTTTGCACATATAACACAAATTAATTCAGGTTGCAGATTCCCTTTAATGCTGTTAGGTCTGTTTGTAGTCATAGTGCACCTGTGTGGTGGGGTGACGTTGGCCAGTTGCCAGACACCCACCCAGCCACTCTTTCACTCCCCCTCCTCAACAGGACAGGGAGAGAAAACAAGATGAAAAAGCTCATGGGTTGAGATAAAGCCACTGACCAATTACTGTCATAGGCAAAGCAGACTGAACTTTAGGAAAATTAATTTAATCTATTGCCAAGTAAAATAGAGTTGGATGGTGAGAAACAAAGACAAAAGCTGAAACACCTTCCCCCCACCCCTCCTCTTTTACCCCCAAGGTTGAAGTTCACTCCTTTATTCCCAGCTCCTCCACCTCTCCCCTCACTGGTGGAAGGGGACGGGAATGTGGAGTTGCAGTCAGCCCATAACAGTCCCCCTCTGCCGTTCTTTCCTCCTCGCACTCCTCCCTGCTCCAGTGTGAGTCCTTCCCATGGGCTGCGGTTCCTTCAGGATAAACCTGCTCCAGCATGGGCTCTCCATGGGCTGCAGTTCCTTCCAGGCATATCCACCTGCGCTGGTGTGGGGTCCTCCACAGGCCACAGTATGGATACTGTGCGTGGATACTGCTCCGGCGTGGGCTCCCCAGGGGCTGCTGGGAGTCTGGCAGCAGCTGGCAGGTGCTGGCAGCACCTCCTGCTCTCCCGCTCTGCCCACAGAGCTGGTTCTCACACTTGGTCCCTCACCCCTCACTGCTGGGCGACATTTGGCCCTTTCTTTAACACGCTGTCACTGGGGCACCGCGGGCTCCTCTGGGCGGCCCAGCTGTGCCCTGCCCTGGGGCGGCCGGAAGCGGCTGGAACCGGCTGTGTCCGGCTCGGGGCAGCCCCCGCATCACCGCACAGAGACCCCACGGCCACCGCCTGGGCACAGGCACCCGATACAACCGCTGTTTTTCAGGAATGTAAAAGGACTTATGTAGCTCCATAATGATATGTTAAGATGTAGGTTCACAACAGTCTGATTTCTAGGAAGTTTCTTGCAATTTTTCCAAAGTTTTGGACCACAGAGTTCCAGTAACAGTAGTGTTGTCTTTCAGGAATTGCAGGATTAGGGGAATGCTGTGCCATTTGTACATCCTATGTGGTGAAGTAAACCAGTCCAAGAAATGTACCAGTCTGAGGGAAAGATCTCAGCTGATTTACAGAAAAGGAATGTCCTTATTTCCAGCCCACGAGCAAGTAAAGCGTGGAAGAATAGAGTGAGTGATGGGCAGTTGAGCTTTAACCTTAATTTCAGAAAAGATAAGCAACTGAAAGGGGAGTCAAGTTCTTGGGGCAACCCCCTGGGCCAGTGTCAATGACCTGCTTCTGGCATGTTGTTTGCAACATGGGCAGTTCCGCAGAAGGCAGAAATACTTGTAGATAAAAATTAGGCAGCAAAAATCTGGCTTTTCACATGCATAGGTTGATTCTTATAAAAAAACCCCTTAATTCATATGCCAATAAAGCTTTATTTTCCTTTTCGTTTGTGAAAACTAAATGCCAAGGCACTGCAGAGCTGGACTCATCTTAGAGGGCGTTTCCTTCTGCTCAAAGAGTCTGACATCAGGGCTCGAGCAGAGAATGCTTCGGCTGAACTTTATGAGCATAGCCCGTTGAGTCAATACCAGGAGAGGCATGCAGGAAATATAAGTCTGCCTGCAATTTTTTTAATAAGTGGGGTGTAGAAGAATGACAGTAACTTCAGAATAAATCATAAAAAGTAATCCTTCAAAATAATTTAAACTTCAAAATTAACGAATAAAAGCATTGAAAACTCATGAGCCAGGCCCATTTCCATCCAAGGAGATTTGTTTAAAACTAACATTGGATTTTTAATTGTTTTCAGACATTTTAGAATTTTTATCTGCAGTTTTCCTCCCAAATTGTGGGTCAACAGTTTACTTAAAAAGATTGCTGTATGTATATAATATTGACATATGTATGTCTTTTAGAACTAAGATTTAAGGGAAAACACTCTTTTTATCCATGAAATCCTAAGAGATGGCAGGACTGAATTTCATTGAAGCAGTATTGTCATTTGGCAAATCAAACCACAGACTATATTGGATTTGTGCCTTATGTTGCAGTTTGGAAATTATTGGCCTGGTTTCTAACAAGTTAGGTGTGCCTTTCCTTATGACTGTGTGTGCTTAACTTACGCAGTTCCCACAATGGCAGAAAAATTGTGTACATGGTAAAAGATGGCTTCCTGCTCTGAAGTATTTGATTTATGCATGAATGTCTTATTTATTACCAAAACAATAACATTTCTATTTGAAATAGACTAACAGAAGAATGGCTGCTGGAAGCTATAGAGGGGTTTGCAGTATTGCAAATCCAAGGCAAGTGGGGGATGTGCTTACTGGGGGGTGACGACACAGAGATCCCCTATTGCACACAACGAGTCAAAGAGTATGTTTCATGTTAGAGCTGGTGTTAGTCTTGGGCGAGTGCTGGGGCCTCAGCCACGGTGGGGGATTGTGTCCCTCCTCCCACCTTGCTGTGCTGTGCACATCTGTCTGTTTTTCTCCCCTGTGGCCAGCAGCACGGAGCATCAGAAGCTACTCTGGAGCACCTCCCTAAAACACCTCTTCCTGGTGTAAAGATTTTAATAGCGGGTGGTTTGAATAGTTCAAATATAAGCCATAGTTAGATTAAAAAATAAATGAAAGCATGCACTATCAGGCTGTGCCTCACAGTTGCTGTAGTGCAGAGTGGTCCCTCTCTAAGAACTCGCTTGCACTCTGTAGTTGTCTTTAATTCTAAGTGCACCGTGAACAGACTACCTGTAACTCTCAGTCCTGGCCACTAAATGTTGATACATGCTTTACTACGTGGTATAAGTTGTGTCTCTGTATTGCTGAATGTTACTGAAGCACAGATAATCTTTAAGGGACTTTAATGTTAAGTGAGAAAAAAGAAGAAACTGAAATTGCATTTACTCTTCTGCACTTCAAAAGACTTGTTCTGCAATTTTTCCTTGCCTTTAAAGACAGTAACTAGAAAGCTCATAGTGTGGGAGCCTTTGCTGTTAAATGCTGCAGCAAGCGTAATACTCGCTGATTGAACTTGCAGTTGGCAAAAGCAAAAGCTGGGGGGGATGTAAGGGAACATGTGCTGTCCTTTGTAGTTCCAGTTCTTTTAGAAGCACTCACAAATAGCTTTAGTTTCTTTAGCAAATACAATGGCATCGTTCTGGGCATGCCTAGTAGAAGTGTTCTGGGGCTAGTAAACTGTGAACAAACCTGTTTGCATTGCTGTACTGTACAGCGCAGCACAGATAAGCCCTAATTGTTATGCAACTCCTTAGCATAAGCTCCTGGCATGGCTCATATGCTTCCCTTGTACTAAGACCGTCCAAAATAGCAACAAGAAAGCATGTAACTAAAGACACAGCAGGAGTGTAGGAATTCACCCAGGCCTTGGATGTTCTAAAGATTGAACAATTCCTCATTTTAAACCTTCCAAAATGCTAAGCATAATGTATTTTCTTCGGAGCTTCTTCAAGGTAAGCAATTTCAAACTTTTCCTGAGTGTGGGAGTTTGCTTGGTTTAGTTTTGTTTTGACAAGAGAGAAACTTAGATTTGAAGTCTTTGTACAGGAATGTAGAAAGTCGTTTTCTTGAGAACTGATGCCCAGTAAGTAAATAAGTGCACTCACCAGGTTTGCAATTTGCTTTGCTATGTTAACATTTGATTTGTAGAAAGTGATTATTTTCTGCTACAATAAAACACTTCTTGTGGATTTGTATTGAGAGATCCTTATACGATGAAAATCATAAACTTTATGGTGTATGCCACATCCATCAACAGGGAGTAGTTAGCAGTAAAAGATGCATTTTATGAGGAAAAAAAAAATTTATAACTCATTTTTATTATGTTTTCCTGAAGTGGTTGTTGTATTTTAAACATGCTAAATTGAGCAACTGAACAGTACCATCATTGAAAACATTTTAGATAGATACAAAATAAATTACAAAATGTTGCCAATAAGTAGAAGTCTATATTTCATACTATTAAAACAACCAGACCGAAAATCTAGTTTTCAGTGATGGGTATGTAACTCTCTGAGGACAGTTTAATTTTCTGTGGATCTAATAAATTCTACAGTTTTATGACAGAGGTCCTGCTACTGTCTGCTGTTGGACTGAAATGGTTGTTTAAGATCTGAGTCGCAGCTGTGGCTTTCAACCTGCTCAGAATTACAGCATAGCACAGCAGTGTTGCAACTGGAGTGTGCGCTGCAGGTTTCATTAGAAGCGTGCACTGTGAAATGCGTAGATGATTTGGAGAAGTGTGGTCAAAGGAAATGAAAGTTTAATCGGATTAGCGAATATTGGATTATTCTGTGATCTAAAATGTTAGAATTTGAAGCGCAATAGAGAATTATGTTAACTTAGAAGAAAAATACTTAAGGAATAGAATAACTGTAATCAGCTGAATTCCAGCTTTCCATTATATTGTCACTTACACATTTTCATGCCAAACTTCTTGGTGAAGTCTGCTGCAGGATTGCAGCCGTAGCGTAGTCAGCAGTAAATCTCAATGCAGAGTTGCTCTGTGGAGACCACTTGCTGTTTGAAATAAATGTGAGAAAAGTTTTAATTTTTGTCCTAAAACATGTAGCTACAATGAGCACCTGCAACCACCCGATGGTTCATAGAAAACCAGCAGCACTTCTAAGTAGAAGGTGGGCCTCATTTTTGGCAGCCTTCCTTAGGGAGACTGTGTGGAGCTGGTCTTAAAAATGGTCTACATTTGGGTTGTAAATATCTACTTTGCTTTTTCTGAATTACTTTGTTACTCTAAATACTGCATTCTTTGGGAGGTAAAAGCGGGGGACAGGAAAAATACAATAGGAAGAGTTTTCTCCATTACTGGGATATGGCTATTGACTCCTCATACTTGCATTGCTGTTTTATCACATGACAAGCTTTGACTTTGAAAAATTTTAACGTAAAATATGCCGCTAAAGTGTATGTAAATATCTTACTTTAAGGTGGCAGAGTATATACTTCTCAGTACTTAGAGTATTTTTTTTACATAACGATCAGATATCTAAAATAGCATTAAAACACTAGTATTTGAGAAAAACAGGACTGAGTAAAACTGGTGGCTGTCATCTGTATTATGGTGACCACTGGGTCCATTCTAAAGATGATCGTTTTAGTTTTTAACAGCCTTGTGCCATCTCTGTTGGTTTCAGTTTGAGAGATTCTCAAGGGTCAGTTTATGTCTACAGGTTTCATTTTGCATTCATTGACATAACAGACAGCTAAGTCGGTCAGACTTTGTCCGAAATGGAGGTAAAATTAAGACTGTTTTAATAACAGTTTCTTCATTGCTTTCTGTGAAGTTTTCTTGAAATAGAAAGCTCTTAATTGAAAGCTGGCCAGAACACAGTATATCTAGAGCTGTATTTTACAGGTCCTGTGCACCACACTGCACTCTTACATTCTTGTGATTTGGGTCGTGCTAGAATGACCCAAATAGCCTGAAATGCAGTCTGAGGTCTTAGCCATGTTTCTCAATAGGATTTTAGCACCTAAGATCCCCGTATCCATGGCTGGGAACGTTAAAATATCACCCTCACCTGACTGGAAAGAAAAAGTAGCCTGGGCCAAACAGCTAATAAACCTGCCCTCAGCTTTGGGATAAATGCTGCTAACCCTATGGGAGAGTTACTGTGGTGCCTCTTGTCCTTCTCTGGAAGTTGCATTCAGCTGCCGCTGCTGATCGGAGGAGCAGGAGGAAGAAGGAATAGCATGAACCTGTCCCTGCATCTCTAGGAGGGAGCTAGAGCTGAGTGCAGGGCCATGGGGCAGGGTGGGCAGGGAAGAGCTCGGGACCCCCTGCCTGCCCTTGCTTGTTTCTGGCTGGAAGGCTTTTGTAGCACAGAACTATGAGTTTACATGCATAACTGTGCAACAGTATCACGGTTCCTTTCACTGCCTGTTCAAAGTTGACACAAAATTGCGTGCACATCTGATTGTGTGAAGATGTGTCAGCAGAGATATCCCGCTATATCTTGGCCAATCAAGATTTCTATCTTCCATAAGAATCCATTTAAAGGCTTAATATGTTTATCTTTGGTTCTGCCAAGAGAAATGGAAGGCGATATTGAGGTTGATATAGATGCACAACTGAATTGGTTTTAGCTGCTGGTTTTTCTCACTAATTTAAATAATTGTGTAATTAAAATATTCTATATGTCTGTTCACTTGACTTCGTGTGAAAATATTTGGTTTTCACAGAAAACGTGCAGAAATCAGTGTAACTCCTTATTAAATGAAAAATCATATAAATGACTCAGATGAGCCATAATTAGTCAGTTTTTGAGAAGTGCAACAACGAAGTTTATGGAAGTATACTATTGTTTTCTTTAATTTCAAAACCAGAAAATGCTGATTGATACTGCTCTCTTTTATAATGGTGGCCACAATAAGAATCACATTTTCACTTATGGCGTGGAGCATTTCGAAACAAGCAGCCTATTGCAGTCATTTTCAATTCCTGTCTAATACCGTTGGTACAGCAGTAAACAAAGCACGATGCAGATTTGCCACTAATACCTTTAATGCCTCTAAAATAGTATGCTTATTGTTCTCTCTGAACCAAAGCTCCAGGCCACTAATACCAGCTAAACAATTCCTGGGCACTTTAGAAGGCCAGCATATGCCTGAGCAGTGATCGCTGCAGTTGCCAGTTGCAGGCAGGGCTTTTGGGAGCCTTGCTGCTGCTGTCATAGGAAACAGTGTTGCACAGCTGTAGAGCATCGCAAATTCATATCAGATTCAGTGTTCAAAGTGTCGTACATTTGTCTCTCTCGTTGGCCACAACTTTTGTTTAATTCTGCTCAGAAATCTGTGTCATCTGCTTCGTTAGTTTTTGCAGCCCATCCAGTTTAGACTTTGGATCTGAACCTAATTTTGCTGGTTTTCTCTTTGAACAGTAAGCCCAGCTTGCATTTACATGAATCGAACTGAAGAGTTAGTTCACAATATATGCGTTTCTCTGAAGGATTTTTGTTCTGATTTAAGAAATCAAACACCACATTTGTAGTAGTTTTAGGTCTTGCATCTGTTTCGCTAGATGTTCACCTTTCCTGAAGGGTTAGGCTCTCCCCTAAACTTTGTGGTTTAGTTCCTTTTTTATGATCATCAGTCTTTTAGCTGGGCTAATCATCTTTGTTAGTCTCAGTTTTGGCACCTCTAAGATACCTGTGAAATGAGCACTAAAATAACGTCTGGTTATTCTGCTCTGAGGGTCAGCTCCTTTTTCCCTTCTGGTGAAACTACAGCAGAGATTTCTAAACAAAGTTCTGATTTCAGGTGGACCTGTGCCAGACAGTTACATAGAGGCAGGGACCCTGCTGAGTGGACATTCCCTTGGAAAGTCAGAATGTTGTCTCATTGAAAATGTACTTTGTTATCTGCAGAAGCATTGGTTCTGTTGTATGCAGCTGTAACATTGCTGTTGAATGGGACCGTGGCTTGAACGTACCATATTTAGCTGAATAATGACAGTGGATATTGCAGGTTTTGCCTACAACTAAGGAATGACTGTAACATGCAGCTGTTTTAAAAATGTGTTTATCAGCTGTTCGTCATCTAATGTAGATGATGTAGTGTACTAATGTGATCTTTAAGCATGCTCAACTGTCAGGCAAGCAGATACGATGCAGTTATCTGAACAGCGTATTGACCTTTGGCACCCTGTGAGTGTGTGGAATCTTGGGTTTCAGTCTTCTGGATATCAAGGTCATCCTGTACAGTGGGATTTCCGTGCACTGATGCTGCAGCTTTCTAAATAGCAGCAAAATGTATAAAGAACAGTCAAACAGAACATTTCAGTGTTAGGTGGGAACCGCTTTCTTGCAAAACTGGCTGAAGAAGACTGTCAGTGTTTAGCTAATGAACTTCTTGTAGCATAAATTAAACCAAGCCAATATTGAGCTGGAGCTTAGATCTTATAGTAACATCTATAGCAACTCATATTACCTGAGTAACAACTCTGCAAGTAATACCAGAACACACACCTCTTCATTAAAATCTTAAAGAGGGCTGCTAATGTATCATTTAATACGCAAAACAACAAATTTGTATGATTGCACATAGGGTTGTAAGAACCTCTGGGTCATACATACATGTAGAATGGGTATTGTAGTCAATACTGTGAATATTTGTTCTTGCAAAAACATAAAAAAATTTTACTTGGGTTTTTAAATGGCTTTAAAAACACAGCTATCCTAGGAGCATAAATTCACATGGAAAATGCCTCTGTGAAGGTCTTGCTTTCAGGGGAACTGAAGTAGCTGTAGATGAATACTTTTCAACTGAAGTAACCACTTAATTTTGTCCACAGAAAGTAAAATGCTTTGACTGAAGTGTGTTTTCCACTGAGACAGGAAGTATGATGGACAGAGTTAAATTTTCTAATAGTAGCTTTGATACTAAGGAAGAATGCAAATTCATATATTTTATTCCTGCAATGACTTCCATCTAAAAACCATTAAGTGGTTTCCTGATACTGAACTAAGCTGCAGAGTGTATGGCAAATCATCAAATTTGGGAATTTCTTGTGCCAGACAGTTATCTTGTACCTTCTTAAACCATAAACGCTCCATAGTGTGTGGCAATGGGCAGTCTTCATGGAGAAAAAAATGCAGCAATATGGGAAAGAACATGATACCAGATGAGAGTCCAGGAGCTATCCATTTCTGTACCAAAAGCAAATAAATTGGTGAGATTAAACTAAGAGCTAGTTCACATATTGGAAGATCAAAGAATTAACCTGAAAACACTATTAACTGAAAAATGGAATGAGGTTTGAATCGTGTATAGCTATTGTGGCAGTGAAGATATGCTACTAAGGAAACAAAGTGTCAAATGAACTCCCAGTGTTTTTAAGGAGGGAATGCATTTTGCCTGGAAGAGGCTTAAGGAGATATAAAGGGAAGGGTAGAACTGCTTAGTATGCCAAGTATCTGAATAATTAAAAGACAGAGTCTCTGAAGCGTTAATGAGTCTTTGACAGTAATGGAAACTGGAATTAATGGCAGCCAGGTAATTCCTGATTAACCTGCCTGTGTGTATGTAAATTAAAAGGGGTGATGCACACACACGCACACACATGCTCTCCATCTGAAATACTGCTGCGGGAGTTAAGTTGACTTCATCTTCAATACAAGAGTGATATTACCAGTCTAGGAGGGTGGAAGCAAATTCTGCATCCAAATCATTAACATTTGTGAGTAATAGTTATTTCAGTATACAATAATGCCTCTCTATTTTAAGGCAGGACAGACTGATCCATGACTTACATTGCAGAGGATGTCCACTAAAATAGAAATGTAACAACGGGTACAATTATAATGCATCCATTGACAGGAATTATATATCCATTTGCTCAGACCTTTACTTGAGAGGAGGTACTAAGTGAGATTCCATTTAATGGAATCACTTTGACTTCTTGGCCACTAGGATTATTTACAAATTGCGTCTCAATATGTGACAACATAAATTGTTTGTAGGCTCTAGATGTTCCAATAAAAGTAGTATCTTATGTTTTAGAAAAGAAAATTGGCCCATTAAGAGAATACATATGAAAAGTGACATCCAAGAGTGAAGAGTGGTTTGCTTACAGGTAAAAGTGTGGGAAAAGTCCTGAAGATCTTGGTCAGCTTTTATGTAATCAGAGCTCATGTTATGTTGAGATCAAGATTTCCTTCAAAGTAGCCATTGGTACCTAGTCAACAGTTTCCCAAATCACCAGAATTGTGACATTGTTGGCTGTGCTCCAAAGCTGCTTGGAAGTCACAATTTTCTTTTGCCTTCAGAGATGGAATCCTGCACAGCTAGAATAGGGCTTGCTGCTGAGAAACTTCCAGTAACATTATTGAGGTCATACAGATGAGTATATAATTACTTAGATAAGCAGAGTTTCAATTAACATGATTGCAATCTAGTAGCACTTAAACAGTGTTCCTTAAGAAAAGGATTTCACCCTGTACACAACCTATAAATGAAGAATGAAAATCTGTATGATTAAACCACACCACAAAGTTAAAAATTACCAGGACCTATACATAGCCTTAGGTTCAACTTTTGACCCCACAAGAATTATTGCCTGAATAAAAATCCCAGGAGACAAGACAAGAATTTACATCAGATTAATTGTCAATGACAATGTTGTTGTGGTTTTATGCAAAATGCAACAAGAAGATTAAAATAATGAACAGCTCCTTGCAACGTACAAGCACTCCTTGAATAGGAGAGCCTTGTTCCAGGCACCTCAACCAACTGGGGCTGGAGCCTATGGAAGCATTTTAAACAATGAGCTGAAATGTTTCACAGCTGAAACAGCATCTTTCAGATCACACACATAAAAATAAAGGTGAAATACTAACGTGCTCTTCAGAGGATGGGTCTTGCTAAGATTAAAGGTGGAAATTCAAGCAATGCTTGCTCCAGCAATGGATGACTCTTCCTCCTTCTTCTGATTATAACACTTCTCTGTCTCAAACTCCCTCTGCTGAGCCAATTTTCTACAATGACACTAAATAGGTGGGGGCTAATGAGCAATCTGTTAGTCTTGGAAATCTCCCGTGGTGGGCTTGCTACAGACATTCATTCACTCAGTGCCCGCACGTGGCAAGTTGAGGACAGCATTTAAATTTGAGTGAAATGCTACCTGATAATATATGTGACCTTTCTGAAGAAAAACGAGTGCTTTTCCTCTTCAGTGGGGTCTCATAAGCATTTTTGCTTCTCTGGTACTAAAAAATTCTCCTTCTAAAAACAGTATTGTGGTCATGGAAGGCCTCAGATAAGCCTTGTTTGCAGAGCCTGGCTCTGTCTACTGGCTGAGATATAACATTTTCAGTAGACAACTTTCTGATCAAGCTTACAATATGACCTTTCCAGTTTTAAGTACGACTTCAACAAATCTGTTTATAGCAGGTGGGCATCAAGCCCTGTGTATTCCCTGTGCTTATTAAAGAGGTCAAGTATAATAATTTAAGAAGCAAATAACCAGTTGTATGAAGAAACCAAGGTTTTAATAAACATCCTTTGAAAAGCAGCAGCAGCAACAACAATTTGATGCATTATCAGATGAGCATCCAAAAATTAGCGAATTGAGATTGGGTTAAAAATGGGTATTTCTGTGGTTCTGGGAAGGGAAAAAAGTCTTCCCGTTCACAGTGTGTCCCTGTTAATGGAGGTGAGCTTCTGCAGTTTACATAAGGAGTGAATTCTTGTCTGCTATCTCAAATTCTAACTTATATATATATTCCAGTTTTTACTTTGACATTTAAATGGCAAATACATGTCATTAAATGGTATTTGGGATATTCTTTATATGTTTTTCAGGGGAATTAAGTTCCATGAGTTGAAAGTCGTAGGGACCTCTGTAATAGAAATTGTAAAAAATGACGGAAAGGCATTTCATGGTTGGGATCGTTTGAATCAAGTGTAAGGGAAATTGTATCTTTTGAAAGTCAGCCTTAACGCTGTCTAATAAATGTCTAATCCCTCTGTCTTCAACTGATACTCTCCCTTCTGTAGATTTATCTCAGAGCTTGTGTGCTGTATTGATTGCTCAGTTTAGTTTGGTATAACACAGATATTTAGTATGCAGGTGACTTTCAAGCAGTGAAAAGAACTGGAATGCACTTGAAATCACCAGCAGGCTGAAATAATCATGGCCAAATGGGCAAGACAGGTATCTTTCATACTGTTCTTTCATCAGGCATAAAGTTATTCTAGAGTACTCATGGTTACTACAGGGTGTCAGTTGGTATCAGATACCGTATTGCTGTTAATTATAACATTTTTTATCACACAAAGTTTGTCTGTAGTGCATGCTGGTAGGTGATTGCAGATCCTCTAAGTGTGCATGAAGTGTAAGTTCCTTCAGCTCCATACACAACCATGTAAACCCTCCCTATCAACGTGAATACATTTTTGTTTATTCTAGATGTGAATATGCACTGCTGCCATGCCTGCACTCTCACCCTACTGCCAGCTCCTGTTTTGTCTTGTGTCTGCAACTGTTGCAACAGAAGTTGGTCTGAATTTTGAAATTAACATCTCCCAAATCAGCTGTAGGGGTGTTATTTTTATTATTATTATTATTATTATTATTATTTTATTTTATTTTATTTTATTTTATTTTATTTTATTTCATTTTGAAACAGCTAGCTGATTTATTTGAGGAGACATGTAAATGCTACTTTAGATGGACTTTGACCATCTTCAGAAGAATCAAACTATTTGATTACCCTTCATTTATTTATAAAATGAAATGGTTTTCTGATCTAGAATAAAACATTTAATAATCCTACAGATAATGTCATGTGCTTCCTGAATGAAAATGAAAATCACCTGTAAAATTCCCTTTAAAAATTCGTAGCAAAGCTAGTCATTTTGCACTGCTATAGCCATGTACCTAGAATAATATATGTATATTCATAATATACATACTGTACATCCTACATTGCTGTAATCCACCTTTTCAACAACAGAAAGTTTGAAAGACAAATTATATCTATAAGTGGGAAAGCCAGAGATGTGGTGGTGCAGTACCAGAACAGAGGACTGTTACTGCAGACGTGCACAGTTATGGTCATAGTGTACTCCACAGGTGGTTTTTTGTTTGTTTCTGAATTTACTCCCAGCATAATATAGCTGATATTACCATGTTAGAAGAATCAACCAGAAGCTTAAAAATTTTTGTGCCTCTCCCTCTTCTCCTTCCTTCACTTGCCCCCCAAATGCAACAGAAAATAGACAAACCAGCCCCATGTAGAAATAAGACGATCTGCTTCCTCAGCTTTTTTTTTTATCTTCCTGGCAAGAGCTCAGCTCTGCCCACTGCATTCTGCCTGCTCGCAGGTTCAGCTGGATACTGCGGTCTCTGTGCGGTCGCTCTGTTTTGTTCAGCTTAATTCTGCTGATGAGGTGTTGTGTCTCAGTGCTGGGGGAGATCAGTCTTGTCTATCTTTTTTTCTCTTGGGTGTGAGGTTTAAACTGCTGGAAAAGTATGCTCTGCTGGAAAAGTATTCTGAAAAGAGGAAAAGAAGCCAAAGTCAGCTTGAATAATGTACTCCCAGAAGTCTTATTTTCTGTGAAGAAATAACTTAAGACTGTAGCTGAGATCCTTGGCCTTCTACCATCACACCTGGCCTCTCTCTGTTAAATGCATCATCCGGTCAGGCGGTAAGAGCATGGGCCTTCACACCCTGTTTTTGGAGTGCTGTTTCATACTTGCTATTGCTGGTTTGATATTTTCAGTTGTTCATCATTCAGGCACTATTAACTAATATCACAGGTCTTTGCCAGAAAGCCTGAAAGAACTGCAATAATTGTAATTTGCAATATCTTAAACTTTTTCTAATTAACTTCTTTTTGAACCCCTGTGGCATTTCTGAAACAGGCCAACTTTTGCCTTGCTTACTGTTTGTTTATCCAAATCATGACGAAGGCATTTACTAAAAGCAATTTGTATGTGATCTTGGTGTACCATTCATAGCCTTCCCAAGGCCAAGAGTTTCCATGACAACTAATTAATAAAGATTAGCTTTTCTTATGGAGCATAAGACTCTCAAGTACATCTTGTTTTGTGATGTAGATAATCTCTCGATCTGGTTTTGGAGACTGGGTCTTGTCAAAGAGATGCCACAGGCAATCTGTCTGATTTATAGCCAGACTTGGAAGACCATTAGGGGTGAAACCTTTTTGATAGCTTTTATTTTCCCAGTTTTCACATTTGTCCACTTGCTCATTTGTTTACCTGTCCTTAGTAGGTGAGAGTTTCTCAGCCACTTTTGGTTTGAAGCACATAGGAGGAAACCAAGCTCCTTCACTTTTGCTAACTTTAAAATTAGCTGAAGAACAACCTAGGTCTACAACCAGCTAAATTGTGTTAAAACAAAGGTATATCGGTGAAATGCATGATATTATATTGCTAATAATATAAGAGGTATCATAACACAATATAACATAATTCTTATCTTTTCTTAACATAATTCTTATATAACATACCTCTTATATTATTAAGAGGTATCACTGGAACTTCCAAAACAAGCTGGATTTTGCCTGCTATATTACTTTCTGTACTAAGAAACAAATATTTGATTTCATACTTAACCTGTTCTCAACTGTGAAGTTGCTAACAATGCTGTTATTTTCTATGTATGGGAAAAGGGAAGACAGGCATCAAAGCTCCCTTATTCTTAAGGACTTTTATGTTCAGCTGTACTTGGGCAACATCTGCTGTATGTTTCAAACACACTTAGGTGATACTTGCCTGAATGGGAACCTATTTGGTTTTGTGTAAGGGCGAGGCAGGGACAATCTGATGGTTTACACTTGATTTTACTTGGATATCTGACCAACCTTAAACTCATTTTGTTTGCTAAAACAAAAGGGTTTAGAAGAGAAGGGTTTTAGATTAAATCACAGATGGTGGCTTTCTATAACCTGAGAATATAAGCTTTACATCCATGCATTTCTTGTCTTTCTGTCTCAAAAACCAGAAAAAATAAGCATGGTAGTCTATCTTAAGCTTTGTTTTTTATCTCCCTTTCTATCTGTGCCTTACCTTTTCGAATCAGTGTAGTACTACTTGGCAGTTTTTGAGGTTACATCAGTCCCATGTTAAGCTATGAGAAAATTCTCCCAGTAATAACAGTGTAGAGCTGCTTAAGAGTGGTAGCTCTCTAGTGACTACTCAAGAATTACACTTCAGCAAAATGCTTTGGTTTGCCTTGACTTTTACACCTTCTTATTGTGCAAAGCATTTTTGCAAGTGAAATCCTTTTCACTGCTGACATTTAGTTATAGACTTGTTGGTTTGAGCATGTCTTCCAGGTAGCCATCAGGTACCAGATGCTTTCTGATGTGCTGTCAATAGATTGAGATCCATTTTGTCTATCATAAACCCTTTGACAAAAAGCTAGTCTTAATAAGATCTGAAAAAAATATCTCCTGAATAGATTTATTTTATCCTTCCTTTAGTACAGCAGGTTCTCTCACTAGGCTTGCATGCAATAAGCAAGGCTTGACTGACAAAACAATTTTCTACAAGGTCTCTCTGTAGCCATTCAGTGCTGCATCCCATTTGCATGAACTGTGCCAATTTGCTTTTGGTGCCCTGGGAATGAGAACCATGCTCTTGGAAGTTGAAACATAAGCCAAGACCACCCACATTTAGGAGGAAACATGCATTTGCAAACTGAAAATTAACTGATGCAGCATATAACATCATGGCACAGTGCATTGGGCAGAATGGCGATAATGTGGAGGCTGTCCTGAAAGGCAAGAAGGAATCGGACTGCCAGAAATCCATGGAGAATCATCTCATTAACCGTAGCACAAATGACTGACTCTTGCCAAATTCTCAGCATCTGTTTTTCAATACATCAAATTTAGTCACTTCTTTGCATCAGTATTTAGAGTCACCCAGAGAGCAACTGAGGAATAGCCCGAGTTGTCTTTCTACAGATGTGCGCAGCTGGATTGAGCCCTACAGGGCCAGGAGTGGAAAAGCTCCCCTCCAGGCTGGGGAGTTCTGGCCCCTGGGCTTTATTCCCTGTGCCAGCCACAGAGAGGGGGCTGATTCTAGTGGGATGTCATCTTGGTGTCTCTGAGCCAGCAGGGAGGATGCCGTGAAGAACAGCTGCAATACTAGTGAGAGAGCAGGGCCAATTTACACCCAAACCTGTACCAGCCCCAGGACAGGGTAACAACCAAGGTGCTTTCACTTCCCAACCGCAACTTGGATGAGCTGTGGTCCAGCCTGTCTCATTCCTTGTTGTGATCTTCTTGCCTGAGCAATACCTCTAAAATCCCTAACGAGCATGCTAAATATTTACGTGTCTTGCCAGCAGAATCAGATGTCAGTGTAGAACACAGTTATCCTAGAGAGAATTTAACCCCTCGTTTATCTTAAACCACACTTGTGGAACTCCACTACAATTAGTGGCACATGGGTCTATGTCAATGAATCTGATTTGTTTATGGCACTGGGTCTGGACTAATACTTTGTAAGGTGTCACTTGAAAATATATGAATTCTGCTTTTGCTTCACAGTGCATGTGACTCTCATCCTCCTGTTCCTCCCTCTCATATTTTCTGTTTGTATTTTGACACATCTCTGCTGTTTTAAGAGGAAACTTTCGACATGTTTTTAACTCCAGGAGTTCAGTGTTTCAAAGAAAATTACACCGCTGCTTCATGCAAAGAACCATGTGAGCTGGGATCTCTGCGCAAATGCAGAGATTAGTGTAAACGCAGCTGACTTCCCACGTAAGAAACACATGCAGGAACTGCTTTTGTTGATAAGATTATTTCCACTCCTGGACTGTAGAGATCATCCCCAATATTTTGTACTGAAAACTTTACAGGGTTAGAAGTTCTGTGTCAGGTTATTTGGAAAAGAGGCTTTTCCTCATTTTGTAGGCATGTGAGAATAATTATTCCGCCTTTTCTTGTGAGGTAGATAGCTCCCCCACCTTTAAGAATTTTTAGCCTGTTGGAATGTGTCCTGCTTCTTTATACAGGGGTCTTTTTTCAATCAGATCAGTTTCTCAAACAAGACAGATCTGGGCATGAGGGCCTAATCTAGGTTGAAATAAAGAAAGCATTTGTAGACACAAGTCACTTTCTGGAGAGATGAATACGCTGGTATGAAATTTGGCCCCAAGTGTGTTAAGAATGAACAATTTCTCCTGCTGACATATTTAGGCAAATTACATATGATTTTCAAAAGAGACTATTTTCAGCAGTGGGAGGTTAATAGGCTTCATTTCTATGCTCAGTTCATTCTCAGCTTGAATTTATGAACAGTCCAGAAATTATTTAAACATCAAAAACTATGGCATTAAGCATGAAACAATAGAAAACAGAAAAAATGCTGAACGTTCGGTATCAGCATGAATTATTTTCCTGTGTACATTTGGCACCTCAGATACTATCTCACCCTGCAGAATAACTTGTGCTTGAAAACAAGTCCTCAGGTAACCTGAATCCTCAGGTGACACCCTCCTCCCCTGAGGACAGGGAGGACTGCGACGCAGAGGCCTTTGGCAGTAGGCAGTGGTGGGAGCAACTAAGGCCTAGGAGCAGAGAACATGGGGATCTGGAGCAGGGGCTATTGGGCAAAAGGTCTTTGGAGTAAATCCTCTTATTATCCACGCTTGTACAGCACTGCTAAATCTAAGCAATGCTTTTATCGATGCTTAAAAATATCTATTTATCATCTTTGAAATTACAAGATGTTTGCAGGTTTTCAAAGGTAATATCTGTGGAAAAGTTTGACATAGAAAACAAAATTTCTCTGTCTCACAGTTTTTTTTCTGAAAGAAACCTTTAATTGTGGAAGTAGAATAACCTTTGCTCTCTGAGAACAGTATTCATCCTATTCCAGTCATTCTCATAAATGAGGCTTTCAAGAAAGAAGAAATGACTTTTACTTCTGAATCAATAGTGATCTTTTTTGCCCCAAAAGTAAAGGGAACAGAACACAAGGCTGTATTCTTGCAAGTGGGATACTATTAAACCCCACTGAAGCAAGAATTCAACCTTGGAAATAAGTGAGCCTTTTCAGATCTTGCTCTTAGTCTCTCTCAGTCTTTGATACAGAGATATAACATTATTTTAAAATTATTCCTAAATGTTTAGGGCTTGTCATACAACTAACACATTGTACAATGTGTACATTGTAAATTTAAGCTGATGCCAGGGGAGTTATTTTTACCATGCTCTTGGAGAACAAGTCCCCAGACCCTGGAAAGGAAAATTCAGAACTGTAGTAATCTATGGGAAGAATTTGAAAATTGCATTTAATTGCTTAAAACTGTATGTTTCCCTATGCTGGGTTCTGTGTGTATGTTGTACTGCTTTGTTATTAGTTTTATTGGTGTCCGTCTTTCCCTGAGGCAGAAGTCGCTGTGATAGAGCAAGTAAGCTGTGATGTTGGTACTTGGCCCCTTTGGGATTTTCAGTTTATGCTTGCAAACATGAACTGAATGAGTTCACCCTCCTTGAACAGCTCTGTCTCCCTAGCAACTCCAAAGGGAGAAAAGATGTTGGGAATGCCTTTACAAACAAAGAGCTACTCTACCTCTGCCAGTACTCCTGCCAGCAAAGACTTTGGAGTGAGTCTGCCCTCTCTGTTCTTGCTGAATCATGGCACAGGCCTTGATACTTCATCCAGCTTTTTCAGGCATGGATAGAAACCACTGTGCCAGTTTTGACTCTTGACGATTACTGAAATGATTCTAAATAGTATAAATGTGAAAAAGCCTCTGACATTTTGAGCAGCAGGGGACACTGAATCTACTTGTTGTCTCTGCAGAATATGAAGAAGGCTCCGACTACAGATGTTTCATAAACTGGATGTTTCAGTAGCAGATCATGTTCTTCAGATGCCTGGTTTTTAGATCTTCCTTCTCTTCTCGCTGCATAGCCAAACAGAGATTTATATCAAAGACATCTTTTGCATGCTGCTTGTTATTAAGCATATCCCTGCAGGAGATGCCAGTAAAGCATTTCATCTATGTGAAGTCCCTGTGGCTTAAAACATAGCAGGGCTGCTAAAACGATTCTGCTTGAAATGTAATAGTTGTGTTTGTTTTGTGTCTAGATCATTGCCCAAAGTGAGAAGTTCCAATATGCTGTCAGTGCCTTTTATTCTCTTGAAAAAATGTGTTGGGTTCCTCCTCTGACTTTCTGAACCTCAGTTACTTCTTCCAAGAGCAGTGTATTAAACTGATGGCTCCTAATCCAAATAACTTAGAGACAGGTCCTTAGAGGACACAGTGCACATGTGCTGGAGTTTGATATGCCAATTTGGATGTCTTGATTATGCTTTTCAGAGTTGTACAGACAACTTTGTGCTCAGTTTTCTGGATCTCTGACCTGGAAGCCTGTGACCCATTTCCATCAGAGAATCTTCACAGCCATGTTACCATAAAGCTGAGTCTGAACTATGTCCTGACTCGTAACACAGATGAATGACGCACAACTATTGGCACTCACCCATAAGGATATGAACTAACTTTCCTACCAAGTTTGGTACCAGAAATGTGAGCTAATTAACAGGAAGCACTGATAAGACTTGTATCTGAAATTCTTCTTCCCTCCACTTTGAAGTTGAAGACAACAGTGGAATAATATGATGTTTGGATCTTCAGTTTTGGGTTACTCCTTGAACTATTTGGATTTTACAGTCAAAAACAAGACAGCAGCAGCCTGGCTGCCAGAGGGAAACCTTCAGTGGGAGGTGGTATCCCATGTATGAGTGTATCAGCTGGCTGTGTCCTTTGGGTAGAATTGTTAGTTTTATCCTTTTGCAGTCATCGTCCTTGCTCTATTCTTGTTGTCGGGGATATTGTGGAGGTCTTTTCGCACAGGATATGGGAGCTTCACAGCAAAGTGTTCTCAGTGTGGCTCCTGCAGTTACAGACAGCTCCATATTTCTCTTCTGGGTGGTTTGTGAAGTGGGGGGGTAGGAGGGGGTGAGGATGGAAGAGTGGGCCCATGACCAAGTATAATGGGGGTTTCAGCTGGTGGTGAATTGATTGGTCACAAAAAAATTTAGCAATTTCAGTATTGGCATAGTAGTAAATATTGGATGGAGAGTGATTCTTGATGTTGCTCTGAAGAGCTGCTCCCATAACCCTTTGATAAAAGTTGCAGGGGTATATCGTTATATTAAAGTTACAGAGGTATATTGGAGTCATCTACAGACTGCAACAATTGAACAATTGGTCCCTGCTTGGAAAAGGAGCGGACTGCCACTAAAACAGTATCACAGATGTGTGCAGGAAAACACAAGTGTTTATAGGGTTGTGGAAGTGTCTGACCTTTTGAGGAAGGACAGACTGGAGTCCAAATATAATCCTATGGTGTTTTTGTTTTTGTTTAGCCTGTTCTTTTAAAAACACAATAGAGAAGACAGGCAGATACTGCCTTTCTACTTTGATAAATATGTTAAAAACAGATATAGGAGGATGAGTGCAATAATAACATGCTGGCATAGCTGTACTTCTAGGTCTCATTCGTGCATAGCAAAGTGACCAGCTGATAAATTTTATGGACATGCCTATTTCTGCTAGTCAATGCAATAGGCAGAAATCCACATGGCAGCTTCCAAACATGGTTAATCAAATAGCAAATTATCACCATGATGGTGATCAAGCAGCTGATTTGAAATAGAGCAATAAGCTTTTTTGGAGCAATAAGCTAAAATTTTGGGTTTGGTCTCAGAGCTTAAAGAAACTGTGAAAAAGACAAAAAGATAATAGTTTGGAGGTGATCCAGGGGAGCAGTGAGAGACATGAAGCATTGGCTTTAGCTGCTCTGGGTTGAATCCAGGGGAAGAGGATTACAGTGCCTCCCTTGTGAAAGAGGGTGCAGTGGTTTTAGAAGGGCTTGTGAGCCCATTTCTGAGAAAAGGGCTTGAGAGTTGTGTTTGAACTTTTGATTACCTGTGCAAGAAGAATGATGACTGACAAAAAAAAAGTTGGAGTAGCAAAAGTGGTGCTGAGCTGGGTTTGGCTGCAGAGTTGTTCCTTGGGTTGTGATGGAGCCCTGCAACCCCAGCCACTGAGCGTGTGGTTTGCCTTGGAGCTCCTAACTCCCTCAGGATGCCCGAGAAAGTGTTTCTGTTACTTTATGACTTACTCCTGCCACCCACAGCCACACAGCTGGTACACGGACCTAGTGTAAGAAAAGAACAAGGCTGCATTTACCCATGAACACATTTTTGGTTTGGATTTTTCTCTAATAATAGGGAAAGATATTCCTTCTGCTGATAAATGTCTGGAAACTATGTGGACTCCTCTTCCTTGGGAGACCCACAAAAGAACTGAATCTGTCAGAGAAATTGAGGAAGTGTTTTCTGGAGTACTGTTGCATAATCTTGCATGTTTTTACATGCTGTATTTTGATTTACACTGTGCTCTAGAAGATTATTACCCTGTGTTGAATTTCAACTTCATGCCCAATGCACTTCACCTGGAGCTGAATGTTTGAGCAAGTGAAATTCTGCCAAACCACTTGTGACTTGCACAGATCCAGTCCAAAGCTGTTTCCCTCCTGCCAAGCCCCATCCTATGCCTTCTAATACATCAGAAAACCTGATCTTTTTACTTTTGCTGTGAGCCAAGGTTCAGAGGGAGAGTTATTCTCTTTCATTAAAACAGCTGGTGTATTTGCGGAGAAAAACAGATACCCAACCCTTCTGTCAGCTCTGACTGAGGAAGTCTAGCTGCCTGCCTTCCTTTGGCAACTGTCTGTTCCCCAAGATGCAATAATATGTGTTGGGATTTGAGAGCAGTGGGACTCTGAGGATATGCCTCTGCCCTGAAAGGAAAGCTGTGCAGACGCTATTCTGGGCAAGGTGGCTTCTGAAGCTCTACATGCTCATCACCTCTGCTAGGAGGCAGCTCTAATGTGGTGTAGCTTGGAGCGAATACACTTCTTGGGGACTGAGTTAGTACCTCCATGTTACAGTGCAGGTACAGTAGCCTGCTCAGGGCTTTCTAATCTGATGTCACACCATGTGGGTCAGACATTCCCTGTGAAGAGCCTGACTAGGGGCTTTTTTGGACTCTTCTTTTCTGGGACTGGAGGCTATTGTGGTCCTGCTTCATAAGGTTTGTAGATTTGTCAGCAGATATTTGAAATGTTATGAGGTTACTGACTTCCTTGTTTATTATGAGGGTGGTGAGGCACTGGAACACGTTGCCCGGAGAAATTGCGGATGTCCCATCCCTGGAAGTGTTCAAGGTCAGGTTGGATGGGGCTTTGAGCAACCAAATCTAGTGGAAGATGTCCCTGTCCACAGCAGGGGTGTTGGAACTCGATGATCTTTAAAGGTCCCTTCCAACCCAAACCGTTCTATGATTCTATGATTCCTCCATCTAGTCTCCTTGCCCACCCGAACTGAGAGAATTTTGCCATTTGGAACAATCGTTCCCTTTCCCCACTGGGCTGATCTCATCCCACACTTACACTGTGAGCCCTTCTGTGCATACAGGAAGGTTCTACCTGCCCAGGTAGTGGGGGAACTATGCTTCTGTCTTTGCTCTCTGGAATCTAGTATGGGGTTCTCAAAAACAACTTGCTATGGCCAGGGCTTTCACATTAGTTTGTTCTGTGGCTGTGTATGGATATGTGTTTGTACTGCTGATTGGTACTATTCTAACACTGGCAAAACCTAGGTCTAAATAAATGAAGGAAAATGTAGAACAGAGTAAGGTCAAGTACCTAACTTCCCTGCAGGCCGGGAGCCCTAATGTCTCTGTAAGAACCTTCCAGGGCGTCCAAGTGTGCTGAAAAGCTGACACTCCTCCTTAGTGTGAAGAAAGCTAGGAGAATACTAGCCTGGAAAGGAAGCTCTTGTTCCTAGGAAAGGCAGCTGAGCATAGACTGAAACATAATTTGCTTTTCTGCAGAAGGGGAGCAAAGAAGCCTGAGATGGCCCTAGTATGAGACAGGCCAGGGATAAACAAAATAGGGGTATTTGGGGATGGACGGGTGAGGCTAGGTCCAGATAGCCTAGAGCAGCTGCAAGGCTAAAAGGAAGCTGTGGGGAGTGGAGGATAAAGAAACAGTGGAGTGCTTGATGTGCCAGCAGGCGCCCTTTTCCTTCTGAGTATCCTCTCATACCCTGGAGATCTGCTCTGCCTCTGTGGGTGGAGGACTTGGTTAAGAAAGCTTCTGTCCCCTCCAAAGGGAGAAAATAGCAGGTTGAATTACACTTAATAGGCTAAGGAAACAGGCTTTCCACTCTGGAGGCTGAAGCTCAGCTTCACCTGGAGCAAGTCAGGGTGGGCTAAGGTAGGGCTGGCTCTTGAGTTTTTCTACGCGTCAGCATGCTTGGTCAGGCAGAGGAGCCGTCCAGTGATGCAGCTTCTGCAGAGACCCCCACCTGGGCACATCTGGGTTCTCGGGCAGACAGCGACACTGACTGGCTGCACCCAAGAGACCTGCCTGATCTAAATGAACTCTTGTTCAGCTCCTCAGTTTTTTTGCACTTTGAATTACAATTTTAATCTCCAGTATGATGCATGAGGCTCCAGAACAAGAGTCATCTTCTCTCTGACAGATAAGCAAAGAGTCAGTGTACTCAGCTGTGCAGTGTTGGAGGAAAACAAGGAGCCAGCAACATAAACCCCTGATGAACCCCAGTAATTTAACAGCAGCAACAAAATTGGACTCCTTAGTATTGCTCTTCGTGCTCCAGACAATGCTTACTCTGCCTTCATCAGTTTGGCAAACTTTCTCGACAAACAGTGCTAGTAAAGGAAGGACTATCAGAGTCACAGAGGTATTCTCAAATAACAGGAGGCTGTCGGGTGTAAAGGTCAGGCTTGGGCTGAGCTGTGCATGAGAGGTACAGGTCCTTTTCATCTTAAATGTTGGCTTCTTTTTCCTCTTTTGTTGTAGAGCTCAGGTAGGGATGAGGAAGTCTCTCAGGAGGGAAATGCAGCATGCATGATGTTAGGCCTGAAAGTATCTCCAGAGATTTAGATTCTGGTCCTATAAATTCCAAATATATATCCAGATGCTAGGAATTGCTTATCCAAGCAGTCTGAACCTCTTATGTCTAAATTGTTGGGCTGGAGTCCTTGCAAAATTGTTGAACATGGGAGTGAGATTTCTGGTATGTCTTTGGCTAGCTATACCAAAGTGGGGAGCCATGTATCTCTGGAAACTGTGCTCAGTACATCTCTGGTTTCCTTCAGATCATCTGGGAAAGGAGTTAAGGAGTTTTAAAAACGTTATGAATGCTTTACAATTGCGGGGGGGGGGGGGGATTTTTTTTCTCTGTCCTATGCAGTTCTAGGACAAGTAAGTATAATCTTACTGTGTCAGAATGATCCAATTCTCAAGTTCTGCTTGTCAAAATCATCTACAAGAGCCATCAGGGAGTGCAGATGAAAGAGAATAGTTTCCTGAACGGGAGAGCATTATGGCCGGGCTCCACCTGCTGCTGACAGGGACTCTCTGCACTGGGCTCCTGCTGCCAGCCACAGCCATTGGTGGAGCTTGTGCAGAAATGCCAGCGGTCAGTGATCACACTCTTGTTTGTATCTGCTCTCTTGTGCAAAAATTAAAAATAATGGCAGAAAGGAGAATTGTGTCCTTCCTGATCCCAAGCGGTAAATTTAACTTGTTTTAGGGTTCTCTCTTGTGCACTTGATGTAAATATGCAGCAGTTTCTACAGTTTAGTTGTGACCTGTATGTATTAGTAAGATTTGTATGTAGTACAGTATCTGCTCCTGGAAACTGCCTGAGCTATCGTTGTTAACAGTCAGTCATCTGAATGAAATCTTTGGGGATTCTCCCACTGAACATGGAAAGATTAACAAAGCTGAGTTCTGTATATTTTGCAGCATCAATCAGTGCCTTTCATTAGTGCTGTTAAATAACTTTGTTTGGTCTTAATGCTGCTGTAGTTAAATACATGTTTTCTTCAGAAGTGCTCATAATATACTTGATGCTGTGTAAGAAACACAGCAAAGGAGGAAAACAAGGAAAAATTCATAATTCTTGTGCTAGCATGATTTTGCCAAAAAGGAAAACTGTCCTTAAATGTTCACTAGTACTGCCATGTTCAATACAGTCTTAGGGAACTTGAAGAGCGGGCATTTGCTGCTTACCTTATAGTTCAGGCTTTGTGCCTCTTCACATGTGATGGAGTTTCCATTTTTGTTTCTTATCAATTCTTTCTTTTTCTGCTGTCTCTGAATAGGGTGTCAGGCTGGTTTATGAGAGTCTGGAGGCTGTGTAAACTAGATTGATGCATTGAGCAACAAATGCTGTTTCAAACACAAAGTGGCAGGATAAGCAGTTTAGTTCTCCCTCTGCCTCATTCAGTTTTCTTTATTATGCTACATTTTGCCTTTAATCATAAGCAGAGCACTTAATGGTAGCAGACTGGGCTGTATACATCACAGGTGCTGGCTAGATTGCCCACATACTGCTCAGGACTGAAACATTTTCAAAGCATCCACACTTGTTTTTCCAGTTCTAGGACTTGTTTGGGCAGAAATTTCTGCTTCAGTGCAGTTCTGGGTTCTTTTTTGATGGCTACTAGTCAACAGGATGAAATGCCCACACTTACTTTTCTTTGAGACAGTCTTGGGCTCTGAATCCAGCTCTTAACAAAGCAAAAGCTAACGCATTAAACTCTGAAGTACACAACATCCTCGAATATTGTTTTTGAAGAGGACCCCCCCCAGAAACAGAGTAAATAGAAGAAATCTAATCAGTGGAGTTGACTTATGATCATTAAGAGCGAGTGTCCTTTTTCCCTGGTCTTTTGTACCAGCCAAATAACACATTCCAATGCTGAGAAATAGGATTTGAGAGTTATAAGGGGAAACCATAAATGTTCTTGTTCTCTTACTACTGTCTGCTCCCAGTCCCTTTTTATGTTTTCTGCTTTCTAAGGTATGAGCTGCTTGTTCCTAGCGAAAGGACTTTTCCTCTGTTACCTGTGCTGTCACAGTGCTTTCCAGAGCCTGTATCTGCAGTGGCCAGATGCCACAGTGGCAGCTTCCATTGGAGCTGAGGAGAGTCTTGGGATGAATGAGTGGTTCTCAGTGTGAAGCTGATCAATCCCACCCATAAGCTTTAGTCTTTATTCTGTGTTGAGAATTTTCCTTTTTCTCTTTTCTCTTCTGATGGTTCAGCATATCCTCTTTAGATCTTCTCATTATTTCCTTAAGTCTTTCTGCCTTGAGACAGATAATCTTATCCCTTCTCCCCCTTCCCAAGTGAAAAGGGGACTCTGGCCCAGCCTGAACACCATAGTGCCCTGCTGGGAATGGTGGTGCAGCTGATCAGACAATTGCACAACAAAAGGAATTCAGTTTTCTTTCCTGCTGCATTCATCTTGTATTTCCATTTCTCAACTTTGACCAATACCATTAATTTTACACTCTCCAGACTGATCAAATATTTCAAATTCAAGTCGCTTGACAATTGTTTTTGTTCCCTGAATAAATCACTATGGACAATTCATTATTATTATTTTTAAACAAGCCATAGTTGGGGCTGGGGTTGCTTTTTGTCCTTTTGACCAGCCAAGCTGTATTTCTATTAATTTTGAACCCTTGCCAGTGTAATTCTGTCACCTAAGGAAACCTAACTTTTAGAAGCCTGGCTTTCTACAAAGAAGTTATGCAAACAGCAGCTTTGCAAAAAAACATGTTGGGAGTTTATTAACTGCAGCAATGACAAGCTATTGTTGTATTGGCATATAATCTCAAACTTTTGAGGCTTCCAAAGAACTAGACAAATGTCTTTGGGTACATACCTTCTTCATCCCAGCTCAAAAGTAAAACCACAATTGCAGTGCCTCAGAGGGAGCCGAACATCTCTCAGGGGCTGGAGGATGAGAGCTGAAGCATGGCTTCCAGATACCAAGCAGCTGTGCTTTGCTTTTGTTCAGTTTCTAGTTCTGAACACAAAGGTGGACAAGAGAAAAGAGTAACAAATGGAGTAGTCCTCTTAAACGTGGAGAGGACAGTGCCCTTCTTTTCACTAGCCTTGAGAACATGCAAAAGCCCCATTTGGAGACAAGCTTTCCATGGAAACTGCTATTTTAAATAAAGCAGATTACTCTTCTGTTTCTTGAGGATGTGTATTTGTATTAAGCATGGGTAAATCAAACTGTGCATGAACGTTAGCCTTACTTGTTGAGTTGGATTAATGTAGATCTGGTCTGTGGGTACGGTTCTCCAGGGCAGTGAAGAGTTCCTGGCAGGCCTCGTTCCATAGTGATCGGGAGTGGGAAGATCCCATGCAGTCGCTAAGGGTGTCAGCACACTGGCAGGCCCTGTGGTGCAAACTAGGGGTGAGTTCAGAGCATGTCACCTCCTTTGCAGTGCCAAGAGATGAGTGTGTGTCTAAGCAGTTTCCTCTGATTCATCGCTGCTTTTTGTTATAGGCTAAAGATAGTCCTTCATATAGAAAGCTCAATTTGAAAAGTAAGAAGTAGTTTTTCTTTCTCTCTGGTGGCTTTTGAGCTGCTGCTATTCATCTTCTAGCAGACTTCACTAGCTGATAGTTTCTCTCCTTTACCCACCCTTATCACTTTCCTCCTTGCCTTCTCTGAAGGGTTCACTTGTGAGGGACTCCCTTAATTTCATAGTGCTGATTACATAGTGTTGCTCACTGAAAAACCGCACCCAGTGAATCTTGTATGAGGTTTAAGATTACTATGAGGCAACCCCTCTGCATGTAAACATGAAGTACGTATGTAGGATTTTCTCTTTTAGTATAAAAACCTTCATTAATCACAAGTCCTCCTATGATGAATCCCTGGTTCAGAGGCTCTGTAGTTTTTGACTGAAAATTGCATGCTGAAACTCCTGAAGGGCACTTCCCGTGATTCAGGGCTACTTGCATAAGTAATTTAGAGTCAGAGACGTCAGGGAAAGAGTTTGTGGGCACCATGCATTTGTGTGTTGTTTGTAAGAAATGGGTGTGTTTGCATATGCAATGTGGATAAAACTGCTTAAGGGCAACGGGCAGGGCACACTCCAGCTTTAGATATTCAGAGTTTCAGAGAAGCTGTGGTAATTTGTAGCAGCAAAAAATATGGCCTAGTGTGCCTTTATTCGAAGCAGTGGCAGCAAGAATGTAGAGACACTTTTAAGAGTAATACTGTTTGTCAGACAGATGCACTGCAAGTCTTCCACATTTGACCTAAGGACCCGATTTTGTATCTGACAGACATTTCTTGAAACGTATTTCTGTCTGACAACTTGATATTGTGTCTGAAGGTCCTTAAAAAACTGGTGTCTTGTGGAGTAAGGCTAAGTCACTATTCTAGTAGAAGAGAAACCAATAAATGCACTCAATGCTCGTTGTTCGGTGATGCTATCAAAATAGGAAGCTGCATCCTGCATCACAGACTTCATCCTGAAAAGGCTGAAATACAAGGACTTCACACAAAAAATCCAAGGAGAGCTAACAGAGTCTCATCAAGTGTTCTTTGAAAAAGAAAAAGTATTTCTGTTTCCTTTTTTGACAGGGATTTAAATGTTAGCATCCACCTTGGGATACAATACTTTTGAGGGAGATTGACGAGTAACTGTGAGGTGCCAAAAAGCTAATATTCCTGTAAACTAATTCTTAAGTAAATATATACATTGATTTACGTAAATTTATACAAGTGTATGTATCTAAATGCGTAGTGCGGCATGATTTATAAAGTTCATGTTGTATTTGGTTAGTGTTGTGGATTCAGTATGGTAACTCATGTTGGATTATTATACCAGGGTTCCATAAATAAGACGTGCTTCCCTCAGTGAGCTGTCCTGATTAATTATTATGAGGGCACTAACTGATTTGGCAATGTTCCCTGTTATTCCTGAGTAGTATCCAAATTTTTCCTGTGTTTGCATTGTCGTGGCTTAAAATTTGTATGACACAGCTAGATGCCAAGTCAGCACATGTTTTCAGTCTATCTTTATAATGTGGTGCCAGGCTTTTTTTTCTTTTATAGGAGACAAAAGAAATAATAGTTACACAGTTACTCATAGGGGTGGGAAGGCTTTCACACTCTTGATTCTCAAGGGCTTTTTTCCCAAGCAGTCACAGCTTAAAGCTCAGTGCTGTCTCGCAGTACTTAATTTGATGGAGCTTTCAGGACTGCTTGAGAAAGGTAACTTCCTTCAGCTCGCACAGTGTGAGGGTCCAATTCTCTCCTCTTCCTGAACCATGCCCTCTGAGCAGCAGGAAGCATTCAGGCACTTACCAGTGGATCCACTAAAGTTTTCCACAAAACACGATCTTGACCTTAGGCTTCTCAACACTCTGGAAGCAGAGATGTTCTTGAAGCCTTTCTACTCTTTCCCCAGCCAAAGAAGTTAACTAGCTCCTCATGTGCGGTTGTTGAAAGTGTGAGCCTCGCTCCCTGAGCTCATCACTATTGCACAATGGTATTGTTTGTCATGAAGATGGAAAGGAAAGGTATTGGGCTCTGATCACTTTGGAGACACAAATCCCCACATACACATCAATCATCAGCCTTTTCCAAGCCTGATGATTGCCTTTGGCCTCTGGCTTCTGCCGTATTGGGAATAACAGGAATGTACTTGGATTTGGTGCACTACAGGAAATGTGTTTCATCTCTCCAACCATTGGCTTGGTGCACAGTTAAGATTTTTTTCTCAAATGAAAGTAATAAACCCATACATTTCAGTTATGTGAAACTTCTGATACTAGAGCTTTGAAATGAAATGTTGCAGAATATATTCCACATGTCTTGTCATCTTCTGGAAGCTCTAGCAAGAATGTCATAGCCACAGCCTTGTTCAAAAATCCAACATCTATGGAAATTATAACTTTCAAGCTTTCAGTTTTGTCTTAATTCCCCATACTTGTTTTACACCATAGCAGATGAAATTGACAGCACAAATTCTGTACCTATATCTTAGACTTCAGGTGAGAGCCTAATGTACACTTGATCACACAGATAGCAGAACTGGTCCTGCACTAGTGGCCAACTGTTGTCAGGTGCATTGATATTGGTATTGATCTTGATAATTTTTATATTAATCTTGATATGAATATCATATTATTTTTGAGTTTAACTGCTGTGTCTCACACTGTAACCTGGAGAATATCACAAAGCTATCTACTTTTCCGTCTCCCTTTTCTGCTTTTCTCCTTTTCTTCTTTTTTCCCTTTTTTCCTCTTTCTTTTTCTCTTTTCCTTTCTTTTTCTTTCTTTATCTTTTGACACTGCAGTTTTTTTTCCTGGGAAAACCTGAAATAAATTGTTGGACTGTAGAGTGTGAAAGCAATATTGGTTTCTCTGTCTCTGCTTTTCTGTAATGGGATAACCATTAAGACTGAAAAATGAAGCTCTTCTATCTTTATTTTACCTCATTAAAAAAACGAGGAGGAACATCAGGTTTACTCCCAAACAATTGTCATTCATGAAAATACCAGCACAAGCTCATCTTAGATGTTTCCTTCTATGAGCAGCTTTTGGCATTTAAATGTTGAAACGTTATCCCTTAATATTTCAATATTACAGTCTTATTGCAGCTGCTATGAGGGTGGCACTACCACTGCTTCATGGTCAGATTTTTTTCTCAGCTTTTCAGCACTTAAAATGATATAGGAGAACCAAGTACATACATACAATGAAAAAAAGAGGCAAGCATACCCAGGAAATCCTGGGAGCATGTCCAGCAATGGTTAGGTCTTTTAAAAAAACCTATTCTATCTATCTCTTTGATCCTGTTATGTCAAATGACAGTGAATAGCAGTAGATTTACGCTCACCCTGTGTTTGTGTTACAGATAGAAGCATTATGGCATAACCAAGCCAAGGTAGTGCTGGCAATCTGGCCAAGTCCAACTGAATTTGGGTTCTTTAAATTGTCTTGGGTCCCAGAGGAGAGGTTAAATCAGAACGTTGTTTATCTCAACTTGGTACATAGAGTGGAGCAGTGAAGCAGACAGCATTCTGCTTTGGAAAGAAGCCATATATTCCAGTGACTAATGAACACAAAAGAGGGCAGGGGTAAAAGTGGCAATTAGGACACAGAAAAATGTGCATCTCATTTCAGTGTGCAAGGCTTCACTTGTACCTAGTTCAGCGCTGCAAAAGTGGTGCAAATTCCACTGTATGGTAACAAATTTGAACATTTGCCTCACCTGAAGTTAAGTGATCCTATTCTTAGCACCATGTACATTTCAGTTGGAAATCTCCATAAAATTGTGCAATATTCACTGGTAAAAAGAGGCTCCAAGCAATTACCTCATGATTCTCTTTTCATTTTAAAGAAGTAAAAGAAGGGACTTCTCCCAACCCAGGAGGTCTTTCAGCTGTCCCCGTACTGCTGATTCACACTTTTTGTAAGAAGTACTCACTTCAGAAACTGTGAAGTGCCTGATGAGTAATGAACAGGATTTTCTAAAAGCTAGGTAAGACTGTTGGAGCCACAATCTGCCTGCCTCATCAGAGAACCTTTCTAGTAAGCAGCGTGTTTATTGTGATAGCTCAATGAAACACAGCTGGTGAAAAGAGTACTGTTTTGCTAGGGCAGTCATTTGCATCAAGCTTGCCATACTGTCTCGCTCTCTGAGGTGTTTAATGATCACTTGGCACACTGGGTCCAGCAGCCACTGAAGAAGAACTGGAACGATAATCTTCTTTATCTACAGAGGTAGGTAGGAATTGGGTTAATACAACTCTTCCTCAGCAGCAGTTACTGGGGCCTGAGCCATTAGTTGCTTACTCTTATTAAGGGGACAAGAGAAAGGCGGATTCCATGTGAAGGGTTGTTCCTGCCACCTTTGTTTGATGCAGTGATAACATACTGAGTAACTTCATTAAGTAGATAAGACATTTAAGAGATACAGGTCTTCATGGCAATATAACACTCCTGGGAGCAGCCCCATATATTTACAGTCTTGAAACTGATGGAATCCATGCAATTGTAAAATAGTTGATGCAGATTTTCAGTTCAGACTATTGAACTGATACGGTCATGTAGCAGCTCCTGGATTTATAGTAATGCAGGAGTTTCTGGACTATAACCAACACAACTGGCCTCCTCTTATGCTGTCAATGTGGGAATCGTTGTTTCCAGGAGGTTTAGGTCATTCATATTACATGCTTTGACATCTTATATGAAAAGCTTTGTGGGACTGCGGAAAAGCATCATACTGTGGTGTCATGTTCTTCTCAGTGTTACTGGTTCTCTAGTGAATATTACAATCATCCTGTCTGTCCTGTAATCCTAGGATTCATAGCTTTGCTAAGATGCACAATTTATGTTTTTAAATCAGAAATATATATATATTACTTTCTATATATGTATATGTATATCACTGTAGATCCTGCCATTACCTCCTTCTTTAAATACCACTGCTTTCAGTAGGAGCTGAACATTGCTCCTAGGGAGATGTAGTCACCAGTACAAGGGATTTGTGAAATGCAAACTGGAGAGTCAGTCTCCATGAGCTTGACAGGTACTATTACAGCTCTCAGTGTTTACTGAGATCCAGGTACAACGCCAGCCTTCTCCAAATCTGCTCTTGTTCATTTTATACAAACCTAAGTTTATTTTTAATCTCATTATCTTTATTTTATACACCAATATTGACATGTGTTTCTGCAGTGGAAGCTTTAATAGTATATTTGCCTGTGCTGCAGAAAATGCCACGTGCAATTTTCCCCCCTTTCCTAATGTTGATGCTCAGTGAGGTATGTGATTAGAAAAAGTCCTTTTGAGTTGATCCTATAGGACCTGTTTCAATGCTGTAGCGTGTTAGCAGCAGCATCTTCCTTCACTTGAATGCATGGTGTATGTGCTGAGAGGGCAAATCAAGCTGCTTTGGGATATCTCACTTTCCATACACCACTCTGAAAGGCAAAGTTTGGGCTTTCTGGCCAAGCTAGACAATTCTCATTGGGGGAAACCTGTGAAGAAATTCTTGAAGCACCTGGTTTCTTTTAGTTACTGAATACTTGCAGATACTCATTTCCTGCTCCATAGGGCCTCAGATGTCTTCCTTTTCTGTTTAATCCAGGCATCCCCTCCTTTCTTCAAAATCTCAGTGCTGTTTCTTCAGGGAGACAGGCATCTCAGCTGTAGTAGAGAGTGCTGTGGCAGAGGCAGCCTCCCTGCTCCAGTGTGTTCTTTCTATGCCTGGACATATTTTTGCCATGTGAAATTGAGGGTCCTGTTTTGGAGACCTTTCATGTAAGTGCTCCTCCTAAACTTGCAGATACTTCCATACTAAAATCTGGGAAAGATGAGCAGTTTTTTGTTTCCTAATGTCTTTAAATTCTATTCTGGATTAAGAAGTACATTGCTGAGCTCAGCAGGGTGTATGGCAGAGTCACATTCTTATCTCAAATTCTGATTTCTGGCCATGTGGCTTCCTTCCTTGCATGTGATGGAAAGGTCAGATGTCATAATGCTGTGCTATGAGATGTTCATTTCATGTTTTCCAATGTCTGTCTGGCTAGATTCAACCAAGGTATTGTTAGCATGTGAACTCAGGGTTGCAACAACCTTCTGTTTAGTTTACCGAGAAGGGCTCTCTGACAGCTGGTTTATTCATTTTTTTGTTTGTTGTGTGTTGTATGTCCTCCTCTCTTCTGTGAAAAGGCTGTGGCTGAGCAGCAGGAGAGGAGCTCTACATTTTGGGTTAGGTAGACAGCTGGAGTGAAGAGTGTAGGAAAGTAACTGCATGTGTGCAGCTGAGGGGAAGGATGGAGAATGCAAAGACAAAAGTACGGCCAGTAGAAGTCTGCAGCGTGGCAGGGACTGGGAGAGCAACTAGCAGACAAACCACTGTACCTAAGAGATGACAGAAAATACACAGTGGTTCCTAGAAAAACCTTTGCATGGGTTTACTATAACCCTGGCAGCTGTTGCAGGTGGCTGGACTCAGAAGAAGCCCTAAAGAAAGGACTTGTCCTTCAAGGACACTGGGTATGGGAAACTTCATCTACAACCTCTTTGTTTTTGTCTGTTTTGTCTGACTGATCTGAGTTTTCTCTGCTTTAAGTCATTGGTTTTTCTGGTTTATATTCCAATACCACTGAGGTTTCACAGTTCACAGCCACATGAGTGTCTGTCTTTCCTAAGGAAACCTGCAGGTAGATCTGTGTCATGGCTGGCTCAGGTAACCCAGATACCTCTGTGCCTGATTAAACCTGAAGGGACTGGATAAATGTTGCATTCTCAAAATATGGCAAGTACTTCACTCCTTGGCTGTTGAGATCAGCCAAGCAAGGAATGGGAAAAGCAGCCATTGAAAACTTAGTCTATGCCATGAGCAGAGGAAATAAATACATCAGAGATATTTTTTGGGTCAATTTACTATTTAAAATGAGGAAAACCTTGATATTAGTCTGTAGATACTGTACAATTCTTTCACCATAGAGACTGCAGCACTTCTCAGAGAATTAACTACTTTGGAAGGACAGATCTGCTTGCTGAGAACCTTGAAATGAGCATCTCTCAAAACCCACAGCTCTGTTTTTGAAGGCTTAAATCTGGAACAGGGAAATATTTGTAATGATTTTGGTATGGCATTCAAGAGAAGCCTCATGCATTTTTCTGCATTCCACTAATAGAAGGGAGATGTTTGTCAAGCTTTGAAAGTAATCATTACAGAAACAAACTTCTGGCTGTACAGAACATTTTGTTTGGTACTCACAAAGTAGAACTGACCTCGAAGTTGCACTGATGATAGAAAAAGTTTGTGTAATTGTAGATCCTGGTATAAACTGATACAACAGGCTGCCCAGCTCTCTGCCATCTGGAACATTACTGGAAGCCGCAATAAACTGCAGGGTGGTAATTCTTTCAGCTAATGTCCAACAGAGGGGGAATTTGGCCTCACGGCAAATCAGACTCTTAATTATTGCTGTCTGGGACTTCTTGACTGGGAAACCTCTGTTGCTATTACAAGTCACATGGAATCCTGACACTATTTACAGTGATGATCTTTTTAATGCCTGAGCAGGGATAATAACATTAACAGTGTTGGACAGGAATGGATCCTAAAGGCAATGATCTTGCAAATACTACTCATGCACTGTGCCCTGGAACAAAAACTGACAGAAGAGCATGATCTTGTTCTTCATTGCTCTGGAACATATATGAGTGCTGGCTAGATGTGATGGGATTTGGTACTGAATCCATCTTCCCTGACGCTACCCAACACTGAGTGTAGAGATGCAGAGATGCGGAGACATTTCTTTTAAAATAACAGGCTTAGCTGATGCGACACCCATATACTGGCTTTTATAATTATCGAGTAGTTAATGCAGCAAGCTAAGATGGGCAATGTTTCAGAAACTTTGGTGCCTCAGTGCTTTCCTGCAGAAGACAAAAGGCCAGGAGATGTGGTCAGGATTATTTCAGCGGTGTATTGCTAAGGCATTGAGATCCAAATGTCCTTCAATAGTTGTCAAAGTGAAGAGCATGCTCCACAGCCAATCTGCTTACACAATAATGGAAATGTTCTGTAGATGTACAAGCTAGTATGTGGTTTTCAGCCAGCAGAACATCCAGAGACAATCTATGTAACTTTACACAAGGGAAAAATTTTTCATGATGAGGGTGGTGAAACACTGGAACAGGTTGCCCAGAGAGGTGGTAGATGCCCCATCCTTGGAAACATTCAAGGAGAGGCTGGATGGGGCTCTGAACAACCTGATCTAGTTGAAGATGTCCCTGCCAATTGCAGGGGGGTTGGACTAGATGACCTGTAAAGGTCCCTTCCATCCCAGAGCATTCTATGCTTCTATGAACTTGCCCTTGCCTGATCATGTTATACTCATGAGCCTTGTTTAATATGGTCAGACACCACAGAATTTGAAATCTTTTAAATAAAAGATTTTGTTCTTCAATTTTCTATCACAAACTTATAAAATCCTAGCACCTTATTTACAGGCAAAGAAACAGCAGTGTTCTTGGCTTTAATCAGTGAGAGCAAGTATTAGAACTAATGCACTTTTATGTGTTTCTGGTATTTCTAGTTCAAATGTGATGTCTCCTGGTACGTGAGCAAGTAAGTGTGCAGTCACTCCTCTGAACAGTAACACAAGCAGTCTCTCAGAAATGGGTGGGCAATGACAGAGAAGATGCCTCTTGTGCAAGACAGCTGTAATTAGTGTTGAAAACTCATGTTCAGTCACACCAATGCGGAGCAAAGTAGTAGTTACAGAAGGGAAGGACTTGACTAAAACATCATGTTTGCTATTCAAGCAAATAGGGTTGTTTATATTCCCAAGTCAGCGGAGTTTGGCATGTGAGGGTAAGCAGGAAAATCTGATCTGCCTGCTCGGGTTTGTCTTGTGGGATCATGGTTTGTAGATGGGAAGTTTCAGAATGGTTTTTGTGCATCATTTTTAATCTTACCCAAAGTTTTTTTGCATATTTCTGTCCCACCAGGGTTCTTATCATGATGGGGCATGATGTGGTTTAGTCATTTCTTAACAGTGAAGCCAGAATAAATGGAAGCTTAGGGTGTAGCCAGTTCTTTATACTTTGTCTGCATTGTACTGTTCATGAGTAGAGCCTAGATAAGCGTCCTGAATGCTAACACCATTTCTCTTGACTCACAGTGTTGCTCCTAACACTGAAGAGTTGTTGGCAATGATATACCTGTGTGAATTATGGGGAGTATTATACACTTGTATCAATAGGATTAACGGTTTCCTGTATAAGTGGCATCCTGCCCACACAAGTGAACACCGAGCACACCCAGAGCTTTCCTTTCTGCTGCCACTCATTTGCTCGAGCAGGACACGCACAGTCAGCAGCTATGCCTTATTGATGTACCTTGCCTGCCTCATAGGTGTAACTTTTAGAAGGATGGTTTTCTGAGGCTCTCTGTAGCTTGGCTGAGTGTATTTTCATTCCCTTCCTCCTCTTCCCATTTAAATCACCAGGGCAGTCGCTGTTTTGGGGCTCATAGAAGTGTCTCCTTCTTCTGATTGGTCAACTGTTTCTCTTCACTGAACTCCTGTCTCTAAACAAGCCATGGGCACACGTGCACATCTGTTTTCTTCTAAGTTAGATGGCAGGTGGGGTGCTCTGCTTTTCTTTGGCAAATACCCTGACATTCCTGTGGACTTTGAATGCAGAACTCTCAGGAAGATAATTAACACCTTGAAAACAAGCAAACTTCCTAACAGCTAAGTAGTAATGAAATGTTCTACTAGGCATTTTGGATGGCTTCATGAGAAAATATGAACCCCTTATAGCTAATCCACATAAATGCTCTAACTTGGAAATCTTTCATAATTAAAGCCAAGAAACAAACCAAAGCATTGGCTGTTTAAATGAGGGGTGTCTGAGTACAGTTGGAGGGTGTGCCTGGCATGACAGGTCAGTTAGTCTGTCCACTCCCAGTTGTCCCAACAGCTGCCTGCTATGACCATTCTGTTTCTGGGGAGGTTTTCTGGTACTTCTCTGTCAGGTGATGGGCTGATGGCTCCTGGGAAAAAAAGTGGGTGGCTGGGAGCAAGCTACTACTGCAAGAGCAGCTTCTCCCACTCTGAGGAAAGAGAGTGGATGGAGATGGCCAAATTAATGCTGTTGCCAAATGACTCATTCCTGGCATGATCTCTTGAAGGGACACTTAGACATGGTTAAGGAGCACAACACATTCTGTGTGCAGGACAGTCTTTCTGGACATTCCCAGTATGTCCAATTATTTGCAATCATATTAGACCCAGGTCAGATGGCATGTGTTTGACCCACTACATTGTAGAGGGTAAGAGCTCTTGATTTGAAGAGCTGGTGTAGTTCTAATTTAAATACACAAGGTCACTCTGCAGTGTATTTATTCTTAACCCAACCCGATTACTTTATTTGACTTTCCATAGTTCACAGCAAAAGGCTTTGAATACTGATTTTTATAGGCAAGTTTTCCAAAGGAGGCATCAAGATTCAGGTCTCTATGTTTAAAAAGTCATCTTGAAATTTCATGAAGGAGGTCGCTTTTTGGCATCATCCTGTTTGAACTTGTTTCCTTCTTTGTGAAATGAGAAGATAAGAATGGCCACAGTGGCCAGATGGATCTGTAGTCTGTTCCGTTTTGCTCAGTATCCTGTCTCTGTAAGTGATCAAAATAAGATGTCCAGGAAAAAGTATAAAAATATAGCAAATGTATAGTGAGGCTTCTCCTGAGCATTCTGTCAGCTGCCAGCAATTTGTAGCTCAGGCTCTTCTTCAATCAGATAAGTCTTTTAAATAGGGTTGTTGTTAAATATAGGGCTGGTTATCAAGAGCTGGCGTGGCAATAGCTTTTGACTATCTTTTGGCTAGTACGTTCGTTTCCAGAAGTAGAGCTGCAGCGGGGCTATAGGGTTAATGAGCTGCTGAAGAAAGGGGCATGGGATACTGGAGCCCTAACTCCTTATCCTGGCTTTGTCTCATTTATTGTCAAGAGCTAATCACATAGTGTCTCTGGGCTCACAGCACACAGACTACTGATGAATAATTTAAACCCATGGTCAAGTGCATTAGACCCACATCCTGCCAGGTTAGTTCTAGTCTCAGTTGTCTTCCTGAACTGTTGTGCTACAGAAGAGTAGTCCCCTGCATCTTTCCTCAATGTCTTCTGTGGCAGCACCCCTGCAAGGGAAAGGAAAGTATGGCATATGAGATGTGTGTTTTGCCACCACTGGGCAGAGTTCTCTTGCCCTTCTCCAGCCATTTTCTGTGCTTTATGTCTGGTGACTACCACCAACCTGTACACTGGAATGTTCTGAGCAAAGCAGTTCAAGGCAATCTGATATTTTAAATTTTGCATAGGTTTTCAGGAACTTAACCTTCATTTCTGTTTTTCACTTAGCTTACTACCTTCAAGTCAGCTGACCCCATAAATAAATCGGCAGTCTTGTGAAAACAGTGGACACTGAGAATTTTGAGTGGCAGAAAAATGATGCCCATGGGGTAAAGTTTAGGGTTCTCTTATGAAAATAACCAAAATCTGTGTCATTAATCTCTGTACAGTAAATCTTATTGCTAAAAATGGGGCTGAGACTCTGCAGATTAATTTTAATCTAAATCCTCCTTCATTAAATTGTTGGGACAATACTTTTTAAACCTCTTAAAGTTCAAGTCTTTGAAAAATGCAAAAGCTGTTGAGTAATTCAGCATTCCACCTCCACCCAAGCTTGTTGTGTGACCAAGTCTTTAGTGAAACAGCTAGTATGTTCCTGTGAAAGAAAAATGGTAAAGCAGTGGGCAGGTATACGTAAATCCATGAGCTTCTCCAGTGTTGTTTGGGCATTTTTTTTAGCCAAATAAAGCGTTTTATGTTACTGTTATTAGAAAATTGATCAATACTCCTGAACTAATGGAGTTGGCTAGTTCATTGAGAAAGGGTGCCTTAAAACTGTGATTATCTTGGCCTATATAGAGATTTGTTGCAGAGAACTGCTCAACCCTCTCAGATTACAGGATGGGATGCGTAGACCCCTCCGGTCTCTTTGGCTGGGATACAGCAGGCACCCACCAAAATGCGAAAAAGGGCTAAAAATTGTTTCTTAGTACCATACATGTTCACAAATGTGCAGGGCAAGCAAGACATCTCCTCCTTCTTTCTCATTATCTTTTCTACAACACACACTTTTGAGGTGCTGTGTTTCCAGTTGTACCTGCTATGTGATCGCTGAAAAAAGCTGCAAAATGGAGGCAGCCATAGACTCCAGCCCTGAGAAGAAAAATTGCCTATACAGAGATCTTTCTACAGTTCTGCTGCTCTTACATGCCTGTAGGACTGGTCTCTGTAAACTGCTAGTGAAACAGTGCCACTTTTGAACAGATCAATAGGCTGTGGCACAGGAGGATGCCATTCTTAGGAGTGATTGTCCGGCATCGAAAAATAAAGAGCTGACAGCTTGCATCTGTGAAGGCAAACATAGGTCATCCTTGACTTTCAGCACCATCTCATTGCTGCTGTAGTCCTGCTCACTTTCTATATATGCCTTGGTGGCGTGTGGGGATTGTTTTGCTCGTGAAGATTGTGCTGTTAATTATTGTGAGCAATGTGTGTAGAAACGTGGATTTTGCATTTGATTCCCGCTAAACATGTGACAAGCTTTAGTTAGTGTGTTAGGGCATGCAACAAAAACTTCCTAGCAGAGGAGACAGTCTTTCCATCTCATCTTCTTGTTTCCTTCCCATTCCATTTTCTCCTCTCATACTCATACTCACCTGCCCCCACCCTCACTGCCTGCATGGGAGGAGCACTGTATTGCCTGCCCAGCCAGACAACCTGGGCTGGAAGGCAGGAGTGTTTCGGGTGACAAGAAATTGCTTCCTGTAACAAAAGGCAAAGCGTTTGCGATGTGCCTCTATGCTCCTGTTCAGAGGTAGTGGGAATACCAGTGGACCTACGCAGTGGTGGCAGTGAAGACTGGGGAGTTCCAGTTGCATCTTGCTGCTAGTTTATGTCCTACATGTTGCTGGAACTGTGAAATCTGTCAGGCCTCTGGTGTCAGTGGCTGATTACGAGATTTGGCTGATATAGATGAGTGAAACCTGAAGACTCCCTGAGTCTTTGGACTGAGTTCTCCAGTCTTTGGATTTGAAAGATCAGAGGATTTTTACAACCCTGGTTTCAGCTGCCTCCTTTGAAGAAACAATGAAGAAGCTTTCAGGGCACATTAAGCCCAGACAGAGTGTGATATTACAGAGGTTCCGGTTCAGGCAGCGGGCACAACTGCCGGGTGAAACTTTTACAACCTTTGCTTTGGCTCTACAAGAATTGGCATCAGTCTGTGCTTTTGGCTGTCGGCAGGAAGAGCTGATCCTCGATCAGCTAATTGACAAAGCAGCAGACTGGCGAATTCGTGAGAAGCTCTTGATGGAACTTGATACCTTGACACTGGCCCAGGCAGTGGAGCTGGGATCGCAGATGGACAGAGCGTTGCAGAAAACTTGCCCCACGTTTATTTCAGTTCTAACAAAGCAGTGGGAGAACTGGAGCGGCAGTAGTAAAATCTGGAAGATAAGAAATGATAATTGCTGTAATCAGTGGTATTGCTGGGGACAGAAAAAATCCCCTGCCCTCACAACAAAATATGACCAAGAGAAGCAAAATCAATTCATTCCATCTTGTCACAGCCCGGTGTCATCCACACCAGTTATGGGGAGGGGACACTTGGACTGGCAACTGAGATGTCCTGCCACTTCAAATACAAAACACGGGAGAGTCAGGAACTTCCAGGTAGGCTGTGGATTGCAAAGTGACGGGGAAAGAGTGACAGAAAACTAAACAAGAGCACCTGGGACCAGACTGTTCAAACTCTGGGTCTGTTGCTTATAGAGAATCCTAACTCTAAGCTAAGTTGCAGTCCCCCAGGTTATATTGCAGTATTTGAACGCTTAAATAAAAACCTTTCCTCTCTGGAATGAAGGTATTGGCTGCATGGTGTTATGTACTATGACTTTCGGTTTTTGTCTTTTGCAAGACTTAAATCTTGCATAAAGGCTTTTGGTGAGGTCTTAACAACTGTGAAAGTGGTGTCTGCACTGGTTCTGGTGTATTGATGTGTTGGCTGGAGGCTTCTGCTAAAGGAGCTGGCAGGGAAATAATGTCATTAATGGAGTTTTGAACTTGGTACTAAAGGAGGATGTCTACTGCCTGAAGAAAATCTTCTTCACTCTTTATAACACATAGAAACAGAACTCATTTCTGTAAGAGCTAAGGTTTGTGGAAACCTCAATTGCTCCATAGCCATTGTGCTTTGGAATATAATGGTTGTGTGATGAAGCATCAGATTTAGATAGATATCTGTAAATAAAGATCATAAGTAATAAAATATAAGGAGGGGACAGGCCAATGGGCATCATAGGTTTGAGTCCATATGTGAGGTACCTGTGAAATGTGATTGAGTCATAGAAGTTCTGCTCTAACCTATCTCTGTCCACAGTGTTCTGCTTTATTTTAGTCTAAACTTCCTACTTCTATATAGTGGTAGAAGAAAGGAGGATCAGTTCCTCTCTTCTTTTTTCTTTTTTCTTTTTTTGGTGTTTTGGTTGGTTGGCTTTTTTTATTTCTTTCTTTTTCATTAAAAGACATATGATTTCAACAGCATCTTTGATTCTGACAATCACCCTCTACTTGATTTCTCTCTGGCAGATCAGTGGAACTAGTCATGTGTGTAAGAAAGATAATAACAGGGCTGGGAAGAAAGGAAACGATGTTAAGGAAACTTGATGGAGCCAGATCCCAGAAAAGGACAATTGTTAGCAGAAGTGATAGTAAAGTAAGAGAACCCAAAGCACAGTCTATGTGGAATTGGGCTCTTTTCAAACATCGTGATTATCATTGGGCTGCACAGAAGCAAGCTGAAGTAGTCTCTCTAAAAGAGTAAGAGGAAATAGGGTTTGTGAGTGGTTTTAAGATGTTCCTCCCTGTGCTGCTTGCTTTGTCCTTGCTGAATTCTGTGCCATGAGCTGAACAGGCAAGCTGCATCCCCTCGCAGCTGCCCTGTCTTCCCTAAGGCAATTATTTGTGAATAGCTACCATAATGTAATTCAAATGTTTAGGCTGTCCTGAAAAATCGAATATTGTACCTCTAACACCCATTATTAGTGCTATTCCTGACAGGTAATGAAAAAATTATTGAGGTTAAAAATGTCTGGTGCTCTTTGCATATTCAGCATTGAAGCAAGTGAAAAGGCTGACTGAGGAGAAATGAACTGTACTGAGAAGTACTCTGACCTGGAGCAGTGCCAGCAGGATCTTCAAAGACTTGAAAATGTATGATTTGCATCTTTTTGTTTCCTTTTTAATGTCACTTGATCTTTGTGGTTAAGAGCAAATATAAGGTCTGTTTTGTTAACTAAAGTTTACAGCTTTTTGGATGTTCATGCAGGTCTGTGTGCCGTTTTTCTTGAACTGACCTTAAGATGGTATCAAATGAGACACAACTTTTGCAAGATTTTGTTTGATCTGGCGTGGTTCTAAGTCAGTGCTGTGCCAAGCAAAGTCAGTAGGTAGGAGGCTATAGTTAGTGTATTCCTGATTCTACAGTGCTGAAAGCTGGATTTTGGCTTAAAATGCACATCTCTGTTTGAACTGATAAGCTTCCAAATCTTTCTGTGTATTCAGGTTAGCGCTGGCTAGGTGAGGAATTGTGGTATAGATCGAGTGACTGGATCTTGCTCACCTCTGACTCTGTATTCCCTACCACATGGAGTAATTTGCTAATACGTAGGTAGGTACACAGGGCAGTTTGGGAGCCTGGGAACAGTTGAGGAATGAATGACTTGATATAACCACACCCACTCCTGCCTCCTGCTCACAGTCCTGCTGCCTTGGATTTTCTTCTGCAAGACCTTTTCCTCCCTTCTGCACAATCCCAAATTGGAGGAATTGTGTGTGATGATTTATCGCAGCTTCTCTCACCTACTCCAGCCCTCTCTCTAACCTTACAATACGGAAAGCCAGATCCTTCCCACTGAACTAATGAGTGACGTGCTCTTGAAGTTAACAGTTCTTTGGGGCAGCAGTTTCTGCTCCTTCTGTTTTAAAAAAATAAATTACTGCTTCGTTACTAAAGTTTAGGAAAGCCAAAATGAACACTTCAGCTGCAATCCTAGAATCTCCCTTGGTATTAAATAGGTATGACAGACCAAGGAGCAATTCCTCCATCTGAAGAACTAAATGGATACAATTTGTGATCCTAGTTAGGGATATATAATGCTTTCTGCCAGTGGAAAAATACTATCCATTTTTCCATGAGATGATAGAGGCACAACTCAGATTGTAGGGCACATGTGCCTAGATGGATTGTGCCAAAGGACCTAGGATATGGACAACTTCTGTCCTTTTTGCTGTCTTCTTTATCATATTGCAGTTTTGAGGTTTGAAATAAAAAACTTAAAGTTATAAGGACTGGGTGGTACGTGCCATTTTGCAGTGTGAGGTCTTTTCTAGGCTAAGCAATGGGTCTGTTTCTTTCAATCTTTTCTTGTATGTCATGCGTTCTAGACCTCTCATCTCTTCAGTGGACATTCTTGGGCCCTTTCTGAGCTCTGCACCTAATAAGTGTTGCCTGTACCTGCAGAGAGCAACACAGGTTGCTTGTAGATCTGGATTGCTACAGGAGTTCTTTCCTTATGACTGCTCTTCTGTGTGACACACTCTGTTATAATGGCATATCCTCCTGGGCCTGTGTATCGCAGTAAAATAACTGAATGAGCATCTACAAGTTAATAATTACTGAATTAGAGGGCTACAAGGAGCCAAAAAAAGTCTTCTCATCTGTCCTTCCACTGGAGATCAGCTCTACCAGTGTCATTCCTGTCAGATGTGTATCTAATCTGTACTTAAAGACAGAAAGTGATGGTGACTCCACGCTGTCCCCTAGGCAATCTGTCCCAGTTTTTCATTATCCATACTGTTGGTGGTTTATTGATTTTCTCCAACTTCAGTCTTCTCTGGTTCAGTTTAAATCCCTTAAGTCTTGTTTTATCTGTCATACATTTGGACAGAAGATTACTACCTTGTATCAGTAGTTAAAGACTGTTTTCACATTGTATTCTCTCTCTGGACTACACTCTATACTTTCAGTCTTTCCCCATAGCTTATTCATCCCAGATCATTCTTGTTCTTCTTTTGACTATTGCCACTTGCTCCATGTATCCCGACGTAGGACACACATCAAGCTTTCTGGAAGGTTCCAGCTGAGGCCTTACCTGTGCCAAGCTCAGGTTCCCTATGCCACTGTAACTACTCTATCTATTGTTTTAGCCATGTGTACTGTTACGAGTGTTAAATGGAAGCCATTTACATGAATGCGGCAGGAGTCTTGTGGCAAAAGCACACTTGGTAGTTATACTAATTCACCCATGTAGTGAGTTAGTATATCTAATGAAAACCAAATCAAGTGACATCCAATGAAGTCATCACTGGGATAAAAGGTTCCTGAGAATGGGCAGGACCTCTGAGAGAGAAGGGGGCATTTTGGTCACAGATTCATATAACCCTTGTGGATCTTGAAATATAAAGCAGGGCTTATGTGACCTCAATTCATCTCATGAGTCAGGAGATTTAATTCCCCTGTGCCTAGTCACTTAATCTTGTATTTACAGTGCAGCTCTGAAGTTGGGAGGTGTTATCATTGTTTTACAGAGGAGGAACATAGGTGAAATCAGGTATACAAGGTCAAAGGAAAAGTAAGGCATTAAGCTGGATACTGAGTAGCTACACCAAAAAAGGCACCTGAGGCACTTCCTAAGCCCCAGCAGCTGAATGGCTTGCGCCCACATGTAATAGTACGCAGTACACTTCAGCTTCAGCCCAGGTCTGAAACCCTGGGAGACGCTCAACAAGAAAGGTTTGCTTTTCCTTGCAGTGTGCCATGTGGACATAGAAAGGGTTTGAGCTTGAGTAGGAGCAGTGCACCCTGATCACACATTTCAGCTGCAGATCAGGCCTAGTGCTGATGCAATTCTTGTGCCTATAGTGAAGGCATTAAAATACCTGTAAATAGCCCTTCTACTTTCTGTTATGTGGGAAGAGAAGTGGAAACAGTGAGCAAAAAAGGTTTTTGCAAATGGAACAACTTCATGCAGCTGAATCCATGCTCTGCAACAGCATTGCTGGCTAAGTTTTTCTTGAAAGTTGGCATGTTACAAATACAAATTGGCATGTTACTTGATCTCTTCTGCTTTTAAAAGTTCATTGAGAAGATTTCTGAGCCACTGTGGAGAGAGGAGGAAGGGAGTGAGCAGATTGTTGGCACTGGAATATCTCATGTCACCCAGCTAAGCTAAACTCAAATAAGGTGTGAGGATGCAAAGTTGTGCTGGATTCAAGTCACTTCCTGAACTCGTGAGCAAGACCTAACTTGTCTTTGTCCTATGTCTGAAAGTCATCCTTCCCATGTTCTGCATTTTACTGCTGACTCCAGATCTGATGCAGTCTGCTTGTAAGAGCTGCCTTTGGCTGTAAAGCCTGTCAACTGAGTTTCTGTTTGTGTAACTTTAGCAAGAGTCCAGAGGCCAGGTTATACCCTTCAGGGCAACTGTGTAAGAAGTAACTACTAAAGGTCAGTAGGGGCAATTGGGGAGAGGAAGTCCTCAGGTATTTTATGCATATGGAGTGATACAGACCAGGAGTTAACCTGAAGATGAAGGGCAATGACAAGAAAAGGAGGACTGTCTGACTATCAAAGGCCAGGCTGACTTTGTTAGCAAAGCTCTTGCTTAAAGCTATCAAGAACATGCAGTTAGTAATGGCAAGTCAGACTGAGACATATGAAAGAATAATGCTTTTATTATCATATCTCATGATAGGGGTGCATGATTAACTGAGTGTCCCACGGAGCCCCAGTAAACTTGTCCCAATGATGCAAAATGAAGTACTATACTTTTCTTCCATATTTGTTCTTTCTTCCTACTTATTTTCTTCCTCTTGATGCCCATCTCACTTCTGCCTTCTCCTTGAGGCCATTCCTGCTTAAAATGCAGTAAGAAAGAGTCTACAAATGTGTTTGTTAGGTGCATTTCTGTCCTGTCAGCCCTGTGAGTCTTCACACCTGTGTGAGGTATACACATACCTTTTAGTCATGTCCCTGTCCTTACTGCCCTTGAGGTTTTCTCCCCTGTTTACATAGTAGTCTGTGTGAGGAGACTTCAACCCTCAGAGAGGCATTAGACTCAACAGAGAAATGAAAAGATACAAATAATGAGCAGGGGCTGAGATGGTTTAATTCCTGGCTCCGCTGCAGATGCTCTGGTATGACTTAAGCGAGTCATTTACTCTGAATCTGTAAAATGAAGATAGTACTTCCTCCTTCTCCCTGTTTCTCTCCCTTTATCTTACATAATTAGACTATAAACACTATGGGGCAGACACTCTCAACATGTTTATCCAGCACTTAGCACAATTAGGTCATGGGCTTTGTAGCATCTAGGAACTCAGCAGTATGATGTGCCAGGGGAAGGGTGTTTGGTGTAATAATATTGCAACAGGGCTGATAAAAAGGAGCAGCATGACCATAGAAATATTAGTTCAAAAGTAAACAACGTAATAAAGAGGGAGCTGCAGTGGCTGAGTGTATTGGGCAATTTGTGGTGATGTTTCCAGCGGTGGTAGGAGGAGGTCAGGAAAGGCAGGATTTTCAATCAGTCACTGCCTTGTGTCTCCCAGGCTTCATATAGGCCCTTTCCTTCAAAGTGCTCTTTTAATTAACAGTCTGAATTATAACTGTCTGCAGACTGATTTTCTTGATTAAACAAAGAAAGCCTATGATTCTAAAAATGGGCTGAGTGATTAGATTATAAGACAAACAAGCCATATATCTCATGACTTTGCACTTGACGTCCAACTTCATTGCAATCCCATGCTTGAACACTGAATTGCTGATCGCTAAGGGAACATTAGTGGATGTCTTGTGGCTACATGTGCATGCATACACTTAGGATTTCTTGGACCACTCTTTGTCTCTAATGGAGCCTTTTTCAATAGCTTTCTTCTTCACAGGAGTTTGCCCTGTCTTTAAAGTATTTGTTGTCTTTCTAACTCTGCCAATTCAGCATTCCTTCTATAATTTCTCAATGGTACTCAAGAAAACAGAATGGCTTCTGAAAAAAAGAATTGAGTTTAAAAAAGGTAAATATGTCTGTGCTAAAGTGTACTCACAAAAAAGTGATTGCAGCAAGTTTACAGTGGAAGGACAAACCACCACAGCACTCTCTGCTTGGTCTTCTAGAGCAGAAGTCTCCACTTCTTTCACCAGGAATCCTAAAGGTTCACACTCAGCCAAGTGTTCAAGCATGTCCTTAAACACTGTGAAGGGAAACTAACTGTGAGTCTGTGTTCATTTAGCAGAGAGTAGCAGGCCAACATGATCTTTTAAAGAGTATACAAACTTCCACTGGTAGAAGGATGTTAGTACTTGAAGCCCCCTAGCTGCATAGCACAAGAGTTCAGCATGGGCCCTGTCTTTGGAGGAGGATTCACATAGTTTCTGGGTAGGATTTTTGGTCTGTGCAGAGCTGGGTGTTGCTTCTGCCAAACAGCTTCAACCTCATGTAAGTGCATCTGCCTTAGAGAAAGATTAATGGTAAAATTTAGACAGAGGCAGATGTACATTTGCCTCCATGACTCTGAGGCCAAGAGCTTCCCTGTGGCCAAGCATGTTGAATTTCCATTTTACCACAAAAAGTGTTTTCACTGAGGCTTAGCCCCCTGTTTCATGGGAGCAGTGATGTTACCAGCTCGTATCTTTACACTCTATCTTCAACATGAACACAGTAACTTCTGATTTTTTTCTTCTGGGGCAGTCCTGAGCTTTTCTCTGTTAAAAAAATAGAGGAAGGGTATGAGGGAGGGAGGAAGAGTATTGACTTGGTATTATAAGACAAGCAAAATATATCCCTGTTTTCATTAAAAGGTAATCAGTAATCTGTAAGCTTTCCATGTGTTGAAGGCAGAAGTACAATGAAGCAATATATTCTCTTTTAAGTTTGCCAGCAGAGGGAGTATTGCAACGCAATGAATGCAGATAGTTTCAAAGAGCAAGTGAATTTTACCTGTTCACATTCCAGATTTGACATATTATATTGTTGTGTTGACCAAAAAATGATCTTTTTATATTTCAGAACAGTAACAATATTAATTATTGATACAGTTTAAACTTTACTTTTCATGAGTGAACCTACATGGTGCATTGGCTAAAATGTACGATTTCTTTTGGTACAAATAAGCTGTCAGTTTTTAATGTACTTGTGAGAATAAATCTACAAACATTTTCATAATAGTTGTGTCTGATATTGCTGCATTGATAAAAATGTATTTCTGATACAAACTGCAGTTTGTAAAACAAGGGAAGAAATAAACCACAATTACAAGATACGGGGAGCCATGAACTTTTCAGTCTTGTGCAATCATATTGTACAAATGACATATCTTGCATATTTATCTTCTACTTAACACAAAAAGCCTTTATGCCTCTTCACTGGCTTGCCTTTTCATCTGTTGGGCAGTCCTTATCTGGCTGGAGCTAAAGCAGTACTGAGGAATTTGTTGGTGAGACACTTGACCTGCAGCACAGTAAGAGACTGGAATGCAGCTTGTATTTATTAAAAGGAGTATGTATTTCTCTGTGCAAGCTGAGTCTGGCAAGCTAGGCACCTCATCGCAACCTCTAGATGGCACCTAGATTACACGTTGTTACTAGAAACTACTACACCTTGGCCAACATGTTTTATCTTGGCCAGCATTTCTGCTAAGCTGTATGTGGTAGTAGGAGTGTTAATGTCAAAGGAGGGAGATAATGTTTTTGGCTTTGGGCTATAAAAGTGTTTTCATGTTGGAACTGGCTTGTTGAAAGGAATCAGAGAAGCTGTGGAGAGTGCAGCAGGCCCCCTGCTTGTGGCATTTTTCTGCTGATGCAGTCCTGCACTTACCAAGTGTCATGAGACAAGATCATGGTGGAGGCCCAGATTTACCTCTGGGGCCAGGTGGTTGGGCTGTAATGTTGAAGCACTCACTGAACAGAAACAGAGCATGGTCACTCAAGCTGGCAGGAGGGGGAAATGTGCTGAGTTTTTGGCAGTTATGATGCCGTTATGATGTTTAGATATTTCACTGATTCTGTGCATTGCTTTGCCATTGGTTCCAACCCCTTCTCCCTCTTGCCTTCATCTGGCACTACCACCTCGAGTGATGGTAGCTGCCAGAGCCTTATGCAATTGCTCACGTAGTCCTGCTGATTTTGGAATTGCTTGGCCATTTGGAGGCTTTCCAGTGAAGGCCCTAAATACAACTAGAGCAAGACACTTATGCAGAGGATGTCTGCATGTTGTTTCCTCATGCCACTAGTTATTAGTGCAAGTTCTCACAAATCAACAGAACTGGCTTGGAGATCTTTTTCAGCAAAAAGTAACTGCACTGTTTGGGAACAATAAAAAGCTCATCCATCTCCTGCAGAAAAGGGAGATATGTTGTTTTAGTGACCTTATATATGAATGGTTCTGTACATAAAAACGTTACGGCTTAAGGATGGAGTGCCCTGCAAATAGTGCAATTGCTGTATGTAGATGATTAACGAAACAACTGTGTCGCCAAACTGCTAAAGGACTTAGTGCCAAACTTACTTTTGGATGCCTGTACATATCTGCACTGATTGAAGCAAGAACCTCTTGGGGAAATTCTGCTTTTCTCATCCATCTGTGAATTCTGTTTCCTCTTGTGCAGTTAAGATGCAAATGTTCGTGTCCTGCATCAAAAACTGAATATGTTTTGCAAGTAAAATGTCATCCTTCAGTGGTTATAGAGCACTTTCCTCGCTACCTGCAGAGGGTTTCATTTCTAGTGTCTTTCAGAGTGCCTGTCGAACTGCCATTTGTACACAGAGCAAGATCAGTGTGAAGGTTCAGAATGACTGCTGACAACAGCACCACTTCTCAGCAATCCTTATCAAGATGCAGTGCTGCATTTGCTCTTATTCATGCTGTTTTGCTCTTTATAAATATCTATAGCACCTATAATATCCACTGAAATGACATAATTCAGAAAAAGTGTTTTTCTGCTGACTGAGAAACCAAAGTTCTGTCTGAAGTTAATGTCTTTAAATCTACTTCTTACTCATTAAGTGTAACAAGGTTTGTTTTTACAAGGAAGTGATAGAAAATGAAGCCTTTGCCAGTGTGCCCTCTTTTCCTTTTTCATTTCCTTTCCATTATTCATGATGAAGGCAATTTAAGAAAAGGGCTTGGATAACTGGATTTGAGCAGGAAGATAATTTCAGGCCTTGGGGACATTACGTGGCTATCTTACGTGATGTTTTCTTTATGGTTTCTAATCTGAATCTCTGCTGGATCATTTTTCAAGCCCCAGTAGATCAGTGCAGAGGGATTCTGGGTAGGTTGCAGCTACTGCTCTGTACCCTACACTGTCACCTCCTGTCTGAAGTCCTTTCCCAATGGTAGCTTTTTTGAGGGGTGGTTCTGTCAACATTAATTTAAGAACTTTTCCCAAGCTCTGTCCTTCTCTATTATGCAAACCCTGAAAAACACAACTCTGGGCATGTGGGAGGGCTCTCCCAAAGAATTTTATGTTTTCCCTTCAGAGAATAAAACTTTACATGCAAATTCATTTGTCACACAAAGTTCCCCTGAGCTAGGCCTATGACTCTTTATACCATGTATAATCCAACCTCTGACTAACATCTAATTTGCTTTAAGGATTTCTGGACATGCTTTGCATTTATTTAAGTGTGGAAGAGAGTAGGTAAGTTGAAACCATTAATTCTGAATCTGTATCTTTTCCACAAGTGTGTTTGAAGGGCTTTTTCTTTATAGCTCTGTGGTGACTGAGGTAGTGTGAGTAGTTCCCTGGGATGGCAGCTGTGCTCCATCGTTGCCATGAATCACTTTTGAACTCTGTGACAGAACTTCTTGTGAACACTTTTTGTGCTGTGTTTGCCTTAAATCCAAGAACATAATTTGCTCATGAAAAGCCATTTCTATGACTGTTCTTCTGGATGGACTTGGTAGTCTTAGATCTTCCCAGGCATTTCCAACCTGGCAAACATCCAAGTTTGTAGAAGTACCATTACCTTAGGCAACTTTTGCCAGCCCAATTGGAGAGACCAAGGCTTAGTAGGACCTTGAGGCTGGACTCCTCTCTCTCCCTCCAAGGCCGTCCCTTTCAGAGCAGAGGTGTATCAAAGGTGCAGAACGAGAAGCTGGATATTTCAAATGCTGTTTCTGTCCTGTGACTGAACATACCTTTGGTTTTTACTCTGTGCACTCAGTTCAGGATATCCATAATCACTATAACAGTTCCGTGATCCGCATTTTTCAAACCTGTGTAGGCCACCTAAGTCCCTACTTTGATGTAGAAAAAGCTCAGCTTTTCACAGCTCTCATTACACAGAGGATGGATGAGTTTCATGCTACCATGTTAGAGTGCCTCAAATATTTACCATTTAGCTATCACGAAGATTTAAGGATTTCACACCCAGTCACTATCCCTGGGAAGCCAAGGAGGAGTTCCAGAGACTCACAGTCTTTTCAGGAATTCGATTCAGCTTATTATTTAAATATATAGGACACAAGTTAAACCAATACAAGTAACCCTAGATGACATTACAGCTGAAGTCTGAAGCAGCTGTATTAACAATCCTATATTGCCAGTAAAGTGGCCAGTTTCATCCACTAGTTTTGTCTATTTTTCACTCTCCTCCCCCTTTTTAAGTGGCTATATTAGTGTTGCCCTTCTCAAAGACAGTAATGGAGAGAGAGAGCATGTAGATAATCCCAACACAGAGTACTGAAGTAGGCACTGCCGAATCCCAAGTGCCCTGAGCTTACCTATACTTGCATCAGCAGGAGCTGAGAGCATACACCACTCTGCAGGATGAGACCTTTTGTAAATGAAGCCCTCATGCCTACCCTGGGAAGTGCACGGTTCCTTTACCTGATGAGCAGAGAGGACAGCTGGCTTGCCCTCACCTGTGTTAATGGAAACTGCATTTTAGTCTCATCACATTGCGAGTCAAAGACACTGGCCTGTGCCTTTCAGTCAAACAAGGTGTAAAGGGAGATTTATTACATGTATATTAATAACAACTCAAGTCTTGTTGTTGTTACCATCACCTATGGAGAAAACAGTTCTCTGAATCCTTTGAAATATCAACTGAAAATGCTTTCATGTGGTCTTGGATTAAGGGACAAAGTATGCTGATATTCCTTGAGCTGGCAATGAGGTAGTAACTAGGGTCAGGCGCAAGCTAGTGGGAATGCAAGTCAGGCTTGCTTAGGGAACTTGCATTGAAAGTCAAAGCAAAGACTGTATAAATGGTCAGATTCTTTTTTGTGGTTGGGAGAGTTAGGAATAAAATCCTTCATTAAAAGATTAGTTGAAGTAATAATTGTCTGTTTAACCTATCCTACCAATTGTTAGGCAGAGAAAATTAGGGAAATACAATATCTGAGAAGCTCACAATTGTTGCAGTATAATATTGTAAGTGTGAGAAAATTATGCAAATACAGAATCTGATCTAGAGAAAAAATGATACATGACTTCCCCACCAAATAAAAAATTTTCATAATACAGGAGTGGCTGGGCCCATGGGAGCGGATGTCACGTATGAGCATTGTCAGTCCTCAGTTAGAGGGCAACTTGGATGGAAGGTATCTTATGTTATGGCGGTAGAGGTCCTCACATAGCAAAGTCACAAGTTTTATTTTTCTGGTGACTTTAGGTTGACATGATTGTATATGGCTGCATCCGGTGATAGCAAGACAGATCAGTAACTTCAATTTCATCCTATTTTCTTGGCACATTTCAGAGACAATGAAAGAGATGCAAGAGAAAAGCAAGCAGGGGGAGCTTTGCTTTGATTTATCTATTGTCTGTGAAGTGCAAAAGCCTTATTTCAGAAGTAGTTTCTTTCATATTTATTCCAGGCTCTTGTCTTCCAACCATTTATCTGATTTGATATTGAAGAGATGTATAAACACACAACTCTGTCCATGGGTGCTGAGGGTTTTCTCAAGAACCATTCCCAGGAAAGAGCCATAATTTGACTTTTGAGATTCTCAGTGTAGTCTCATGGAAGTTAAAGACATGAAGACTGTTTTCTAATCAGCAGCCTAGTTGAGGATCACTGCCACATGTCTACTCAGATCTCAAGCCTGTGATTGTCTGTGTTGGGAAGACAGGGCTACATCAAAGGACCTGCCCATTGTAAACTTCCTCCCTTCTGCTCCAACTGAGTCCTTTAGACTCATTTTTTACAGAAAAAAACAGTAAAACACAAAGAGAAGTAGTCCCACAAATCCTAACAAAATACACACACTACAGATTGGGAGGAAATTAAACTATGTATGACACGTGGTCAGAGCAAAGGCCTGGCCTCCTGGAAGCAATGAGAAGTCAAAGATCTATAGAACCAGAGGCACTGAGAAGTCAAAGACCCATAGAAGAAGGTAAAAGTGACACCATCTACATGTTGTTTGCCCTGTTAGGAATTCTTCCCTGGTCACCATGGGAAGTTCAGTGAGCTCATGAATTTCAGGTTTACTAGAGGTCAGCTCTAGGCCTCCCTTGTCTGCTAGGCAGAGGGCTTTGATAGACATAGCAGGAACTGAAGCTTCTGTGTCCTCTCCCTCCTCAGGGGAACTCCAGCCCAGGGTACATCTGGTAGAGTAGGCCCCACCAGGCTGATCCTGATGCGGGCTCTTCTCCTTAGCAGCACTGGGGGCACGTATTCAGTCCTGGGCCCAGTCCAGGAATGCTGGTTGACCAGCATTAATTGGTGACCTTCATACCTAGAATTTGTTTCCTCATTTCCCACAAAGTATGAAGGTAACTGTAGGGCCTCTGCTTCTGCTTTAATTGCATAATTTTGTATAATACCCATTAAAAACAAATAATGAATTTGGGAGGGGTCACAGTATGAATATCCTGACATAGCTATGTTTGGAATGATAGATGGACTGTAAGAGATCTCTGCCGTAATTTTTTTGTAATTTAATTCATGATTATCCTTGGGGACAGTTGGGCATCTTCATTACTTTGTTCCTACCTGCCTGAACAGTTTTTATCTTAGTTTATTGCCATCTGTAAATTTGTGTTCAGAACACTGTTGAAGAGGCAGTGCTGTTACTGATGAACAGCTGCTGCTGTACTCACTGCTGTGTGAGCCAACTGCTCACAGTTTATGCTGCTCAATCATTATGTGAAATGCTAGTCTGTGCTGCTTTAATGCTGGTCATTTCTGTCCTGGTGGTAGTGGGATTTGACATTATTAAAGGACCTCAATTACACGTATCACTGATTGCACACAGTAAAGGACACGTTGGTCTGCTGGTTACGTGACTCATGTTGCCATTACAGTGCAATTTGGTCGGGTTTAATGGTGTGAAAGTGATTTTTGGACTTGGTTTGAAACACTGAATCTTCCACCTCCCTCCTCCATTCAATTTGTATTTTCCTTCTTCTGTCAAGAGAAAATACCAGTCTTCTTATTGAGAATCCCTTTTGGAAATAACCCTGGTGCTTTCCTTTTCCTGATTTACCCTCTATGTTTTGGAGCTTAGAATCAGAAACTCTGTGACATATCCTTTGATGTGATTTGGAATTTGGCTTCCCATATGAGGACTCATGCTTCTTCTGTGACAAAGCACCCTGGTGAAAGTGACATGCAACTCAGGCCGAGGGACCTTGTGTTCTAGTTTCATGGATGCCATTCACTTGTGGTTTGGTATTTTTTACAAATGTCTTTCATTGTTTATTATCTCAGTTTTCAGATTTTGAAATGCACTGATCATTCTTGTGATGACTGTTATCAAAGCCTGGTTAAGAGGCATCCAGCATTAGGATTAAAGGCTGCCATTTATATTTATATAGCTTCTCATTCTAGATATTAATGGACTGAGGCTAGAATCAGCTAAATATCTTTGTTGGGTACATTTGCAGAACTTCTGACAATAGCTATACCTGAAGCTGACAGATGGCAAGTACTATTTTTACCTCAGGAGAGCTTGCTGTGATTTCATTTTCTGCTTTAAACTCAAGAAATATCCAGACTTCTTTCTGATGGTTAAAGAAAAGAAGACTGAGACTCTCCCAGGGTAGCTGTCTGCGACAAAGACATTTCCTAATATTGACAGTGTGGTTTTGATCTTTCTGCTCTCAGACACTGATTTGGATGTGCTCTGGTAACTGATGTATGTAGTGCTCCTGGTGTAAACCTTCTGGAAAATGAGATCAAAGACTTCTTTCACCTTTGGTTCAGGCTTTGGTATGGGTAGTATCAAGTTATTCAAGTGCAAAACTGTTCTGCATATATTTATGTCACATATCTGTAATTTGGACAGTAACAATTACTTGTCAGGTTTATCATATAAACCTCCTCAGATTTGAAGATGGATTCATTAGAGTTTTCAGATCTACCGGCAAGGGATGATTTCCATTTGGCTTATTTGAGTGTGAAACTTATCTTGGTATTGGTCTATGAAAGATATGGCCAAAAGTCAAATTTTGGCTTCTACATAATTACATATTAAAATGAAAAAAATATTAATTAAGAAACACTAAGAAACAAAAAATAAGAAATAGAAAGACCTCAGGTCTATCAATAAGTAAAATATCAAGTATAACTTCCAAAGACATCAGTGTGTATTAAATTAATTGTGTTCCTAAGTCCCTTTTCTAATAATAATTCATGCTACCCTGCTGCTGTGGGAAATCATTGCTAAATCACTCTTTTCTGTTTATTCATAGACCCCAGAGCCAGCTGAAAACTACATCAGTGAAGGAGAGTTTGAAGATGATCTGAGTTCTTCTACCCCGAGCACGATAGAGCTGGAGATACGTGGATCCAGCCAAGAAACAGATGAAGACTATTTTGAGACCCTGTCACATCAGAGTGGATCTTTGTCAGATGTAAAAACTGAGCCTTATGAGAGTGCATCAGACACAGAATCTGTTTCCAGTGATGTAACTGGGGAAAGTTGCTTGGATTCAAACTGCCTTTTTACTGAAAAAAAAAATCTGTGCTGTAGTCTTCCTAAAGCAAAGGCAGAAACAACCCTCCATGAACTTAAGTGCTCAAGGCAACCAGAATTTACCCAGCAGGTGCTGTTAGAAGTGTCCTCCAAAATAAAAGTAAGACCAAGCAAAACTGAATTTTGCATACAATCTGTGAAGTCAGAAGGTGAAGAATTGGGTGATGAAGAGCTAACATATAAGAGTGATATTTCCAACACAGAGAACCAAGTCAGTGAAGAGGGCATTATATCACAGACAAATAGAAAGTTTGTAGCAGTATTGCAAAATAAAGCAGAGTTTGAAAGCAGTGAAGTGCAGCCCTGTAACAACTCGGTACCTACAGAAGATGATGTTACAAGACAGAATGAACATCCTGCAGTATTAAGCATTGCTTGTTTCAAAACAAACTCAGAAAGTTGTTTGATTTTTCCTGAGGTGCAGCAATTTTCCTTCCGGTCAGATGCAGCATCAAGCTGTAGTTTGCCTAATCTTCATTTTGAAACAAATGGACCTAACTGTAAAAGTTATACTGAGACATCTGACTATAAGTGTGAATTAGATTCTATGTCCAGTATAAAATGCAGCAGGAGGAACTCAGCTGACAGTGAGGAATCTACAGGTATAAGGATAAAACATGGAAGTACAGAGACCATGTTGACATCAGATTCATTCTTTTACCAGACTTGCTTCAAACCAAAATCTCAGCCACCACTCACAAGGTCAGAGATTACAGAAAGTAAAACATGGCACAGTGTACCTGAAAATATCAGTGCTCAAAGCAAGACAGAATATGTGGGGAACTGTATTCATCTGACAGACAAATTTAGATGGTCATGTTCCAGAATACATCTTCAAGGGCTGGATTTTGAATACACTTGGAAAAACTTAGGAAGGGTATGTGTAAGCCCTGAAAAGGCAATAAAAATAGAGGGGAAATTTGGCATAAAAAGGTCTCCTCTTAATACTGACATAGACTCAAATGAGTGTCAGCTTTCTCAACCAACAGGCTCTCCCCAGTGCGTTGATTATTATTTGCACTCGAAATCAGAGACGTGTGGCCTTAGCCCAGAAGCAGTAGGTACATGTGCTGATAGCTTATCTTCTACACAGATTGGTGCTTGTGAATGTAATCCAAAACAAACGGAGACTTCATCTGCCCTGGACTGTGAGCCAGTGATCATAAATGCTGAAGAACTTACAAAAAGTGACCAGTACAAAGCTGAAAGAAATCTGGAAGCAGACAGATTCCCTTGTGATATTGATGTTGAATCTGGCATTGGTGACACTGAGAACCTAGCAGCTTGTCATGTAGGTTTTCCTGCTGTTGTGGAAAACAGAGATTGTGATTGTTCTGTAAACTGTGTTTCTGCTGGCAGAATACAGCAGAAAAGTTTGAAGGAGAATGGCCTTGAATCTGAACTGTCAGGTATGGAGATTGTGGTAGGGGAAAGGTGGGAAGATGATTCTTCTAGCCTTGACTTCGGTTGGAAAGTCCTGGAAACCCCACTGCAACCAGGTGGCAGTAAAAATGGGGCAGAGCACAAAGAGTCAATGCAGCAAAATACAAGTTGCAAAACTGGTGCCTTAAGGAGTCACTCTGAGCTAGTAACAAATGAACATCCTACTCATAAAGGAAAGGATGAAGACACTGTCTTTGCTGTTGAAATTACTCCCAGATCAGATTATATAAGCCAGAGAAGGCATTTAATGGCTTTTCCAGAGTTAAAGCCTGCCCTAATTATAGTATCTGTAGAACAGAAAGGATTACAGTCCAAGACACTGAATGGTAACCTTCCTACTGAAGTGGTAACGGGACCATTGAGAGAAGTAGTGAGCCAGGATTTGATGTCTCCTCATACTGTCAGCAAAGCTCATGATGAGCCAGAGAGTGTTCTGAGTGAAAGCTGTAGCTGTGAAGAACAAATTCTGGACACCCACCTCATTCCTGGTAGTGCAGAGGTACTCCCTGGTAGGGATACAGCTGAAGAAAAAACAGAAGTTTCACAAGAGGAAAGAGAGAAAACAGATGCAGTTTCATCCTTAGGGTTCACCTGTAGTAATTCCATAGTAACAAGTGCAAAAGTGGAATTCAGGAGTGTTACTGTACCACTGGGCAGTGATATACTTATTGCAGAAACTCAGGCAGATCAATGTGAAGAAGCGCTCTTAAAATCACATAGCAGTAGTCTAATGATCTCTGAGGCAGAGCCTTGCAGAACAAAGACTGGTTTTGAATTAGAGACAGAACAGTTCAGAAAGTCACAGGCTGAAACAAGACATGACCACGTATCTAAGGAAGAGGGATTCAAAGCACATCAAGGCAGAGAGGAAGGCTTATATGTAACTAGTGCAGTAACACTGGAAACGTGCAATGTAAGCAATTCATGTCAGGGAGATGGTGCTGATGTTGACCTTCAAGGGCCCAGCATCATCTCTGAACAAGCAGTAGGCAGGCAAGGAACTGAAAGCTGTAATGGTTCAAAGGAACAAATAGGTATTTGTGAAGAACCTTCTCCTAGCGCAGGAAAGGAGGGCTGTCCTGCAGAAGACACAGCTAGCCCTAGCAAAGACAGTACACTGAATCTAGATGTGTCTGATGTCTTTAACTCTTCTGTGAAAAGGGAGACCCATAGCACTTGTGTGCTGGGCCTAGATAATATAAGTACCTGCAGCACTAACAGTGAGGAGATGGATGAGAACTCATTCCACATGGTGGGAAGTAACAGCAGTCTCTACAAAGCTGTGCAAAAGCCAACAAAGAATGGGAATAGTGGGAAAGCTTCCAGGTTTTTAGTATTCTCAAAAATGACATCTTTCAGGAAAACTAAGCCTGCCACAGCAGAAAATCAGGGAAGTAGCAGCTTCTTTGGCAGCAAGGCAAAGATGGAAGAACTGGATGCTGGGAAAGAGGATGAAGACACTGAAAGTTTACAGTCTTTCAAAAGTTGTTCATCTGGTTCAGCCTTCCACAGGAAGGAAAGCTACACATCTGAGTACTCTGATGATGATGATTTATTCTATGAGAGACCTGTGGGATTATTCAACAGAATGAGCCTGAGGAAGGCATCTGGCTCTGGTCGGATACTGATGGAAGATGTAGATACAAATTCAACTTCTCCCACACTGGCTGCTGTCAAATACGCAGATCAACAAGTTTCAGGTTCATCTGAAAACAATGACAGTGAACCTGTGGAATACTCTGGGATTAGAAAATCATTTCCTGAAAATGAATACAAGAGAAACAAAAACCCCGAGGGTAAGAAGTTCAAGACAAGGTTGGCCTTGGCACACAAATCCCTCTCAAGCTTATTTGAATCCAAATCTCCAGAAAAGGAAAATAGTGAGCAAAGCTCAAGAGCGTCACTGAAAAATGAGAAGGAGAAAGCCAAACTTCGGCAGAGTGCCTGGAAAGCTTTTCTAAAAAGCAAGGAAGCAGATGGACTAAAAAGGCCTGTCTTAGCAAGCTTATCACCGACACAGGAGGGTCTTAATGCAACTAGAGGCCATGTAATGAGAACAACATCGGCAGAGCGACAAGATAGTTCCAATAGACAGACATTTTATAAAACAGAAACAGCTAATGGCTCCTCAACAGACACCAACTATTTTGACACCTCTGTGGAGCCTGTTGATGCCTCTTCACCTGCAGGTATGTGGAGAAAACGAATACAGTCCCATGAACTGGGCATCAGATACTCACAGAGTTCAGACTGTGATGAACAACAGGAGGCTCTGAGCAACAGTTTAAATACTTCTCTAGAGGAATACTGGATGAAATCTCCATTTAGCCCCACTGACTTGCAGTTGCCATTTAGTCAGTCAAGTCCATCATGTCCCCAGCTCTCAAATTCTGATGGTAAAGACATGCCTTGTAGGCCCATGAGTCCTAAACCACAGAGTCCACGATCCACTTCTCAACACAAGAGCTTCCGTTATCCTGGAAGAATATGTGCCACTTCAATGATCTCTCTTGGGAACAGCTCTGCAGTTGAAAGCAATTTGGAGGCTCCTGAGAGACCAAAGACACTGAAACCCAGAGGCAGTCTCTTACTTTCTGTACACTCGTTGGACAACGAATACCAGAGGGATGACAGTGGCATAAGCAGTCAATCCCAGATCAGCTTAAACACAGCTTCTTCCATTAGTGACATGCTCCGAGATGAGGTGAGTTGTTGTCTGGGAATGATCAGGTGGTGATTTGGTTTGCAGAGCCTTTTGTTTTAATAGGGTTTAGGAATTCCAGTGAAACTCTCTAATGGCTTAGTGAACACATCGGTGAGATGGGTGCATAAATACTCCTCTTTGTCTAAGACAGGTAGCACTACTTAGTCTTTCTGTTTCTGTTCAAGACTATATAAACTGATGCACTCTTTAAGGAAGGATTTGCCACAAAAGTCTAAAGGAATGGAGTCATCACAACAGTGCTAATGTATAATATGCCTCAGACAGATTACACAGACACCACCCTGTGTTCAACTCCAGTTTTTAGCTGGGTCTTACCCCTCTTAAGATAAGGCAGAATCGAGCCTTGTAACTGGCATATAGTTTCTCAAAGTTTCTCGAAGTGAAAGGCAACATAGAAATCAATTCCCGTTGCTAGCAGTCACTTTTTAAGAAGTAAAATATTTTTCTTTAGACAATGAGTAGCAGTCTTTCAAAGTACCATGAGTCTTTTGCAGTCACCATTACTACCCTTTGATTGCCACTAGGAGTCGTTTTCTGCCTTTTCTACAGCAAAGAGAAAAAAGCGCATGGACTCAGGGTCTCCTTTTGATGTGGCATTGTATTCTACTCCTGGTACCACATTAATTTCCTTGTGATAGGCTGGATCTCACAGAAAAGATTGTATCTTCAATAGGGATTTCTTGGTTGGCTGAGGCCTTTAAAAGCAGACACTTCCTCATCAGTAGGCATTTAATCCCAGAGAGGATTTCCGGAGTTATAAGTGGCTGGGAGCTTAGGAATCTCTTTCGGTGGCTAAGCATAAACCACCAGAGTGACTGAGATTGATCTGTTAGCTGAGATCCCAGAAGCTGACTTGATCATGCTGCTTTTTCAGTATTGCTGATGGTGAGTTTTGACATTAAGAAATGGGCAAAATAATTCTGTTGAGCAGATTTTCAAAAGTGGCACTTGGGAGAGGGTATGAGATTCTGCATACCCCAAGCAGACATTTTTCAGAGAGTTCATGAATCTGGAACTTCATGAAGTGAAACTGCAGCTGAGGGCTGGTTGCATTCAACTCAAATAAGCCCTCGCACAGCTTTTGCTGCTGCTGCTGCCTTTTGTCTCTCACACCCCAGGTTATAGTAAAGTTTTAAGATATCCTCCAAAATGGTCTTGGCCTCCCCTTTCTCCCTGTTTTTTTTATAGAAACTCCCTATTTTTTGTATAGAAACAAAAAAAGTTGGTTGGAACAGATCTTGGGAGGTCATCTAATCCCATCTCCTTCTTCAGACAGGACTAGTGGCAACACCAAGTAGACAAAACCATGACTTTGTCTAACCAAGTCTTGAAAACCTCCACTGCTGGAGATTTTACCACCTTTCTGGGAAATGTGTTCCCGAGGAAAATTTTTTTCCTAATGCCCAACCAGAACTTTACAAGCTACAATTTCTGGCCATTGTCTTGTGGTATTGTCTAGCAGTACTGAGAAGAGTTTGGATCCATCACCCATGTAACTACAAAATTGTTGCAGACTGCTCTTATATTGACTGTAGTGTCCTCTTATCAGCTTGAATAAACCTAGTTCCCTCAAATTCTCCTCACGTATTCCCAATGAAAGTTTTTTGGTTGATTGGTTTGGGTTTTTTAGCTAATGCTGTTTGGAATCTGAAGAAGCATGTGGATGGCAGTTTGAGAAGTGAGGGCTGTAGTACTGGAACTGCTGTGGGCATAAGGGGAAGAGAATTTGCTTTATTCCCTTCTGTCCTCTGCATTACTTGAAGATCTTTTGTTTTCATGGGCATCAACTTAACTTACAAACTTAACACTGGACACCAGATTCCAAACAAGAGACTACAGTGTTAAACCAGCCTAGGAAAATGCTAGATACTTGGACTATACACACAGTCAATGGATGAAGCCTCTCAGAGGATGAATAAAATCAATGACCTGTAAATAATAACCCAAAAGAGCATCTTGAAAAGAGTAGAGAGATGAGGCATGTGTAAAGCCTTGAACAGGCAAGCCCACATCCTATAACGTAACTATTAGGAGCAAATAAATAGTTACTTAAATTGATTGCTAGATTAAATAATTTAGACAAAACCATGAAAAACTTAAATGGTATCTAAGCCATATAAAAACAGTTTAATTTTCCTGATTCTTCTGGAGGCTGCAGAATATGATGTCTGAAATTGGATAAATGCAGCTGGAGCCTGGAAAGTAATGTAAATGCCCCAGCTTTTGGGACACAACATCTGATCTATTAAAGCAGATAGGGCTTTTATTTATTTCCATTTTCATGACATTGTGAAATGAAGTAGAACTGCACCCTGGGTTTTGTAAGTGAAATTGTTTTTTCAGGAATCTCTGAAAATACAGCAGAGGCATTGGGGAAAGTATATTTGCAGTGTTAAGTCTTTCCAACATAATTATAATCTAAACGCTAAGGATGGTCTTCCTTATGTATGTTGCTAAGTAAAAAGGTCATAAAGTTAAGTTTAACAGTGGATTTGAAGAAAAGTCCTTTTCTGTTCCACATCAGTAAAGACATTATTGCAACACAAATGCATAATTGTGAAGTTCCTCGAGCTCACTTACCAGTGTGCCCTCCACTATGGGGATATGTATATATTCCCCAAGCCCCCAGCCAGGTATTTTTCCAGTGGTATCAGCTTTATCTGTGTTATAGTGCTGTACCAAACTGCAATGGATCAGCTTGCCCCTGACGCCTCTGCCTACCACACTGGTAAGTAACCCTTCTTAGCCTGATGGAGCACAGACCAGCCCCTCTTTCATTAGCTGCTAATGGTTAACATTCTCCAAGTTATATCAAGGACAAAGATTTTATGCTGAAAACAACGAGACAGAACAATTACCAGTTTGCCGATGTGGCAGGGCCTTCATTAAGTATTTAATTAATCTGACTGTTTGTGGCATGATTTTACCTACATAATTGTGTTACCCAGCAGGCAAGGGCAAACTGTCCTAATATGTCCCATGTTTGGAATATGTGCAAGTTCTCCTCCTTGCTCCTCTCCAATATGATGGGGTTAGACACAGAATACCAGCAGGATACACTTTCCTTTTTGCATAGCGTCTAGTAGATAAGGAGTGTTTCTAGACTATGGCATCTCTTGCCAGTGGCAAAGAAGAATTGATATGGGATTGTTGGTTAATTGAGAGTAGATAGGAAGTGCCTGCAGTGGTTTAAGGGTGGTTGTATTTGAGTTCTTCAAATGAACTGTGAGAAACTGGAGAGCTACTATTGTCAGGACACAACATTTACTTGGCATGAAGAGACTCCTGAGATCATTCCTCAATGTGGTTATCTCCCACCTTAAATATTGTTGATTCTAACACTGATGCTACCTGGAGTGATAGTTAGATACCTCAAGGCCCACTTAATTTCAAGCTGTTCCAGTATAAAAGCTGTAATTTTGTGCAACCACTCGTTAAAAGCAAATGAGAGTGAAGTGCAAAGCTGTGCAATTCCTTGCTCTTGGCCCAACATCAAGCAAATAAAATGGATAGCACAAAGAGCACATCAGGAAGCACAGGACTTACTATATCAGACCTGCAGGCATCTACGAAGCCTTTTCACATTGTATAACTGAAGTACAGTTGGAAAAGCACAGACAGACAAGACTGGTCATTATTCTATTTTCAGAGACACTGTCTGTCTTTGTAAATAATGTTATACAGACAGAGTGACCTAGATCCCAGTAGTAATGTTATTGTAATATGCCATCTAGAATGAGGGTGAAAAGGGCATTGTCCTGTGCAGAGGGAGTGTGTATTACACTCTTGAAGGATAGCAGAACTGCTGCTTCAGGGTGGAGTACCCTTAAGCCTATGGAGAAAGCTGAGTGAGTAGCCAGGCTGGTTTCGGCCAGCCAGTACTCTTGTGAAAACATTTTCTTCTGAATAGTTCTGGGGCTAGATATCTGAGCTTTACCATCTTCTGTTCAACCTGATTTGAAGCGAACAAAATTTCCAGCCAACAAACACTGTGTTTTCACCTGCTGTTTGTAAAACAGGAGTCTAAACAGCAATGTCAAACACCAGCTGAAAAGAGGTCAAATGAGAAATGGGTTCCCCATCGCAAAAGAAGGCCCCCCCAGGTTCCACCATCCCCACGCTCTATCTCCACCCTTGAGAGCAAAGCCTGGAGGCTTTCCTTCCTTGCTCCAGATGAAAAAGCCAAGGATAATCCAGAGAGGAGGAGGAAAAGACCTAAACCCCTCTATAAGTGCTTCAGCTTCGATGATGTTTGGATGGAGAGGAACCAAAAACGGAAGCTAGAGAAGGAGACACAGCCAGAGAGAGGGATTCAATTGCGACATCTCCCAGAGGACCAGTTAAAAGTAAGAAACTGTACACCGTCCTCCTCATTCGCTGGCACTGTCTTCCTCTCTGCTCCAGCTGCTTCTTTCTGCTGTCTTCACATTCCTGTCCTTGCACTTTGTCTGATACCAGTTCTGTCTGCTTTTCTTTGGGCCTGGTAGTCTGTGGAGACTGATTAAACACTACACCGGTCCATAAGTGGTGATCTTCAAAGGTGGTGGGTTTTTAGTTGCTGTAAGTGAGCAGTTCCTGCCCTGTGCCATGTTGGACAACAGGATGCAAGAGCATCAGATTGCTCTGTGGGCTGATAGATTGGGAGGGCAGGGAGCAAATCAAAGTTGCTTTAAATCAATATAAATTAAACTGATGAAATCTCATTCAGTGCCCCATGGCATTGCTGTATAACTTTAAAAAGGGACTTCTAAATTAGATTTCCCGTGTATCTGAGGCCAGCTCTGCACTTCCTACTGAGACAAATTCCTGCTGTGAAATGCTCGAGAGAACATTGCCATTGGAGTTTTAGCTATTAGTGTTCTCCTTTGCACCGGGGGAGACTTTTAAATCAGTGTTACGATTGCTTGTGACAAACTTTGTGGCTGTTGTGACTCACACTGATGGCATCTGTTACTCTTGGATCCAGAGCTAAGGTCAGTTCCCTTCAGGGAGAGCCATGAATCTGTATCCAAGAGCCAAATTTAGCCTTCAAACATAAAAAAGAAGTTCTGGGGAAAAAGGACATGAGACAGAGGGATGCTCCATGCAGCCTCTGATAAGAATGTGGAGGAAGCTACGGAGCAAGCTTGAAATCAAGTAGCAAATATTAAAATAAAAGCTTTCCTCAGGGTTTTGTTCTGTTACCTGCATTTGTTTCCCTTTCTCTCTGTTGTCCTGGTTGCCTGTTTCTGGTAGTTCTTGCATCAAAATGACAATGTTTGAGGGGAGCTGAGGCCCCAGTCCTGTCACCACTTCAGCACATGCTTGAGCTTATGCACACAAATAGTTCTGTGGATGGCAAAGGGGAAACATTCACCTGACACAGCTCAGCTTGTGCACTATGGCTTGCCGGGAGTAAACCTGCTGCCTCATATCTGTCTGCCTGGGAGAGCCTCCCATCAAAGCTGATGGAGACCTGGGACAGAAAGCCAGGCCAATTCCAGAAACAGGATTTCTGAAAAACTGTCCACTGTTCTCCTCTCCTCAAGAAAAGAGGCTAAAAATCAGTGTTATTTTGTATTTGTGGGGCTCTTCAAAGCAAAATGTTGCCAGTTGATGCTTGGATGAGTGCTGGGTATGATTCTGTGATATGTTGCCTACTCTCAGTTCAGTGAGGATGCTTCCCTGGCTCAGCCCCACTGCTACCTATGTGTTGAAGACCACAAGTGATGCTCCTGAGGCCTGCTGTGTTAAGATTAAAAAAAAATTAAAAAGAAATTAATTGTGTTACTTTTCTACCTTGTTCAGAGTTCTGAGTGCTTAGTGCTGTACAGGCATGAAATAAGCTAGGGAAAATGAATCCCCGGCTCGGTGATAAACAGAAGCCAGTAAAAGATGCTAAAAATATTTCTTACAATTCCTTGACAAGCATAGATAGTGATGGAAATCTAGCCTATGCTGCACGGTATGTTGGCCAGCGCTGAGACCATTAGTACTTAGTCTCAGGCACTGTACATTAGTCTCAGGCACTGGAACAGGCTGCCCAGGGAAGTGGTTGAGTCTCCATCCCTGGAGGTATTTAAAAGAAGGGTAGACGTGGTGCTTGAGGATACAGTTTAGTGGTGGACTTGGCAGTGCTAGGTTAACGGTTGGACTCGATGATCTTAAGGGTCTTTTCTAACCTTAACGATTCTATGATTCTACTTCTAAGAGGAGCGACCAGTTACCTCAGTAGCTTCCCCTAGAGCCATCAGATTACACAGCTTGAATGCTGTCTGTTTTGCTGATTGACTGCACATTTCAATGCTGCCAGAAAACAGCTTCTCCTTTAAGCATTTCCACCCTTATTTTCAGGTGCAAACTTACCTCTAAATTGTGATCAGCTGTGTAATGATTTGCAGCTGCCCCTGTGCCCATTGAGGTACCCTCACTTAACATCACCTGCCTGTGAGGCTTATGGGCCTGAGTTATTCTTCTGGTTCCTTCTTCTTTGCCTAGTGGAGGTGAGTAGAAGATATCTAGTAGCATGTAGGTAGATTTGGTTTTTACTGTTTCTGTTGATTTAAGTGTGCTATGTAGGTTGTTGACGCTTCTTATCTTTGTGGGCAGGTCAAGAGAGTACAATGTTAAGTTTTACTGAGAGATCTGTTGGGATCCAAGGGCTCTTTCCTGTATGCCCATATAACTGCATTTCTTGGCCTGTATTTTTTATTTATAATAGTCATCATGTAGTTTCTTTTTTTCCTATTGTGTTTTATTCTGTCTTTGCAATGCCCTATTCCTGTAATAATGCTGGCTTATTCATACTCCCAAGTGTGGTGGGAGTGCTGTCACAAGCTGCAGTGTTTGAGGGAAGTTTTAGAAGGATGCTAAATCCCTTTTTATAAGGAGAAATAAATTATCACAAAAGAAGCTTTGTAAGATGTTCATTATCTTTTGTGGGTTTGTGACTGGAACAAGGCAACTGTATGGGGCTTTGGAGATCTAAAATTGCAACTCTGATGTTTTCTGACACATGGCTGCCTTGGAATGTGTGGCTTCAGTTATGACAAGTCATATTGTGTTAAGTCGAGATCAGGTCAGCACACAAGGTGATGTAATGCTGCAATATTGTGGAAACAACTTAATAGGTCAGACCAGGGAGGAATAGAAAACAAATTCCTGATTCTTCAAGTGCTGATTTCTGATACTACTCTTATCATTCAGATCAACGTACACAAATGAGTATAATGGTAACAAGAAGCTATTCTGAAGGCTGGGAGTTGGGATTCAGAGGGAGATGGACAAACAGTCAAGAAACTACTTTTAAACTAAAAAAATAGCTACTGGAAATACCAGTCCTAAACAATTCTATATGCTGGTCTGTGTTTTGTTTAGGTCCAGTAAGCTGCTCGTCTGCTTTAAATGGGAACAGTCTGTGTAAATCCCTAGAGTCAAACTCAAAGCTTGACCCAGCTGTCTCTTATAATGAAATGCTCCCAGTAACAAGCTGAGCAGCTTCTGATCTTGTACCTTAAAGTGTTAACACTTTACTGGTTGTGGCAAGCCTTTGAAGGTAGCACCCCCTGAAGTGGAAGAAGAGAAACTCACATGGCTGTGGATGAATCTATTTTCTTTTGCTTGGCTATGGGCTTTGCCTTTCACGTGGTGACGGGTTTCACGATATAGCCTGGGGTCATCTTACTTATTTTTAATGCAGTATGAATTCCATAGCTGAAGCAGAGACAATGCCCCAGACCACTGATACATGTAATGCTGTAACAGTGATGGGCTCTGTTTTGGGAATTATTTTTGCAAAAATTGTTTTAGTGATGTCTCTGAACTACCTGTCTGCTCTCATCCTGCTCTTTCCTATTTTGACAAAAAGTTAAAACCTGACTATTAAGCTTGATGCCTCTCCAGGGCACAGCAACAGAAGCACAGACATGGCTTCTACGTGCATTTGTTAGAGCACAGTTTCTGCACTGCCAAATTAGAGAGATTCCTAAAAGGCCCATCAGGGGAGTATACCCAGAGGGGGTATAGTGCAGGAGAAGCACTCTCTTTTCTTTTGAAAGAGAAATGAGAAGCAGTGAAAAACAGATCTTTAGCTTATTGTCCTGAATATGACTCCTGTAAATCTTATTTTACCCCATCTGAAATAAGAGAAAATTAAGGTTTGTTGTGTGCTACCATGGTTATGAGTACTGTGGACACCTCAGACGCTTCAAGAGGGTGATGAATGCACTTTGGAGAGGGGACTGAATGAGATAAGTCTTGCCCTGTTGTGCACCTGACAAGGCACAGACACACAACAGGGGTAAATGCCTCTCCCAGGGACTGAACTGCTGTGCATAAAAGCATAGAAATAATCCCTTTGAACCTATATCAGAAAATGTAGAAGAGAAGGTCTTTACTATGCTCTGGTTCCTCATTTCCTCTCCCCTCCATTGTAGGTTGGGGAAAACCCTGCCCATGTATTACTAACATCTCTGAAAATGCTTCTTCTCCTGACTTTGGGTTGTACAGGCCTGGCTCCCCTGCTATAGAAATCAAATGATGCCTGTACCTGAAATTTGCTCTGATGTCCTGGAGATTAATAAGAATGAAGCCTGCGGTTTTTATTGTAACAGCCCTAAGGCAGTATTCTGCTTCCTAGTCTTAAACAGAACAATAATGCTTTCTATCACCTTTCATGTAAATAACCTAGACTTTACCCTTGGCATTTTCAGAACAGTAGCTCAGTAAGTTGCCTGTTTTGCTTGATTTCATTGTCACTGGAAGAGCATGTGCTCCCGCTGGGGCTTTGCTGTGGCTTTTCTAGACAAACAGGCACTGCTCAGGTTAATTTGAACAGGGTTCATGCTATCCCTCAGGATATGGTGATTTGTGCCAAAGTATTGGCTGTGTTCTTTTTGTTTTAGGAAAGTAAGTCCAGGAAGAATAAAGCAAACTAGGCACAGAGCAGCAGCACTCTTAGCTGCTTGGGCAGTGTGTGGCTATTCAGTGGATTTAGTTTGCTGTTCAGTTTTGGAAGGATGTTTTGACTAATTGCCATCTTTCTTTAGAAGAGGCTTCAGCATCAAGGCCAGTCAGCAGACTTTATGCTGATGGGACACAGTGTGGGCTGGTAGGGAGAAGGAAAGATCCTTGAAAAACTACTGGACCTCAATATCCCAAACTCTTGGTTCAGTGAAGGATGGATATGTTCTAACTGAATGTCACAGCAGCAAAAGGAAGGGGCAGTATCGATAGAGATTAAAAATGGCTGTGCCCATGGGACCAATGCTTGCTGACCAGCTGATCTCCCAGACGCCTGCAGTCACTGGTATTTTCTGTGTGTGACAGCCATAGGAGGTATGGGGGAGAAAAGAGAGAGAAGGAAAAAGGAATAAAAGTATATCTGCATTAAGTACTACAAGTTTCAGTCACTTTGACTACAATCATCTGTATTGCTCATTGTCAGATGATCTATATTCTTGTAGTATCTTGTCCAGTATCTTGTGATTCCCTGATAAGTATCAGGGGAATGTTGGTCTCATTTCCCTATATCAAGCAGACATTATTTCTGTTTCTGGGTGGATGAGAGGAGACAGAAAATACTGAAAGTTTGTTGGTGTGGCAAAATTGGCAGAAAATATTGGTTTTGACACAGAAAAGGAAACAACCTTGTTTACATTTTGGGTTTTGTTGATAAATTTATGGGTGGTTTTTATTTTATTTTTTTTCAAGCTTCAAGTGAATGCATGAGAGAGTGGATTGGTCTGTGGATGGATGGAGTGTCTTTATGGCAGTGGTTTGTAAGATTGTGTGATTTCTTAAAAAAAAAAAAAATCTTATATTTTTGTTAAGCCTGCTTACTGAGGTGTTAGAGATCATGAGCTGTGTGTATGTATCTATATGTTTTCCCCCTTAAAACCAGCAAAAGTTATTAATTCAATGAGATTTGGCAATGGTATAGAGTTTTCAAAGTTTCATAAAGTTCTATAAGTTTTGTAAAATCAATCAGCCAGGTAGAGGAGAGAGCAAGAGATTCTATTTGTACCTTTAACTGAAGAGAAGAATGTTGTGTTATCCATGTTCTATATGGTTGGGGACTGGTACCAATAAATCTCTGAAGCAAAAAGCTTTATTTACATGTTAAATACCAGAACAGGAATTCTTAGTCATAAAGCTGTAGGAAATGGTTCTGTAGCTGAGGGGATGACTGTTGGGGTGATATGCTTCCTCCTCCCGCTAGATACACTTCACAGGAAGCAGTGAAACTACGTGCGGTAGTATGTGAAGTACAAGTCCAGTACGTGGTTATCCACTTCTCCTGTTCTTATTACCTTGCAGTTTTCCCTGCCTTTTCACTGTTTTCTACCCTCTCTAGCTATCATCATCCACATGTGTCTACTAAGGTCCTACTTACTTACATCAGAAGTAGAAAGAGGTGTTCCATGATGAATGCTATATTTTGTCCTACAGGGCATCTAAGTTTAATGTTTGTTGTCTTTGTTTTGCCTCTCGTTGCAGGCTGGAATAAGTTCATCCATCATGTCTGCTGTTGCCTTTGACATCCTACCACTGAAACTGCATCCATTTTCCCAGAGCACTCCAACAGGCTTAGACTGTGTGGGTTGGAAACGGCGCATCTCCTCTCCTGGTGTGTACGCTATTCTTACTTGGATGTGAATTATGAGAGAATTAAGCTCTGCTTTATTGAGCATGGAAACTATGTGATAAGCATTCTAACCTATTTATGTTGAATGCTGCATCCATGTCTGAGCAGAAATCTGCTTTAGAGTTAATTCTTTCACGTGCTTTTCGTGTTCTGGTTTGTTTCCTCCCTGAGCGAATAACCAGGGTGCTGTTTAAAGGCAGCGGTCAGCTTTTTAGTGAAGAAAAGCTCACTAATGGCAATGATAGTGTGCTTGATGTAGAAACATTGTGTTATCTCATGAGAACTCTCTCATGTAGGATGATGTCATATATATATATATCACACTCTCGAGTTAGGTTTCTGCAGATGAAACAGACTCTCTGCCTTGTGTTTGCTGGAGAGCGCTACGGTGGGTATGGTGAAGTTCTTCTCAAGTTGATAATTAGGCACTAAAGCAACTAAATGAGCCTCTAGAGATAGATGTTTCCTGTACTTTAAATAAATCATCCTAAAGAACAAGTATGCTGTATTTTCATGAGGAATGTGCATGAAGTGTCGTGTCTGCTTCATTTCCAAGGACTGGTGCTTTCTCAGGATTAAAATGTAAGTCGCACATATTATTAAACAGTGAGACATACCTTTGCTAGGTTTTTAAATTCTCCATCTGACAGTGCCTGCCCAAACACTGCAGATATCTCTATCATAGCACTTCAGGGTGGGGTAAGAAAAGCAGACTGCAGAGGAGTTGTTTGGCGGTTAGGAATCTAGCCAGGAAAAGCCAACCACAGTTGGGTGCCAAGCTGCCATTTCTGCCTCTGAAAGTCTCTTTGTACCATCAATTAAACACTGCTGGAATTACCTAATTAAGGGACCATAACATTGTGCTAATTACATCAGAGCAAAACTGGTCAAGCAAAACTGGTTTTCTTTCTGAAGCTTTGTACAACTCATGCACAGAGTCATGAGGTTTCATGTGGAAATAAGAAAACAAACGAATTATCATGGTGTCAAGAGCCCTGCCTCTGCTCTCTCAGCACTGAGGGCTTTGATCACTTGCTGTCACAAGCATCTGGTGTTGCCCTAACACTTAGGACCAGCTCCCTGGCTGAATTAAAAAAGCTGCAGCTTTACTCCTTGGAAATCCCAGATGGAAACCCATCATTGTCAAGTTGTCTGTGCATCTCTGACATGAGTGGAAATCCCTAAGCACCACTGTCATAGAAGTAAATTCTGAGTCACAGCTGATACAAATTTCATGATAGTTCCCAATTGGGACCTGAGGGAGCTAAAAAATATATATGAACTTCAGAGGGTGAATAGGGGTAGTAAACATAGATTGACCAGTTGGTAGTGCTGTAGGTGTTTATATGCTGTCTAGAAATGGGGCATGAAGCCTGGATCATCTACGATTCACACAATAATCCTGAGGTAGGTACAAGTGAATTTCATACTATGACCTAAGCCTGGACCTCAAGAATCTCTGTGTAAATATAGCAAAACAAATGAAATGCAGCAGAACCCTTTTTCCACCACCAAAAACATGCTAGTGTGGGAGAAAACTGATGAACAGAGGAAGCGCTCTAATGCTTCGACCACAGCCATGTCTATTCGCTGCTGCTTGTGGGCTTCATGTGAAGCATTTTGGGGGTGATGAGTGTGTACATATGTCCTTCCTGTGGTAGGATGTGGCTAGGAAGAAAACTGAAAATTACTGAAGCAATATTCTTAAGTTGTTAGATCAATTTTAGGATTGGGAATGTCCTTGAGGCAGCAGTAGTGCAGCAGAATGCCCTCTCTGATTCTTGTACAGCTTTGTTGTGATACCTGTTGCTTTCCAGCAACACTCATTCCCAGTGTCTGCACCTGGCCACATTGCGCAAGGAATGCTGCAGCGACTGTGGGGGATAGGGTATTTTGGAGCCCTCTGTAGTTCTTCAGGTATGAAAAGATAGCTGTCATGATCCCAGCCTAAAAGGCGCCATGCACACTATAAGACTTCTGTCATGCACCTAGCCATTACCTGAGGACAAAAGCTTAGCTGGGCACAAACTTACTATTTTAGGTGAGGCTGCCTGTTTCCAACTAGAACATACCACGAGTGCTGGGAGAAGAGCTTAATTTTAATGCTGTATCTGCTGTGCTCATTAGCTTCTTCTGACCAGTCACTGGCACTAGAGCACTGAGACGTTGTTTGCTCTGCCTTTATGTCATGCTGGGAGAAGTAAGACAGGCTCAAACCTGTCATTTGGATATCCCAGCAGTTGGGATCAGGCATTCTGTGGTGCTTTTAGTCACTGATCAAGTTTTGCAGACTGCCTTCCTGTCACCTCTTCTGTCCAGAGCAGCCACGTGAGAAAACTGTAAGGAACCAGTAGATGGCTCTAACATCTGCAAAATAAAGAGCGGCTGAGGTGGTGCTAATCTCTGTATTCAGCGAAGATTGAATGAGTCTTGAGCCTCCTCCAGAGAAGTATAGAGGTTGAACACCCCCACCAACACGCACGTGCACACCCACCCACCCCCGATGTTAGCAAAGTTAACTGTCCTGTTCAAACATCAGGAATGTTCGAACACTTTGGAAGGACCTTCTTGGCTGCACCACATGCTTTGGCAGGCAGTATTGACGAGTATCAAGTGTCTTTCCCCTTAAGTTGTCTGGTTATGCCCATGTCTTCGTTTGTACCTTGCAGTATGTATTTGTTCCTTACTGCCTGGTTTACTGCAGTGTTTGAATAGATTGAGCTAGAGTGAAAGACTAGCATAGGAAACAAGTCACTTCCTAATGTAGATATGGGAATGCTTTTCTGCTTTTTGGCAGCCTCTGAAGATCTTGAGACCATTTGACCCAGGAATCGCCCCAGGAAAGGAGTGAGAGGGAAGGGCCCTAAATGTACTGGAGAGAGCAGTGGTAGGATAACAAGGCTTTGGGTTAAAGCAATGGACTAGCATGTTTGTCTTTAGGCTATCTTACTTATCCTCTCCTTCCTCATCTGTCTCCTGAGTCTGATATCTGTTTATTTGTAACCTGAAGACATTGCCTAAAATTGGGAATGTTGCTAGGAAGCTGTTTGATGGACAGTGGATGCAGCTGTGAGAATGTAGCTACAGCTGGGCTGAAGCTAGGAGATGAATGGTTCTGGGTGTGGAAGTTACTAGCCCACAGGTCTAGAGCAGAGGGAACTTTCTGGGGAGGTGCTGCCATCTCTGAGCTTTTCCGTAGGGGCTTTTCAGCAGGAGATGATCACAAGGTGACACAGTGACAGACAGACACTGGTAACTGTCTGAGAGTTGGAGGTGTAGTTCCTTAAAGACCCTGCTCTCGCCGCTTTCTGTGCTTCTCAGCTGGAGACTTTTCTATTTTGTGCCTGCCCTCGTTACCTTCTCCCAGATGTTTCCTGCCATGCTACCTGTCAGAGAATCTGTGAAACTTTGCATAGGGGCACACATATGACCGTAAACTTTCAGGGTTTGTCATATCCTCATAGAGAGAGAAACTTGTAACTAGTATATTACAAGATCAGGTTTGTAGCTGTGCTATAATGGATCTTAAGCCTGTATTATTTAAAATCATTATTTAAATGCAGACTGAATCTTTTTGGCAATTTTCCTTGTGTCTTGTCAGATTTAAACAGCCTAAGATCTTTAAATTTCCTGCTATCAGATATCTACAAGAGACACCCAGGAGTTCCACTGCAATGCTGGTGTTGGTTATGCCAACCAAAGAGGCACAAATTTGTTCTGACTAATGTGTACTGATGATGAACATACTGGTAGCCTTGGAAATCTTGCATAAGCAATAAGAATAGGAAAGCCAAGTTCTCAAAGTCTGAGTCTTTTGTGGATAGTCTGGAAAACAGTGACCACTTAGTGACACTGAGCTATCCTCTGGCCTCACTGGTATAGCGGAAAGTATTTCTCAGAGGCAAAGGCACTGTTTGTTTACTCAACATCATGTGGCCAACTTTCATATTCTTTTCCCAGCTATAGATGGGCTGTTAAGCTCACACTTGGCAACAGTTAACGTGAAGATGCTTGACAGCCACTGGAGAAATATATTCAGGAGGGAAAATATTATCTTAATAACTTCATTATGTCTTATAAATATTTAGCAGTCCTGTAGTTCAGCAAAATAACAAGCTGAGCTATTTATTCCATTTTTGTCATTTTAGTTCTTGAAGGGACACATAAAAAAGTGCAAGTCCTCAGTAGTCTATCATTGCAGCTGTAGCATGAAATGTCCATTCCATCCTCATTAACTCATGGAAGTACCATTGAATTTAAGTGGCTAAAAAGCAATCATGTTGCCTACTGTATTTTTCACTTTGTCTCTGAATCATGGAAAGATTAGACCTGCTGTGTCAATCTTGATTCTATTTAACCACAGCCACAAATATTTGTGCTCTGTGAGGTCTCTGATAACATGTGCTCACTCAAAGATTTTCATCCAACCTTAAAAGCTGGGCCAAGTGATGGCTGAATTCCTGAAAATTTGTCTTAGCAGGTTGAGGGGGATTGTATGTGTTAGCTACTGAGGTGAAATATTTAGCATACCAATAAAATCTTTCCATGGGGCAAAGAGTGAAAAAGAAGATCCTAGCAAATCCTGAATGATTCTGGAGATCACTGTTCAAAGCTACGAGACTACAGGAGAACCCAATAGACACTAAAAAAATCCAGCAGATATTTAGGATCAGGCTGTCCAAGGCTCAGGCTAGCTTGACTATCTTGATCACGCTGTGCAGTGAGATCCTTAATCTGTAGTTGGAGTCAGTTGCTGCTACAGCAACTTTAGCTAGCTCTAGTGTCACAGAAGAAAATCTCTATGTAGATTTAACAAAAAAATAAACAAAAAAAAAGGAAAGAAAAACAAAATCTGTAGTCAGGTGGAACCCCTCTGTGACAGGTTGCAGTTTTGAACTCTGATATGATATTGTGCTTTCCACAGCCTGGCTTTGTAGTACTTTTCCTCTCTTTCCATTCTATTAGAAAATGCCTATCCAGTACATACATATAATATGCATACCTCTGTAGCACCTTCAGCTAGGATTATAGCACTATTGTCTCTGGCACTGAATAAACATCTTTTGGTATTTGCCAAGAGCATTCAGTCCAGAGAGTGGGAGGGTTAGCAGAGGAACAGATGGAGTGATTTAAGCAGGTTGAGGGCAGAGATCTCCCAGCCAAGGGCAGTTGCTACAGAGCCTCTGTAAATAATGTCAGGTTTAGTAGTTCAGTCAAGGACAGATACAGGTACGTGGAGTTTCCTTACTTCTCATGCACCAAGCATGGATTTCAAGGAGCGGGGGTAGAATAATTAGGACTGAATTGTAGCCTCTCCTTAGCACTTTTCATGTCTGAAGAGCTGCACTGTCCCTTCCTCTTCTCAATGCCCTGTGCTCCACATCCACAGAACAGCTGCATTAATCTTTGTTGTTAATGCTTAACTTGCCTTCTTCCCCATTATTATGATCAAGAAATGTTTCTCTCCATTTGTACTTTTAGTGCAGGCAGTTCTAGGAGGCCCTGGAAGGACCAGATCAATGCAGAAGAGTGGTTCTACTGCAGACAAATCGAGAACACATTTCCGTTTCTGTATTGGGAGGCATTAGAGGAAGATATTTTGGTCTAAGTAGCTACATTCAGAAGATAATTGAAGGAATTTTTTTTGTTATGGGCCACTGTAGAAATGTTATTTTTGCTGCTACTGCAGAGACCTTTTTGAAAAGAACAGCTGAAATATTTAAGGACTCAAAAGTTGGTTCAGCATTGTTGGATGCTTTGTAGTAACCTGCAACGATGGAGGGCAAAGGTTTTTTCTTTTAGGAAATAGTCAGTAAAACAGAAATCTTACTGAAATAAAATAGCCCTGCTACTGCATAGATAGTGAGGCAAAGTCAAAGGGGTCTTTCTGTCAGAGCAGGCTGTGATGGCCATATAATGTGTCTTTATTTACTTTGGACAGAATTACCTTACACAGAAATAGTAAAACAAGCATTTTCAATTCTTGTGTGAAATTAGGCTCCTAGTTTTGGGTTTGGGTGCCTAGACACACGTTCACTTTGTAAATGGTAGGAGCAGTTTGATATTTCCCAGCGTGCTCCTTTGTGTCCCACCTATGGGCAGCTGTCACCCTCCCACCTCTGCTAGTGGAGCTGAGCTCCTTGTTTACTTCAGTCTAAACCCCTAGGTACAGAGTCTCACCTGGCTAACTTATAGCTGACCTGGATAATCTCACACTGAAGCAATCTAGTTCTGGTCTTACACTTATTCTGGTAACTAGCATAAGAAGTTTTATAATGTTTTCTGCTGCACATGGTACAAACCATGTGGCTACTCTTAAATTATTTTGATAGTTTGACAAATCTGCTATTGTAAGGCAGGTGTTCTAACAGAGTGTCAGTCTGGAAATAGCCTTTATCATAAAACCTCTGCAGTGTCTCAAAGCTGTTGTTAAACAGTACGGGCATTTCTGCATTCTCAGGGAACTAGTATTCTTTCAGAATTCTTTTTATAGGGACACACTGAATCACGTGTTAGGTAATGAGAATATAAATCTTTCTAATTAAAAAGTAGTTAGAGATGCTGTTTCACTTGGGACTGAGGTTTCTTACAAAAATCACACACTGAACTAGAGACCATCCCAGGTCTACAGTCTGGGAGTGGATGCTAAATGATTTTTCAAAGCTCCCAGCTGCAGCCTCCCTAAATCTCAATCTGTGTTTTTCTGGCTTTGATTTCATTTTGAATTCTTTTTCCGAGGACTTACAAAAATAGTTTTTTAATAGCAGCAGCCACAGCCAGTTCTAAACATGATTAGTTTATATGTTAAGTCCTTTCTGAGTTCTCAGGGGAAGTAGATAACACAAGGTCTCTCTCACTTGGGCATTTTTAAAATGCATGAAATTCTACTGTTCCCACTTATTTATTTTTAATCTGACAGTTCTGCTAAATTAGAAGGAAAGATCTCCATCCCACCCTTGCTTTTTTAATGCCTTGAAATTGGCTTTAATAAAAATCAGCTGCTAGAAACTGCAGCTGAGAGCAGTTGAGCTGCCACAGAGGGAGCCTCCTTAGTGGACCCCTATGATGTCAGGATGCATTGAGACAAGCAGAGAGGAGGATAGGAATCCAGCTCAGTCCTCAGACAGCACGGCCAGGTACCACTGCCCTGGGAGCGGCTACAGAGCGCTTTGCCCATTTCCTCCCCCAGCAGAGCAGAGCCCCTGGCTCTCCCCCTTACCTGCCTGCATGAGGACCCAGCAGTGCCCCAGTGAGTCCAGTGGGGCACACAGTGGAGAAAACTGCAGTAGCAGTGGAAGCTCCGGGCTCTCACCGGGTTCAGATTCAGACAGCAGTGGGGTGGTGTGTGGTGGTGGTGGGATGAGAGGTGTCCTGTCCAGATACTGGAGCTTGGAGAGTCTTCACTCTGCCACAGGTAAGGGACTTCTCTTTTTTTTTTTTTTTTTTTTTTTTTTTTTTTTTTAAAACTGTTCTGTGTTATTGCACTGACCTTCAGAAACCAAATCAAACCTTCTGGAAAAAGTATAGAATTTGGAAATGCAGTCTCTTAGTCATGAGAAATAACCAAAATATTCAGTGTTTGCTAGTTGTCCCCCCCTGCAGATTCACAGCTAGAACAAAATGACATAGACCCTTAATATACTTCTTAAGTCAGAAGGCAAGAAATAGGTTCTTAATGGCTTTGGCAACAGTGCTTAGGCTTCTACCTGATTAAAGCTGTCCTTTCCTTTTGGAACAGCCTTTCTTATTTCAGCTTAATTATATGGAGCCCAACGTTAGAGCTGGCATTTCTCTGTGTAAATGCCAGTGTAGAGTATTGCTGCCTTTAGAAAATGTGCAGATGAGGTGCTGTGCAGCAGATGAGGGCTAGGTAGGTTTGCACTGCTGTGTACTGAAAGAGGGAAAGGCAGTTCCCTGAGCCAGCTGCTCAAGTTTGGTTTCTGTTTTCCTGTCCCTCATTTAATTCCTTTTTGAACCAGAGATTTTGGAGGCATCTCTGTATAGCCTGAATCTGTTCTGGCTCAGCCTGCCTGGATCTGGCATTCTAGTTTTTAATCACTGATGTGCGTATTTAGGGATTGGATGTCTGAACTGCAAGCATGGGAAAGAACAAACAAATTTCTTATTCCCAACTGATACTGGCAAAGGAGCCTGGCAATGATTTTAATGGCCAGGATTGCTGAGCTGTTCAGTTTGTTTCTTGACTGTTGCTGTTTAAAGAGATTTTTAGTAGAGCTGCAGCAAATCAGTTCCTCTCTAAGATACATTCAGACAAGTGCCTTTAAGGCCACCAGTGACTGCCATTTCCTTAGTAAAAATACTCAGTGCTACCAGCTAGAGGCAAGGCTTGGGAAGACTTTTAGGTGTAGTTTTGTGTAATCTGTCTTAGTCACGTATACTTTTAATTATTGAAAGGTCTTGTAATTCCATCTACTACTGTAGATTTGGGGCTGTTTAATAAAATCTCTGTTGCTGCTCTGGAGTCTTCTGGTGAAGTGAGAGTAAATACACTATCATACGGGGAAGGACTACAGCAGGGTGGCCAGCCTATCTGACTTTCCAACCCACACACCAGACCTTCCAGGTGGCCAAGAAATACTAAACACCTACAGTGTGTCCTGAGAGTCCAGGGGCAGGAAAAAAGGCTCAGGGTGAGATTAGGCCGTTGGTGCTCTGTTTTGGGGAAAGATCTGGGCTGCAAATGCAAGGGGATGTAATTCTGCATCTCAGTAGCATCTGCTGGCTTGTTTTCTCCTGTAACTGGGAATGCAAATAATCCCCAGCACAGTTCTGACATGGGCATAAAGTAACCCTGGCACAGGTTCCTTTTTCAAACTACTACTCAGAGTTGCACGTGGGGCAGTAGCAGTAGTTCGGTCCCCTCTGTCTTAGAGGATTTGCTGTCAGCTGTCCTCCATGTATGTGTTCTTGGGCTTTATCAGGTCAGTTGATACAAATAATGTACAGTGATATAAAAGAAGTAAGGTTGACAGCAAAAGCACACTTTGAAGCTAAGTTTCTTTTTCTAAATGCTCTTTCATTTCCACAATATTCTTGTTCCAAAGGCTGTGAAGCATGGTGTCATTTTGTGGATGCTGCATGCATTTAGCAGGAAATGCAGAGATGAGAGGAAATAGAATAGAAAATGGTATGGAGGCAGACTGAGTCCAGGGAGAAAACAAATTAAGTTTCATAATTACTGTATTGATATATCAATACAATAATAAAAGCAGATCACTGCACTTCAGGCTTCTTGCTGCCTCAAAATACTATGGTTGGTAAGTGTCTTCTCATGTGCAAAGGATGTCTGAGCAGTTTGCCTCTAACTACTAACAAAATTCAGGTCAGAATTAGGATTAAACCTTGAGAGCAATGCATCTCCCAAAAGAAGTTATTTTGCTTTGATTCTGCTCTATTGGTATTCTTTGGATTAAACTAAGGCAGCTGTGGTAGGACAACTGCTCTTTGCTATCAAGGCCAATTGGCTGTCAGAGGAGTGAGGCAGGATTTTTTTAAAGCATGTGCTAAATAATGTTTTTGAATGCTAAAATTTAATACACTGCTTAAAACAAACAAACAAACCAGCAGGAGCAATAGCAGCTGGCAGTGCATGAGAGTAGTGGTAGCTAGAATGCATAGCAGTGTCCTCATCTTGGGGGAGCAGGGAGTCTCCAGCATCTTGGTATGTGTCGCATCAAGAAGTTGGGGGGAAAAAGTAGGAACTGTGTGGAAACACTATAAACTGCCTGATGGTACATTAAAAAAGGGCTGGAAGATGAGTTGGTCCCTTTCTCTGTCTTAAAGGGATTCTGCATTTCCAGTAGTGGCCTTAAGGCTGGATAGGTAGATCTGGCAGACAGGGTTTTGCTTTTCTTCTCCCAGTGTGCACATAAACTTATCTATCAGATCTTCATGCTGAGTCTGTTGTTGTGTAAGACTTCAGAGAAAATTAGAAAGAAACCAAATTTAAGTGACTGAAAATGGAGGTGAAAGGGAGGTTAGAGGTCTTCAGTACAATTGGAATGCAGCTGTTTGAGTTTCTCTTTTACATAATTTAGAATTCAGGAGAGTGAAAAGACAGATATGTATGTATGTTTACACATGTGTATCTTTGACAATGTGTGATTTCAGAAATACAAATTGACATCCCCTATGTAGAAAAGACAGGTAGCATTTTCCCAGGTTCACAAGGAGAAAAAACTGTCTTCGGCTAATAATCTTCCCCTGCAATCAGT